>NC_083692.1:98628322-99248042 GCF_033118175.1 Dama dama
TACAGTCTAGGATTTTAAAAAATGTTTTTCTAAACTGAATAGGAGGTAAAGTTTCTGTTACAATGATTATTAATATTCAAATCAAAGAATTTATATTTAACCTTGAAATCCAGTAATATATATTTTTGTTTAAAAAATGACTCATCCTTAAATTATACTAAGACCTCTGAGAGTAGATTGCTTTGGTAAAATGTAGCTAATTCTTCCAGGAGTAGCTAATTAAATGGCTTAAAAATACATAAATGACAGCTACAATTGATGTTTTAAAATCACCTGAAAACAGAATACTTGCAAATATTTATTAAAAGTCAAGCATAACTAAGCAATTATCTAAGAGGAAAGTGCTTTCATTATTCTCATTTGGAAATAGAATAACTGAGGCAAAGCAGTGTTTTTGAACAGAGAAGCCTGAAAAATAACCACAGTAGTTTCCTATTGCTGCTGTAATCAATTATCAAACTTAAAAACCATACACATGTATTATCTGAAGAGTTCTGGAAGCCAAAAGTCCAAACTGACTTTTGCTGAGCTAAAATCAAGATATCAGCAGGCCCGCGTTCCTTCTGGAGGTTCTCAGGAAGAATCTTGTTCCCTTGCCTTTTCCAGCTTCTAGAAGTCAACTGCATTTCTCTGCTAAGGGCCGGCTTCAAAGCCACAGCACAGCATCATCAAGCCCTCTCTCACTTTCTTTTTCCCTCTCCTCCTCCCTCCCCAACTCTTTCTCTTTTTCTCTCACATCTAGCTTCTGTTCTCAAACCTCCTTCTCCTATCCTTCTGCCTCCTTCTTCCATTGTTTTTAAGGACCCTTGTGATCACATTGGGCCACCTGGAAAACCCAGGTTAGTCTCCCTAACTCAAAATCTTTCAGGCAATCAGATGTGCGAAGTGCTTTTGTCACGTAAGTTCTGGGGATGAGATGCAGACATCTTTGAGGGGCACTCATTTTGTCTACCACACCACTATATTAACTGGCATCCCAAAGTCACTGAGTCAAGAAAGCTGAGCCAAGACAAGATTCAGGGCTTCTGTTTCTTTACATAATAATAATTTTGTTTTTTGTCATATTGTGAGACAGAGCATATAAGGACAGTCATGGCAAAGGAAAATATTTTGAAAAAAGTGCCTGCTCAAACCAACTGTGGTATCACAGTCTGGCCCAGTAAATATTTGGGGAATTAATGAGTAACTGCTAATAGATGACACATTTGACTTAATCAGTCAAATATTCAGAATATAACGACTACCTATTAACTGCCTAATACTTTGATATGACCTGTAAGTACAACAAAGGGGCTTCTAGCATTTCCCTCTTCTCTCAAGAAGCTTAAAATCCCACTGCAGAAATCAAAACTATGGTGAGGTACCATCTCACACTGGTCATCATCAAAAAGTTTACAAATAAGTGGTGGAGAGGATATGGAGAAAAGAGAATCTTCCTACACTGTTGGTGAGAATGTAAACTGATGTAGCCACTATGGTAAACAGTATGGAGGTTCCTTAAAAAACTAAAAATAGAGTTGCCATATGATCCAGCAACCCCACTCCTGGGCACATATTCAGACAAAGCTATAATTCACAAATTTACATGCACCCCTATGTTCATAGCAGCACCATTCACAACAGCCAAAACATGGAGACAACCTAAATGTGCACCAACAGATGAATGGATAAAGAAGATGTTTTCTATATATGTAAGATGGAACACTATTCAACCATAAAAATGAATGAAATAAGGCCATTTTCAGCAATATGGATGGAAAGAAATTATCATACTAAGTGAAGTAAGTCAGAAAGAGAAAGAAAAATACCATATGACATCACTTGCATGTGAAATCTAAAGCATGACACCAGTGAACCCATCTACCGAACAGAAACAGACTCACAGATGTGGAGAGCAGACTTCCGGTTGCCACAGGGAGATGGGACGGGAGAGGGAAAGACTGAGAGTTTGGGATTAGCAGTGCCAACTATTACATACAGGATGCAGAAACAGCAAGGCCCTACAGGGGAGCACAAGGAACAATATTCAGTGTTCTGTGATAAACCATAATGAAAAAGGATATCAATAAAGAATGTCTATATATATTATATATATATGTATGTGTAACTGAACCATTTTGCTGAGCAGTGGAAATTAAAACAACATTGTAAATCACCTATATTTCAATTAAAAAAAAATCACATTTCACAGATAACTTTACCTCGTATGAAACCTTTCAAAACACTACCAAATTGATAAATAAGAACTAAACTGCATTTAGGGGGTTGCTGTTCCTGCTGTAAAATTGGATAATAATTTTAAAAACTGAAGAATGAGTGGGATCCATACTGCTAAAAAAAAAAGTAGAGTCTAAGGAATGACAGTGTTTACTAAGGAGACAAGAAAACACAGTAGTAGTGTCTGCAAAAATAAATAAATAAAGTAAAAACTCACTAATGATATTAAGAAATACACATGGACTGTGGGACAGATTAGGAAAGAAAACTGAGATTCAAAAATTCACCCATTCAACAAACGTTTATTTTTTGAGCATTTATTATGAGCCAGGCACTATGCAGATGCCAGAGAAAAAATACTGAAAAGCTCATAACCTGAAGGTAACACAACACTGTAAATTAAGTAATATTTCAAGTTTTTTTTTTAATGGTTTAAAAAGCTCAGAGCTTATATTTATACTGTGACATTTTATCTTCTTGCAATTGCAACTTTTAATTATAGCTTAAAATTAGGTGGAGTAATCCTGACCCAATTGTTTTCCTATGAAAAGTGTTAGCACTTTTAGGATCAAGCTTATATATAAACTAGAATTTAGACAAGAGAAGACAACTTGAGCAGGAGTCCAGACTTTACAAGTACCATGTTCTAGATGGGCTGTCTTCCCTTAAATTTATGAAGTTCGTCACTTAAATATACATACTTTCTCATACTAAATATAAAGCTGATAATCATGCTGGAGCTCTCAGAGTCTCTGCAGTGAAATCGGGAAGGCCAGTAGCAGGGCTGCTGGTTGCAGTGCTTCAGATGTCAAATGAGTCCAGAATTGTGCCAGCTTTATGTTCAAATGAAATGAGACTGCTAAATAAGATAATTGAAATGCTAGAGCTGGGAGCAGCCTGAATGAGTCAGAATAGCCCTGCAAATGCAAAGGCCCTGATGAGGATGGGACTTTCATCCTCTTTAGAAAAAGTGATTTTCTTAGGAAAAAGAAGAGCGTAATAGCAAGAGGCAGATTTTATACAATTCAATTGAACACATTTATGGAAGAAGGGAAGTAGTCGAAGTAAAAGGAGCACTAAGAAAGGTGCATAAAGTTCAGAAAGTAAAAACTGAAAAGAAGATATCAAGGCTGCCAGAAACACAGAAAGCATTCATTTTGTCACTTTTACACCATGCTATTATTTGGAATTTTATATTAAGCACAGATTACTGGGAACTAATTAAATAATTAATTAGTTATTAATTAATTATTAATTAAAAATTAACAGTTTTCCCCTTAAATTTAATGACTTAACTTAGATATTTTGACCTGAAGAGTATAATGATATGGTTATTTGAAAAGATTAGTTCTTTTGGTACTACTGGATTTTGAAAGACAGGTAAACTCCTATTTACATAAGACCATAGAAAAATCGGAAATTAAGTTATTTAAGCTCCCAATTTTCTAAAAATGAAATACAAAAATCTTTGGAAATGGATTTAAAATTTTTACACTTTGGTCAGTAGAGAATACCATAGCTATCTTAACACTTCCTGGGAGGTTTGGCATTATCTAATGTTAAATCCCACATGAGGTTGACAGATGGTGATGATCTTTTGCTCTGAGACAATTGACTCTATCATACAATTATTTTAAAACTCTTCTCTTTTGTTTTCTCCCTCTGCTCTAGTCTTACTCTTTTTAGTGCCTAGGTTTCCTACATGCTTTCAATCTGCTGTTGTGTTAATACTGTATGTGCAAATATTTACATGAAGGTCTGAGATTAGGTCCATATCTCCACTGAAGAATAAAAAAAAAATACTTGGGCCTGATACCACTTATTTTTGATATGTTTGTCCAGAAGTTATAGTCACTTATTTCTGGTTCCATAAACTGTGAACCAGGAAAAGTGTTATTTTCTTGGGAAATTATTTGTAAATAAAATGTTTCCAAGACCAAGCAAAATGTGTACTTCTCTAAAGGTAGATATAATGAAATTCAATGAAAGAATTTTGTCATTTTCTTAGAACCTGGTGGACTTTTATATGTAATAGAATGAAATTTAAAAAGTAGTAAGCAAGCCAAGAAGTCATTGGCATTTTCATTTTATAAAGCATTCTATTAGAGTGGAAGTCCAGTGGTTTAGACAATATTTGCTGTAAGTTGTGACTGTTGATCAGGAATTCATATTAAAATCACCAATAGAGCAGGTTTCCTGGGCATACAATCTCTGCAAACATAGGCCCCCATGCTTGGAAAGGTCCCACACTTGGCTTAATGCCCTGCTGTTGCCATCCTGAGGTCCTTAATCATTATATCTTTAAATGTGTGTTTATCAGTGAAGTCCTGTGGAACAATGGCGCACGTGCATGATGTGTATGTCTTATCTGTTGCTTCCTCGCTTGCCTATAGTGTTTGCAGTGCTCCATGACCACAGAATTTTGGTGGAGTTCATGGGAGTTCACTGACTGTGAATATTATTGGGGAGGTATATTTTAAAAAATCTTTTCCCAACCCATAAAACCTTTCCTCAAAGGGAGAAGAGGGAAAAAAAAAAAAAAAAAAAAAAAACCTTTTTTATTAAGTAAGAATTCAACCAAAATGTGATGTAAATCACAGGCAATGCACTAGGGACACTGCAAAGACAGAAAGAAATTTCACCTTTTTTTACAGCCAAGTAAGAGACAATTCTTTCTGGGGAGCTCAGTGGGTAAAGAATCCGCCTGCAATGCAACAGACCCTGGTTCAATTCCTGGGTCAGGAAGCTCCCCTGGAGCAGGAATAGGCTACCCACTCCAGTATTATTGGGCTTCCCTGCTGGCTCAGATGGTAAAGAATCCGCCTGCAAGGTGGGAGACCTGGGTTCAATCCCTGGGTTGGGAAGATCCCCTAGAGGAGGGCATGGCAACCCACTCCAGTATCCTGCCTGGAGAACCCCCATGGACAGAGGAGCCTGGTGGGCTATGGTCCACGGGATTGCAAAGAGTTGGACAGAACTGAGCGGACTAAGAACAGCACAAGAGATAATTACAAGATAAACAAAAGCTAGTCCTCAAGTAAGAGGAGTTGGCAGCACTATTTGTCATATATAGCTCATCTTAAATTCATCTGAAAATTGGGATGACCTTGACATTAAATATTTGGTTTCATCCAAAGGAAAAATAAATTTCTCATGTCTTTGCCACAGGAGGTAGTTTGGGAGAGGAAGCTGAAGCCAGGCAGCCTATCCTCCCGTAGAAACTGGGAGCTAGGGGACTATTTCTTGAGATTCCATTTCGAATGAATATGCTCAGGTCTTTGAGAAAGACATTCCTTGAGGTATAGAGCTGGCAAAAGGATTGTTTTAGCTTCTAAAATATTTATATACATTTCAAGGGGATAAAAGAAAGAACTTGCAATGGCAAGTTTTCTAAAGTAAACGCTCTCAGAAAAGAGAGGGAAGAAGTCTCTCCCTGTACTTTCAATAGGGAGAACTAAGCCTCTTATTTTTCATTTGTTTTTGCTTTTGCAACATGACTGAGTGTGTGTGTGTGTGTGTGTGTGTGTGTGTGTGTGTGTGTGTGTGTATCGAGGGAGAGTGGTTCTGACAGCCCCAAGAGACTATACTTTCTGTTCAAGCCAAAAATTGCAGGAAGTAAGTAATGGAGATCATGGAATCATATAATTTCCTTTCTTATTTGTGTTACTTCCCAGTGTTCGCCAAACACTTAGGTATAAAACAGTGATGTAATAGGAAAGAGAAAGTTAAAGCTTTTCATGAGTCCTTTTCTTTTCAGTCTATCTTTGCTTCTCAGTAAGTGGAAGGTGAGAGTGTTGATAGAATGTGTATGCAACAAAACTGAAAGAATAGTTGAATTAGTTTGTGAGGTTTTCCACTCTTCTGATAAGAAAAAATACATTTGCGTGTATAAGCTATGGAGCTAAATTAATTTAGACACCCTTATATTTGTATTTAAAACTGGCATTGTGCAATATAAACAATAAAATTCATTCAAATGATTAAAAATTTTGTACTTTAAAAAATAACAACCTTAATAAAAACTATCATGGCAACTAAAGAGAGAAAGAGACACGGGGAATAAAGGAAAAAGCTTTATAGTATTTAGTATTTTAGTACTTTTAATGGCATTTCTCCCTGCTTTTTGAACAAGGGACTCTGAATTTTTGCTCTGTGGGGAATCCTGCAAATTATGCAGCTATCTCTGATCACTGATGGAGCTTTAAAACACAAATTTCTCAGAGGAAGTCACAGTCTAGAGACAGAGCTAGAGACAGAGACCACCAGCATTTACCCTTAAAAAATTTTTTTTAATGTAAAGTAGAGGATTCCGATGAGTAACTCTGACTAAGAAGCACTACTATAGGTAGTTAGGAGAAGACAGTGCTGCCTAGAGTGGTCAGGAAAGGTTTGATGAAGAAGAATTGCATAGAGCCTTAAAGGAAAACTAAAATTTGGCTAAGCATGAGTTTAAGTGGGATGGTATGAAGGCAAAGAATCTAATGAATAAAAACATCAGTAGTGTGTCAAATACAGTGTTGGAAGGGACGGTAGGGAGACAATTTGTTTTGGGCAAAAGAAACAGGTGAATCATTAAGTAGTCAAAGACTTTTAGTGTGAGATCTATTGTTGAAACGTTAGAGAGAACAGAACATTTCTAAGAAATGGAGTTGGTACCTCATGCAGAAGAGAATGTTGAAATAATAGGTGGGAAGCAGGAAAGACAGTAAGTATGATATCACAGAGCTCCAGGTAAGAGATGACAAGGGACAACATCAGCAAGCACTTTTAAAAATAAAATTTAATAAATATAAAAAATCAAAAACCAATGGTATGAAAAATATCAGCTAAGGTACAGCCAACTACTTGAACACTAACCAAAGCAAACTGGCATGTCTTCAGCATGTGTTAGAGGACAAAAATTATTTTGAAACAAATTTTTAATTAGAGTTAATTTATATTTAAAATATATAAAGTGTATATGAAAAAATAATTTCAAATCTTTTTTTTTTTTTTTTCTGAAAATGCAAAATATCTTGCAGAATATTTAGTGGACTGCAAGTGTTGCAGGAAGGGCGACCCCTTCCAGGGACCGAAACTGGGCTCTTGTCTAACACTCGGAAATGAATTGTCCAAGGAGACACATGTGCTGACAAAGCAAGAGACTTTATTGGGAAGGGCACCCGGGTGGAGAGCAGGAGGGTGAGGGAACCCAGGAGAACTGCTCTGCCGGTGGCTCACAGTCTCGGGTTTTATGGTGATGGGATTAGTTTCCTGGTAGTCTTTGGCCAATCATTCTAATTCAGAGTCTTTCCTGGTGGCGCACGCATCGCTCAGCCAAGATGGACGCTAGTGAGAGGGATCCTGGGAAGTGGACGGACACGCGGTGTCTCCTTTTAGACCTTTCCCGAGCTCTTCTGGTTGGTGGTGGCTTATCAGTTCCGTATTCCCTACCAGGATCTCCTGTCACAAAACAACTCATGTGAATGGTTACTAAAGGGCCTGACCAGGGTGGGTGGTTTCAGTCAGTGTGCTTCCCCTAACAGCTCCCCCCCGGAGAGACTTCATACTCAAGATGCTTCTTGGGAATTGGGGCAGAGGTCTCTTTCCTCTGTAACTTCTTCCTGCTGTGCCTGGGCGTTGGCCTGCCTAGCAGAGCAGAAGTCTCTCTCTACCTGATCTAAGTTGGGGTGCTCCACATCTGAAACCAGCATTCACCCTTGTAATAACAATTTAGTTTGAAACTGTTGGCTCCTCTCAGAGATGAAATAGACAGGGGCCAAACAGGAGACCTAACAGGATGGCCATCTCTGGTCCCTGGAATCAGAAGGCAACATTTGGGGTGAGGGCTGCAGGGTTTGTGACCCTTTTTGATTGGTGGTGGTGAGGCAACAGAGCTGTGCCCCAGGACTCTTGTGTTCAGTCTGAAGTCACCATCCTCCACCTGGGTGGGGGCTCCAGTTCTGTAGAAGAACTCAAAGACACTGTTATGCATATTTCTTTGAGTGGGAACCAGGACCCTGTCTGGAGGCTGTACCACCATTTGATTGTTTCTCCTCTGTTTCTGTATCCCCTCCCTTCCCTGATTAGCAATTGTTTGAATCCACCCTTTGGAGCTCAGGGAAGGTCAAGGAGGCTGAATGAAGTCCATATCCTTCAGACAAGAAATGGAGAACACACAGCAGATCTGTACTCCAGAGTCAACACCCCACAGAGTCTTGCTCAGTTTTAATTTAGGGAACAGGGCAACTATGAGTATGATAAGTTCCTGTCAAAATAGGGCATAGGACTGCCTCAGCTTGGAGAAGAGACACTGAATTGGAAGTATTCCTGAGTTCCAAGTCCTAGATCTGAGCCTTGTATGATTAAAATCTCAATCCCTTGGTCTGCCATTTTGTTGTAACAGACCCAATTAGTAGTAGCTGGAGGAGGGATAACTGGAATTTTAATAGACAAAATAAATCTCTTTCTTTTTAGAAGAATAGGCCTGAAACCCAGTCTGGACCTGGCACTTTGGGGAAGACTTTTAGCCAGGTGGCCAGTTGCCTAGTTTTATAAAAAGTAAGGTAGAAGTTACTAGCTTCCAGCAGACATTGTTTGGAGAATGGTGGCATCCAAGCCTGCCATGACTCAGAAAACTCAAGTGTCTAGCAATACAACGTCTAATCTGAAATTTCACCCATAGTAACACCTAGTTATTTCCCAGGGTGTCTGAACCATAGCTGAGTACTCTATTTTGACTTTTAATTGTAAAATTTTCCTTACTAGCCAAAGCAGATGTCACCATTAATGATGTCAGTGTTTCTCTAGGTATGAGAAGATGCAAGAATTGGGACTCATAAAATCTCCTGAAAAGATCTAACTATCTGAAGGCCTGTTCCGCCAGTTTTTTCAGAGCACAGAGTGCCTCATTCCTGATTTTCACCTTGAACTCCTTTCAGGGCCGTTGAAAGTCAGCAGTTGCAGTGGCCATGATTTAATCTCTGTAGATGCAGATGGCAAGTGTCAACCTTCAGTTGGCAGAGCCCCTTTTGGCTCATAAACTTGACCATGATTTTGAGGGGGGCATTTCATGACCATTTTATCCCATGGTGCTGAGCATGTCCATTCTCAGGTTTGGCAAAGATTTTGTTGACAGACCACTCAATGTGCTGTTACTGGACTAGGCCATAAAACAATATCCAAAATTCTCTGGACCACCTGTCTTACTAGCCTCTTGGTCCAGGAAAACATTCCCTCTTGTTGCTTTTATCTAGAGTTACACTGTTACCATCATCGATCTCATAGGGAACTATATATTATTCTATCAGAGGCCTCAGTCACACATTTGGCACTGTAAGAAACAGCAATTTTGTAAAACAGGTGAAATACAAAGAACATAGCCAGCAGTATTAGTAAAGTCACAAGTAAGACTTAAGTTAAGAGCTTCCATTAGATGTAGCCCAGTACATCTCAGGTCATCTGACTTAGTCTGCTCTGTACGAATCTTTATCTTTCAGGGAAATTATACATTGGCACCACCGTCTATAAGGCACATAGCCCAGTTTTCTAGTGTTACTAGACTGATTATCCTTAGTATGGTTTAATTGTTTTCAACACAGAGGAGACTTTAAACCTAAATTACCATAGCCTAGTGTTATCTATATAAATCCATCTCATAATTGTGGGAGATTTCTTTCTCCTTTGCTGAAACTTTTCTTGTTGCTCTGATTGAGCTTGAGTAATAGAAAAAGGCTCAAATTTATGGCCAGAGTCAGAGTAGGCATTATTAATTGGCCCAGTGAGGGGATCCTGTCTGGTAGTATCACAGTGACCGGAATATGACTATAATTTTTTTTTAAGTAAATTTCCTCAGGGCCAACCAGTTAGAGTCTTGTAGTGGAGAAATTTGCCAAGGTAACCCAGAACTAGATACAGGTAATTGGCCACAAACCCAACAATTTGATTGATTTCTAAAACTAGCATAGGATCAGGCCTATGATAGAAAAGCATTTGGTTTATATGCAAAGGTCTAAGAAGTCAAGAAAACATAAATGATCATACGAATCAGGTCCAGCATCTTGGGCAAGCTGTCTACCTCTGATGTCATTGTCTTCTCATCCTGGTGTACTGTAGTTTCTCCTGTTTGAGCATCATTTTAAGGCGAGATCAGGTCGGCTGTTTTCTCTATAGACCAACCCAGTGTAGGGGCCTTTGGAAGTGGGAATTAATCTAAGAGTTAATTTCCCTTCAGTTTCATTGTGCATGAGCTAGTCAAGAGTACCTGATAAAAAGTCCTTCCATCCAAGTTGGAGACAGTCCCTTAAATTATGTCTTTTTCCAGTCCTGGTTGCAGGTCATGAGGCATCTGATCTTCATCCAAAGATAGATTACTGAGATAAGCTTCAGAAATAAACTTAGGGTGTTCTTTAAGAATTAAATTAAATTTTGCATTAATATCACATAACAGCAAAGAACTATCCAAGAAATGAGTCTCACTACATGCAGACCTCCATTGACAAACTGGGATTTAACATATTTTTAAATATCTTTTTCTCCCTAAAGTTACCCTCATTTTTATCAAATACAACCAAATTAAGGCTAGTTTGTTTGCAAAATAGGTCTGTTTTCACTAATTTTGGTCTGATGATTTATATAACCATAACTGATTATAGACTTTTTATTTTGCTGAAACACTTATGGAATCTCAGACTGAACTTTTAATATAAACCAGGGCTGGGAAACTCACACCAAAGGCTTATCATAGATTTTGCCTAACAAATCTAGGTGAACTCTTCCCTTTTTAAGGTCTCAAAAATTCCTTGAGATTTTTGTACCTGTTAGTGAGATAACCTTCCTAGCTCACTTGATAAACTTACTGGAAACCTAAGAGTTTCAAATTTCTGGAGGAGTCAGAGAGAAAATATAATTGTTTTGTTTATAACATATAATTTTACCAAATTATTTTCATAATTAGTTTGAGAGGAAGGTTTTCCCTACTCCTGGAAATCACAAGATTCAAACCTGTACTTTTTCAGATAGAAACCATAAAAATTATAAACATATTCGCTGGTTCATTCAGTCCTTTGTTAACTTTTGTGAAGTCATCAGGTTTCTCATTAGAACACCAAGACATATCAAAATGTTAAGAACTCCATATAATTTCTAGGATATCTGTATTAGTAATTTTACCATACATTATAACATGAGCAGATTTATTGCTCATTTGATAATCTTTTTCATGTAATTTAACCAACCAAATAAACACAGTTTAATATCTTTCTTTGGGATGTTTCAGGGGCCCTCTGAAGCACCCCAAAGTTAGCTAGAGGTCAAAGGAACTTCAAAAGAATTCGATTTAGGAAGTCTTATCGAAAAGATCAATTAAAAGCATTTAGAATATTTGGTCAGATTTAGTCAATGTTGATGGGTGTATCACTTAGCTTGTTGATATGTCACAATGGGCGTAAATACCAAGGCTCAAGGTCTAGTGAGAGTCAGCTCTGCCATCTTGGACTGAATTGGCTCTAACCAGTTTTCTTATGACCCTGTCATTCCTAACAAAATCCATTTATCTAACTAGTTGTAATCCAATTTTAGAAAATCCTGATCATGCATAACTCTTTTTAGTATTTTTCATATCTTTTTTTTTTTTTTTTTTTACTGAAAGCACACTTCCTGCTTTCCTTTAGCAACCAAGAGCTAACTTTTACATTAGCATTTTATAGATTGGTGAGCATAAATACCAGTGATAATTTCTAAAACCCTTGCTTTCTTAAAACATTTTAGGATGGCATCAAATATTATTCATTTATAGTCCCAAATCTCTTTAGTTTTTCTGTAAAAGGAAATCAGTGTTTAGTAGTAAATGTTTCAATATCTTATTTCATTTGGAATTGACCTAATTATTTAATAGACTTCCAATACTTAGTTTAGCACAACCCTTAGAAATTCAAGTTACGCCAATCTGGGGAGACTATTGTAGACAGTTATTCTTAAAGAATAATTATTCTTAATAGAGTTTATATACAAACTCATACCTCATTTACATTTTTTAGAAGTTTTTTCACTCAAGGTAATTTCCTTGTTGACAAACTTGTAACAGGTATAATACTTAACTTATATTAAACCTAGGTCCAATGAAAATATTCTACTTGATGTTAATTACTCTAAGACATGTCTATATTAGATAGGTCAACAAACAAACATTAATATCAGGTATTTAATACTGAATATTTCCCAGTTCACCTGAACCTGAAATCTATTGTTTAATTTAGAATTATTTGATTCGTAAGTGCTTACCTTTTCTTAAGCCAATTAAATAGAGCTCATTTACAAATTAACCTAAAACATATTACCCAGAGACAAAGACATACCAAGACATATTTAGACAGACACAGAGCAAGATCTAGCTTCATTTTCTAAGTTTGGTCATGAATTAGATATTACAATATAAAATTTAAATAAATAACATTTTTAAAGGCTTTTTTCCTTTTTCTCTCAGTCTCAGGAGTTAGAGATGGTCTAGATAAGTGATCCTGAGAGCCCTTGTCTCAAGGCACAGGGAAAGAAAATCAAGTTCTAACAAAATGGTGGCAGGTCTAAATGGTGGCCAGACAAAGCAAAATGGCCATCACAAATCACAACACAGAACAGAGTTAAAACACACACATATAAACCTGGCAGTCCTCATCAGACACTCCCTTAAATACAAGAATACAGTCTCTCAGAAAACCTTCTATAGACACAAAACTTCAGATGTCTTCAAAGATTTCAAAAGGAGGAAAGGAAGCCAGGTTGAAAGAAGGAAGAGGAGGAGGCGGGAAAGGGGGGCAAAAGGGGTGGCCTTACAGACGTCTCCTGCCACCTGCAGACACCCAGGCGTTACGGGACTTTTCCCTGGGCTTCCAGAAAAGGGAGGACTGGAACTCGGCCCTACCAGAAACCAGACCAGAAAATTCGAGTTCTCTGCCAAGAGGAGGTGATCAGTCTCCAATCCACAGCTCAGGCTGAGGCCCTTCGACCAGATTCCTGCGTCCAGGACCAGGGAACTAGAAAAACGGGAAGGATAGGAAGGAAGGCCTAAGGAGAGGAAAGAGAGAGGGAAGGGGAGAGAGGTCAATAAAGTCTCTTGTTCCTTACCGGTCGGGGCACTCTGGCCAGTTGTCCGCGTCAGGAGGAGACCAGGGACAAAAGGGTCCCAGTTGCGGCCGCTGGGTCTGGTCCTTTGGCAGGCAAGCTGGCCCCTGAGTACCCCGAGTAGTCAGGATGTCAGTCTCAGTGAAGAAGAGTCCCCACCAGAGTTGCCATTTGTTGCAGGAAGGGGGACCCCTTCCAAGGACCGAAACTGGGCTCTTGTCTAACACTCTGAAATGAATTGTCTGAGGAGACACATGTGCTGACAAAGCAAGAGACTTTATTGGGAAGGGCACCCGGGTGGAGAGCAGGAGGGTAAGGGAACCCAGGAGAACTGCTCTGCCAGTGGCTCGAAGTCTTGGGTTTTTATGGTGATGGGGATTAGTTTCCGGGTGGTCTTTGGCCAATCATTCTAATTCAGAGTCTTTCCTGGTGGCGCACGCATCGCTCAGCCAAGACGGATGCTAGCGAGAGGGATTCTGGGAAGAGGACGGACAGGCAGGGTCTCCTCTCAACCTTTCCCGAACTCTTCTGGCTGGTGGTGGCTTATTAGTTCCGTGTTCCTTATCAGGATCTCCTGTCATAAAACAACTCATGCAAATGGTTACTATGGGGCCTGGCCAGGGTGGGCGGTTTCAATCAGTGTGCTTCCCCTAACACGAGGGTGGGCTCCTTCAATGGCCCTCTGAGCAAAACTGGACCAGACTAGACAATGACCCTAAGAATGAAGTTGAAATAACAGAAGCAAGAAATAATATGATGGAAGATTAACAGGATTTGTTGACTGATTACAAATGACTATGAAACAGTGGAATCAAAAACTGGGAGAATGATGTGTCGAAGAAAAAAGTTAAAAGATTTCAGAAGTAAATCAGGTTTTAGGAAAGGTGAATTTAATATAACTGTGGAGCAAGTCCATGGAAATTATTAAGTGCCATTGTTACCAGTCATACAGTCAGAGGTCAGAAGAAGAAATTGTGACTTTGGTAAAGTCTAATAGTAGGGGTTTTATTTAATCTGGATAGGAAATGAAGTTATAGAAATAGGTGAACCCTCCAAAGGAAAGGGGGCTTCCCTGGTAGCTCAGACAGTAAAGCGTCTGCCTACAATGTGGGAGACCCGGATTCGATCCCTGTGTCGGGAAGACTCCCCTGGAGAAGGAAGTAGCAACACACTCCAGTATTCATGCCTGGAAAATCCCATGGTCCGAGGAGCCTGGGGGCTACAGTCCATGGGGGTCACAGAGTCGGACACGACTGAGTGACTTCACTTCACTTCACTTCCAAAGTAAAAGCCTTAAACAGAGAGGATCTTAGCAAAAACTGACAGAAGTGGTTACCAAAGGCAGAGAAGACTAATTCAGAGAGGTATTAAGAAATCCAGATTGATAGAGAGTCACAGAAACCAAGTGAATATTTTGTCTAAAATACACATTCACTAGACAGCTAATTGCTATGTCTAAATGCTGTACACATCTTTACAATGATCTTCTTTCCTGATGCTTTTATCTGCTTCCTTTTAATTACATGTTCATTTTGATAATATTCTAATGTTTGGGGTTCTCCCTTTTTAGGAGAGATGTTATTTATCTTTTATTGCTCAGACCATTTATGTTGATGCTCTTATAATGAGAGCATTTATGATGAGAAAGACAAGGTCGCATTTTAAATGCTTATTAATATTTATTATTGTCACAAAGCAAGAATATTCAGCATTATTAATAGCCCTATCACCTAAAAATCCCTTGGAAATATTATCAGTTATATTTCTTGATACAATTTCTTCAATGTCATTTTATGTTATGTCCCTCATAGATATTAATGTTAACATTTAGAAGGGGAAGATTAAAAAAAAATAATACATAGACACAAAAGATAAAACATACAAAAATAATCTTAACAAGTTTTGTGAAAGTCCTTCTCAGTGACACACAAGTATACTTGATAAATTAAAAGATTCCTTGTTCTTGAATAAGATGAATAAAGATCATACAAATATGACTTCCCCATAGATTATAAACGTAATGCAACCCCAGTGAAATTAGTAATCCTTCCCCTCCCACCCCGGAACTAACAAGTTGGTTCCAAACTTGCTATGAAACCCCTTCTGAAGTGGTCAGGAAAGGTTTAGTGAAGAATAATTTGAGATGAAATGAGATAAGAAAAATAAGACAAATGAAGGAAGAACTACTTCATTAGATATTTAAACTGAAATCTCTAGAATTCATACAATGTGATACTGGCACATCAATCCTTAGAGTCACAGAACAAAATAGAAAATTTAGAAAGAGATAGCATGTGGAAATTTAGTATATGTTGAACGTGATATCTTAAAGCATTAGGGGAATAGATAATTTAATAAATGATTTGGAACACCTGGATAGTCTGTTGGAAAAAGATACCTTAACTCACATACACAAGAATAAACTGCAAATAGATCAGTGATCTAAATGTTAAAAATAAAATAAAACTATAAAAACACTAGAAGAAAACACCAGTAAATTCCTTCAAGGCCAGAATGTAAGGAAACATTTCTAACTATGACTCAAAATCCAGATGTAACAAAAGATACAATTAGCAATTTGAACAACATTGTTGTTGCTATTTAGTCTCTGACACTTCTGCGACCCCAGGGACTGTAACTTTCCAGGATCCTCTGTCCATGGAGTTCCCCAGGCAAGAATATTGGAGTGGGTTGCCATTTCCTTCTCCAGCGGATCTTCCTGACCCAGGGATGGATCCCATGTCTCCTGCATTGGCAGGTGGGTTCTTTACCGCGGAGCCACCGGGGAAGCCTCTTGAACTACATTAAACAATAATAAAATAATGAAATCTGTTGTGTATAGGAAGAAATCTGTTACATATAGGAAATCTGTTGTTCATAGGAAAAAGTAGAAGTTATAGAGGATGGGATAGGATTTCACTGGTTACACCACCTTATATAGTTTTGAATTTTGAGCCATATTAATGTTTTATTTAATAATAAAGTTACATAACAAAGGATAAGAGGATCCAGAATCCAATTCAAACAGAAATAAATGAACTCAGCTATATGAAATAAATAACATAACCATACAGAAGGTAATAAAAAAGAATCAAGTAACTTTTAAATGTGAGCTCCCTGACTGACACATTGAGAAGGACATAGTATCCCTTACATAGTATTCCTGATGAGAAATGTGATTTTAAAAAAAAAAACAAAAACTGTAAAGTTCCTTATTGGGACAGTTGATGAAATTAAAATATGAATTGTGTACAGATGAATATTAAATTTCATGTGATAACTGTACTGTGTTTATGTAAGACTTTTTTTATATACACTTAAGTGGGGCCTCTCAGGTGGCATTAGTGGTAAAGAACCCACCTGCCAATGCCAGAGACTTATGAGATGTGGGTTCAATCCCTGGGTTGGGAAGATCCCCTAGAAGAGGGCAACCCACTCCAGTATTCTTGCCTGGAGAATCCCATGGACAGAGGAGCCTGGCGGGCTACAGTCCACAGGGTCACAAAGAGTCAGACATGACTGAAGCAATTCAGCACGCATACACACATACACTTAAGTATTTGGAGATAAAACATCACAAGGCTTGTAATTAGCTCTCAAATATGCTTTAGCAAATAAATGAATTAATAACTGAATGAATACTAAATGTTAGTGTGTTTATTGTAGAGAGAGCAGAGAGAAAGAAATTAAGAAAATGTGAAAAGTGTTAACAATTGGTGAGCTTAGGACAAGACTATATGAATATTATTATCTTATTATTGCCTCTCTTCTGAAAGTTTGAAACTTCAAAACAAAAGGCTGTGGTAGAGAGAGTATACATGTACCTATACATTAGGGACAGGAATAGCTGCCTGTATCTAGGCTTGTCCCACCACTCGCACCTCTGGGTCAAAGAGCACGTAGGCTCAGCTTTCACTATGGATGGGTACTGCTACCTCTGATGATAAAGCCTTAACAACAACACAGTTTGATTCTGTGCTATCCCAGAACATCTCCATACAGGCAGAAAGAGGAGATTCATGTGGTTTTTAAAATGTGTGCTACCCTTCATCAAGAAGGATGACAGACCCACTGCAGAGAAGGAATAGGCCTTCAATGCTTCTCCATGGATGATAGATCTACAATTGTGTGTTCATATTCTGTCATAGGGTATCAGCATCTTGATAAGGACATAGAGACGAAAAAAGAAGAGAAAAGTAATTTCTCACCAAGTGCTATTGGTGGAGAATGAATTACTCAGTTTGTTACAATCTTCAGCCCTAGAGATCAACTTAGCCTTGAATTCTTGATCCAACATGGGAAGAATAATAAGCATCTAATTCAGGCCTTCTAACCCTGACTACTTGGATTCTGGTGCCAAACCAAAAGTTTGCCCCATTTATTTATTTAATTGTTTATTTTGAGGGAGGAACCTGTTTTTCTCTATTATGAGTTTGAGTGGCTGCCTCTGATTCTATCCCCAGAAGTGGACCAAATGGTGGACTAAGTCCCAAGCCTGATCTAACGTGTATGGATGAATGGGGTAGGTAGACGAGTTTTGGTAGCAGGTTTCTGGTGTTGGAATAGGACCCCCAGGACCATGCTTCCTGAAGTAGAGCCCTGAGACCTGCCTTGGGCCTGCTTGGACCTCCACGGAGAGCCAGACTTGATGTGGCTTTTGGCTGGAGGAGAGGGAACAGACTGTGCTGGGGAATTTGCAACTTGGAAAGTCTATTTAAAAAAAAAAAAAAAAATGTGGGCTGGCAAATTTTGATGTCTTTACAAAGCTGCTTGTAAGATAATTAAATCTCATTTATCTTAAAAAAAAATTTCATGTATCTGATTATAGACTTCAGCTTAAAAATAACCCTTAAATAAAGTCTTACATCTCTCACAGTTGTTGACTCAATGTTAAACAACTGGAAAGTCTGAGATTCTTCATACCAGGCTCAATTTTAGTGCAAACTCTCTTATAAGATGGAAAAAAATCTCTAACTTTATTACAGCCCATCAGGTTATTCAATCTTTGGAGAATAACAATCCTAACCTTTCTTTCAGATGACTCTTAAGAATAACTAATAAACACGAAGGGATCTTGCCCGAAAGTTACCAAATATTATGTAAATCCATGTTGATTAAAACAATTCAACCAGTTTCACCATATTATAAAAATTTATACTTCATAAAAATATATATTTTTTTTTTAATCTGATTTTTTTAACAAAGTGTCACTTTAAAGGTAGCAAGTTTTAAAGACAATTATAGGAAAAGCAATAGAAGTTAAAATCAATTTTATTAGATAGAATTGAAATAACTGAGTGAAAGTCTCATGTTTATGTTTAGAAGTTCTGAAGAAACCTAAAGAATTTAAAAAAAAACTTTCAAGGACAATTTAGAAACTTCTGCAACATGCCTTACATTTTATAAGTTTATAAAAATTTCCATAGACAATGACTCAGCGGTTCCATGAGTGAAGTTAACCCACCAAGATGGTGCTTAAAGGAAGAAAAGGCTCATCATGATAACAAAACAAAGCTTTTTACTCTCAATTATTCAACTAAATAAAGCGTAAATGCAGTTTCCCCTTTGCGGAAGGTTAGAGGTGACTTTTTCTCTTGCTTCACAACCTCTTAATAGTCTTGTATTCTCTCTTGCCTCTAAACACGTACACATTATCTTCTTTTTGTCTGGAGCAAGAATCTTCTTGTTTCCTCACCTGGCTAACCTTTAGTTATCTATAAGAATGCCACCAAAATTTTACTTGTGTGGCACCCAAGACTATGTTAGTTTCCCCTCCAGTGGGGCTCCATCTCAGGTCCTTCTGCTATTCAGAATATTTTCCACACTTACAATAACTGCTCCTCTGCCCTCCCCACTCTGTTGCAATTCTCTGCCAGGGAGGGAGGCATGTCTATTTTGTTCAGGGTTTTATCTCCAACTTTCGTTGAAATGCTGAACATTTGATGTTTAAAAGAAAACCAAAAACTTTATTCTCAATTATATCAGATAATCAGGCAGAAATGTTTTGATTAGCAATTATTCTTTGGCCTAGAACTGAATACCCCACCCCTTTTTCTCCACAATCTCATCCTCTGTTTGGGTACTTTTTATCTGGCTCATAGGTCTCAGTTTTTGATAATATTCCCTTTCAGGAAGCCTTCCTTGAACTTCCGGTCAGCATTTGATACCACTTTTACATGCTGTCCTTGAAATCTACACTGTTCCTATGATAGTTTTTACTGATCAGATTATAATAGTGGTTTCATTTTTTGAGTCTTCTGCCAGAATGTGAGCTGCATGAGGGCAGGACCATGCCGCCTTTTAAACCTTTCTATTTTCAGCCTGTGACATTGCTGGAAGATAGTGAGCACTTAAGAACTGCTCATTGAGGAAGAAGTATTATATTATAATAATTTTAATTACAAGCAGCCTCCTTCTTTCAGGTTCTCACTCTCCACTCCATCCTTTGTTATCACTGTCAGATTGGCCTTTCTTAAACTCTGCCTTCCTCATCTTGCTGCTAAAAACCTTTTAATGCCATTTAATTTACTACATAATAAAGATTCAGTTTCTGTGTCTTGTCTTTTTAATACAATCTCTTCCTACTATCCTTAGGTTCTCAGTTCTAGCTGTATCTTCCAACTGAGTTAGGCCAGTCACCATAGTCTAGACCTAGACAGCTCTGGACAAACCGATGTCCATTTGCGATTCTGTGATTACACTGAAAAGCCTGCCACATCCGTAGTTCCCTTCGATGGGGTTTTTGCTACAGCCTGTCCCTCCTCCTAAAGTCTTCTTTGTCAAAGTCATGTTACGTAATGTCAACATATGCAATATATGTGAATATACATAAATTTTGTCACCTTGCTGACTGTGCCTGATGTGCATGTATGCATAAGCATGTCCATATTGGAGGGGTTGATAAAATAGCAATCAACCTCAAAATATGCTAGAATCTATGAAGCAACTGGGGATGCAAGTTATGACTAATGTGGACAACAGGGATCTAGGAACCAATCAAATCAATCTCTTAAGGAAATCTGAATGAGATATTGATGAACCAGATAAATTTTCAGCCAGAGATATAAATAGACCCAGATGGGAGAGAGAGGAGAGGCAGAGAGAAAGAGAAAGTTAGAGAGAAAATAGTAGATACATAGGTGAAAAGCAGGCAATAAGACGTGTGCAGAGTCCATGAGGCAACAGAAGCTGTTTTGTAAAAAGAAGCAGAAACGTATACAGAATAGAATGTGAGGTAGTTAGTAGCAGTTGCGGATCAGGAATTAATAACCCTCTGCTGATGTGGTGCAATGATATAACCAGGTCACAAGTGCTGTGCTGGCCTGTAAGTCACCCTTCATTTCCTGACCCATAAACCAGATTTCACAAAATCAAACGTACAACTCGTTTCATTCCTATAATGCCTGATATGTGGTGGGCATCTGAAACTTCCTTATTTCCAAACGCACTGTTATAATAATCATGCCTTTTGATTTACGATTCCCTGGGTAAATCTCTGTTAGCGTCACTCTGAAAAACTTCACACAGATTCATTTTAAGTTTATAAAACAGTGAAATTCAATTTTACTTGAGGGAATTCATAAAGTAGAAGTAACTTTCAACACACAGGCTGCAGTATAGCCTCTGTGTCATGCAGTTTCTGGTGCTGAAATTTCATAAGCCTTTCCATCACCACAAAGAATGAATGAGGATCTTGCTTTGCTGAAAATGGTTTCCCTCTTAACAAGTTTCATACATATTGAGTTTCTTATATTCTTTTGTACAAAGTTGTTCCTGAATTGTGTGAGCATTATAAGTACGTTTCAACACTGACAGGTAAGGTTGAATGTTGGCTGAAGTAATTTTTTCAACTGCATTACAAGTACTGCATACTTATTGAAAATTACTTGGCTTATCTGGTCAATACTCTGTAAATTAATTGAGGGAATTGATTCCTGGTGTTCACTGGGAAAAGAAAATCCAAGCAGCCTTACAAAAATTAATTGTAGAGGAGAAAAACCACACATTGTTGAGAAAAAATAGTACAGTGATGTGGAATGAACACTGGACCCGCACCCCTTAATTTTTGCTTCCATTTTCTCCTAAACTTCAGATTCCTCTAGACATTCCTTTCCTCTCTAATCAGTCTGCACCCAGGTTATCTCACTTCAATCCCTCTCTTGCCATCAGCCTTAATCTCTATGTTCTCCTGCCCTTTGCCTATTATTCTGCAAGACCTGATCTCAGATTACTTGTGAAATAGCCTCTTATATTACTGGAATTTTGAGTACCACTGAGAAAATAAAAGTTATGAATACAGGTTCCACTACACATGAATTGTCTTCAACCCCGGCTTAGAAGACATTGTTATGTGCTCAGTCAGCTGCCATTCCTGATCCTATAGCAAAGAAGTCCCGAATAGATTGCTCCTTCTGAGTTCTTGAACTCAGGCCCCACCTATTTCAACAAGGGCTTTGAAATCCCTTGTATATAGACACACCCAAAATAGGAACTACTAGGTGTACAATTCCTCAAATTCTATTGAAGGACTTCCTCCTGCAAGTTACCTATACCTGAACTTGTCTTTGGCCTTCTATCCAGTCTCAGAGGCTGGGGAGTATCAAAGTACAATCTCATCAACTCCTGAAGAAAGGACTTAAAAGAGTTCTAAGAGTTTTCTGGAGGAGGACTAACATTCTCCTCGTATATTTATTCTTCTCTTGACATCAGAGAAGCCTTTTTTCAGAGATGCAAGTGCTAAACTGAAGTTCAGACCTGGCTGCAGCCTTCCTTAGTTTCAGATGACTGGGATTATCATAAAGGATTTTGTTTTCTATACGGGGATGAATAACTAAAATAAGAGGCAGTGATCTGATCCTTTTTCAGTCTTATCCTCATTGATGCCTGGTCTTGGAGAAACAATGACCAGTTTACAAAAGGTAAATATAACTTTAAAAAAATAGAGGCTAATTTTTTCAATTAGATGAAATCTCAATTTGGCCTCTGAAATGGTTTTTATTTTGCGAAGTCCTACTCTAATTCTTAAGAGAGTAATATACTGTGGCTTAGATATTCTTACTATTATTTTGACATAAGCAAAAGTCATAAATATTATCTTTGAAAATAAAAATATTTCAAAATGAGAAGTATGTATTAATTTCTTCATTAAACATGACTTTTAAAAAGGGAGCATGAAGAAAAGCTGATTTGGTATTACTTTTAACACAAAACAAAACCTAATTCTATATTATAATCAACATATTATTGACCAATTTAAGCCAAGGATTTAAAAGTAACAGGTTTTCCACATGAAAAGATGCTCAACATCACTCATTATTAGAGAAACGCAAATCAAAACCACAATGAGGTACCATTACACGCCAGTCAGGATGGCTGCTATCCAAAAGTCTACAAGCAATAAATGCTGGAGAGGGTGTGGAGAAAAGGGAACCCTCTTACACTGTTGGTGGGAATGCAAACTAGTACAGCCACTATGGAAAACAGTGTGGAGATTTCTTAAAAAACTGGAAATAGAACTGCCATATGACCCAGCAATCCCACTCCTGGGCATACACACTGAGGAAACCAGATCTGAAAGAGACACGTGCACCCCAGTGTTCATCGCAGCACTGTTTATAATAGCCAGGACATGGAAGCAACCTAGATGCCCATCAGCAGACGAATGGATAAGGAAGCTGTGGTACATATACACCATGGAATATTACTCAGCCATTAAAAAGAATTCATTTGAATCAGTTCTAATGAGATGGATGAAACTGGAGCCCATTATACAGAGTGAAGTAAGCCAGAAAGATAAAGAACATTACAGCATACTAACACATATATATGGAATTTAGAAAGATGGTAACGATAACCCTATATGCAAAACAGACAAAGAGACACAGATGTACAGAACAGACTTTTGAACTCTGTGGGAGAAGGTGAGGGTGGGATGTTTCAAATGAACAGCATGTATGTTATCTATGGTGAAACAGATCACCAGCCCAGGTGGGATGCATGAGACAAGTGCTCAGGCCTGGTGCACTGGGAAGACCCAGAGGGATCGGGTGGAGAGGGAGGTGGGAGGGGGGATCGGGATGGGGAATACGTGTAACTCCATGGCTGATTCATGTCAATGTATGACAAAACCCACTGCAATGTTGTGAAGTAATTAGCCTCCAACTAATAAAAAAAAATAAAAATAAAAGTAACAGGTTTTTGAAATTTTATAAGACAAACCTTTTATCTTTATTTCCCTTTTAATAAATCATACCTATGCCAAGCAAGCACATGTGATCCTTAACATTCTCCAGTGCCTCATTCTCACATTGCATAACTCAAACTTGCATTTCTATGTTGTTGTTCATTTGCTAAGTTATCTCCTACTCTTTGCAATCCCGTGGACTGCAGCACACCAGGCTTCCTTGCTCTTCACTATCTCCTGGAGTTTGCTCAAATTCAAGTCCATTGAGTGTCTTCAATCATGTCATCCTCTGTCACCACCTTCTGCTCTTGCCCTCAATCTTTCCCAGCATCAGAGTCTTTTCCAATGAGTCAGCTCTTCCCATCAGGTGGCCAAAGTATTAGAGCTTCAGCTTCAGCATCAGTCCTTTCAGTGAATATTCAGGGTTGATTTTCTTTAGGATTGACTGGTTTGATAGGGTTGGTCAAAAAGTTGGTTTGGGTTTTTCTGTAAGATGTTAAGGAAAAACCCTAAGGAACTTTTGGCCAACTCAATATATAGCTTAAGTGGTAGTCTAGTATAGTTACTATCTGTACCATATGCTGCATAAGTACCATATTTGTATAACATTAATAATAACATACCTTACCTAGGACTTTTTGTGTGTGTCACAATTTCTTACAGCTGAGTATGACTTAATCTCATTTTGTAGGTGTAACACTAAAGATCCAAGCAATTCAGTAACTTGGTGGTAGTCAATAGTACATTTTTGAGTCAAATTTTATCTAGGCCAGCCTAACTCAAAATGCTAGCTTTTAATTACTATGTTGTATTTCATTTTATAGGTACTTTACCTTTTGTGTTCACATGCAGTATCTTATTTGACTTTGAGAGTCAACATATGAAATAGGTATTATCACTTTCATTTTACAAACTAAGATTCTGAGGCCCATAAAGCTTATTTAGGTGGTAAGTGGCAGGGCTGGCCCCCTGAGGGCAAGTCTATCTACAGACTTCTCTCAAATAATCTTGAGACACATGGCATATATGTTAGAGGCACAAAGAAGTCTCTCTGTTGTTCCTTTTTCAACAAACAAACTTAATAACACTTAAAATATTTTTTTGCAAATTAGAAATCCTCACAGTTTTGTTTGAGGCTAAATTGTGAAGTTTAGTGATAATGGTTAAAAAAAAAAAGAACTGACCATTTACATTCTAATTTGTCATTTCCATTTGATTGTTCTAGATACACCTATAGATTTTCATTCCTTTATTTTAACCTCCAATTTTAGAACATGTCCACAGCCTTAAAAACAACTTATGTAAAAAATGAATATTGTCCAAAGTACACCTTACTGATGATCACATTGCATGGTATATAGATCGTACTCTTTTTAGTAATTGACCTCTTTGAAAGGAAATGGTTGCTATGGTTACCACAGAGCAAAAGTGAGAGAAAGAGAGTGGGAGTGAGTGCAGTCACTTTGAGACAAAGTGCTGCAGAGTTTTGTTTTGAGTAATCACGTTAATAATTTCCTGGCTGGCTTATCTTATTATCTCCTCAGGAAACAACGGACTAATATACATAAGCACAATAAATGCTATTTCTTAGTTCTTTTAGTATCTGATATTTTTCAGATTCCACAGGTGTGGAATCTGCCATTGCAGTTCTTTTGTGCTTATACCTTTAAATAATTTTAATTAATAGTTACAGGACCAAACTGTGCAAGCGTTGGAGAAAAGAAGGTCTTAAAACTCACAGCCAGTTTTTCTTTGTTTCAGAGGTATTTGTCTGGTTAGGATTCTACTAAAGACTGGTGAGTGAAGTCGCTCAGTCATGTCTGGCTCTTTGCGACCCCATGGACTGCAGCAAGTCAGACTCCTTTGTCCATGAGATCCTCCAGGCAAGATACTGGAGTGGGTTGCCAAACTCTGGGGGAATTAGTGATAGAAAAAAAAATAAACTAATTAACTAAAATAATTAGTTAATGTGTACGTATTAAGTTGCTTCATTCATGTCTGACTCTTTGTGACCCTATGGACTGTAGCCTGCCAGACTCCTCTGTCCATGGGAATCTCCAGGCAAGAATACTGGAGTGGGTTGCCATTTCCTCTTCTGGGGGATCTTGCTGACCCAGAGATCAAACCCATATTTCCTGCATTGGCAGGTGGATCTTTACCAACTGTGCCACCTGGGAAGCCTGGGTAATGCCATAATATTAAGAAAAAACTGGAAATTGACAAGTCTAAAACTCACCCTTGAGCCAACTCCATATTTGATTGGATTGAGGTGATTATCCTTTAACTTCTCTTCAGGAGAAAAAAATAAATCACCTCTGAAGAAAAGCTATCTATAGCCTATGTAATTTTAACAATAACTTTGGTTGTCAGTTCAATTCAGTTGCTCAGTCATCTTAGACTCTTTGCGACCCCATGGACTGCAGCACACCAGGCTTCCCTGTCCATCACCAACTCCTGGAGCTTACTGAAACTCATGTCCATTAAGTCAGTGATGCCAGCCAACCATCTCATCCTCTGTCGTCCCCTTCTCTTCCCACCTTCAATCTTTCCCAGCATCAGAGTCTTTTCCAATGAGTCACTTCCTCGCATCAGGTGGCCAAAGCATTGGAGTTTCAGCTTCAGCATCAGTCCTTCCAATGAATATTCAGGACTTATTTCCTTTAGAATGGACTGGTTTGATCTCCTTGAAATCCAAGTGACTCTCAAGAGTCTTCTCCAACACCACAGTTCAAAAGCATCAATTCTTCGGTGCTCAGCTTTCTTTATAGTCCAACTCTCACATCCATACACGACTACTGGAAAAACCACAGCTTTGACTAGATGGACCTTTGTTGACAAAGTAATGTCTCTGCTTTTTAATATGCTGTCTAGGTTGGTCATAGCTTTTCTTCCAGGAGCAAGCATCTTTTAATTTCATGGCTGCAGTCACCATCTGCAGTGATTTTGGAGCCCCCCAAAATAAAGTCTCTCACTGTTTCCATTGTTTCCCCATCTCTTTGCCATGAAGTGATGGGACCAGATGCATTCTCTTAGTTTTCTGAATGTTGAGTTTTAAGCCAACATTTTCACTCTCTTTTACTTTCATAAAGATGCTCTTTAGTTCTTATTTGCTTTCTGTCACTCAAGGAGAATTACCAGGCATACAATGATTACTGCACAAAGATTTGTTTAAACTATTATAAATATGTTGAGGAAAATTAATAAAGATAAATTTTTCAACAGAGAAAATGTCTATAAAATAGCAAATGGAAATTCTAAAACTGAAAAACACAATCAAGGAAATAAAGAATTCAAAGCAGGTAAAGAATTCAAAGAAGGTAAGACAGAACAGAAGAAATGATTAGTAATATAGAAGCTGGATCAGCTAGCACAGAGCAAAAGGATCAGAAAATACACATCAATCCACAGGTCTAAGAAGATTCATAAAGCCTAAACAAGATAAGATCTAAGTAAACCACAGTTAGTCACATCAGAATGAAATTGCTTAAAATAAGAGACAAAGAAAAGAATCTTAAAAGCAGCTAGAGGGGAAAAAGGACCCATTGTCTTCAGAGAGACAATTTAAGACAAACTGACTATTTACAATAGCCACATTAAAACAGTCTATTGCCCGCAAACAAATGACTGGATTTTTTAAAATGTGATATGGATACATAAAATGGAATACTATTCAGTCATAAAAATAAGGAACTCTGCAGTTTGGGACAGATTGAATGAATCTAATTGCATTACATTAAGTGAAATAAGACAGAGAAAGACAAATATTGCATGATCCTACTTATATGTGGAATTAAAAATAAAAAACACCAAACACACAAAAAAGTAATAATAAACAACTCATAGAAAAAGAGATGAAATTTGTGGTTACCAGAGACAGGAGATGAGGAGTGGGCAAATAGGATAAAGATGGCCAGAAGGTAAAAACATCCAGTTATAAATAAGTGCAGGGGACATTATGTAAAACATAGTGACTATAGTTAGCATTGCTGGGCTGGGCTGCGCTGGTTCAGTCGCTCAGTCGTGTCCGACTCTTTGTGACCCCAGGGACCGCGGCCCACCAGGCTCCTCCCTCCATGGGATTCTCCAGGCAAGAATACTGGAGTGGGTTTCCATGCTGTCCTCCAGGGGATCTGCCTGCATGGTATATGTGAAAGTTGTTACAGAGTAAATTTTAATATTAACAGCTCTCCTGACAAGGAAAAAAGTATTTTTTCTTTTCTTCTCTGTAATTACATGAGAAGACAGATATTAACTAAAATCAATGTGGTAATCATTTGACAATATATGTAAGTCAACTCATGCTTATAGACACCCTATTTTATAGAAATATAAAACAGCACTATACAATGACAGCACTTTAACTCATGCCTAAACAAAGCTTATCCAGTACACGTGTTTTTTTTCTGTGAGGCACAATGCAAGCTTCTTCCCCCTAGGAACATCAGACAGAACTTCAATAATAAATTTAGGGGACATTTTAAACAGCAAAATCATCATACAGAAAAAAAAAAGACACAAAAATGCAAATGCAAAACAAAGGCACTAAATAGACCAGAAAGAGACCACCTGTTGATCGGATGAGAACAAAAACAAGAAGACAGAACTTGCTTTGGCCAATCTTAGCTGAGAATGTGCACATCCAGTCACTCAAATTTTTCACTACTCTACTCCTCTGTACATGAGTGGAAAAGCTTCGTGAGGATAGACTTGGGGGTTGCAAATGAGTCTCAGCAAATGAGGATCGACTATGTATATATATTTGGACAATTGCCACGGTTCTAATGGTGTCCGGTGAGTTCTCACTGGCCCTTGAAAATCCAGGGGAGAAGTTGTAAATCTTGCCCGGGACTGTACCCATATCCACAGCAGGTCTCCAAGATGAACAATTGCCAAACTATGTATGAAAATGATAAATACCAATTTCTTTTACCCCGGTAAAGGAGGAAATGGAAAGCTCAGTTTGCTTTATTTTTTAATAGAGAGAAAACTGGTACACATATTACTGATCAAAGATATACTAGTTTTAGTAATTTCCACTTAAAATATTTTGTATTTAATAATAAGAAATTGTGTAAGTGTGATCTGTCTCTCTCCATTGTTTAAGACTAACAAAAACTTCAATTGCATATTAATGTTATTAGATAAGATATGAAAAATATTTTGATAAAAGATGTCAAGGATTAAAATGGATTATTGAAAAAGATAAGGAAAATCATCAGTTGAAGATGATACCTGAGAACAACAAAACTCTAAATCTGTAACATCTTAGAAACAGAGGGAGGAATGATTTGACTAGAAGTTTCCAAACGTGGTGGTGCTGTAAAAATAACTGGATTACTTTCAAAAACACAGACAAATCTTTGGGTCCCAATCTTTCAGATTCTAATTCAGTAAGACTGGAATAAAAGTTTTTGCAAAGCTCCCTAGATAATTCAGATACATAGTTAGGACTGAGAATCAACAGACAAGATGTTGGCCTTAGACACAGGGCTTCAGCCCCATAAGGACTTCAGAAGTCATTATGCACACAGGCCAATATCAGTACCTTCTGGGGTTGTGCAAAGCTCAGTACTGTTAGACTCATGTGCTTTCTCTGTGACATTATTTCTATACTTCTGCTTGGGACTGTGAGGAATTATGAAATCTAATGACTGATCAGGAGTGTGAAATATGAAACACAACTCTTGATACACACATTTTAGTTCCACTTTTTTTATACCCTTTCTTTTAAAGAAAACCAGTGCTTTTCTTTGGTATTAAATGAGTTGCTTAAGTCATGGATATGTACATGAAAAAAGAAACTTACAAATGTGGTCTAAAATAGGTTTAATGTACTCTGAGTTAAAGTTACCAATGTCATCATACTTAGGGACACATTTATATTTATTAATCTAAATCCAACTATGTGAAACAAATCAAAGTACAAATATTTAGGAGCAAAAAACATCAAAGAAATTTCTTGAGAAAACCAAATACCAACAGTTACTCTACTAAAATGTCTGTTTCTGGTACTTCTTAACTGAGCTTTTTGTTTTTTTTAACATATAAAAACAGGAAGCAGGCAGGGCAAGAGATATAACTAGTTTCATGTTCCTTTCTCTCCTCATCTAATTTGTTCAGCATCACAGCCTGACTCTGGTATTGGAAGTTACTTCGATCTAGCTTGCCTTTGCTATTTGCCCGGCTATGGTTTGGGACACAGAAAAGTCTGTTTACAGGAGGAAAAAATGTTTATATATACCTTTTTTTTTTTTTTTGACAGAGCAAAATGATCCTAAGTTGCTGCAAAATTATGTAGGTTGTGTTGCTTTCTAAACAGCACCAACAACCTTTCTAGTATGAAAACATGTTAGAAATATGAAATACTTTCTGTATATACATATATTTTAATGTACTTTTTATTATTTTTAAACCACAATTAATTTGCAAATAGGTTAATCAAATTCTGTATTAGCAAGAGTTGCCTATATATCATTGTACACCTATAGAAGCATAGGCTGATTTCAGTTAGGATATACCAGCTTGTTTTAGGCCAATCCTCCCACTGAAAATTTCCCCAGAGAATCTGGGGGAAAAATGGTAATCAACTCTCTGAAGGCATCAGAGAACTACAGAAGCAGTGAAGATTAGGAATCCAAGACCCTGGAGTGAGGGGAAATATGGAATAACGAGGTTAAAATTTAGTGTTACTTTTCCCTGAAGGTATTTGTAAATTTACAGTAGATCTGAGAAACTGAGAAACTAGAAGCAAGGCAGAGACTGGGAGAATATCTGAGACAGAAGCTGAATAGAGCCTTGGGGAGACAAAACCCTGGTAAATACCCCCAGACTGTCAGTTGGGACACCTAGAAAGGCTACATCCTAGAAGTAAGGCTGATAAGAAATTGAACAGTCCTTACAAAGACTGAAACTCAGCTCCGAATCTGTTTCCTATCTGGATGAAGGTGATCTGCCTTTATTCTGCCTGCCTGCCAAAATCTAAAGAAAATACTCTCGGTAGGACCCTAAAATCATTCACAGCTTGAAATTGAAATTTACTCTACATAGACACTGTCCACCATGAAATAATGATAATTTTTAAAAATGCCAAACATACCAGGCAACAAGATCAAATAGTCAAAATCAATAGAAAAAAAAATTGTAGTTACGAGGATTTTAAGATACTTGCCATTAGTGTGTGCAAAACATAGATGACAAGATGAAGAATATCAACAGAGAACTGTAATCTGTAAAAAAAAAGAATAAAGTAAAATTATAAAACTGAAAACCATGTATGTTCATATATATCCGTCTTTCTATCTACTGCCCAATCCAGTAGCTGATGAAGCTCCTTGACAATTGTAATTAACTAAATTCACACTAATGGTAGAGAGTGAAGAGGAACTAAAGAGCCTCTTGAGGAGGGTGAAAGAGGAGAGTGAAAAAACAGGCTTGAAACTAAACATTCAAAACCTATGATCATGGCAACCAGTGCCATCACTCCATGACAAATAGATGGGGGAAAATTGCAAGCAGTGACAGATTTTATTTTGTTGACTCCAAAATCACTGCAGATGGTGACTGCAGCCATGAAATTAAAAGATGGTTGCCCCTTGGAAGGAAAGCTGTGACAAACCTAGAGAGTGTATTAAAAAGCAGAGACATTACTTTGCCAACTAGGAAAGTGAAGTCACTCAGTCGTGTCTGACTCTTTGTGACCCCACGGACCGTAGCCTACCAGGCTCCTCCGTCCATGGGATTTTCCAGGCAAGAATATTGGACTGGGTTGCCATTTCCTTCTGCATTGCCAACTAAGGTCCATATAGTCAAAGCTGTGGTTTTTCCAGTAGTCATGCACGGATGTGAGATTTGGATAATAAAGAAGGCTGAGCGCAGAAGAACTGATGCTTTCAAATTATGGTGCCGGAGAAGACTCTTGAGAGTCCCTTGGACTGCAAGGAGATCCAACCAGTCCATCCTAAAGGAACTCAGTCCTGAATATTCATTGGAAGGACTGATGCTGAAGCTGAAGCTCTAATACTTTGGCCACCTGAAGTGAAGAGCTGACTCATTGGAAAAGACCCTGATGCTGGGAAAGGTTAAGGGCAGGAGAAGAAGTGGGTGATAGAGGATGAGATGGTTGAATGGCATCACCAACTCAATGGACATGAATTTGAGCAAACTCTGGGAGATAGTGGAGGACAGAGAAGCCTGGCGTGCTGCAGTCCATGGGGTTGTAGAGAGTTGGACACGACTTAGTGACTGAACAACAACAAATTCTGACTCAATTAAAACTCTCATGTATATTTATCTTTTATTTTTCTCTAATAGACTTATTCCCTAAGAAAGAATACTATCTAATTGTTACATATCTGAATGCTACAAGTAGTTCAAGAAAAATATTGCATATACTATACAGTTCCAAATGTGCTACTTTATTTGATTCATAATCAGATGTAAAGTTATTCATTATTATTTATAATTTATAAAATATATATTTATTTGAACTGATCTTTCTTTGTAAGAGTATAGTATAACCTGTCACAGATAGTTTTGGGGTTTCAAAAAATTACTTAATTCTTACTGTTTTACATTTCCTAGGAGGAGTCTGGAGTAACTCAATATGTTCTCTGAGTAAAAAAATCTCAAGTTCTTACTTAATCTAATAAAATCATTATTTTATGAAGTCACATGACAAATAAGAGCCTAATCAATTACTTTCCTAACAGATATTTCTTAGTTACAAGTGCATTTTAAAGTATTTTATGAGTTTACTTTTAGGATGGCATGTAACTGTACACAAAAACACATGCATATAGATAAACAATTGCTTTTAAAATTAGTTAACAGATTAATGAAATGAACACTTATTTTCCAGAAATTCTGAGAAGCCAGAGGAGGGAGTGGTAATTAGGGGAAAAGGGAAAGGAAATATTAATATTTATTAATATCTAAGTCTTGTAAAGTAGGTATTACTCTTCCCATTTTACAGTGATATTCAGAGAAATTAAGTAATATGATCATGGCCATAGATCTAGTAAATGGCAACAATGGAATGCAAACACAGTTCTATTTGATTTCAAAGCCTATTTTCTTTCAAGTACATTATGTTTTCTATCTTTAGAAATAGATGAGTGGGCAGATTTATGTTAAAACTGGTGAGGCTACAATCCTGTTAGGAATTTAATAAGATTTTTATGTGAAATTTATTATATTTCAGACTTGAATGTGACCAAGCAAGTTCATCAAATTTGGATCTCATATTTCAAAAGTGTATAGAATTCCATGTATAAATTTTGCATCTACTATTTATATTCCTCTCCAGGTAAGTTTTAGCACACAATGTTCAGTTATGTAGCCTTGAGTGGGTAGGTGCATAGGGTATAGATTAGTTAAAATAAATTAATTCCACAAAGTAGAAAAAGGTTAAGATATAGAGCACTATAAAAAGAACTATGAATAGTTCAATAAATGCATTATAATTTTTTACATCTATGTTGTACTTAAGTTAATTAATAACCAGAGAAGAAACATAAGATTCTTCATTAACTGTTTCCTATCTGGTCAGACTTGAGAATAATGGTGCTGTATTAGAGCTAAGGGATATGTATATTATATAGTTATCATGCAGACTCGAATTTCCTTTGCTTTAAACTGTTTTAGTACTCTGCCATGATACATATTTATGAATAGCAACATCAGATCATTTGACATTTAATGAGAAAAAAGGCCCAAGCGTCTCTATATTTTCAGAAGAGATCCATCCAGCAGTGCTCATACTGAGGCAAGATGCTCGTTTGTTTCTCACTAATCCTAAATTGCAAGCGAGTTGATGGGTGTTTGGACTGGGAGATTAAAGCAGGGCCACAGTTTCAAACTTCAATCCCATCATTTTCCACATCTCCCTATGGGTGCGTGCTAAGTCACTTTAGTCGTGTCCGATTCTGTGCGACCCTATGGCCTATGGCCCCCCAGGTTCCTCTGTCCATGGGAATTCTCCCGGCAAGAATACTGGAATGGGTTGCCATGCCCTCCTCCAGGGGATCTGTCTGATCCAGGGATTGAACCCGTGTCTCTTACCTCTCCTGCAATGGCAGATGACTTCTTTACCACTGGCACCTCCTGGGAAGGCCCATATCTCCCTATACTTTCTTCCATTTTAACCCCACAGTTGCAATTGTATGTTTCTCATTCCATCTGTGCTTAATATGTATCTCCCTTTCCAGAATATACCAAAGAGCAGGGAATATGTGTTTAGTACACCAAAGACAAGCAGAATTCTTGGTCACAAACAATACAAGACACTAATTTGTTGAAACAGAAGGGGATTTTTGGTAGCTTTCAAATCTCCATGTGGTCTAGAGAACCAGACTTGGATACTACCAAGCCAGGTACAATGAAGGCAGGAAAAACTTCCAATTCATATCATGAAGAAAGAGTGAAAGTGAAAGTCGCTCAGTTGTGTCTGACTCTGAGACCCCACAGACTATTCAGTCCATGGAATTTTCCAAGCCAGAGTACTGGAGTAGGTCGCCGTTCCCTTCTCCAGGGGATCTTCCCAACCCAGGGATTGAACCCAGGTCTCCCACATTGCAGGTGGATTCTTTACCAGATGAGTCATCAGGGAAGCCCAAGAATACGGGAATGTGTAGCCTATCTCTCCTCCAGCGGATCTTCCCGACCCAGGAATCAAACCAGAGTCTCCTCCATTGCAGGCAGATTCTTTACCAGCTGAGCTGCCACCCCAAATTTAGTACTGAGCATGTTAAGATATGAACACCACAACTCCTACCACAGCTATTTCAGAAGAATCAGCTTCCAACTCCACTGCATGTCAGAAGATTTACTCTCTCTCTAAGACTAAAACCTCAGGTTTCTCATTTTAGTATTCAAATGTTATTCAGGGCCATCTGACTGGTAGCACCTCCGTCACATGTCTGTAGTCTAATTGCAAGGGAGTGTGCAAGGTCAGGAAGCAACAGTTAGAACTGGACATGGAACAACAGACTGGTTCTAAATAGGAAAAGGAGTGCGTCAAGGCTGTATATTGTCAGCCTGCTTATTTAACTTATGTGCAGGGTACATCATGAGAGACGCTGGGCTGGATGAAGCACAAGCTGGAATCAAGATTGCTGGGAGAAATATCAATAACCTCAGACATGCAGATGACACCACCCTTATGGCAGAAAGTGAAGAGGAGCTGAAAAGCCTCTTGATGAAAGTGAAAGAGGAGAGTGAAAAAGTTGGCTTAAAGCTCAACATTCAGAAAACTAATATCATGCCATCTGGTCCCATCACTTCATGGGAAATAGATGGGGAAACAGTGGAAACAGTGTCAGACTTTATTTTTTGGTGCTCCAAAATCACTGCAGATGGTGATTGCAGCCATGAAATTAAAAGACGCTTACTCCTTGGAAGGAAAGTTATGACCAAGCTAGATAGCATATTAAAAAGCTGAGACATTACTTTGCCAACAAAGGTTCATCTAGTCAAGGCTATGGTTTTTCCAGTGGTCATGTACGGATGTGAGAGTTGGACTGTGAAGAAAGCTGAGAGCCAAAGAATTGATGCTTTTGAACTGTGGTGTTGGAGAAGACTCTTGAGAGTCCCTTGGACTGCAAGGAGATCCAACCAGTCCATCCTAGAGGAGATCAGTCCTGGGTGTTCATTGGAAGGACTGATGATGTTGAAGCTGAAACTCCAATACTTTGGCCACCTGATGTGAAGAAGTGACTCATTGGAAAAGACCCTGATGCTGGGAGGAATTGGGGGCAGGAGGAGAAGGGGATGACAGAGGATGAGATGACTGGATGGCATCACCAACTCGATGGGCATGAGTTTGAGTAAACTCCGGGAGTTTGTGATGGACAGGAAGGCCTGGCATTCTGTGATTCATGGGGTCGCAAAGAGTCAGAGATGATTGAGCGACTGAACTGAACTGAACTGATGCAACTATAATTTTTATCTTTCAAGCCTCTTTAGTGGAAGAAGACAAGTTGGAAGAAGGTTAAAAGTGGTACTGAATGACTTCATGTACAAAACATGTTACAACACTCAATGAGTACTTGTTAGATTTCCTTCTTCATAACCAGGATTTATTTTCTTATTTGAAGATAAATTCTGTGGACAAGAGTTTACTCTTGTTTACTCTTAAAAGTCTACTTTTAAGTAGAAAACAAATGTTTTCTTGAAAACCAATTCTAACTGCTTATTAGTAGCAGACTTCCGCATCCTCACTGGGAAAATGTGGTTGATTGGTGGTGACTTTCTTATAGACTGAAGGACTATTATTGCTCTAAATGTGTAAGTTTTTCCTTGTGGAAAAGTGGGCACCATTGTACAATATTCATCAGTGCAGGGGATGTGCACTTTTGGTTTGCACCCTACATATGGTTGCAGTTTAGTGTCAGGGAATCTGAAGATCAGTGTATCACATCAGAAAGATTGTTGTTGTTTAGTTGCTGTTGCTTATGACTCTTTTGCAACCCTATGTACTGTAGCCCACCAGGCTCCGCTGTCCCTGGGATTTTCCAGGCAAGAATACTGGAGTGGTTTGCCATTTCCTCCTCCAGGGCATCTTCCCAATCTAGTGTCCCCACCTGCATCTCCTGCACTAGCAGCTGGTTTTCTTTACTGCTGAGTCAAACTAGGGAAGCCATCTGAAGGATTGTTAAGGGATGCCGTTTTTTTCTTAATTACACTTTGATAATATTTAGCATGAAGGGTCTCCAGCAGAATCAAAGAATGTTTTCACAAACTAGTCACCCAGTGATTGAGATACTGAGCAACCAGGCTATTCCTCCAAGGTAACAAGATCTTCCATTTTCTGTGCTTTTCCAGAAAATGGTCAAGTCAAATTGTTCTTCAGGAAGAATAAATGTTGTGCATCCTCTGGAGATTCAATACCTTACCAAGCGCACAAGAAGAATGTTTTCCAAATGTTCCTTCAGACAACATTTCAAATAGTGCTTCCATAAATATCTTTTGTATTGATGGATACATCAACACAATATCTCTATTCCTTTTGGATATTTGTTTTTTAGGCAAGGAATGAAGAGAAAGGTTGTGTGGAATGTTGGAGGTGCTGCTTTGGGGAACAAGTAAAGAGTATAGCAGAAAAGAACCTCTGTTGTATATGTGTGACATGTATCTCTTTTAAAAAAAAAAATCCATAAACATTCATTCTCTAAAACAATGTTCACCTACTGTCCCTTGGATGACTTCAGCTTAATTTCACACTTAATAACCTTAAAGATTAGAGTGCTTAATTACAGCAGTTACTGTTGATTGCTTTGGAAATGAAAAATGGATATCTAGTATAAAGTCATTAATATTGTATCTGATGGATTGGTGTTATTATTTATTATAATCTAAAATCTTGGGTCTTTATCTGGTTTTTTTTTTAACATGATAAAATGAAATTGCTTCAAGGAAATAATCATGTGCATCATAAAGATATAAATGGATTCAACAAATATTGAATAAGTGCCCACTATATGCAAAAGACTAGAGTAGGTAGCAGGGCTACAAAAATCAATAAGACAAGTTCCTTCAGAAAGGTCACAGTCTGGTGGCAACACAGGCAGAGCCTCTGCGATACCACGGCGTCATAATCCACGTGCATGTGATACCACAAGAGCGCGGCCTGCTGGCCAGAGAACCATTTAGAGGGGAGACTAGTTGAACCTAGTAGTTTTCCAAGCAGAGAAAGGCAAGGTCATTCCAGGCAAGACAGTAAAGGCAAACTGGCATAAAAGAGCCCAGTGTATTCAGGGGAAAACATATAATTCCATGTGGCTAGAACACTGGGTACATGTTAGGGAGACGTAAGAGATGAGGTTGCAGAGCAGACAGTCCAACTTGTGAAGTACGTCACATGCCCTACAAAAGAGTTCAGACTTATTATTTTGCAGTGGAAGCCCAAAGAAGGGTTTTCAAGCAGTGCACCAACACAATAAGGTTTGGGTTTCACAAATGGAACTCTGGCAGCCTCAAGGAAGCGGTATTGGCAGGGGGAGAGTCTGAACTCAGGGAAACCAGCTAACGTTTTATTTCAGAAGACCAGTAAGAGACGATTATCTTGAACCTGTTCCTCCAAGAGAGCCTGACACCCACTGGCCCATAAAGACAATGTTCCTGAGACTTCTTCCCAATCTGCACCCAAATATATCATGTTCCCACTATGATTTCAATCTTTGAGTCCCGATTCTGTCCCCTTATATACACTCTTTCTCTTCTAAGCTCAGTTCCCTCATTAAATTTCTTACCTAACAACAGATGAGCTCAAAAAATAAATATTACATGTTTGTGTCTGACCCTATGACACAAACAGTCCAGACCTTACCTGAACTCAGCTCCTAGGCTGAGGGCTAGCACCCCATTCCTCCTGCTATCCCTCTGTGTTAGAGAACAGAGGACCTAGACATAGAATAGCTACTGAATTTGTCCAACTCATTCCTGGTCCTTTAAACTCAGTTACCTCACCCACATATTCTGCCATAGACAAACTCCTGTAAGAAATTACAGATGTGTATATGAGGGCTTACTGCCCTATATTGGGTTTATAATGCTGACAAAGGTAACTCACTAGAGGATGAGAAAGTTACCCAAAGCAATCTAGATACACTCTTATGATTGGCCCTACCTCCCTGGAAAATTCTCCTAGATCATACATTAAAAGCAGGTGAAAATTTGAGAGCTTTTATTACAATGAAGGATCAGGAAATGCCCCAAATTAAGGAGAAATCCTTTAAAATAAAAAAGCATCACTCAAAGAATCAAGCCCAATCAGGCAACGGGAGCAAATATGTCTGAGCTTAGTCACAGCTAAGTCAGAAGGCACCCCAAACTGATCTGATGGTATCTGCCATGATGATCTCATCTTTCAACCCAGAGAATTAAGTGAGCCCAAAACATTGGAAGTTCATTTGATGGAACCATGATTCACTGCCAAGGCACTCTAACCAGAAAGTGACTGCAAAGATGTGTTTCCTGGAACAGAGCCATCTTCTCCCTCCCTGCCCCTTGATCCCTCCCTTCTCTCCAGGCTAAAGGACTTTAAAAGAAAGTATGATTAGAGATGAGACAAGGTCTCTTTGTCTCCAGTGGCTAGATAGACCCATTTGAGTATGCAGAGAAATTTCAGGGAGGAGAGAGACTAAAACTTTTATGACTGTTGGATACAGATGCCCAATTCACCATTCTACCAGTTCCATGAGGGTTAGGGACATCCAAATTCTACTATTAAGTACTGGCAGGGCCCACAGTGGGACAGGGAGCTAACGTGACTTTATGGATGGGGCATTTGGACCAACTCAATGTATTGTTGTTGCTGGTTTTCCAACTGACACTGTTAAGAGAATTAATATGTTATATGCTTGTACATTTTGTCCCATAAGTTCCAGAACGAATTCTGATTGGTAAAACCTGCATGTAGAGAAGTGTTTTTTTTAAAAAAAAAAAAAAAAACTGTAAATTGCTTTCTAATCATCTCTCTAGCCCATCCCAAATAGGGCTTTACAACCTTAATGGCCTCTTGGAGCTATACATTTCTGGCCAATTATTCCACCCGCTGAAGCCTCTGGCAGAAGATGCCTCCATCTAGAATCTTCCACCAGGGGCACTCTTACGGTTCTGGACCTATCACTTCTCTGAGAAAGTTACTGGGCACATCCCTTTTGAAAAGCAGCTCTTAGTTTGCTACTGGGCTCCTGTTGACACTGAACACCTGACCCATGGAGTCCTTGTAACTCTTTAGGCTGATAATCCATTATGTAGTGCATCAACTCAGACACAACAATTAACAGGATGTGAATGGCACATCACAGCAGGCCTCACTCGTCAAATGAAAATGAAATGCGCAAGATACAGCTAAGCTAGCCCAAGGAGCATCTTGGCTTGACATGAAGAAAAGACAGCCATCCTCCTGGGGGAAACTTCATTCCCCATTACACTACCATTCAATATCACAGTAATCCAAGTCTATGCCCCAACCAATAATGCTGAAGTTGAATGGTTATATGAAGACCTACAAGACCTTCTAGAACTAACACCCAAAAAAACATGTCCTTTCAATTACAGGGGACTGGAATACAGAAGTAGAAAGTGCAAAAGAAATACCTGGAGTAACAGTCAACTTTGACCTTGGAGTACAGAATGAAGCAGGGCAAAGGCTAATAGAATTTTGCCAAGAGAATGCACTGGTCATAGCAAACCCCCTCTTCCAACAACACAAGGAAAGACTCTACACATGGACATCACCAGATGGTCAACACTGAAACCAGATTGATTATATTCTTTGCAGCCAAAGGTGGAGAAGCTCTATACACTCAGCAAAAACAATAACAGGAGCTGACTGTGGCTCAGATCATGAACTCCTTATTACCAAATTCAGACTTAAATTGAAGAAAGTAGGGAAAACCACTAGACCATTCAGGTATGACCTAAATCAAATCCCTTATGATTATACAGTGGAAGTGACAGATAGATTCAAGGGATTAGATCTGATAGAGTGCCTCAAGAACTGTGGACGGAGGTTCATGACATTGTACAGGAGGCAGGGATCAAGACCATCCCTAAGGAAAAGAAATTCAAACAGGCAAAATGGCTGTCTGAGGAGGGCTTACAAATAGCTGTGAAAAGAAGAGAAGTGAAAGGCAAAGGAGAAAAGGAAAGATATATCCATTTGAATGCAGAGTTCCAATGAATAGCAAGGAGAGATAAGAAAGCCTTCCTCAGCGATCAGTACAAAGAAATAACAGAAAACAATAGAATGGGAAAGTCTGGAGATCTCTTCAAGAAAATTAGAGATAACAAGGGAACATTTCATGCAAAGATGGGCACAATAAAGGACAGAAATGGTATGGACCTAACAGAAGCAGAAGATTTTAAGGAGAGATGGCCAGAATACAAGTAACCATACAAAAAAGATCATGAACCAGATAATCACAATGGTGTGATCACTCACCTAGAGCCAGACATCCTGGAATGTGAAGTCAGTGGGCCTTAGGAAGCATCACTATGAACAAAACTAGGAGAGGTGATGGAATTCCTGTTGAGCTATTTCAAATCCTAAATGATGGTACTGTGAAAGTGCTGCCTTCAATATGCCAGCAAATTTGGAAAACTCAGTCATGGCCACAGGACTGGAAAATGTTAGTTTTCATTCCAATCCCAAAGAAAGGCAATGCCAAAGAATGCTCAAACTACTGCACAATTGCACTCATCTTAAACACTAGCATAGTAATGTTCAAAATTCTCTAAGCCAGGCTTGAACAGTATGTGAACCGTGAACTTCCAGATGTTCAAGCTGGATTTAGAAAAGGCAGAGGAACCAGAAATCAAATTGCCAAAATCTGTTGGATCATCGAAAAAGAAAGAGAGTACCAGAAAAAATATCTACCTCTGCTTTATTGACTATGCTAAAGCCTTTGACTGTGTGGACCATAACAAACTCTGGGAAATTTTGAAAGACTTGGGAATACCAGACCACCTGACCTGCCTCTTGAGAAATCTGTATGAAGGTCAGGAAGCAACAGTCAGAACTGGACATGAAACAACAGACTGGTTCCAAATACAGAAAGGAGTATGTCAAGGCTGTATACTGTCACCCTGCTTATTTAACTTATATGCAGAGTACTTCATGAGAAACGCTGGGCTGGATGAAGCACAAGCTGGAATCAAGATTGCTGGGAGAAATATCAATAACCTCAGATACACAGATGACACCATCCTTATGGCAGAAAGCAAAGAAGAACTGAAGAGCCTCTTGATGAAAGTGAAAGAGGAGAGTGAAGAAGTTGACTGAAAACTCAACATTCAGAAAACTAAGATCATGGCATCTGGTCCCATCACTTCATGGCAAATAGATGGGGAAAATATGGAAACAGTGACAGACTTTATTTTCTTGGGCTCCAAAATCACTGCAGATAGTGACTGCAGCCATGAAATTAAAAGACAATTGCTCTTTGGAAGAAAAGTTATGACCAACCTAGACAGCATATTAACAAGCAGAGACATTACTTTTCCAACAAAGGTCCGCCTATTCAAAGCTATGGTTTTCCCAGTGGTCATCTATGGATGCGAGAGTTGGACTGTGAAGAAAGCAGAGAGACAAAGAATTGATGCTTTTGAACTGTGGTGTTGGAGAAGACTCTTGAGAGTCCCCTGGACTGCAAGGAGATCCAACCAATCCATCCTAAAGGAAGTCAATACTGTATATCCATTGGAAAGGCTGATGTTGAAGCTGAACTAAACTGACACTGCTTAAGGCAAAGCCACTAGTTCAATGAGATCAACAATGCACAGAGGTTTCCCTAAATGACTGGCTCACCCATGGCTCAGTCCAGTTAAAACCAAACGTGTCCAAGTGCTGCTGTGGTACTTCAATCTCAATGCCACAAATGCAGAATCAATAGTGGACATGGTTGCTCTCCTCAATGGTCAGGATTCAAGTCTGTTCTTTGTCCAATACTCCCTTTGATGAACCTTGCTCCATTTTTGTTGACTCTTGGGTTGTTACTAACAGCCTAGCATTTTGGAAAGCCCCTCTTTGGGGCCGTGAATAGCAAAAATAAATTACAGCTGCTGTCAACCATTTGGGTCACTCATGTAGACACCACAGTAAGAGCTTGTTCTTCAATGAGACAACTGTAATCAAGCTGCACCACGCACTTTGATACTCTTCCCATCTAGATCCATGTCTTACCAGATATGGAAACATGTCCACCATCATAGATTGGGAAAAGCAAAAACACTTTTTCTAATTCCAAAACTACTGCTACATGCCAGATTTGTGATTCCTGGCAAAAGCTGACCTGTCTGTCTCAAGGTGAAGGAGACCACACTGTATGCATGTATCTCCATCTGCTCCTGAAAGACTAAGTTGGATTTTTTATTCTTTCCTGGGGCTATTGGTAGTTCCTCTCTTCCTCTGAAATGCTTACAAAATCCCATGTTACTGTTTTAGTCCCACCAGTTGATCTTGGTCATACCATTTTGGCACTTAAAACTAACTTGTGTCATGTTTTCTGCTTTTTAGAGTTTGAAAATACATGAGTTTTACTGCAAAAACCACCCTATAGTGGGCTGGTTGTCAATGTATTCAATGGACTTTTCACTATCCCTACCATCCATAGACCTGTTGCACTGTGGAGTGTTGACCTTCTCAAAGGACAAAGCCCAAAGATTTCTGACTCTACCTGTCTCACCTCCTGGTCTACAATATTTTTAACAAGGAGGTTTGTTCACTGAATGTGGCTACCCCCGGAAAGGAATCATCTTCTCTCAGACATGTTCTGGGTAATAATCAGGAATTACGTACATCTGTTTTAAAAACTGGAGGTTCCACCCTGACATTTCTGGACTTGATACTTCTCTCTTTTCCCTAATGGCAACCTTAGGCCAACCTGACTGGTGCAACTTCTTGGTGGCAGCCAGATTAATAGGAACCTAGAGAATCCAAACTTAATTCTGATGCTACCATCTTGTTCTCTTGTGGGTTTTACATGGTCCAGTGATGGCCTAAGGATAATGGTCACTTGGTTGGGTACACTGCTTGCCAACTGACCCATACAGGCCAAAGTGGTAGACATAAACAACCTCTGTAAGTCTTATAAAGGCCCCAGCTTCTGCACTTTCCATGCAAAATATCTGCCAGCCTCTCTGGATCTCTTTACTCCTAGCCGCATAGTTGATACTCAGTCATTCCATAGACTGGATGAATGCCATCTAGACGGTATTGTGGACAAATAGGTAAAGTTGAACACACTCAGGCAGTTCCTCTAAAAACAAGGATTAGACTCAATTACTATAAGTCAAGTTGGAACTGTGGGCTGGCCATGGGGACACACTGGCTATGAAGCACTGACAGCCTGTGCCCCTGCCTGAAGTCTGTCCCATCTGGGGGGCTCGAAGGATTGTAAACGACAGCAGCTTGCTCAGGACTGTATTTCTTTGTGAAAGCCAGGCACTAACTTGCCTCCTTCCTTAGAACACAGTGCTTTGCACCTTAGAGATTGTCATAGGAGACCTGAAAGTGTTGAAAGAAATACCACTTCTAGATCATGTAGTCCTCAGACAGTTGCAATGACCTCTCCAAAATAAGGTTACTTCAGGGAAAATTCTCAGAGGGAGAACTGACTTGTTCTTCATGGGCACCCTCAAGACAGTTTTCCCTACAAAAGGAATCCTTCAACTAAAAAAGACAATACACATTTTCCCCCTGACTTTAGTTGAACTGATTGATGCCTCACTTTGGTGCTGGAAGGCATTTAGGTCAGTCTCAATCCACAGGCCAGAGTTAGTCTGGAGGCCAGAATCTTCCTAGACTTCCTTCCTCCTTGCAGGCCAAGATGGAATCTGTCCAATCGCTGATACATCTTACTGCACCCGGATTAATGCCTCAGGCCAAGCAATTCAAGGAGAAACCACTTGATACTTTCTACAGTAGACACTGATGGTTTATGGGATTTGTTTAGCTAAGTGGGTCTGAGCCCTAGGTGCATGATTAAAGCAAGCAGAGCAGATGGCCTCATCCTGTTGGTTGAAGTTTTGGTGAGAGTATCCTTAATTAAATGCTGTGTAAGACTAATTCGCAGATTCAGTCCCAGCTTCTCTCAGCCAGATTAAGCAGAGTGGCTGATAGACTGGCATACTCATGGAAAAATTCACCAGAAGCCAAGACTGTAAAGAAATGAGCAGGCAGGTATTAGTACAAGGGAATATTCTGTGGGTCCATATTGGTTTTGCATGTTTTGTAAGTAGAGGTTCTGACAATCTCTGTTTCAGATGAGTTTTCCAGGGATATTTTTTGTTTGTGCAGCAGGCAGCCTTTGGAGATAGAGATGGTATCTCCTTTTACAGCAAAAGGCAGTCAGCCTTGCTACATGTTATAGAAGATTCAGATTCCCTAACCTCCGGGTTCTTCTGCCACACCAACCCACTGTGAATGCTACTGTCAGCCAGCCTTCTTTGTGTTGCCCTGCAGGACTTGGGGTTTAGGAAACCAGTGCAAATGCAAATGCACTCCGACGATTGCTCTTGCCAGGACTGATAAAGTCTTATGATTCTAACCCAGGGGTTTTGTGTCTTCATCAGCAGCCATGAAGCTGACTTGAAAGATTGTAAGTATGGTAAAACTTCAGACCCTTCCCAGCTTTTAACATCTATCTAATGGTAATCTGGCAATTTCATCATCAAATGCTGTGCTTCATTATCAGATATTAAATCTGTCATTGATTTCATGATCTTTCCAAAGCAGAACCATGTATTTTGTAGTTGAAGAACCAAAATGTGAAACAATCATTTCAAACTAAAATATTTTTAGTATCAGGAAAGATCAACACCAGGTCATAGATCAATATAAGGAAATGACAAATGCAGTAATGTTTGGAATCATATGTATGCTGTTAAATTACCTTACAGTATCATAATACATTCCAGCTGCTGTGGTCATCTCTTTTTCTCTTCATGTATTTTTTCTATTTATAATAGAAATTATGCATATAATTAGTATAATGAAGTGGAAACGGTATTGGGTGGGATATCAGGAAACCTGAGATCAAATACCAGTTTTGTCAGTTACTGGTTGCAAGACCCTGGACAGGTCTGCTCCCACTACTCTGGACCTTAGAGTCTTCAACTTTAAAATGTGAATTAGGGTGGGTAAATGAATGGGTTTTGTTAGATTATTTTTTAGGTTTTTTTCCCTAGTACTTGTTTTCAATGAATGGTAGAAAGGACTTATAGCCAAGATGGATAATTATGGTTTTTTTTTTCTTTTTCTTTTCCTATTTGCTTTAGCAGAAAGTTCAGACACTGGAATAAAGATTTCCACAACTGTCTACTTGTCCTAGCCCTTATGAGCAAGATTTGTTGTAACCCTCCTTGAATTAGGGTTTACATTCCAAGGAGGTAACTCCTGTGAAATGAAAGAGAGGAACATTCCTTGCACAGAAGGTCTTTTCATTTGCTGTCCTCACCACACACAGACATCTTTCCTTTGGCCAGCATATTACACAAACAAGAAAGTTAGTTGATTTCCTACTCAATACATGACACAACCTTGCCAAGGTCAGGGTGCCCTTGCCAGAGCTGGCTACAGGAGGAACACACATTGGCTTGAACTATCATAGGATTTTTCCTGGGCACAGTGGAGCAGCTATAGACAATGAGACAATCAGTCTCATTGCTTCATTCATTAATCAGTGTATCAATTAAAGCCCTTAGGACCTACTACAGCCAACCACTGGGAATATACATGTTATTAATAAGACCATGTAATTGCCCACAAGGATCCCACAATCACTCACAGGAGGCAGATAAATCAACAGATGATTATAACACATCTGAAACTGGTGAAATTATAGAAGGGAGTTGAAACTGATGAAATTATAACCATCTATTCTGTGGGAGCCGTAGAGGACTCCTCAGAGGAGAGAATGTTTGAGCTGAGACTTGGAGGCAAAGAATGAGAAGATATTCAAGCAAAAGAGCATATGAAAAGTAAAAAAGACAGGTGAACTAAGATAGAGGGTCAGATATTTCAGTATGACAGGAACATAGCTTTCGGGTTGCAATAACAGGAGATGAAGATAGAGAGGCAGGTAGGAGAATTTTAGGGTAAGAGAGGGAGAGGGCTTTAAAAGATTTGAAACACGAGAGCCTGTTTATATGCTGAGTAGAAGGAGCTAACAGAAAGGGTAAAGATAGAGCAAAGGAGACCACTGCTGAATCAAGATTCTAGGGAAATTAGGAGATGTTTTCTGGACATAAGATGAGTAGAAAGGCTTGTCTGAGGTTGAAAATGGATCTCTTTCTCCTCTTAGAAAGGAAAAAGAGAAAATAGGTGTACACGAAAGTAGGTTTGAATGAGAAGTATGGAAAGCCAAGAATTTAGGCATCTGAGCCCTAGAAGCTAGAGAAAATATAAGGTTCCTGCAGTCTGGGTGGTCAGCAATTTACATGCTTATTCATTGAGCCATTCCTTCCTTCAGAAATATTTGATGAGTACAGAAATACAACAATGAACTAGACACTGATTCTCCTTCCAAAGAATATACAATCCAGTTCAGATTTTAAAGGCACAAACCTTGGTAGGAAGAAAATTCTTAGTATATATGTTCATAGAATGAATAATGAATAAAATAATAAGTTCAACAAGAAAGGTAGAAATGAAGTATAATTAGAATAGAAGGAGAAAGGACTATTTTCTAAGCTTGTGTGGGCCCGAAGAATGGGTGGATCTGAATATACAGAGCCTGGGAGGGAGTGGGAAAGGTCAATCTATGCAAAAAGAACACATGAGCAAAATTCTGGAGGTGAGAAAGGGTAGGCGCTAAGGCAGGGAATAGCACATCTTTCCGAAGTGATGTGCAGCAAAGTAATATTTGGAAACAATAACACAAGTCTTTCTTTCTTCGTGTTTCTTTTGGCCTCCTACACCAAAATTAGTGGTATTTATTGTCTTTGGGTAGGAGACAAAACACTTCAAGAGAAGCCAGCATTAAAGTAGAAATATATGGTAAGGAACAGAAAGACAGTCCCGGAGGGAGCCCCAGAGGGAGCCCCCGAGGGAGGGAAAGAGCATCCTAAATTTTCTTACAATCCAGATGCAGGTGGCAGCAGTTGCGAGTGGATGATTAGACCTAGAAATTCCTCGCAGCTCGGACAGAGAGCACAGAGTGGTCTGCAGAGACCAGGGGACCAAGGAGCAGAGAGAACACACACATTTTAGGTGTGGACGCTGCTGAAAAGGGATCCTGTGTTATTATTTTCAAAGGCTGGCATCCTATGCATGAATATGACACCTCCTTTTAGGTTCTAGGACAACATAAAACACTCGTGTTTCCTAGCCCTGACATCTATACTATCTTTGGGGAAAAGGTTAGGATTGCAAGAAACAAGAGATCTAAATTTGATTGAATTTTAATCCAACTAAGCCTAAGAAAATTCTAGAAGGGGCTGAATTTAATTGGATTGGAAAGAGTTTACTAACATCAATGGAAATTCAGGTTGCATATAGGGAAATAAAATTCCATTTTTTTTTTTTAAATTCCATTTTTTTACCCCAAGTTTATGACCGTAAAATTCAGATATAATTACAAGTAAATAAAGTTGTGACTCTAAGCACAAGATCTTAGTTTCTAAAACACATTTCCTAATACAAGGCTTTTTTAAAGAAATGATTGATTCAAATATGAGCAGGAAGGCACAAGATGAGTCTGCTCTGGGATATGTTGCTTTCCCAGAAAGCAAGAAAGCTTTCCAGGATCAGTGAGATTATGTCAGTGGATACTGGAACCAAACTGAAGGGCCACCCATAATTTAAATATAAAAACTCAAGCATCAAAGAGAATAATGATTTAAGTTGACTGAAAGATATTCTGTATGTAAAGAAAGTCCACAAGTTTATAATGATATTGAAAAAAGAGAAACCAAGAAAAAAGTAATTTATCATCCTTTCAGTTCAGTTCAGTCATTCAGTCGTGTCTGACTCTTTGCGACTCCATGAGCCACAGCACACCAGGCCTCCCTGCCCATCACCAACTCCCAGAGTCCACCCAAACCCATGTCCATCGAGTCGGTGATGCCATCCAACCATCTCATCCTCTGTCGTCCCCTTCTCCTCCTGCCCTCAATCTTTCCCAGCATCAGGATCTTTTCAAATGAATCATCTCTCCGCATCAGGTGGCCAAAGTATTGGAGTTTCAGCTTCAACATCAGTCCCTCCAATGAACATATCATCATTTATGGCAAACATTAAATCAATTCTTTACATTGAAAACTGGCAATTGAAGGAGAGAGGTAAGAATGAAAGAAAAGAGACAAGAATCTTTTCAATAAGTATTTATAGCAAATGATCTGAGTTAAACAGGAAACCTCTACTTGATGGACTAATGATAATTACTTATGTATAAGAAATGGCAAAATTGAACATCAGCTATGTTTGAAATCTCTGATGTAATTATTGATTTGAGCAAGAATTATCAATGGCTATTGAAATCACTAGATAAATTGGTGATTAGAAACAGAATGTTCTTATGGCAGCAAAGTAACACCATGTGGATTACTTTCTGGTCACAAGGAGAAAAGCCTAATTTTACCACGGAAGATTCAATGTTCATCACGTTAATCCTGTGACCAAGCTCTAAATCACTATTAGTATATACAAAGACAATACTTTCTACTCCCATATGAAGTACCATGACAATGCAATCTTACTGGGATAGTTTAGGCTTAATCTAACCAAATCTTTAGAGTCTAACTTCTAGCTTACAGAAGATATAGAGGCTAGAGTAGCACTGTCCTCCCCACATATACATGTTGCCACAAATATAATTTAAAATTTTCTAGTCATCCACTTTAAAAAGTAAAATGAACCGATAAGATTAATTATAGTAGTTAATACATTTTTAATTCAACATACCTCAAATACTATTATTTCATATAAGCAATAATAAAAACAATGATAACCAAATAATTAAAAAATTGTTAATGAGATCATTTATACTCTTTATTTGTACCATGTCTTCTAAATTTGGTAGGGATTTCACACTAGAGTTCAGACTAACTACATTTCAAGTGCTTATTAGGAGCTGGTGGTCACCATATAGGACACCACAGGACTAGAAGAAAAAGCTAAACAGCACTGTGGAATTTAGTTCTGTGTGTCAACCTGGCTAGGCTATAGCAGCCAGATTCCAACTAAACACTGATCTAGGCATCACTATGGATGTATTTTATAGACGTGGTTAATGTCTACAATCACTTGACTTTAAGGAAAAGAAATTATCCATGGATAAAGTGGATGGGCCTCATTTAACCAGTTGAAAGGCCTTAAAAGCAAAACTGAGGTTTCCTTGAGGGAGAAGCTCCTGCCTGAGAGTGTCTAACCTGCCAGCTTGCCCTGCAGATTTCAGACTTACCAGCCTACATAATCCCGTAAACCAATTCCTGTTTCATTCAATTCATATGTTTCATATATAGATACATGGTTTTCACACACACACACACACACACACACACACACACACACACACATATGATATTTACATATATGGTCAATTTTTATATATAATTTATATCTATATATTATGAACCAGATCTAAAAGGTATATTGGAGACAACTGGATATTTTTGAACATGGACTTCTTGAATAATTAAGGAGCTATTGTCCGTTTTACAGGTGAGATAATATAAATTTATCTATGGAGGAAAACATCAATATTGTCTAGAGATTCCTTTTGAAGTAATAAGGGATTAGATGTCATGATGATGATGGATTATACTCTATTGACTAAATCTACATGAAGTCATAATGCTTAGCAAAATGAAGAAAATAAATCCAGCCTTTATCCCCACTGACATAAACTACATTATCTTTGTCAGTTCAGTTCAGTTGCTCAGTTGTGTCCAACTCTTTGCGACCCCACGGACTGCAGCATGCCAGGCTTCCCTGTCCTTCACCAACACCCGGAGCTCACTCAAACTCATGTCCATCGAGTCGGTGATGGCATCCAACCAGCTCGTTCTCTGTTGTCCCCTTCATTAGCTTTAGCAGAACAAATTATAGTTAATAAAGTTTTAGCCTAGTATTTAATAGAGTTTCACAGCATGATAAATTGGTCTTTAAAAATTAAATGAGAGGGAACCTAAGGGTGCATTGCAGTTTGCTTTCACTAGCTGAGGGACCAGAAAGCATTCTCCTTCTAGAGCATGAAGAGCAATGACCAGAGTCAGGAAGTGATGTGGATGATTCAAAATATGAGTTTTTCCCACATGGCCCCTATCTCCAGGTGACACCCCAGGACACTCTGCCTCAGAATGATGACTTTTTACAATCAGCTATAAAACCAATATTCTGGCTTTTCATGTTGTTTTCTTAGGAGTACAGATGTTACTGGTCAAGTAACAGTATGTTCTTACCAAAACTCTCCCATACAACTAAAAATGACAAGATATTTTTCCTTCCTTTCTGTCATTAAATTGTAATGCAGTGTTGATAGTCTTTGCTGTTATGGTTACTGTTATTGCTATGGTGATAATCTATACATTCCAAAAGAAGAAAAAACCATATCAACACAGTGTATAGCATTATTTTATAACAGTCCTCTGTCAGAAGTAGAAGGTAAGTTTACTTTTCAACATAAAATCTAAATAAATACTTGTGTACCTGCTGTGTACTTAGTTGAGTGTAGGATAGAATACTCTCTAATTTGTGCATAAAATAAACTACTCAATAGTTTGCAAGGCATTCTGCAAAGCTCTTTCACATATGTGAGCCTATCAGAACCTCACGGAGACCCAAGTTTGATCCCTGAGTTGGGAAGATCCCCTGGAAAAAGGAATGGCAACTCATTCCAGTATTCTTGCCTGGAGAATCCCATGGACAGAGGAGCCTGGTGGGATAGAGTCCATGGGGTCATGAAGAGTCAGACACGACTGAGTGACTAACATACACACACACACACACACTCACACACACACACACCTCATAGGACTCTACACAGTTGGTAGGTTAGGTGTTACTAACTTCATTTTGCAAAGTGGGAACGTGGTAGACACAATTGGGTGCCTATCTGACATCCATTCATTCCATCATCCCAACCTCATTGCTAACAAAATCCTCAGTGGGTTCAAGAGAAAAACTGCCCTGCTTCAGTCTAGGTATTCATTTTTCCTAGTCCTGCTGTAGGAGTATGTGCTACAGTTCAGACTCGTGTCTCATGAAGTAGAAATCTGCTAGGGCTTCTGGGACATCTTTTTTGGTTGTATGTGTGTTGGTTTTCGTTTAAAGGAGCTAAACTACAGCTGACTCTCTCCTCCACACTCCCGTCTTGTTTTGTATGTGATTGTGAGGACTGGAACTGTCACAGCCATTATGTGACCAGGAATGAAAAGAAAAGAAAAAAATACTGGTCCAACAGCCTATTTTTTAATTTTATTATGTGAGACTATAAACCCTTATTTAAGAGACTAATGAAGAATAACTTTTCTATTACCTATAGCTAAATGCATTCCCAACTGAAGCTGAGATAAGGTTTAAACGATATTCCCAAGATAACACAAACTATTAGGAACATGCTGTTGTTCGTCGTTAAGTCTTGTCTGATTCTTTGTGACCACCATGGACTGCAGCATGCCATGCTTCCCTGTCCTTCACTATCTCCCAGAGTTTGCTCAAACTCATGTTCATTGAGTCAGTGATGCTATCTAACCATCTCATCCTCTGCTTCCCTCTTCTCCTTTTGCCTTCAATCTTTCACAGCATCAAGATCTTTTCCAAATTTGTGTTAAGTCACTAAATTTGCAGGAATTTGTTAAAGCAGCTGGAGGAAAGAGCACAAAGGGCTTCTTGCTGTTATTATTAAACAGAGAGCTTGACCTCTATTAGACCACAGTCTATTCTGAGTTACATTAACTTGAGAAGAATAAAACTTCATTTTTTTCCCATTTATTTTTATTAGTTGGAGGCTAATTACTTTACAATATTGTAGTGGTTTTTGCCATACATTGACATGATTTTTTAAATAAAATATTTTGCAATTCACTTTCCCTTAATTCAAGTTTACTTCTCCCACTGTTCTTTCTCAATCAGAGATATTTTAATGTTCTTCTAGGTGATTCTCTGGCTATAGAGTTCAATGAGATGATATCAAACTCTTTTGGGTTTGCTCCCTGGATATGACATTTCTTTTATTAGCTAACCATGGCATATTTAATAGTTATTTGTATATAATTTAAGGGACCTTGCTTAGAAACCAAAACATGTTTATTCACATTCATGGTTCATTCATTCATACATGTATTAAACCAATGTTTTATTAAGCATCCACCAAAAGTCATAAAGTCAAGCAAAAAGACTTAGGGGACCAAACACTAATAAAAGCGATGCCTGACCCCAGAGGCTTCTGTCATAAGAGAACCATGGCCTCTTCATTTTCATGAGACTATATATTTTCAAGATTGCTGAGAATAACATGAATAACCTCAGATATGCAGATGACACCACCCTAATGGCAGAAAGCAAAGAGGAACTAAAGCCTCTTGATGAAGGTGAAACAGGAGAGTGAGAAAGCTGACTTAAAACTCAACATTCAAAAAACTAAGATCATGGCATCCGGTCCCATCACTTCATGCAACTAGATAGGGAAAAAATGGCAACAGCGAGCGACTTTATTTTCTTGGGCTCCAAAGTTGCTGCAGATGGTGACTGCAGCCATGAAATTAAAAGACACTTGCTCCTTGGAAGAAAAGCTATGACCACCCTAGACGGCATGTTAAAGAGCAGAGACCTCGCCCGGGCGATGGGAGCGAGGCACCTGAGCAAGGGGGCGGCTGGAGCGCTGCGCGCCCCCGGAGCGGCCTCAGCCTGCGGCTTCCCCGGGCGGGCCAGCCCCTGCCGCCTGCTGCCCCAGCTCCGGAAACTGACATCTCCCAACAACAGACCTCGAGAGGACAGCGGGCTAAAATCCTTGTTTGTCCAGAAAGTTGACCGAAGGAAAGATGCTCACTCTAACCTCATAATCAAAAAGGAAACCAGCAGTCTGTACAAATTACAGTTTCACAGTGTGACACCGGAACGCCTAGAAGCATACAACACAATTTGTCAAGAGGTGTTGCCAAAGATTCATGAAGATAAACATTACCCTTGTACTTTGGTGTGGACTTGGAACACGCGGTATGGTGAGCAGGGTCAAGCTGTTCACCTTGGGGTTAGGGTTAGGGTTACGAAGGAGGCTATCCAGCCCTCATGAAGGTGATGAATAAACCCAAAGAAAATCAGGAATTTTTGTAATTCCGTAAGGCAAGAAGCAACAGGCTTCTCTCAAGAGTCAGCTGCTGGTGGAGTTCAGTTTCTGGAATGAGCCCATCCCACAGCCCGGATGGAACATATATGAACTCAGATCCTGCCAGCTCCAACCAGGAACCCTGTTTCAATGGGGCAGTTACTGGGCTCGTGCCGTTTGCTTCAGACAGGATGGTAACGAGGGGAGGGTTCTTCTCCCACATTGGGCAGCTCTATATGGTGCACCATCTTTGGGCTTACAAGGCTCTTCAGACCAGGGAAGATATACAGAACGCAGTATGGCATAAACATGGCTGGGAAGAACTAGTATATTAAACAGTCCCGCTTATGCAGGAAATGGAATCCAGAATCATGATCCCACAGAAGACCTCGCCCCTCCACTGAAGCAACAGAATGGAGATGTGCCTACATTATGTGACAAGTGCTTGTCATCAGTCAATTTGAACTGTGTGAGAGAGAAACACTGAAGTGTAAACTTTTGTAAATAGCTTGTAAGAGACCTCTTTTCTTTAAAATTTACATAATCACAAGACAGGAAACTATTACAGTTTGGCTGATTGTAACAGTGTGCTGTAGTCCTCTGAAACATCCCTAGGTTTATCGAATGTGCTGTATAATATTAACAACAATCCACCTCTCCCCACCCCCCCCCCCGCCCCCCAGGAAAAGAGAGCTCAACTGAAAATTTGAGTTATCTCCAAGTAAGAATTTTAACCATGGGGGGAAAAAAGTTAGCCATTTCTTTATAAGAACAAATTTGTTTTATAATTACAAATTTTTTAGACAAATTTCTTGTATCAGGAAGAAATATAAATTTCATCATGTTTCTGTAGCATTTTTTTTTAATTTCACTCTAGGAACAAATTATAAGTGTACTCAATATCTAGAAATGTTTTACTTCACTCTCATTTTTAATGTCAGCATAGTAAACTGTGTCAATATTGAAGGGGAAGGGGTTGATTAGTAATTCAGTCTTCACTTTGTGTATTGTGATGTCTTTATACATGAGGAAAAGATGGCTTGAACCTGTGTATCATATGTGACTTTGAAATGAACACCTTGAACAGTGCTAATTTTTATTTGTAATATTTTTCTACAACAAAACGAGTAGCACTAGGAAAAGAGGTTTTATTTTGTAAACAGTCATCTGTGACCTGCATTTTAGTAAGCTCACAGCAGATTCTTCCAAGATCATGAATGGGGGGAGGGGAGTGTGCATGTTGAGATTTAAATGGGCATAAAGCTGCATACTTTGTCTAGCTCTGATTTCATTTTTTAATAGTGCCAATTTTGTGACTGTAATCATGTGAAAGTCCTGTTGAAATGAAAAATTATATCTGACCCCCAGATCAAATAATTTATGTTAAAGTGTGAATAAATCTCATATCAAATGTCAAAAAAAAAAAAAGCGGAGACATGATTTTGCTGACATAAGTCTGTGTAGTCAAAGCTATGATTTTTCCAGTGGTCATATACAGATGTGAGAGTTGGACCATAAAGAAGGCTGAGCACCAAAGAATTGATGCTTTCAAATTGTGATGCTGGAGAATACTCTTGAGAGTCCCTTGGACAGCAAGGAGATAAAACCAGTCAATCCTAAAAAAAATCACCTCTGAACATTCACTGGAAGGATGGATGCTGAAGCTGAAGCTCCAATACTTTGGCCACCTGATGCAAAGAACTGACTCATTGGAGAAGACCCTGATACTAGGGAAGGGATTGAATACTAGGGAAGATTGAAGGCATGAGGAGAAGGGGGCAACAGCGGGTGAGATGGTTGGATGGCATCACTGACTCAATGCACTTGAGTTTGAGCAAACTCTGGGAGACAGTGTAGGACATGGAAGCCTGGCATGCTGCAGTCCATGGGGTCACAAAGAGTTAGGCATGACTGGGCAGCTGAACAACAAACAACAACAGCATATATTTTCAAAAAGGAAGACATGTGAAACATGTTTTCTTTTCCATGTTATTTACTTGTTTTTAAAAAACAGTGCTTTTTACACACACAAGTTAATGTGATATAATTGTGCTCTCTATGCAATAATGATGGAATTTATAAACTCTACAATCTCACAGTGCTCTGCAAAACAGTATGGTCCAGCAGGGGACCCAAGTTTAGGTACATGATGCATGCAGTTTGGTTCCAATTCTGTCAGCACATCTCTGACTCTTTGTATGTGCTTATTTGGAGACAAGGTCAAATTTCTAAGTTTGCTGCCCTTTGTGAATATAAGGCCTGGGCCAAATGTCCCTGCCTAACATCAGTTATTTACTATCAAATTAGAATAAATTGCATACAGAGTTACCAGTCACATAGTTAACTATACACAAATAGAATCCAAAGTTTCTATTCATACCCATGAACTTAGTTAAAACTACTGGTTGCATCAATTTCCAGGGTAAATATACATGTGTTCTTTCTAGGTCCTCCATTCCAAAATATTCCCAGAGGACACTTGCTATTTGATTTTCTGGCATGCCAGAGATTTAAGACCAAGTCTCAGGAAGGGCTCTGACCAAGGAAGGCCCAGCCCAGAGGTTTAACAAGGCTTGAGAGACTGGGTCCACAGGGCTGAGTCTTGCTCAGACTCCTCTCTTGAAGAGCACTACAAATACTCTAAGTCAATAGATGTCTGGTTTATGGCTTTGGGTGTCTTTGAGTTGAAATACTGTTGACAAGAAAAAAGTGTAATTAAAAGACATTTTTGATTTTTAGTTTGTCATAAATTTGAAAGTTAGTAAGCTCCTTCTTTCATATAAATAATTTTTAGACACAGTTGGCAGACCATATGGATGTATTTCTAGTTCTTTATTTCTAGTAAGGTTTTATTAAAAAGGGAAAACACAGACTAACTAGAGCTTTCAAATTAGTGCATACTTCAATGCTAGCCATTTAGACACTCATAGGATACCTTCAACACTCTCATGTGCCCACATGGAAAGAAAATTTTTTTCTTTCCCTGCAGCACCTTGGAGCCACACCTGCCTGTTTAAAATCAGGCAAACAGCAGAGGAAGTGCTGATGAATTTGGTACTGTCTAGACAAGTACACTAATGTGCAGTGTTGGGCTGGTGGTTGTCATGGTAATAAGCAAATAAGCTCTTACAGCTCTGCTAAATAGTGGGTTGTGGATGCTTCCTTTACAATAGGCAATTTTCCCTCCCTTGAAAGGGGCATTGCCAAAAACAATCTGACTAGCTCTAAGACATGGAATCATGACATTCAGCAGTATTTCAGGTTGTAAGATAAATGCCACATTCTAATGTTTCTTGTAAAAGTAACTTGTTTTCTTTGCTATTTGTCAGCATATTAATAAGTTCCTCATTATGTTGCAGAGCCTGAGCCGAAGAAACAACAGAAAATGGGCAGGAAATCTAAAGTGTTTTCACCTGCTTTAATAAATAGTAGCTTTTAAGTTTTTCTCTCATTAGAATTATTCCTTCCTTTCATGCAACCAATACTTTTCAGTCTCTTGCTCTGTACTAGTCACTGTGCTAACCTCCAGGCACTCAGATTTGCATAAGGGGCTTCTTTTTCTTCAAGGAGCCGAGTTTAGTGGGTAACACAGAGAAGCCAAGCATTACAAGGCAGATTTGGATAAGTGATACACATGACACTCTGGGTACTTTCAGGACAAGTATATATGACACATATATACTTCAGAGAAACCTGTATGAAGGTCAAGAAGCAACAGTTAGAACTGGACATCGAACAACGGACAGATTCCAAATAGGAAAAGGAGTATGTCAAGGCTGTATGTTGTCACCCTGCTTATTTAACTTCTATGCAGAGTACATCATGAGAAATGCTGGGGCTGGATGAAGCAGAAGCTGGAATCAAGATTGTCAGAAGAAATAGCAATAACCTCAGATATGCAGATGACACCACCCTTATGGCAGAAAGTGAAGAAGAACTAAAGAGCCTGTTGATGAAAGTGGAGAGGAGAGTGAAAAAATTGTCTTAAAGCTCAACATTGAAAAAATGAAGATCATGGCATTGCGTCCCATCACTTCATGGCAAATAGATGGGAAACAATGGAAACAGTGAGAGACTTTATTTTTGGGGCTCCAAAAATCACTGCAGATGGTGACTGCAGCCATGAAATTAAAAGACACTTGCTCCTTGGAAGAAAAGCTATGACAAACCTAGATAGCTTATTAACAAGCAGAGACATTAATTTGCCAACAAAGGTCCATCTAGTCAAAGCTATGGTTTTTCCAGTAGTCATGTATGGATGTGACAGTTGGATCATAAAGAAGGCTGAGCATTGAAGAATTGATGCTTTTGAACTGTGTTGGAGAAGACTCTTGAGAGTCCCTTGGACAGCAAGGAGATCCAACCAGTCCATCTTAAAGGAAATCAGTCCTGAATACTTATTGGAAGGACTGATGTTGAAGCTGAAGCTCCAATAATTTGGCCACCTGATGCAAAGAGCTGACTCACTGGAAAAGACCCTGATGTTGGTAAAAATTGAAGGCAGGAGGAACAGGGGACGACAGAGGATGAGATGGTTGGATGGCATCCCCGACTCAATGGACATGAGTTTGAGCAAGCTCTGGGAGATGGTGAAGGACAGGGAGGCCTGGTGTGCTGCAGTCCATGGGGTTACAAAGAGTTGGACACGACTGAGTGACAGAAGAACAACCACAATATGTAGCTCAGAACTCTGTCCTGGAAGACCTAAGAAAGTGTCCTGGTGGGGGCATTATCTAGGCTATAAAGAAGATCGGAAGAACCCAAGCAAAAGTGGGGAAGGTATACAAAGAAGAGGTAACAGGAGAGGGAGGGAGAGGAGATGCCAGTCGGTGTGAGACGCAGAGTGAGGAAACAGGTGAAATCAGCCGCTCAGGCATGTCCGGCTCTTTGGGACGCCACGGACTGCGGCCCACCAGGCTCCTCTGTCCATGCGGGTCTCCAGGCAAGAGTCCTGGAGTGGGCTGCCATTTCCTTCTCCAGCGGATCTTCCCAACCCAGGGATCGAACCTGGGTCTCCTGAATTGAAGGCTAACTCTACCATCTCAGCCACCAGGGAAGCCCCTGAGAGAACAACATAGGATGTAATGGGCTCTATGTGGGAGGAGAACAAAGAGAGTGAGTCTTCAAAGGCAGGTAGGATTCTAATCACAACAGCCTAGCTACACTTAGAGGTTAAGGCTTTATCCTAAAAGTGCTGAGGAGTCAATGCGATGTTTAAGCAGAGGAGTGAGACACTTTGGAAAACTAATTTTAATTGCTGCGTGGACAATGGTTTGGAAGACAGTAAGACTGGAGGCAGGAAGAAAAGTTAATAGGACTTTTAAATAGCCAACCGCTTGTCAAATTCAAGGCTCTTTTCTGAATTAGTATTATCCTTTCCATTCCAGATGGAGATGGCTAACAGTTCCCCAATATCCATGCTTCCCTCTTTACAAAGTATGAAGCTGAGACTCAGGTGAGCACGTGGCTGCCCAGACAAAGATTCCATATCCCAGATTCCCTGCACCAAGAACAGTCGTGGAGAACTGAGACGTGCAGCTCCCAAGCTTGGCCTTTCCCATTCCTCTTTTCCTTCCTCCTGCAGACTTGAATACAGATGTGGTGGCAAGAACTGGAGGAACTGACTTAAACCATGAGAACAAAGCCCAGTTTAGACTGCTACAACAATGGAGCATCAACTAGGAAGCTTATAAACAACAGAAATTTATTTCTCAGAGTTCTGCAGGCTGGAATCTGAAATAAGGATGCCATCACAGCCAGGTTCTGGTAAGAGCCCTCTTCCAGGTTGCAGACTGCCACCTTCTTGTGGTATCCTCACATGGTAGGACAGGAGAGCTCTCTGGAGTCCTTCTATAAGAGCATTAGTCCATAATTTCCTAGTTCACCTCTCAAAGTCCCCACCTCATAATAACCTCACACTGGCAGTTGGGATTTTGACATATAATTTTGAGGGAAACACATATTCAATCCGCTGCACCCAGTGTTAAGGAGGCAGAGCAATAAAGTAGAAGAATCCTGGGACTCTGATGATTGTGGAATTAACATGCCAACCGTGAACCATTTAATGCAGCCGTTTTGATTTTTCAGTTATAGAATCTCAGCCAATATTCTAACTCATACACTGTCTTTAAGTCATTTGACAGTGTCGGGAGCTAGTCATTTTTCCCGTACCCTGTCTACCATCTCGTCTTTACGACAAGTTCTCTGCCCACTTATCTGTCTGGCTACCTATCAGCTCTGTTCTCCTTCTGCTTCTCCAACTACTCCCTGTGTGGTGGCTCTCCTGGGTTCTCTTTATCTTTCTGCATCATCGTGGGTGTGACATCAGCTCTGTTCTGCACTCCTCTGTTGACAGAGTCTGTATTCAATGCGGAAGGTATCCCGTTTTACATTTGAGCCTGATCTTTGTCTAGACTCATATTTTTAGATGCCTGTAGCATATTTCCATTTATGTCTCCGGTTATCACTTCCAAATCAACATGTCCCAAATTGAGCTTGTCATCTTCCCCTCACCCACAAGATTCTATTTCCCAGAACCGTCTTTCAGTTCCAAGGTAGTATCATTTTCTTCTCCTCTTTCAGCCCTCGAATCTTTTGATTAACTTGAACTGCTCCCCTCATCCGTCATCCCTCATGTCTAATCTATTCCTAAGCTTCATTGCTTTGGTTCATCTCAAATAGCTTTAACAGTTGCCATTCCCATCACTGCTGCCACTATTCATTTCAGCCTTTTTGTCTGGGCCCCCCAGTATCCATTCTCATCCTTTAATACTCTTGTCTTTAGTAAGTAGCCTAATGAACAGTTTCCTAAATCACTTTCCTGTATCCCTTTTCTCCTTAAGAACAAAAGTGATTAGGCTTTATCACATTACTTGCAAACCCATCTCCTGAGAAAGAGTGTCACGCAGTAGAGAGAAGTGGGCCTTAGAGTCAGACAGAATGGGTGTGAACCACTAACCTATTGATCACTGAGTGTGTTATCTTAAGAAGCTTCCTTTACTGCTCAAAGCTGAAATAGTCACACGCATGAATAGAGATAGTAAGAATTCATTTCTGGAGACTGCTGTGAGACCCAGAGAGATGAGTCATCCTTACTATAGTTGGCAGCCTGTGGAAGGTGTCAGTAAAATGTCAGCTGCCTGCTGGGTGTTACTCTACCCAGCCCAGTTCAGTTCTACGTTTTTCTGCCCTGGTCAGGTCGGGCTGGCCTCAATCAGTTCTGTCTCTGCACCTCTGCCCATACTGTTCCATCTGTAAGATACATATTTTCCTTCTTTGTTTATTCAACAAATAATTATTGAGAGCATTCTAGGTACCAGGTATTGTTTCAGCCACTTACTTAAATCCTATCCCTCCCTTATGATGTAACAAGATCCATGAAGCCCCTGTACATACTCTAGTGTCAACAGAATGTTCTTCTCCAAACTTGCTTTTGTCCGAACATGAGAAAACCTGGTTACTGTCTAGTTATTTGTTGGTATTTTCTCATATAGTCCATGAGCTAGTTGAGAGCAGGAAAACTTGTTAATTATACTCCTCCTCATTTCCAGCTTGGCATAGCCTCCGTTAATAGCCAATTGACAAATACTGTTGCTTAAAAAAGTAATGTTAACTCCAATACTTATCATTTAATAAGGAAACTTCTTTGATTACTTCAGCTCTGGCTTAGGAAAAGTTTAAATCAAGGGAAACAAAAATCATAGCCATACTAACAGGTAATAATACAACAGGCCATTGTTAACTGCTTACATAAATATTGTTGGAGACTAGAACCATCAGCCTTCCTCCCCACACTGAATATTCATAATAAAGACTTAACATTCTGCAAAACATGAACCATTTTCTAAGTATCCCTTCTATGGAGAGGCCAAATAATCTGATTCAGGATTCAGTCAGGAGATAGGAGTTTAGACCACCTTCAGGGATGGGCTGTCAACAGTCAAACTTTTCTCCAAAAGGTGGTGGAAGGGGAGGGAGGGGGAAAAGTGAGGCTGTGTAGTGTAGATTTCCTACTTTCCTATTTGTAATCTACTCTTCTGTATCTCTCGTCACTAACCCAAAGCCCCAAAGGCACTTTGTCCTAATGTTGTGCTCCTTCCCTGCAGATTCTGCTGTGTCAGGGCTTTTTCTCAGCATCCTGGCGGGGCCGCGGATGAGAACACTGACGTGGCCTCAAAGCCTGGAGATGGGCAGCGCCTTAGTGCTTCTCAGACTTACAGTCATCTGACTTGTCCTCATTTTCCCTGAGAATGTGACTACATTTCAGTTCCAATGAAGAGATACTTATAAAGTGCCTATTATGAGCAAAGCATGCTCTTGAGGATTTATTTAAAGTCAGGAGTCCTGGGTTCTGGTTCCATCTGGTCACTCACTTTGGAACTTTGAGAAAGCCGTTTCTGTTTTTTGTTGGGAGAGGAGGTGGATGCTTATTAGTAAATTAGGAGATTCATTGGAAGGACTGATGCTGAAGCTGAAACTCCAATACTTTGGCCACCTGATGCAAAGAACTGACTCATTGGAAAAGACCCTGATGCTGGGAAAGATTGAAGGCAGGAGGAGAAGGGGACAATAAAGGATGAGATGGCTGGATGGCATCACCGACTCAATGGACATGAGTTTGAGTAAACTCTGGGAGCTGGTGATAGACAGGGAGGCCTGGGGTGCTGCAGTCCATGGGGTCACAAAGAGTCGGACATGACTGAGCAACTGAACTGAACTAGGAGATTCTTTTGAATACTATGTTGTATGATACAATACAAATTCATTGTTTTTGGAGCATACAGGTAGGACATTAAGACATTATAACTAGGCAGTAAAAAACATGGCCTGTGGAATCAGATCACCAAGATTCAAATACGAGCCCTACCTCTTTAGTAACTGTATGCCCCTGAGCAAATCAGGAAACCTCTCTGTTTCTAGATCCCTTATTATTAAATGGCTATGACAAGAGCACTTCCACAAGGGTCTGTAGAGAGGACTGAAAGTGCACATCAGAAAATTAACAGCAAAGGCCATGAAGGAGCTGCTTGGTGATGGAAGCAGTCTATATCTTGAATGTGGTGGTGCTTATACTCCTGTACACATTTGTTAAAACTCATAGAACTATATGCCTAAAAGGGTGAATTTACCTTTAAAAAAACCCTAATCTTAAAAATAAAGGTCTACTGTATGATTCTAAGGATATATTCTGGAAAAGGTAAAACTATGAGCCATAGTAAATAGGTCAGTGGCTGCAGGGGTTTGGTGGTGGGGAGCAGGCCGGTGGAGCACAGGGGATTTTTAGAGCAGTGAAACTGTTCTTCTGAATCTGTACCAGTGGCTACACGTCATTATAGAGTTGTCGAAACCCACAGAATATACACCACAAAGAGTGGGCCCTAATATAAACTATGGACTTCAGTTAATAATATATCGATTTGACTCATCAACTGTAACAAATGTACCACATGAATGAAAAATGTTAATAATAGGGGAATGTGGGAAATCTCTGTACTTTCCACTCAAACTTTCATAAATCTAAATCTGCCCTAAAAAATAAATTTTATTAAAAAACAAAGAAACAAGCACTTAGAAACAAATACTCCGTAGTTACTATTATTATTATCCCTTCCTTTGAAAACAACAACCAAGGTTTATTCCTTAAAAGCAGGCCAACATACCCATGCCTGGGTTGCATCGTAGTGGGAGAAGAATATATGAACAAGTAACCAAGTGTGGTCCCTCCCAACTCAGACTTCTTAAATGCTGCTTTGTTTAAAAGGGGAAAATAATCTCACAAACGTCTCCTCTCATATCATCTCTCTGAGGCCTGAGCTGCCTGTGGAAGCTGCTCTTTTCTCCCGAGCTGCTCCCCTTCTCTGTGATTCAGCCACAGATGCTCTTTCTTATTTCATGATCGTATCTGCTGTTGTATCAAGGCACTGAAGACATGGAACAGCCAATTAAATATCATCACATGTTCAGTGCCCTTGGGAAAGCCACACAGGAAACAGACTGTTTATATCTCACACCTCTGGGGAGGCTGCACAAGCTGAAAGCAATGTAGGATTTTTCCTTCTCTTTATTCTGAGAGAAGAATTAAAAACAAAAATCCAAGCCACACAATCACCCAAAACAAACAAAAAAAATGTAGTTTCAAATATAGAAACACTCTCCTTCATGTTGAATATGCATGTGGGAGAATTGTCACAAAGTCTGTGAACAATCTGGCCAAAGGCTGCTTAATTTGGGAGCTCAACAGTGCTTATGCTCAGGACTTGTAGAGCACATACACAAGGCTACTGAGCATGGGACCCACGTCTGGGTGGCTCTGTGAGGCAGCACCCTGCAGGGTCACGTGCCCATGGAGCACTAGTGGCTGGGCTCAGAGGGAGGGGTGTAACCCCCGCTATGTATATGATGCTCACGATGATGAGGCCTCTCTGGGGGACCACAGTCAAGCTACATAATCTTCCAGAGCTCCACTGTCTTCACTGGTGAGACAAAAATCTCTAGGATCCCTTCCAGCCCCACCATTTTGTGACTCTTGGATTTTTTTCCAGAACTGAAGTTCAGTTCAGTTGCTCAGTCGTGTCTGACTCTGTGACTCCATGGACTGCAGCATGCCAGGCCTCACTGTCCATCACCAACTCCCGGAGTTTACTCAAACTCACGTCCATTGAGTCGGTGATGCCATCCAACCATCTCATCCTCTGTTGTTCCCTTCTCCCACCTTCAACCTTTCCTAGCATCAGGGACTTTTCCAATGAGTCAGTTCTTCGTATCAGGTGGCCAAAGTATTGGAGTTTCAGCTTCAGCATCAGTCCTTCCAATGAATATTCAGGACTGATTTTCTTTAGGATGCACTGGTTGGATCTCCTTGCTGTCCAAGGGACTCTCAAGAGTCTTCTCCAACAACACAATTCAAAACCATCAATTCTTTGGTGCTCAGTTTTCTTTATAGTCCAACTCTCACAACTGTACATACATTAAAAAATTTATTTATTTATATGTTTATCCACCTGTCAATTTATATTTATTTTTAATTGCATAAGTAAAACATAAAGATGTGAAAACGAAAATGAATAAGAAAACATGAAAAAAGAGAACACTTTACACATAGGCCAGGCCCCTCTGATTAAAATCTCTTTTACCTTCCCTTCTGCCCCTTCCCAGTAATAACCATTGTTATTATTCAGCTGGTATCTTTCCAGATACCTTCACACCTATATATATGCAGAGAAAATAGGCAAGATTGTGTTTGTTTTTTAACATAAGTGCTATCATACCATTTGCTTCATTCTGCAACTTGTTTTATCATTCAACAATAGGTCTTAAAGATGTCTCCATACTGTGCTTCATTCTATAATGTCAATATGCCATTCCACAGCGTAAGAACTATAGTTTATCCATCCATACTTTACTGGTGCATATTTAGCACCTCTGCTTACACAAACAGTGGTATAACCAAAGCCTCATGGTGAATGAATGAGTGTATTTCCCTAAGGTAGATGTAAGTGGAATTGCTGAATTAGTTAATTAGTGTTTATTTTCATAAGTATTACTGAATTGTTCCAGAAACTGTCTGGACCAACGGACACACTGGTAGCAAGTACATTTTCTGAGTCATGTGGAATAATGGCTAAAAGCACAGGATCTGGGAACAGTGCATGCATTTCCCCCCACGCCACCACTCATAGTCTGGGACTCTGAAACATCAGTCAAGATATTTTCTCTGTGCCTCAGTTTCCACGTGTTAAAACAGGAATAAAATGCACAGCAAATTGCTCTGAGGATTACTAGACAGTTGTTGGCACAGAATAATAGCTCCATCTTATCTTTAATCATCACTATTTTTACTAAGTTATGTTTTGAGGAGCTTCAAGCTTCTTGACCAAATGGGTCTGCCATCCCACCTCCCAAATCACTCTGTGAGTCAGGATTTTTCCAGACCCAGAGGTTAAGTGCCTGCTGGGCTCATTTAACTCACACTTCTGAGTCCTTCTCTGAAGGGAAGCCAGCAGAGCCCTGACTGACAGGCTGCCAGTGCCTATTTGTACAACAGTCTTTGCTAATGTAAATAGCTAAATGCAAACTGCACCATCTAAGAACCTTCAGGGGATTTGAGGACATTCTTGGAAGAGGCTGATTGCATTAATCTTTAAGAAGCAAAACACAGGCCACCCTGACCTCACATGCAAGTCCTTCCATAGGAACTGCAGAACAGGACAAATCACACAGGGTCTCTCCTCCTCATCCAGGCAGGTAAAATCAGGTTAAAATGAACACCAGAGACAGCTTGGAGTGGAAAAGAAAGGTGAAAGAAAATGATCTGCAGCTGTAAGAATGTTTGTAAAAGGACAAAAACTCTGTTTTGTCTGCTCTCCTTCCTCTGTGTTATTGGGGAGGACCTGAGCAAGAGAAGACTATGGATGAGCGAGGCTTGGTTAACTTGCTGAGCCCCTCTGTCCTGTCCCTCCCTCTCTTGCTACTGGTATGCTAGTCTACCTACCACGGAAGGAGGGGGGAAAATGGAGGGTCTGGGATGTTTCCACTTAAAATGCCATCTGCCCAACCTACTGAATCTAGCTGTGTCATCCCCACTTTCAAGGAAATGTAAATAGTTGCTTCTTCTTTTATCCAGATCTTTACAGAAAAGGGTAGGTACCCAGAGAGTTAAGTTCACACTTACTGTCAGAGCTACAGTAGGCCCCACCCTGTTTTGCAGCCCAATACCCTTTCCATATGTAATAAGCCAATTAAAGAAGCAAACTCACATCCTTATAGTGAGGCTCCAAAGGCATGAATTCTTTCTGACAGTTGCCTTATGGTGGGTGATTAAGAACAAAAGCTGGGATTTTTGCCGACCTCAGTCTGAATTCCAGAGCCAAGCACTTAACTGGTCTCCACACCAGAAGGAACACAGTCCACTCTTAGATCAACTACCTGACCACCTGACAGTGTTTATACCAAATAATCACCATGTAGATTGTCAAGGCATTCAAATTTAACCATTTATGATAGCAAAATACAAAATATTTAATGACTTTTTTCAGAAGTGAAAGAACATTTATGCTCAAGTCTTTTTTTTTTTTTAGCTTCCCTCTGACAAAAAGAGATATTGTGGTGTAGTAAAAGGTTGATCAACTGATTATTATACTTTCAACATATAGTTTTGGTTTAATGTGTGTTAGATGGTTTTTTTAAGTTTGCTGCTAGCTTTGGTATTCCTTAATTTTAAGTTCCTTTTGTTTCTCTATGTTTTAATTTAGTCTCTTTGTAAATTTTACCTCAAATTTTTTTTCTGTTTATAGAAACATGCTAGTTAAATATTGCTGCCCAATGACAAAACACAGCTGTACTAGGATATTTCTGCTGAATTCAAAGCACATGTGCTAGATTTCCAAATGGACATCACCCTGCATGTTTCCCTGGGAAGCAGGTTGGGAGAACCAAGTATAATCACAGGAGTCTTTAGAACACACAAATGAGTGCTTGTCACCCACACAATGTGAAACCAAGAGGTCACTTTTGTTGTTGCTGCTCAGTTGCCAAGTTGTGCCTGACTCCTTGTGACCCCATGAACTGCAGCATGCCAGGCAACCCTGTTCTTCACTATCTCCTGGAGTTTGCTCATATTCATGCCCATTGAGTTGGTGATGCCCTACAACCATCTCATCCTCTGTCCCCTGCTTCTCCTCTTGCTTTCAACCTTTCATAACCTCAGGGTCTTTTCCAATGAGTCGGCTCTTTGCATGAGGCGGCCAAAGTCTTGCAGCTTCAGCTTCAGCATCAGTCCTTCCAATGAAATATTCAGAGCTGATTTCCTTGAGAATTGACGGGTTTGATCGTCTTGCTGTCCAAGAGACTCTCAAGAGTCTTCTCCAGTACCACAATTTGAAAGCATCTGTTATTTGGCCCTCAGCCTTCCCTATAGCCCAACTCTCACATCTGTACATGACTATGGGAAAAATCAATGCTTTTATTATATGGACCTTTTCCTGCAAAGTGATGTCTCTGCTTTTTAATATGCTATCTAAGTTAGCATAGTTTTCCTTCCATGGAGCAAGTGTCTTTTAATTTCATGGCTGCAGTCACCATCTACAATGATTTTGGAGTCCAATAAATAAAATTTGTCACTGCTTCCAATTTTTTCCCTTCTATTTGCCATGAACTGATGGGACCAGATGCCATGATCTTAGTTTTTTCACTGTTGAGTTTCAAGCCAGCTTTTTCACTCTCCTCTTTCACCTTCATCAAGAGCTTGTTTAGTTCCTCTTCATTTTCTGCCATTAGCATGGTATCATTTGCATACCTGAGGCTGTTGATATTTCTCCCAGCAAACTTGATTCCAGCTTGTGATTTATCCAGCCTAGATTTCACATGATATACTCTCTATATGAGTTAAATAAGCAGGGTGACAATATACAGCCTTGACGTACTCCTTTTCCAATTTGGAACCAGTCAGTTGTTCCATGTCCAGTTCTAACTACTGCTTCTTGACCTGCATACAGGTTTCTCAGGAGACAGGCAAGGTGGTCTGGTATATTCCCATATCTTTAAGAATTTTCCACAGCTTGTTGTGATCCACAGAGTCAAAGGTTATAGGAAATGGCAAACCACTCCACTATTATTGCCGTGAGAACCCGATGAACAGCATGAAAAAGCAAAAAAATATAACACCATAAGATAAGTACCCCAAGTCAGAAAGTGTCCAGTACACTACTGGGGAAGAGTGGAGGGCAATTACTAAGGGAAAGAAATAATTCCAGAAATAATGAAGTGGCTAGGCCTAAGCAAAAACGATACCCAGCTGTGGATGTGTTTGATGGTGAAAGTCCGATGCTGTAAAAAACAATATTGCATGGAAACCTGGAATGTTAGGTCTATGAATCAAGGTAAATTGGACATGGTCAATCAGGAGATGGCAAGAGTGAACATGAACATCTTAGGAATCAGTAAACTAAAATGGACTGGAGTGGGTGAATTTAATTCAGATGATCATTATATCTACTACTGTGGGCTAGAATCCCTTAGAAGAAATAGAGTGGCCCTCACAGTCAATAAAAGAGTCTGAAATAGAGTATTTGCGTGCAGTTTCAGAAATGACGGGATGATCTCTTCATTTCCGAGGCAAACTACTCAATATCACAGTAATCCAAGTCTATGCCCTAACCCCTAATGTCAAAGAAGCTGAAGTTGAATGGTTCTATAAAGACTTTCAAGACCTTCTAGAAATAACACCAAAAAAAGATGTCCTTTTCATCATAGGGGATAGAATGCAAAAGTAGGAAGTCAATAGATACCTGGAAAGACAGGCAAGTTTGGCCTTGAAGTACAAAAAAAGCAGGGTCATGGGGCATAAAGCTGTGTGGTGCTCTGTGGTACTGGCTTCATCTTAAGCATATGGTACTCATGATAGACCAGAGAGCAGAACCTAAAAGCCAAACCGATGGTTCTTCAGCCTATGTGATGGTTCTCCCCTCTAACCTATTGATCTTAAATTTAGTTTATCACATATCTTGAGTTTGTTATTCTCACCTAGCCACAGGTGATACCTAAATGTTCTAGTGGTTTTCCCTATTTCTTCAACTGAAGTCTGAATCTTGCAATAAGGGCTTCATGATCTGGACCACAGTCAGCTCACAGTCTTGTTTTTGCTGACACGAAAGAGCTTGTACATCTTTGACTGCAAAGAATATGATTTTTTGCAACCTGATTTTGGTATTGACTATCCGGTGATGTCCACATGTAGAGTCTTCTCTTGTGTTGTTGTAAGAGGGTGTTTTCTATGATCAGTGTGCTCCTTCAGCAAAGCTCTGTTAGCCTTTGCCCTGCTTCATTCTGTACCCCAAGGCCAAACTTGCCTGGTACTCCAGGAATCTCTTGCCTTCCTACTTTTGCATTCAAGTCCCCTATGATGAAAAGGACATCTTTCTTTGGTGTTAGTTCTAGAAGGTCTTGTAGGCCCTCATAGAACTGTTCAGCTTCTTCTGCCTTAGTGGTTGGGCATAGACTTGGATTACTGTGACATTGAATGGTTTGCCTTGGAAACAAACAGAGATCATTCTGTCATTTTTTTTAGATTGCTTCCAAGTACTGCATTTCAGACTCTTTTGTTGACTATGAGGGCTACTCCATTTTTTTATAAGGGATTCTTGCCCACAGTAGTAGATATGGTCATCTGAATTAAATCTGCCCATTCCAATTCATTTTAGTTCACTGATTCCTAAAATGTCTATGTTCACTCTTGCCATCTCCTCTTTGACCACTTCCAATTTGCCTTGATTCATGGACCTAACATTCCAGGTTTGTATGCAATACTGCTCTTTACAACATCGGACTTTACTTCCATCACTAGTCACATCCACAACTGGGTGTTGTTTTCACTTTGGCTCCATCTCTTCATTCTTTCTGGAGTTATTTCTCTACTCTTCTCCAGCAGCGTATTAGGCACCTAGTGACCTGGGGAGTTCATCTTTCAGTGTACTATATTTTGGCCTTTTCATACTGTTCATGGAGTTCTTGCGGCAAGAATACTGACATGGTTTGCCATTCCCTTCCCAGTGGACCATGTTTTTTCAGAACTCTCCACAATGACCCATCCATCTTGGGTGGCCCTTCATAGCATGGCTCATAGTTTCATTGAGTTAGACAAGGCTGTGATCCATGTGATCAGGTTGGTTAGTTTTCTGTTATGGGTTTTCTTTCTGTCTGCCCTCTGATGGATATGGATGAGAGGCTTATGAAAGATTCCTGATGGGAGAGACCGACTGTGGGGGAAACTGGGTCTTATTCTGGTGGGCAGGGCCACGTTCAGTAAATCCTTAATCCAATTTTCTTTTGATGGGCAAGACTGTGTTCCCTCCCTGTTGTTTGGTCTGATGCCAAACTATGGTGGAGGTAATGAACCTAAATCAAATCCCTTATGATTATACTGTGGAAGTGACAAATAGATTGAAGGGATTAGATCTGATAGGCACAGTGCCTGAAGAACTATGGTTGGAGGTTTGTGACATTATACAGGAAGCAGTGATCAAGACCATCCCCAAGAAAAAGAAATTCAAAAAAGGCAAAATGGTTTTCTGAGGAGGCCTTACAAATAGCTGAGGAAAGAAGAGAAGCTAAAGGCAAAGGAGAAAAGGAAACATATACCCATCTGAATGTATAGTTCCAAAGAATAGCAAGGAGAGATAAGAAAGCCTTCCTCAGTGATAAATGCAAAGAAACAGAAGAAAACAACAGAATGGGTAAGACTAGAGATCTTTTCAGGAAAATTAGAGATACCAAGGGAACATTTCATGCAAAGATGGGCACAATAAAGGACAGAAATGGTATGGAACTAACAGAAGCAGAAGAGATTAAGAAGGGGTGGCAAGAATACATAGAAAAACTATACAAAGATATCTTAATGACCCAGATAACCATGATGGTGTGATCATTTACATAGAGCCAGACATCCTGGAATGTGAAGTCAAGTGGGCCTTAGGGAGCATCACTACAAACAAAACTAGTGGAGATGATGGAATCCAGTTGGGCTAATTCAAATCTTAAAAGACGATGCTGTAAAAGTGCTGTGCTCAATATATCAGCAAATTTGGAAAACTCAGCAGTGGCCAAAGGACTGCAAAAGGTCAGTTTCCATTCCAATCCCAAAGAAAGGCAATGCAAAAGAAAGTTCAAGGTACCATGCAGCTGCACTCATCTCACACGCTAGCAAAGTAATGCTCAAAATTCTCCAAGCCAGGCTTCAACAGTACATGAACCATGAACTTTCAGATGTTTAAGCTGGTCTTAGAAAAAGCAGAAGAACCAGAGATCAAATTGCCAACATCCGTTGGATCATAGAAAAAGTAACAGAGTTCCGGAAAAACATCTACTTCTGCTTTATTGACTACACCAAAGCCTTTGTGTGGATGACAACAAGTCTGGAAAATTCTTAGAGAAATGGGAATGCCGGACCACCTTATCTGCCTCTTGAGAAATCTGTATGCAGGGCAAGAAGAAACAGTTTGAACCATACATGAAACAACTGACTGGTTCCAAACTGGGGAAAAAGTACGTCAAGGTTATATATTGTCACCCTGCTTATTTAACTCATATGCACAGTACATAATGAGAAATGCCAGGCTAGATGAAGCACAAGCTGGGATCAAGATTGCTGGGAGAAATACCAATAACCTCAGATATGCAGATGACACCACCCTTGTGGCAGAAAGTGAAGAGGAACTAAAGAACCTCTTGATGAATGTGAAAAAGAAGAGTCAAAAGGCTGTCTTAAAATTTAACATTCAAAAAACTAAGACCATGGTGTTCGGTCCCATCACCCAAGGCAAATAAATGGGGAAACAATGGAAATAGTGACAAACTTTATTTTTTTTGGCTCCAAAATCACTGCAAATAGTAACTGCAGCCATGATATTAAAACACGCTTGCTCCTTGGAAGAAAAGCTATGACAAACCTAGCATTTAAAAAGCAGAGACACTACTTTGCCAACAAAGGTTCATCTAGTCAAAGCTATGGTTTCTCCAGTAGTCATGTATGGATGTGAGAGTTGGACTATAAAGAAAGCTGAATGCTGAAGAATTGAAGCTTTTGAACTGTGATGTTAGAGAAGACTCTTGAGAGTCCCTTGGACAGCAAAGAGATCCAACCAGTCAATCCTAAAGGAAATCAGTCCTGAATATTCATTGAAAGGACGGATGCTGAAGCTGAAGCTCCAATAATTTGGCCACCTAATGCAAAGAACTAATTGGAAAAGACCCTGATGCTGGGAACGATTGAAGGCAGGAGGAGAAGGGGATGGCAGAGGATGAGATGGTCGGATGGCATCACGGACTTAACAGACACAAGTTTGAGCAAGCACCAGGAGATGGTGATAGACAGGGAAGCCTGGCATGCTACAGTCCATTGGGTGGCAAAGAGTCAGACACAACTGAGCAACTGAACTGAATTGAACTGAACTGAGCCTCAGGTGTGTATTAGGGTGCTAGGTATAGAGCAGGTGAACCTTATAAATATCTGATTACTAAACTTTCTTCCTTGGACAACGGGAATTGTTTGCACTGAGTTCTCCTTACTACAGTCTGGAATACAAACTCCATGAATAGACATATTGGTCTATTCTCTTTTTCATAACTAGATCCCCAGCTTCTAGCAAAGTGAATGGGATGTAGTAAGAACTAAATAAAATATTTGTTGAATGGAAAAATAAATAAATGCATGACTATTTTTCATTGTCCTCTGGAAAGGCAGCAGAGGAAATGAGTAACTACCCATCTTCCCACAGTACTGATACATAAAAGTAATAAGAGGTGACAGCAGCCACTGTCCCCAGTGGCAGTCCCTTCCAATACCAATCTTGGAATCAACTATAAAGGACATGAAAAAATATCCCATTCATTCCTCTGCTATTTGATTCTACTTCAGAGCTAAAACACTCTTCTACAGGTTACAGCTCCTAAAAGTGAGAAATTTACTTACATGGCTCTCGACGGAGGTCTCTGGAAACAGCAACATCAACGTCACTGTGAATGTGGTGGTAGAAATCACACTTTCAGGTGTTACAGCAGACCACTGATCAGAAACTCTGGGGGTGGAGCCAGCAATCTGTGTTTTAACAACCCTCCAGGGGTTTGATTCTGATGCAGGCTTAAGTTTGAAAACCACTGACCTGAAGTCCATGGTTTTTGTTTCTGTAACTCCCCACTCCCTATCCTGCCTAAAGTAAGGTTTCTTTCTACTTTATTTCTTTTGACCTTCTCTACCTACATGATCTGGATTTTCCACATTCCAGATCTTCCCCACCAAGTCCAGATCACCTTTTCTTGTCTCATATGTCCCAGGAGCAGCTGTGTCCAGCTTCTTTGGGTGGGGGGTGGGGGGTGGGAGGGGGTTGGGGTTAACTGTCCCTGGAGTAACAGGCAAGTTTAGCCTTGGATAACAAAGTGAAGCAGGGCAAAGGCTAACTGAATTCTGCCAAGAGAACGCGCTGGTCACAGCTAACACCCTTTTTCAACAACACGAGAGACGACTTTACATGTGGACGTCACCTGAAGGTCAATACCAAAATCAGATTGATGACATTGTTTGTAGCCAATGATGCAGAAGCTGTATACAGTTAGCAAAAAGAAGGCCTGGACTGATGGTGGCTCAGATCAGCAGCTTCTCTTCGCAAAATTCAGGCTTAACCTAAACAGAGCAGGAAAAACAACTAGACCAGCCAGGTGTGACTCAAATCACATCCCCTATGACTATGCAGTGGAGGTGACAAATAGATTCAAGGGATTTGATCTAGTAAACAGTATGCCTGAAGAACCACAAACAGAGGTCTGTAATATTGTACAGGAGGCAGTGAACAAAACCATCCCAAAGAAAAAGAAAAGCAAGAAGGCAAAGTGATTATCTGAGGAGGCTTTACAAAGAGCTGAAGAAAGAAAAGAAGCAAAAAGCAAGGGGAAAAGGAAATGTACATCCAACTAAATGCAGAGTTCCAAAGAATAGCAAGGAGAGACAAAAAGGCCTTCTTCAATATACAGTGCATAAAAATAGAGGAAGACAACAGGGGCCAAAGGACTAGAGATCTCTTCAGGAAAATTGGAAATATCAAGAGAATATGTTGCTCAAAAAGTAAAGTCGCTCAGTCGTGTCTGACTCTTTGAAACCCCATGGACTGTAGCCTACCAGGCACCTCCATCCATGGGACTTTCCAGGCAAGAATGTTGCTCAAATAAAGGGCACAATAAAGGACAGAAATGGTAGAGATCTATTAGGTGCCGAAGAGATCAAAAAGAGGTGGAAAGAATACATGGAAAGACTGCACAAAAAAAAATCTTAATGAACCGGATAACTATGATGGTGTGGTCAGCCACCCAGAGCCAGACATTCTGGAGTGTGAACTCAAGTGGACCTTAGGAAGCAGTACTATAATGAAGCTACTGGATGCGATGGAATTCTGGTAAAGCTATTCAAAACAGATCCTGCGCTTCCAGGTATCGGATTCCACATGAGAGGAATCTGTCCTTCCTGAAAGGAGAAAATGACCAAGTTTCAGGAACTGGTAGCATTCACGGATGCCTCTGTGGACTTCACCAAGCAAGACTGGGGTTGCTGGACTCTGTTCAGCACTCAGGAAGCTGCACAGAGCTGTGATGCTGGAGAACTACCGCCCCTTGGTCTCAGCGGGAGACTTGAATGAAAATTTTGTGGAAAATGAAGATAAAGTACTTATGATATCTATCACCTCAAGAGCTTTCCTGCTGGCAAATTTTGGAAAAGGTGGCTTAGTACAGTAATGAGGAGTCAGAATTAAATTGTGAATGTTCACAGGGAGGTGTAAGTAACCCTGAACTGGATCTTTCTACTTGTCAGAAGTGGAGAAAAGTATCTTCTCATATTTCCAGGAACCACAAGCAGTGTGGTGACTCTTCAGAGTGATGATTTAAAAAAACATGGAGAGTGAAGAATATTCATCTTTGAAAGTCCCAATCCAAATGGCCACCCAGTACTCCTCATTCTGTAAGAATGAGCCCCAGGATCCTCAGGAAAGCAAAAGTCTGTTTGTACCTGAAGAAAGCACTGAGAGGAAACTGACAGAGGGAAAAAGTCCTCCCATTGAGCATTGTTCAGAGAACCTTCAAGATAAACTTGTGGCTGATGTAAAAGAAGTGGTCTTGCCATTGTTCAAAGGGGAGACAATTTGCCATACTGGCCAGTTGAAAGAATCCTTGGAGCCCTTTGACTATAACCACAAAGATGTTTGCGGTTGGAAATCCTAGGTGGCCAGTCATCATCATCAGAGAGCTCATACAGAGGAGAAGCCCTGTCGCCATCAAGACTGTGGGAAAACATGTACCAGCCCAGGTGGTCACCCTGGTGAGAAAATCCGCCCTTCAGAGAAAATGTACAGATGTGTACAGAGAAACTGTACAGTGTGGTAGGGACTTCAGTGAGCGCTCAGAGCTAGTCCTTCACCAGAGGGACCACACAGAAGAAAAGCCCTACAGATGTGATCAGTGCGGGAAGGGCTTCACAAGGAGCTCGAGTCTCCTCGTCCGCTGGTGAAGTCCACGCAGATGAGAAGCCTTATAAGTGCAGTAAGTGTGGGAAGGGCTTCACCAGGAGTTCAAGTCTGCTCATTCATCACTCAGTCCACACAGGTGAGAAGCCTTATAAATGCGACAAGTGTGGGAAGGGCTTTACTCAGAGCTCCAAACTGGACATCCACCAGCGAGTGCACACTGGCGAGAAGCCCTACGAGTGTGGGGAGTCGGTATGAGCTTCAGTCAGCGCTCCAACCTGCACACCCACCAGCACATCCACACAGGGGAGAGGCCCTGCAAGTGTGGGGAGTGCGGGAAGGGCTTCAGTCAGAGTCCAGACCTTCACATCCACCGCTGTTCACACACGGGGGAGAAGCCTTACCAGTGCTACGAGCGCGGGAGGGGCTTCAGCCAGAGCTCAGACCTCCGCATCCACCTGCGAGTCCACACTGGGGAGAAGCCCTATCACTGTGGCAAATGTGGGAAGGGCTTCAGCCAGAGCTCCAAACTCCTCACCCACCAGAGAGTCCACACTGGAGAGAAGCCCTACGAGTGCAACAAATGTGGGAAGGGCTTCAGCCAGAGCTCCAGACTCCACATCCACCAGCAGGTCCACAGGAAAGATCCCATTAAATGAGGTCTTCAATCACATGCTCTTACTCCAAAGACTTCAATATTTCTAACATCACTCTTACTTTCACATTCTCAGGATATAGTAAGAGTTATTCAGATATGTTCCCTCACTGAAAGTCATTCACTTAAGGTATTTAAGTACCAAATACTTTGTTATGCTACACAGTGAATTGATTGTTCTTGTTGCTCAGATGGGTAGAGTGAAAATGTCTGTACTTTGCCATTCAGCCAGTGTTACTAGAGCTACATATCCTACCCAGCATTTCTAAGTACAAGAACCTTATATTTGTCTAAGCAGAACGTGTTTCCTTTGCTCACACTCTCTGAGAATCTGGAACTTTGGCTTTCTCTTCAAATCGTGTGCCTTGTGTGTTTCATATTTCCTTCCAGCCCTGAGTAGCCCTCTTTAAATTATGACTGCACAATATGTTTTAATATTTGCTATAACCCCCAAAAGTCATTTGCTTTTGCAGCATTGTTACTGAGCCAAACTTGGGTCTTCTTGGCTGAGCAGAGTAAAGCCAATCTACTGACACTGGCTTGTAAAGGTGCCCATTTATTGCAGGGCACCATAGGAGTCCAAGCAGCTAGTGCTCTTCAGACCCAAACTGGTGGCTTTCAGGGAAACATAAGGTGAGGAACGGGGGGCTGTGGGGTGCATGATCAGCTCATGGACATTCTTCTCATTGGCTGATGGTGAGGCAATTAGGAGTTGACATCATCAACCTTCTGTTTCTAACCCATCTGGGGTCTGCTTGCTGTGGGCAGCAAACAATTAACCTCTTGCATCTGGTGGCAGTTTCAGTATCTGCAAAACAGCTCAAAGGACATGGCTCAGAATATTATCCGTATTCTGGAGGAATTACCAGTCCTTGCTTAACTTAATATTAATAGCTAAACTATTATTGTTTTGTTTTGCTTGACTTTTTTCCTTTCTTTCTGCATTTTCTCTCTTCTCTGACTAAATTTACACTTTGGAACTTGGGGAAGGCTTGGAGAGTATGTTTTGAGATGACAAGGCTTAAAATATACACTCTATCACACATAATTCAATTGGGATGTGGAGCTAGGACACCTCAGAGGGTTAAGGATCATCTAGAAGTTAAAACAAGAAGCTTGTAAAATAGTTGAGAGAAAATCGATTGTTATTTAGTGAATACATAAGTAAAGCAGAAGTTACTACACAATGAACTAATTGCAACCCTGATTTTCTAAACAATGACTGATTCCCCAGGTGGTACTTAAGAGGCTCCCTAGTCACCTATATTTTAGTTATTCACCAGTGACTAATATCCATACATGAAAAAATGGTGGGGGAAATATAGATGCAATACTTATTACCTTGAGGAGGTGGGGTTATAACCAGTACATCCTGATCAAAGGTAACCTGAAGCAGTTAACTGGACATGGATAACAGGAAAGTGACATGTTAAATTTAGAGGAAATGTAGCTAATGTCTAATAAGAAATGGAGGAAGGTGACAGATTGAGACTTGCTTTCCTTCAAGAGACAATCCCAGAATATTTGACTCCAACTCAGAGGAGCCCACATAGAATGATTAGGGTAGTGACTGAGCATCTGCACTTTGGCATTGCATAATACCCTCACTAGTTTGGATACCATAAGATGGTATCACAACTGATGTAATTCTGTTTTGGTTATCTCTAGAATTATGAATCCCTCCCAGTTCCTCCTGGTCTCATAAGATTATATGTGAACATCTCTTCTGGATTTGACTCTTGTTTGTCACATATTGGCTGATAGATATAATTGGCTGATAGATATAATCTGTTTGGGACTTAGAGCCAAATATGATTATAAGAATCCATGTGTAGTGAGTCCAGGGAGTAGATCTAAAGTCCAAGTCTCATATGGTTATAAACTAGCCTGTTTTCCAAGTCTCCTTTTATACATACCTTAATTTAGCAATGTTTTTAACTCTGTTTATCTTTTATGTTTCTCTTTTAAGCATTAGCTTTCTTAATACAATTGAAATGTGGCCAGAGTCCTTGGGAAGCATTTTGCTGATTATGGTAAGGAAGTTTGGAGGGAAAGTCAGAAAAAGTCATGAAAATGCAGGAAAAGGAGCCTTCCTAATGGCTCAGTGATAGAGAATCCGCCTGCCAATGCAGGAGACATAAGTTCAATCCCTGATCTGAAAATATCCCACATGGCTTGGACCAACTAAGCCTGTGCTCTAGAGCCCAGGAGGCCCAACTACTGAGCCCACAACTACTGAAGCCTGCATGCCCTGTTGACTGTGTTCTGCAACAAGAGAAGCCACAGCAAATGAGAAACCTTCAAACTGCAACTAGAGAGTAGCCTCTACTCACTGCAACTAGAGAAAAGCCCACACAGCAACAAAGACCCAGCACAGCCAAAAATAAACAAAATTATTTTAAAAAGAAAATGCAGGAAGAACAACAGGGCATGTCTCACATTTCATCAAGTCCTAAAGATGCCATAGATTGACAAAGAGAAAACACTGTTAATTTTTAAGATATCCCAACTTCAGACATGTGAAAATGAAAAAAAAAAAAAAGAAAACAGATGTGTTAGATGTGTTACAAAATGGTTCTTTTTCAGAATTCAAGGGTTGTCCTAAGATTGATCCTTTACTGGTACCTGAACAAAGACCTTTGGAAAATCTCAATAATTATATTCGATTGATAATTCCATCACAAATTTGGCAAAGAATCTAGGTTACAGATTAAATTCTTAAAATTCTTACCTAAAAACAAACAAACAAACAAAAAAAAAAACAGTAAAGGATGATGCTATCAAAGTGCTGTACTCAATATGTCAGCAAATCTGGAAGACCCAGCAGTGGTCACAGGACTGGAAAAGGTCAATCCTCATCCCAGTTACCAAGAAGGGTAGTACTAAAGAAGGTTCTAACCATCAGACAATTGCAATCATCTCCCATGCTTGTAAGATCATGCTTAAAATCTTGCATGCTACGGCTTGGCAGGCTACAATCCATGGGGTCGCAAAGAGTCAGACACAACTGAGTGACGAAGCACAAGCACATGGCTTCAGTATTACGTGAACCAAGAACTTGCAGACATCCAAACTGGGTTTAGAAAAGGCAGTAGAATCAGAGATCAAATTGCCAGCATTCGCTGGATCACAGAGAAAGCAAGGGAATTCTGGAAAAACATCTACCTCTGCTTCATCAACTACACTAAAGCCTTTGACTGTGTGAACCATAACAAACTGTGGAAAGTCTTAAAGAGATGGGAATACCAGACCATCTTACCCGTCTCCTGAGAAACCTGTATGCCAATCAAGAAGCAACAGTTAGAACCCTATATGGAACAACTGATTGGTTCATGATTGAGAGAGGAGTATGACAGGGATGTCTGCTATCATCCTATTTATTTAACCTATATGCCGAGCACATCAAGAGAAATGCCGGGTTGGATGAATTACAAGCTGGAATCAAGATAGGCAGGAGAAACATCAACAACCTCAGATATGTGGATGATATCACTCTAATGGCAGAAAGCAAAGAGGAACTAAAGAGCTTCTTGATGAGGGTAAAGGAGGAAAGTGAAAGAGCCTGCTTAAAACTAAATATTAAAAAACTAAGATCACGGCATCTGGCCCCATTACTTCATGGCAAATAGAAGGGGGGAAAGGTGGAAGTAATGACAGATTTCCTCGTATTGGGCTCTAAAATCACTGCAGATGGTGACTGCAGCCATGAAATCAGAAGATGATTGCTTCTCGGCAACGATGACAAACCTAGACAGTGTGTTTAAAAGCAGAGACATTACTCCGCCAACAAAGGTCCGTTTAGTCAAGGCTATGGTCTTCCCAGTGGTCATGTATGGTTGTGAGAGCTGGACCGTAAAGAAGGCAGAATACCAAAGAACTGATGCCTTTGAACTGTAGTGCTAGAGAAGACTACTGAGAGTCCCTTGGACAGCAAGGAGATACCAGTCAGTCTCAAGGCAAATCAACCCCTAATGCTCATTGGAAGGACTGATGCTGAAGCTGAAGCTTCAGTATTTTGGTCACCTGATGCAAACTGCTGACTCATGGGAAAAGTCCTTGATGTTGGGAAAAAATGAAGGAAGAAGGAGAAAGGGGTGTCAAAGGATGAGATGGCTGGATGATATCACCGATGCAATTGACATGAACTTGGGCAAACTTCAGGAGATGGTGAGGGACAGGGAGGCCTGGCATGCTGCAGCCCATGGAGTCGCAAAGAGTCAGACAACTGGGCAACTGAACAACAGCAAGGGTAACTCTCATGAAGGGATTCCATATAATAAGTTTTATCAAAGATTCCTAAGAATGTGGGAACTAGTAGGGGCTTTTGAAATCATAAGGTCTGAATCATTTATTTTGTATATGCGGAAAACTGACTTCAAAGAGATTTAATAACTTAGCTGAAACCAAATATATTTAAAAGACTAGATCTGAATTTTTCCACTCATAAACAAGCTTTTCCCATCATTACTGCAAAATGACCCATATAACCTTACATTTGTACTCAAGATGTTTATTTCCAGAGCTTTGAACATCAGCAAAGATACATAGAACCTGTTTATGTTATAATGATCATCACAGTGTGGGTGTATGATTAATCGCTCAGTCCTGTCCAACTCTTTGCGACCCCATAGACTGTAGCACACCAGGCTTCTCTGTCCTGGGGATTCTTCAGGCATGAATACTGGAGTGGGTTGCCAAGCCTTCCTCCAGGGGAGCTTCCAACCAGGGATTGAACCCAGGTCTCACGCATTGCAGGCAGATTCATTAACATCTGAGCCAGCAGGGAAGCCCAAGAATACTGGAATGGGTAGCCTATCCCTTTTGCAAAGGTTCTTCCTGACCCAAGAATCGAACCAGAGTCTCCTGCATTACAGGCGGATTCTTTGCCAGCTGAGCTACCAGGGAAGTCGGGATTCTCAAAGTAATTTCTATATATTCATTCCCATTTCCCAAGAAAGCTGAAGCAATGTGAAAGGTAACATATGGATGATCAGCCAAAGAACAAGTTTTGAAAAAAGAATGACAGAAATCAGGAAAAGACTAAGTTTTTCTGCCTCCTACTTCACAGCCTTAGGGGTAGATCCATGTGTTGCCCATGTGGGCTTCTGATAATATCTACCAGGACCTGATTCAGACATGTAAGTTCTTAGGGCAGAAAAAGGGTTTAAAGTGGTGATTCCCAATACTTTGAATTACAGCTTAGATAACATGTTCTCTTATCTCTTTCAGATGGAGAGTCTTTATCTAAGAAGAAGTCATTTTGAGCAGAAATTTTTGTCTTTGACTGCTAAATACTCTAAAAGGGACTCCACTGTACTAGGAAGACAGACACCAGTTCTAGCTAGCCAAAAAAACCTGCGGTATAATTGAAACATTGCAGCAAAAGATCCAACCACTCAAAGGGAAAAAGATAACAAGCTTAAAAAGAAGAAACTGCTTTTAGAATGGAAGTTTTTGCCAAAGAAAAAAAGGCAATAATTGAGTAAGAGAAGAGAGTGTGCCAGGCAGCTGTGCCCCAGAGCATTTCCTCTTGCTGTTTAGTGTAAATTAGGCAACCAAAGCACCTTAGAGGCCTTTGGGATGAAGCTTGGAAGACAGATCTTAAAAGGGTAATGTTAATGTGTTCACAGACCTGCTGGGGATCTGGAGCCAGGAACAGCCTTGCCCCTGCTGGCTCTCTGCTCTCCTACCCTACCATACCTGGTGGTATTTATTTTTCCAAGGACCGCAAGAGGAGGTCAAACCCGGACATGCTGAAAACAGAATGGTTCCAGGAATCTTGCTGAGAAGTCCAAAAATATCTACCATCCCACAGGCAATTTTATCTGCCCAGTCTTTTTTAATCAGGTCATCCTACTACTAACAGTGACTGGTAATGTTCCTTGGGCAGTGAACATAAACCTAAACTAACCCAGGATCAATGTACAGCTCATGTTGTACATTTTTATTAGCAGTCTAACTTTTCATCAGTTTGGCTTCATAGGCTCACCAAAATTTCTTTCAGGTTTCAGGTGTTTGGGCTTCTTTACAGGGCAAGCAAGTGCTCTGGAGCCTCACTTGTGACTCTCCTGTTACATCCAAGTTGCATAATCATGTTGTAAGTGAAAAGCAATGTTGTAATGAAATCTTTCTAGGACTTCCAGGAATAAACTTCCTTGGACGGGGTCCAAGATGAAATCACCTTACTCTGACTTCAAGGCTTATAGGAATTAGTTCAAGGTCCCAGTGTGAGTGTGTCACTCGGGGCATAGGACACGCTCCCTCAGAGTTCTCCGTCTTCACAGATGACACCTCTGTCTTCTTTACAATGAAAACCTTTGCATCTTTTTTGATTACCTCTTCCCATCACTCACATCCAACATCGCCAAGAACTATCATGTGTTTCCTTGAAATATTTCTTCATATCTTCTTGTCCATTCTATTTGACTTTAATCCTGGGTCTCATCAGTTTAGTGCTTATATTTCTGTGGAAATCTACTAGCTGGCCTTTCTGATTCCAGTGTCTCCCTCCTTCATTCTGTCCTAAACTCAGTTTTCCAACTAACACATAGGAAAATATCTTTTTGCCTATTTTCCAGAGCAAAATCCAGCAAGGCTTGTATTTCATATTTTAACTGTACTTCTTATGCATCACCCAACATACAACAGACATCATTTTAAAAACAGCAAGGTGAAAAGTAGTTGTGTTAGGAAAGGAAAGGATAATTCATATGAAAACGCTTAATATATTCAGACACATTATATAAATGTAAAAACTTAAAGAAAAAATCTTTCAGAAACACTTGGGAAACATTTGTAACATGTCTTACACATAATTTTGTGGTTCACTGCTCTCAAAATAATAATGAATGCTCTGGAGTTTGGATCAAGATGGTGCCCTGAGAACACAAGGCTGTGACACTTCTGCCCTAAATCCTTAAAAGTGACAGAAAAAAATTTTAAAGTTCTGAAAGCAAAGAACAAAAATGATGAGGAATCCTTGAAAGAAAACAGATTCTGAAGAAATACTGGAGAAGATCACAGCCTGGAATGCATTTTGAAAGGAGTAGCTTTGAAAGTGGAAAGGGTCAAAGGCACCTTGAGTTCAGAGGCTTCAGGGGCAGGGAACAGGAAGCGTTCCTGTAGCAGCCGCTCTGGCGGTGGGCTTGGGCTCTGCCCTTGGGACGGCCAGACGGGCAGTGCTCCCTCTCTAACCTCTGTCTGGGCCGAGCAGGGGCTGCGGGGGTCTGCGCCCCGGGCTAGTACTCGGGATGCTCGGACTAGACAGGTGCAGTAACGACACAAGATGGGTGAGGTGGGGAGTGTTACGCACAAGGAGAAACTGATGTGACATTCCTGGAAGACTCATCATCTTCTCAGGGAAGGCTTTGATTTCTCCAGGGCTAGTTATGATCCATCCTTTCCTATGTCCATTCTATCTTCTATGCCTCTCCCCCAATATCAATTATTAATTGCATTATATTTGATAACAGGAGCCAAACATAACTGTGTCATTTTACGATTAAATTTCAGATCTATGAGAACATATCAGCTGTTATATTGCTATAAAAAACAACTTGAAATGTTTTTCATTAGGTTTTCTTAGACTACAGTCTAAGAAAGTTTTGTTCTACATATAGGAACATGGCGAATAACACTAAGGAGAATACAGTTGGTATGAAACAAGTATTGATTTAAGATAATGCTAATCATGTTGCCCAGTAAAATCCTAAATATCCCACAAGAATTTTTATTAGCAATGGGAAGCACAGTCCTCAAAATTATTCTTGTCTTGACATATGTAATAAATAATACATAGGCTATTATGCCATTCAAATACCAAGTTAAAAAACGGAAATTAATTGAATGGTGCAAGTAGAACACTTACACATGATGATTTTCTTATTTACCTGTACAGAATAATGACTATATTTTTATATTCCCCTAAACAGTTAGGGAAATGGCTTATTTTTAATCAATTATGAGTATAATTTTAAAAGCATATATATTTTTATCAATAGAGATGCATTAAGTCATACTATACCAGAACATAATGCACTAAGTGCAATTCTTTGTATAAAGCCTCTGTTTACAATGAATTCACTTGGAAATTATAAGGTTGGTGAGATGTCTTACATTTTGGACAGGAATTTAAACTCCCTGTGGATAGTCAAATTATTCATGCATGAAGCATATAAATGTCTCCAGGAGTTGGTAGGCTGATAGATGATGGGGCATGCTGGTACAGAAAACAGAATGTCACTGACATATTTCCAAGGACAACACAGATCAGATAACAGGGAAGTCAGCTAAGTGTGCTCACCTTGCTATTAGCAACTATTTCATTATGCAAAAAGGAGGCTATCGCTCTCTCTGAGGCATGAAGGAGAACACAGTCAGGCTCCCAAGGAAGGTACGGTCCTTCTGAGGCAAGACCCCAGGAAGTAGCATTCTCTTACTCAAGGCAGCAATATTGGATGTATGACGGCCCAATTTTAAGAATGGACTTGTAAACAGCTGTCAATTTTCTAGAGAAGTAGGCTATCTGGACCATGCTGTATCTTTTCCACACATTTATAAATTAAAAGCCAGGAGAAAGAAAACATTATTCATTGATACATCAACTTTTATTTCCTAGTTCCTTGTACCAAACCCTGTGTCACATTCTGGGAATAGAGCAGGGAATCTGACAAACTGGGCTTAAAGCCTGTAAAAGACAATAGACATAAAACTACTCACTGCACAATTATATGTTTATTATTGTGACATATATAAGAATGGAGAGAGTCAGGTATGAGCATGTTATATTTAATAATCAAGAGACAACCAATATAGTTCACTGCATCCAACGCAGAGAAAGGTGACAATAGGTTTTCTAAGGCAATCAAAAGGGTGGATTGTTTGGGGCCTTAGAAGACATATTAAACATCTTAATATTGATTCTGAGAGCATATTTATTGAAAGCTTTTAGTCAAGGGATAATACGATCTTATTTGCAATTGCAAAAGATTACACTGGCTTCTGAGTGAAAACAAATTCAAGGAGGAAAGAATGAACCCTAAGGGACCAGTTAGAAGGCTGCAGTAATGTTCAGGTGGAAGTGGCTGTGGTTAGGTGCAGAATGAGTAGTAGAGACAGATAAAAGTAGAAAATGCAAGAAACAGTAAAAGTTAAAAACAAAGTGATTTGGTGATAGAGTAAATGTGGAGAGTGAAAGAGAGGTGATGATTTCCCAGTCTCTCTCTCTGCTAGCAGTGCCATTACACTGGGGGAAAATTAAGATGTGAATTCAGCTTTATATGTGCTGTATGTGAGATATCAATAAAACACCCAAGTAGAGAGACTGAGGTGGGTATTTTGTTGTTGAAAACACAGTCTTGAACATCAGAAAAGAGGTGTGTGCTGAAAGTGTACATTTGGAAATTGTCTCTTTCCAATGGTTGAAGATTTGAGTATATATGAGTTTGCTTGCACATAATATTAGGGGGAAAGGGAAGGAGAAAGGGAAGAAGAAGGAGAAGGAGAGGAGGAGGAGGAAGAGGACAGTCTAAGACAAAGCCTCATGGAACTCTTAACATCACAAGCTTGAAGGGAAGAGGATAAAACAATGAGTCTGAGAAATGGTACCCAGAGAAGTAAGAGAGAAGCTATGAGAAGGCAGTGCCACTGAATCAAGGGGAAGTGAATATTTCAAGAAATAGCTGTAATTAATGTCAAATGGTGATGAGCAGTTGAAGATAAAAACCTTATTCCATTATCTGCTATTTCTATCGAGGATGGTTCCCATGCCTGACCAGCCAGCTGCTGCTGGCTTTCAGCTGGAAACTTAGTTGGAACTACCACGAGGGTCCTGAGTCCTTCCCCAGGTGGACCACTCCACGGGGACTGTCTGGGCCTCCCCACGCCCTGGCCACCAGCTCCATCATCAGGCGTTCGAAGACACAGAAGTCTCGTAAGCTCTGATCCCAGAAAACAGTACAGCGTCATCCCCACCGTCATGTGTCGGCCAAGCAGTCATGCTGTTCACCATGATTCAGTGGCATGAGGCACAGACCACACTTACTGACGGAGGACTGTCAGAGAAGTCATGACATCTTTTTTAAAAAAATTATTTATTTATTTTAATTGGAGGCTAATTACATTATTGTGGTGGTTTTGCCATACACTCACATGAATCAGCCATGGGTGGACATATGTCCCCACCCTGAACCCCCCTCCCACCTCCCTCCCCACCCCATCCCTCAGGGTCATCCCAGTGCACCAGCCCTGAGCACCGTGTCTCATGCATCGAACCTGGACTGGCGATCTGTTTCACATATGATAATAGACATGTTTCAATGCTATTCTCTCAAACCATCCCACCCTCGCCTTCTCCCACGGAGTCCAAACGTCTATTCTTTACATCTGTGTCCCTTTTGCTGCGTCAGAGAAATCATGACATCTTTAATCTACCACAGACCCCAATATTCGATGTGTATAATCCTAATCATTGTAACATTTTTTTTTAAAGCAGAAAAAATTGGAAATAACCTAAACATCCATCACTGGAGTTAAATAAATTTAAATTATCTTAAGTAAATTAGTTTAAAGTTATAAAATTAAATACTATGCACCCATTAAAAACAATGGGGATATTTTAAATATAATATTATAAAAATATTATCATGAGATATTTTGAGTAAAAAAAAGCAAAGGTTAGTATGTGTGTAGTATGGTACCACCTGTTTGAAAGGAGGAAAATAAAATGCATTTGTATTTGCTTGTATTTGCATGAAACAGGTATGGAATATGCATTCTTGTTGGTGTGATATCATATCACCACTGAAGGGGTAAAAATTGGTTCTTGTGTGGGAGGAATCTTAATATTTTTATGTAAGGAGCACAGTTATATGTAGAGTATGAAAACAGATACACAATATACCTGTGTATTCAAATTAGAGGAGGAGCCAATAATCAGGAAGAAATGTCTTCAAAGCCTCCTTAGCAGAGTGGTGATGGAAAAAGGCTTGCAGAAAAAAAGGATGAGAAACATCCTTTCCAGAAGGATGTAAAGAAATGAGTCCAGACGGTTGTCTGAGAGAGCAGAAATGAGTTACTGGGGAAAGGAAGTGATAAGAATAAGCATGTTCAGTGTGTTCTGTTTATATTTTTAGTGTTAGAATCATGGGACGATAGTATCTATCTAAATTTAAACTAAAGAACTGTTGTGTGAAAATTGTATAAATCTTAATTATGCTGAATTGGTTAAAAAAAGATACAAGCTTTTGGTTATAAGAAAAATAAGTACTAGTTATGTAGTATACACATGATGACTATAGTTAATACTCCCCTATGCTGTATATGAAAATTAAGTGAATAAATCTTAAGAGTCCTCATTAAAAGGAAGAAAATACTTTTTTGTATCTATGTGAGATGATGAATGTTCACTAGATTTATTGTGAACATGTAATCATTTCATGATGTATATAAGTGAAAGCATTATGCTGTGTACCTTAAACCTATACAGTGATATATGTCCATTTTATCCTAATATAACTGGAAGAAAAAAATTGAAAAGTTTATCAATCTCATTTAATCATATAGTATTACTAAATAGAAGCTCTTTCAGCAAATATTACAGTATATATAAGCCATACACTTTTAAAGGACTAGTCTGGACAAGAAATTAATAATTTCATCCAGTTATCTTGACTATTTAAGAGAAGCTCATAAAGTGACATTTTAAACAAAACATTAAAAGTCAATTATTACTATATATTCAAGGTAAACAGTTCTGAAAGACAGGTTGTGTGTGCTTCATTCTAAAGGGACAGAGAACATGATCCCCTCCTCGGGGTGTGAAGGATCACTGGAGTTCTCTCAGTGTTAAGGTGTTTCCTCCTTCACACTCCAGGATAGAAGAGGCAGCTATAAGGCTCAGAGAAGTAGAGGCAATGTGAGCAATGAAAGTCCTTAGCAATACTGTAAAGCAACCATACTCCAACAAAAATTAATTTTAAAAAAGTCCTCAAGCAACAGCCAAATATACAAAACAAAACAAAACAAAATTTTTTTTACATGTACTAACATGGCCCAACTTACACTGCAGAAGAATGTAGCCATGCTAAACTCTTGGCAATCTTCTTCTAGTTGGGAACACCCATATGGAAAGCTAACCAAATAGATAACTTCCTTGTAATCTCTCTCCTTTAACATTGAAAATCTACAGTAAGGTTGTAGCTCTTAACTGCTGAAGTCACCAGGGGAAGAGCAGCATTAAACCCCGCCCTGGTACGTGAAAGACAGCATGCAGCCCTGGGAGCTGGACCATGTCCTCGTGAGGGAATCAGACTTGCCCAGTGTTCCAAGCAGCAGCTATGTTGCCGCTATGACCAATACTGGGCAGCCTGGAAGGATAAAGAGGAGACGTGGGAGGAATAAGTAGTTATGGCTTTGCCTAATACTACTAGCCTTGCAAAACAGTGGCTATTTCATCATTAAGTTCCTATATCCTCCCAATGACACCAACTGATACCGGGAAAGCTGACTTAACTGCATAGAAATTCCACAGAGACTTCATGGACAAAGCACTGAAAATAATTTTAAAAGTCCACTTAGACCATTCATCATTTCCCAAATTTACCCTCACATCATATCAAGTGCAACTCTGATCACAAATGCCCTTTAGAAAAGCGTGTGACTACACGTGGTATAACCTAAACCATAAGTTCTGTTCAACAGTGTCTAAAAGCTAATGTCCCAAGTCACCAGGTGATATGCAGTCACTCCCTGTCAACTTTGGATGCTCTCCATTGCCTTGAAATGTAGCTCCCTTGTATGTTTCTCTATGGACACTGAGATAGCAGTTGTTAGAAAGAGAATACTGGTTAATTCTTTTTTTTTTTTTTTTTTTTTTACTGTTTTCTGTCAAACCTCAACATGAATCAGCCATAGGTATACATACATCCCCTCCCTTTTAAACTGCCCTCTATTTCCCTCCCCATCCCACCCCTCTAGGTTGGTACAGAGCCCCTGAGCTTTCTGACCCATACAGCAAATTCCCGTTGGCTATCTATTTTACATATGGTAATGTAAGTTTCCATGGTACTCTTTTCATACATCTTACCCTTTCCTTCCCCCCTTCCCATGTCCATAAGTCTATTCTCTATGTCTGTTTCTCTATTGCTGCCCTCTTCAGTACCATTTTTCTACCATTTTTCTAGATTCCATATATCTGCATTAGAACATGGTATTTATCTTTCTCTTTCTGACTCACTTCACTCTGTATAATTGGTTCTAGGTTCATCCACCTCGTTAGAACTGACTCAAAGGCATTCCTTTTTATGGCTGACTAATATTCCATTGCGTATATATTCCCAAACTTCTTTATCCATTCATCTGTCGATGGACATCTCGGTTGTTTCCATGTTCTAGCTAGCTATAATGAACAATGAAAAAAGGGATACATGTATCTCTTTCAATTTTGGTTTCCTCAGGATATATGCCTAGGAGTGGAATTACTAGGTCATATGATGGTTTTATTCCTAGTTTTTTAAGGAATCTCCATACCATCTTCCATAGTGGCTGTATCAGTTTACATCCTCACCAACAGTGCAAGAGTGTTCCCTTTTCTCCACATCCTCTCCAGCATTTATTGTTTGTAGACTTTTAATGATGGCCATTCTGACCAGTGTGAGGTGATATCTCATTGTAGTTTTGATTTGCGTTTCTCTCATAATGAGTGGTGTTGAGCATCTTTTCATGTGTTTGTTAGCCATCTGTCATCTTCAGAGAAATGTCTGTTTATGTCTGTTTCCCACTTTCTGATTGGGTTGTTTGTTTTTCTGGTATTGAGTTGTATGAGTTGCTTGTATATTTTGGAAATTAATCTTTTGTCAGTTGTTTCATTTGCTATTATCTTCTCCCATTCTGAGGGTTGCCTTTTCACCTTGCTTATATCCTTTGCTGTGCAAAAGCTTTTAAGTCTAATCAGGTCCCACTTGTTTACTTTTGTTTTTATTTCCATTACTCTAGGAGGTGGGTTATAGAGGATCTTGCTTTGATTTATGTCATCAAGTGTTTGGCCTATGTTTTCCTGTAAGAGTTTTATAGTTTCTGGTCTTACATTTAGGTCTTTAATCCATTTTGAGTTTATCTTTGTGTATGGTGTTAGGAAGTGTTCTAATTTCATTCTTCATAGCTGTCCAGTTCTCCCAGCACCACTTATTGAAGAGGCTGTCTTTGCCCCATTGTATATTCTTGAGTCCTTTGTCAAAAATAAGGTACTCATAGGTGTATGGGCTAATGTCTGGGCTTCCTATCTTGTTCCATTGGTCTATATTTCTGTTTTTGTGCCAGTACCATAGTGTCTTGATGACTGTAGCTTTGTAGTATAATCTGAAGTCAGGAAGGTTGATTCCTCCAGCTTCATTCTTCTTTCTCAAGACTGCTTTGGCTATTTGGGGTCTTTTGTGTTTCCATAGGAATTGTGAAATTTTTTGTTCTAGTTCTGTGAAAAATGCCATTGGTAATTTGATAGGGATCACATTAAATTTGTAAATTGTGTTTGGTAGTATAGACATTTTCACAATATGGATTCTTCCTACCCAGGAACATGGAATGTCTCTCCGTCTGTTTATGTCATCTTTGATTTCTTTCATTAGTGTCTTATAATTTTCTGTGTACAGTTCTTTTGTCTCCTTAGGTAAGTTTATTCCCAGATATTTAATTCTTTTTGTTGCCATGGTGAATGGGATTGATTCCTTAATTTCTCTTTCTGGTTTTTCATTGTTAGTATGTAGAAATGCAAGTGATTTCTGTGTATGACTTTGTATCCTGCAACTTTGCTAATTTCACTGATTAAGTCTAGTAATTTTCTGATACTATCTTTAGGGTTTTCTGTGTACAGTATCATGTCATCTGCAAACAGTGAGAGCTTTACTTCTTTTCTGATCTGGATTCTTTTTATTTCTTTTTCTTCTTTGATTGCTGTAGCTAGGACTTCCAGAACTATGTTGAATAATAGTGGTGAAAGTGGACACCCTTGTCTTGTTCCTGATCTTAGGGGGAATGCTTTCACTTTTTCACCATTGAGAATAATGTTTGCTGTAGGCTTATCATATATGGCCTTTACTCTGTTGAAGTAGGTTCCTTCTATCCCCATTTTTTGAAGAGTTTTAATCATAAATGGGTGCTGAATTTTGTCAAAGGCTTTTTCTGCATCTATTGAGATCATCATATGGTTTTTTTCTTTCAATTTGTTAATATGGTGTATCCCACTGATAATTTGCATATATTGAAGAATCCTTGCATCCCTGGAATAAACCCAACTTGATCATGGTGTATGAGCTTTTTGATGCATTGCTGAATTCTGTTTTCTAAAATTTTGTTGAGGATTTTTGCATCTATTTTCATCAGTGATATTGGCCTGTTGTTTTCTTTTTTTTTTCTTGTTGTCTTTGTTTGATTTTGGTGTCAGGGTGATGGTGGCCTCACAGAATGAATTTGGAAGTATCCCTTCCTCTGCAATTTTTTTAAAGAGTTTTAAAAGGATAGGCATTAGCTCTTCTCTAATTGTTTCATAGAATTCTCCTGTGAAGTCTTCTGATCCTGGGCTTTTGGTTTTTGGGAGCTTTTGATCACAGCTTGAATTTCGGTGCTTGTAATTAGGTTGTTTATAATTTCTATTTCTTCCTGTCTTAGAAGATTGAACTTTTCCAAGAATCTGTCCATTTCTTCCAGATTATCTATTTTGTTGCCATATAGTTGTTCATAATAGTCTCTTACAATCCTTTGTATTTCTGCATTGTCTGTTGCAACCTCTCCTTTTTCATTTCTAATTTTGTTGATTTGATTCTTCTCTCTTTTTTTCTTGATGAGTCTGGTTTGTCAATATTGTTTATCTTCTCAAAGAACCAGCTTTTAGTTTTATTAAACTTTACTATTGTTCCTTTCATTTCTTTTTCATTTATTTCTGCTCAGATCTTTATGATTTCTTTCCTTCTACTAATTTTTTTTGGAGGGGGTGTGTTGTTCTTTTTCCAGTTGTTTTAGGTGTAAAGTTGGGTTGTATATTTGATGTTTTTCTTGTTTCTTGAGGTAGGATTGTATTGCTACAAACTTCCCTCTTAGAACTGCTTTTGCTGCATCCCGTAGGTTTTGAGTTGTCCTGTTTTCATTGGCATTTGTTTCTAGGGTTTTTTTAATTCCTCTTTTGATTTCTTTAGTAACATGTTGGTTATTTAGAAATGTGTTGCTTAATCTCCCTGTGTTTGTGTTTCTTACAGTTTTTTCTTGTAATTGATATCTAGTCTTATAGCACTGTGGTCGGAGAAGATGCTTGCTATGATCTCAATTTTCTTAAATTTACTGAGGTTTGATTTGTAACCCAGGATGTGGTCTATCCTGAAGAATGTTTCATGTGCACTTGAGAAGAAGGTATATTCTTCTGCATTTGGATGGAATGTCCTGAAGATATCAATGAGATCCACCTCATCTAATGTATCATTTAAGACTTGTGTTTCCTTATTAATTTTCTGTTTTGATGATGTGTCCATTGGTGTGAGTGGGGTGTTAAAGTCTCCTACTATTATTGTGTTACTGTCAATTTCTCCTTTTTTGTCTGTTAGTGTTTGTCTTATGTATTGAGGTGCTCCTATGTTGGGTGCATAGATATTTACAATTGTTATGTCTTCCTCTTGGACTGATCCCTGATCATTATGTGGTGTCCTTCCTTATCTCTTGTAATCGTTTTTATTTTAAGGTCTATTTTGTCTGATGTGAGGATTGCTACTCCAGCTTTCTTTTGCTTCCCATTTGCATGGAATATATTTTTCCACCCTCTCACTTTCAGTCTATATGTGTCTTGAGGTCTGAAGTGGATTTCTTGTAGACAGCATATATATGGATCTTGTTTTTGTATCCATTCAGCCAGTCTGTGTCTTTTGGTTGGAGCATTTAATCAATTTACACTTTAAGTAATTATTGATACATATATAGTTCTATTGCCATTTTCTTAATTGTTTGGGGTTGATTTTGTAGGTCTTTTTTCTCCTCTTGTATTTCTTGGCTATATAAATCCATTTAACATTTGTTGTAAAGCTGGCTAGGTGGTACTGAATTCTCTTAACTTTTGCTCATCTGAAAAGCTTTTTATTTCTTCATCAATTTTGAATGAGATCCTTGCCGGGTACAGTAACCTTGGTTGTAGATTTTTCCCTTTCAGTACTTTAAGTATATCCTGCCATTCCCTTCTGGCCTGCAGAGTTTCTGCTGAAAGATCAGCTGTTAAGCGGATGGGGTTTCCCTTGTATGTTACTTGTTGCTTCTCCCTTGCTGCTGTTAATATTCTTTGTGTTTAGTCTTTGTTAGTTTGATTAGTGTGTGTCTTGGTGTGTTTCTCCTTGGGTTTATCCTATATGGGATTCTTTGTGCCTCTGGGACTTGATTGGCTATTTCCTTTTCCATGTTGGGGAAATTTTCAACTATAATCTCTTCAAAAATTTTCTCATACCCTTTCTTTTTCTCTTCTTCTTCTGGGACCCCTATAATTTAAAAGTTGGTGCATTTGATATGGTACCAGAGATCTCTGAGACTATCCTAGCTCTTTTCATTCTTTTTATTTTATTCTGCTCTTCAGAAGTTTTTTCCACCATTTTATCTTCCAGCTCACTGATTTGTTCTTCTGCTTCAAATATTCTGTTATTGATTCCTTCTAGAGTATTTTTAATTTCCATAATCCTGTTGTTTGTCTCTGTATGCTTATTCTTTAATTCTTCTAGATCTTTGATAATTGATTCTTGCATTTTCTCCATTTTGTTTTCAAAGTTTTTATCATCTTTGCTCTCATTATTCTGAGTTCTTTTTCAGGTAGTTTGCTTATTTCCTCTTCTTGTATTTGGACTTCTCTGTTTCTAGTTTGGTCCTTCATTTGTGCAGTATTTATCTGCCTTTTCATTGTTTTTTTTAAAGTTACTATTTTTGAGGTCTCCTTTTCTCAGGCTTCAAGGAAAGTTGAAGTCCTTCCTTGAAGAAGGTTGAATTCTTTCTTCCTTTTGGTTTTTGCCCTGCTAATGTTGGTCCAGTGGTTTGTGTGAGCTTAATAGAGGGTGAGATTTGTGCTGAGTTTTTGTTTTTTTGTTTTTTTTTCCTCTGATGGGCAAGGCTAAGTAAGGTGGTAACCCTGTCTGCTGATGATTGGATTTGTATTTTTGTTGCTGGGTCTTGTATTCAAGTGGTTTCCTTTCTGTGAGGTCTCACTATTTGATACTCCCTAGGGTTAGTTCTCTGGTAGTCGAGGGTCTTAGAATCAATGCTCCCATTCCAAAGGCTCAGAGCTTGATCTCTATTAAGAAGCAGTGGGCAAGAATCTAAATGTGGAGCTATGTCTGTCCACACTTGACTCTAGCCCAGTGGTTACTGGTTAATTCTTTTTTTAATTAATTTTTAATTAGAGGATAATTGCTTTACAATGTTGTCTTGGTTTCTGCCATACATCAACATGAATCAGCCACATGTTCCCTCCCTCTTGAATCTTCCTTCCACACCCCACCCCACCTCATCCCAGTAGACTGTCACAGAGCACCAAGTTGGTTAATTCTCATTAATTTAAAGGCTTAGCTCTGGTTGCTACAACAAAATACCATACAATGGGTGGCTTAAAAACAAAAATTTATCTCCTCCCAGCGTGGAGGCTGGAAGTCTGAGATCAGTATGCCAGCATAGTTAAGTTCTGGTGAGGGCTCTATTCCCGGTTTAAGAATGGCCACTTATTGCTATTTGCTCACATGGCCTTTTCTCAGCACATGCGTGGGGGTTAGGGAGAGACGGAGAGAGAGGGAGAGAATCTTTTCCTTTTTAAAAGTCCACCAATTCTATTGGATCAGGTCTCCACCTTTATGACCTCATTTAACCTTAATTAGCTCCTAAAGGTAATATTTCCAAATACAGTCACATTAGCGGTTAAAGCTTCAACTCATGAATTTGGGGGGGAAGGGGGTCACAATTCAGTTCACAGCATCTATAAACATAGATCAGAAATGTTTAAATATCTACAAGAAAAATTTAGGTTGAATAGTAGAGTGAAGCGAAAGTCGTTCAGTTGTATCTGACTCTTTGCGACCCCATGGACTATACAGTCCATGGAATTCTCCAGGCCAGAATACTGGAGTGGACAGCCTTTCCCTTCTCCAGGGGGTCTTCCCAAGCCAGGGATCAAACCCAGGTCTCCTGCATTGCAGGCCGATTCTTTACCAGCTGAGCCACAAAGGAAGCCCAAGAATACTGGAGTGGGTAGCCTATCCCTTCTCCAGTGGATCTTCCTGACCCACTCAGGAGTCGAATTGAGTCTCCTGCACTGCAGGCGGATTCTTCACCAGCTGAGCTGTCAGAGAAGTCCACGAGGGGACCAGTTTCCTCCCAGCATCGAACCCAGGATCTTCTGCGTATCAGGCAAACGTGGTAACCACTACACTACGGAAACCACACATATATTAGAGAGGTTGAATATTAGAGAGGTTAAGAATTATATAAGAGCTTAAGAAATGGAGCTATCTACTTAGAAAATAAAATAAGAAAACACAGCATCCTTACCTGACACTGCAAACCTCTCTAATGATAATGATGCATCTTGGCCCTGTGGCAATGACATTTTTGCTTAAATTGAAGCAAAATTTACATAACAAAATTCTTTAGTTAAAGCATTTCAAAGTGTAAAATTCAGTGACTTCCAGTACATTTACCATGTTGTATAAACATCACATCTATCTAGTTTCAGAACATTTTTATCACCCAGAAAAGAAACCCTGTACCTGTTAAAGTGGTGATTCTTCATTGCTCCTAACCCAAGTCCCTAAAGCTCAGGAAAGAAAGTTACAGAGGTTTATTTATTCTTTCCACTGAGGAACAAAAAGGCACTATTTTAAAAACCACTGGTACCATAAACTCAGAGAGAATTTAACTTAGAGAGCTGAGTCTTTGTCTTATTTTGTTGTGAGAAGGACAGCTTTATAGAAACATGGAGTCAGAGATCATGCAGAGGGTTTCTGTTCCCAGAGTATCTCTAAATGCATAATACCAAATAACTAAAAAAAAAAAAAAAAAAGTTATGGATATCATGTCCTCATACACCCTCCTCAACAAAAGAAAAACAGATTTTTGTTGAAATATGTTTAAGAAATTCTAAATTCAACTGTTAACAGATTTCTTTGCCAAGCAGAGAGGATGGATAGAGCACCAACGGGGAAGTTTTGCTTTTTGTTTTAATTATCAGTGTAGAATACCAGTTGCAACCTGGTGGTTTTGTCACAACAAATGGACCAAAATCACAGATGGATTTTATTTTTTAAAGAAATTGAGCCAATAATGTAGTGTCTGTAAATTTTACACAAAAGTATAGATTTCTAGCTGTGCTTAAAAAATACTAGGTTAAGTGGCAACTCTGGGCTCTTATAGATGAGACTAGAGACAATTGCTGGTTTTGAGAGGATCATGCATAACCAGGTTTACTAGAGCCCTCATCTAGTCCATTTCTATTGTGTGTTAGCTGCTTGGCCCCTGATGACACTTGAATTTGCTTTTCCTATTGTATGACAGCCTCTGAAGAGAGATTACGGAGGCATATTCTTATAATCATACTACAAGCACAAAGCCATCTTAAACTTGAAGTATCATCCAACTTTTTACCACAATTTTGAATTCATGATGGTTATTATCCCTATAGATCTAGCAACTTGAATGAAAAGTACAAAATATTTGAGTGGCAGACCAATGAATAAACTGGGCTTTTTTGAAAGATACACAAACATTTCTGTTTAAGGGGCAAATAGTTATGGCACACTGGGTCTCAGCATAGGTATATGTAATTCACTTAGACTCTAATAAATATGTGGGAGCCATGAGTGGGAATAATTTAAGCAATAGCAAATAGTTTACAAAAAATATTGCATATTTGCAATATACAAATATATGTATATGTATCTCTCACATAGATAGAATTATAAATATACACTGAGGTATAGTTATAGAATCTCCATACTCATACTAGTTAAGGGAAAGAGATTATTTACCAGCATCAGAGAAAGCAAGTGAAGCATGGAGGTTTAGCCAAAATTACACATCTGCTCAAAAAGCAATAACTAGAATTTCCTTAAATTCCATTTGTTGACATGCTGCTTGAAACTATACTGAAGTTATTTCAAACATACATATTTCTACCATTTAAATACAAAATCAAGGACTTTTCCAAAATTATTTTGTTTATGTTTCATTTCTCCTCTAAAACCCAGTAATATAACTGCTGTTAAATTAATCACTGTCAATCAAGTTTTAACTAAATATCCCAAGTCTTACGAGTGGTTTCATGCTCTCTTGTACTTGTTTTATAGTCATACTGTTCTTGGTGTTAAATAGGGTAACACATGTGATCCAGTACAATATCATGGCTAAAAGCTCAGGCTTTAAAGTCAGAGAGACCTGGGTTAAAATGCTCATGTGGAAAAGATGAACAAATAGAGTCATGAGGATTCTTCTCAGGAATAACAGTGGATCTGGGGGGAAGGGATACGCTTTGAGAAATGCTAAGGAAAAAAGAGTGAGATCCTAAGTGCATGCTCAAGAACAACAGAAGCAGGAGACAAGAAGAACAACTTTATTTCCTGCTAGAAAGAGTGAGTAAAAATAGGGAGAACCAGCTTAAAGTTGACCAGATGCAAAATGTGTTTTCTGGGAGTGAATTTCTTAATAGAGAAATATGTATGTCCAGCTGAACTTGATATCGAGCAAAAGAGACAGAACATTATAACTTCTAAGATTTAAACTCCTTCAGCGTAGACTCTGCAATATTGTATATACACCAATTAGTATAAATTTCAACTCCAGAGGCAGACTATTGACCTTAATGCACCATGAATTAGTGGTCTAATCTGAGGCTTTTTAGTATGACATCAATAATTAGCACATCAAAACTAGATTTTGTTGGGTGAAATTAAAGGCTTTATTTGCACAATACATTTTTAAAAATGGAAATCAGTGGTAAAATTAAAAGGTCTTCATTATATATCAATTGGTTGAAATATTGCATAAATAAGGACTGTGGATTGAATTGTGTTCTCTAAAAAGATATGTTGACATCTTAACCCCCAGTATCTTGGAATGTGGCCTTAACTGGAAATAGGGTTGCTGAAGATGTAAGCTAAAATAAAGTCATGCTGGAGTAAGGTGGGCCATTTCCAAAATAACTGGTGTTCTTATAAAAAGAGGAGAGAGATGTACACAAGAAGGCTGCCATGTGGAGGTGAAGGCAAAGATTGGAGTTATATAGCTGCAAGTCAAGGAATGTCAAGGATCAAAAACCAGAAGCTAGAAAACAGCAAGGAAGAATTCTACCCAGAGCCTCACAGAGAGCATGGCCCTGGTGACATCTTGATTTTCAAATTCTAGTCTCCAGAACAATGAGAGAATAAATTTTTTGCTGATTTAAGACATCTGGTTTGTGGTACTTTATCACTTTGAAACTAATACAAAAAGACATAAGATTTTGGAGAGGATCATACCCTGCACCCATTAGGGATGGCACTCATATCCATCAGAGTTCATGAAAGAAACAAAACTAATAGGCTGTGTGTGTGTGTGTGTGTGTGTGTGTGCGCGTGTGTGTGTGAAAAGAAATTTATTATAAGGGATTGCCATTCAGTCACTCAATCATGTCTGGCTCTTTGCAACCCCATGGACTGCAGCATGCCAGGCTTCCCTGTCCTTCACTATCTCCCCAAGCTTGGTCAAACTCATGTCCATCAAGCTGGTGATGCCATCCAACCATCTTGTCCTCTGGCATCTCCTTCTCCTTCTGCCCTCAATCTTCCCTAGCATCAGTGTCTTTTTCAATGAGCTGGCTCTTCACATCCGGTAGCCAAAGTATTGGAGCTTCAGCTTCAGCATCAGTCCTTTTAATGAATATTCAGCATTGATTTCCTTTAGGATTGACTGGTTTGATCTCCCTGCAGTCCAAGGGACTGTGAAGATTCTTTTCCAACAACACTTTGAAAGCATCAGTTCTTTGGTGCTCAATCTTCCTTATGTTCCAACTCTCACATTATGACTACTGGAAAAACCATAACTTTGACTTGAACCTTGGTTGCCAAAGTAATGTCTCTGCTTTCTAATACGCTCTCCAAGTATGTTATAGCTTTTCTTCCAAGGAGCAAGTGTCTTTTAATTTCATGGCTACAGTCAGCATCTGCAGTGATTTGGGAGCACAAGAAAATGAAGTATGTCACTGTTTCCATTGTTACCCATCAATTTGCCATGAAGTGATGGGACTAGTAAAGTAATGCTCAAAATTCTCCAAGCCAGGCTTCAGCAATACATGAACCGTGAACTTTCAGATGTTCAAGCTGGTTTTAGAAAAGGCAGAGGAACCAGAGATCAAATTACCAACATCCGCTGGATCATCGAAAAAGCTGAATCATCCAGAAAATCATTTATTTCTGCTTTATTGACTATGCCAAAGCGTTTGACTGTGTGGATCACAATAAACTGTGGAAAATTCTGAAGGAGATGGGAATACCAGACCACCTGACCTGCCTCTTGAGAAACCTGTATGTAGGTCAGAAAGCAACAGTTAGAACTGGACATGGAACAACAGACTGGTTCCACATAGGAAAAGGAGTATGTTAAGGCTGTATATTGTCACCCTGCTTATTTAACTTATATTCAGAGTAGATCATGAGAAACGCTGGGCTGGAGGAAGCACAGCTGGAATCAAGATTGCCAGGAGAAATATCAATAACCTCAGACATGCAGATAGCACCACCCTTATGGCAGAAAGTGAAGAAGAACTAAAGAGCTTCTTGATGAAAGTGAAAGAAGAGAGTGAAAAAGTTGGCTTAAACTTAAAAGTTGGCTCAACATTCAGAAAACTAAGATCATGGCATCTTGTCCCATCACTTCATGGCAAATCGATGTGGAAACCGTGACAGACTTTATTTTCTTTGGCTCCAAAATCACTGCAGATGGTGACTGCAGCCATGAACTTAAAAGACACTTACTCCTTGGAAGGAAAGTTATGACCACCCTAGACAGCATATTAAAAAGCAGAGACATTACTTTGCCAACAAAGGTCCATCTAGTCAAGGCTATGGTTTTTCCAGTGGTCATGTATGGATGTGAGAGTTGGACTGTAAAGAAAGCTGAGTGCTGAAAAATTGATGCTTTTGAACTGTGGTGTTGGAGAAGACTCTTGAGAGTCCCTTGGACTTCAAGGAGATCCAACCAGTGCATCTTAAAGGAAATCAGTCCTGGGTGTTCATTGGAAGGTCTGATGTTGAAGCTGAAACTCCAATACTTTGGCCACCTGATGTGAAGAGCTGACTCATTTGAAAAGACCCTGACACTGGGAAAGATTGAGGGCAGGAGAAGAAGGGGATGACAGAGGATGAGATGGTTGGATGGCATCACCAATTCAATGGACATGAGTTTGGGTGGGCTCCGGAAGCTGGCGTTGGACAGGGAGGCCTGGCGTGCTGTAGCTCATGGTGTCACAAAGAGTCAGACACAACTGAGTGACTGAACTGAACTGAACTGAGCTGATGGGACTGAATGCCATGATCTTTGCTTTCTGAATGTTGAATTTTAAGCCAGCTTTTTCACTCTCCTCTTTCACCTTCATCAAAAGATTCTTTAGTTCCTCTTCGCTTTCTGCCGTAAGGGTGATGTCATCTGCATATCTGAGGTTGTTGATACTTCTGGCAGTCTTGACTCCAGCTTGTGCTTCATCCAGCCCAGAGTTTCTCATGATGTATTCTGTATATAAGTGAAATAAGCAGGGTGACAATATACAGCCTTGATGTACTCCTTTCCCAATTTTGAACCAGTCCATTCATCCATGTTCAGATGTAACTGTTTCTTCTTGTCCTGCATACAGGTTTTGCAGGAGGCAGGTAAGGTGATTTAGTATTCCCATCTCTTTAAGAATTTTCCAGAGTTTGCTAGGATTATAAAGGGTAGACTCATATGATTGTGGAGTCTGGCAAGTTCCAAGATCTGCAAGGTGAGTCAGCAAGTTGGAGGTCCCGGAGAATCAATGTACAGTTCCAGTCCAAAGGTCAGCTGACTTGAGATACAGGAAAAGCCAGTGTTTTCCTTCTAGCCCAGAGGGAGAAAAAAAAATGACTTCAGCTTTGAACTGGCTTCCCTGACAGCTCAGTTGGTAAAGAATTCACCTGCAATGCAGGAGACCCCGGTTTGATTCCTGGGTTGGGAAGATCCACTGGAGAAGGGATAGGCTACCCACTCCAGTATTCTTGGGCTTCCCTTGCACCTCAGCTGGTAAAGAATCTGCCTGCAATGAGGGAGACATGGGTTCAATCCCTGGGTTGGGAAGACCCCCTGGAGAAGGAAAGTCTACCCACTCCAGTATTCTGGCCTGGAGATTTCCATGGACTGTATAGCCCATGGGGTCGCAAACAGTTGGACATGATTGAGCGACTTTCCATTTCGTTTTTCAGCTTTAAACATGGTCAGGCTGGAAGAATTATCTCTTACTCTTGGAAGAGTGAACCTACACAGGCTTTCAAATGGTTAGATAACGATGACTCCACATTGTAGAGGGGGATGGGACTTCACTCATTGTACCAGTTTAAATGTTAAACTCATCCAAAAATAGCCTCACAGAAACACCCAGAATAATATTTGACCAAATAGCTGGGCCCCTCGTAGCCCAGTAAGGATGTTGACAGATGAAAGTAACCATCACAACATCCATGCTTTAACCTCTAAGAAGTTGTGTGTTCTACCATTAGTTTAAGAGGACTGATAGTTGCTTGTGCTACCTCTAAAGGTAACAGAATCTTGTCTCTGGAATGTAGTTACATCTGCTTGAGCAAACCTTTTGTACAAGGTGGGTTGGAGCATCTAAAGGATAAAATATTGGAACTTGCTAATCCATATTTGTATGAACTATGTTGGCCCTGCATGCTAGTGAATATTTATTTAATAAATGCTTGTACTTGTGGCAGAATTTGAAGTGAGATTTCGTTTAATTTATATAGGATGGCAAGTTTCAAAAGGAAGTAGTTAAACCTCATGATTCTCAAATTTCTTATGCTTTCCATTAGCTATTGAAAAGAATGTGAAAGTCATACTCCACCAAATTTCTGGGAAGGGCTTCAGATTTTCACAAGCTGAGAAACTGTCAGCATTCCAGTCATTCTTATTTGAAACAGAGGAATAAAGCATTCCCAGTTGATATCTAGGTCATATCATTTATTAAATGGCAATCTGACACTGAGCTAGTAACCTTTCCAAGTCTTGGTTTAGTCACCTGCAAACTTGGGAAAATAGTGATACCTACCTCAACTGCTACTGTGAAAGTTAGATATCATAACTCAGGTAATATATTTCATAATGCTTGACACATTTTAAGTACTCATTAAAAGTTGTCAATAGGCTTCCCTGGTGGCTCAGACTATTAAGAATCCACCTGCAATGCAGGAGACCTGGGTTCAATCCCTGGGTTGGGAAGATCCCCTGGAGGGGGCTTGGCAACCCACTCCAGTATTCTTGTCTGAAGAATCCCCAGAGGAGCCTGGTGGGCTACAGTCCATGGGGTTGCAAAGCGTCAGACACAGCTGAGTAACTAAACATAGCACAGCACAAAGGTTGTTATTATTATTTTTATTTTTATTATTTTATTATTATTTTTAATCTTATTTTTATTTTTAATTTTATTTTTAATCTTAAATGTTGTTTGACAAGCCAGAAAAATAACTGAGGACAGCAAATGGGTGTGATCATAAAATGAACAGAAGGAACAGGAATATCTTAATTTTCTATCACTACTGTAACAAATCACCACAAATTTGGAGGCTAAAATGAACACAAATTTATTATCCTACAGTTATGTAGGTCTGAAGTCTAGAAGGCTTCACTGGGCTAAAAGCAGGATGTCCACAGGCTGTATTTCTTTCTAGGGGATAATCCATTTTCTGCTCATTCAACTTGTTGGAGGAATTCAGTTCTTTTCAACTACAGAACCAAGGTCCCCAACTTCTTGCTGGCTGTATACTGAGCACTGGTCACCACTTTCAGAGGCCACCTGCATTTCTTGGTTCATGGCCCCCTTCTCCATCTTCAAAGTGAGCAATGACTGATCGAGTCTGGTCTCCTGACCCACTCTTCTGCCTCCCTTTTCAAAGATTTGTGAGATTAGATTGCATCATCCAGATAATCCAGGATTCACCACATCTGCAAAGTCCTTTTCATCACACAAGGTAACAAATTCACAGAGACCAGGGATTAGGATGTGAACACCTGCGAGGGAACCATTATACTGCCAACCACAGGAACGAGGGGGAGAGAGCAGGTAGAGTCCTAGTAACTCCATGAAACCGCACATGTTCTCCTGACCTAGACGTCTTCTCCCCATCCCTCCCATCTGTGCCCAACTTTCTCTCCACAAACCCAGAGAGTGTCTCAGGTAGAGACAAAGACACAGATTAAAGACAGGACCGCACTGTTTGGGCTGGTGACTTTTGTTCTGAGTGGTGGTGCAATCTCATCTGTTTGTAAACTGAGGGCCTAGATGTTGATGAGGAGTTCGATACATAAATAAAATAATATGCTTGCACCACAGCCCAGTCTCTGCAGTCTATCTGAGGTGTCCCAAAGTCCCAGGAGAAAACGTGCTCATTTGCAGACACAGGTGAAAATACAAGCCATGTTTTTTAAAGCTCTCCTTACATAGCTCTCCTTATTAGCTAAGATGCTAAAATGAGTCATCTGTATGAACACTACATGTATGCTCTATGCTAAGATTGAGAGCCAAATCTGGAAGAAAGAGAAAAAGAAAGATTTCACAAGTCCAAGAAAAAAGTGTATAAAATCCTTCACTGATTGACATCTATGGGTCTTGATTTTTAAGTGAATATTCAGCTATCCAGTGTTTTGATCCTAAGAAGCAGGGTTTTTCCATTGTAATTCTTTCTTCATTTGTGGACTTCGTAATAGGCTTCAGCAAGGTTGGCTCTGTCTAGGGAGAAACTTTGGTGGTGTAACAGGCTTTTTAATCCTGTTAGATTAGATTAGCTCGTTTGGAGCTGCTAGTGTAGGGGGCCTAACATTTTTTATGCAAATCAGATATGCAGGTAGCATAAACATTTGCAGGAAGACTTCCAAGGATTGCATGGAGCTGGGGGCTGAAGAGAAGAGGTACGTCTGCCTCCGTTCTGAGTTACTTGTTAGGTACAGGCTACCTGGTACCTTATGACCTATTATAGGCCTATCTCAGTGTAGATTTGTTTCTGGCCACTTGTCACAGAGCAGACTGCCTGAAGCACTCTACAGTCTTCTATTCTCTACATTAACAAAGCGATTTAAGCAGGATGCTTCAAATGGGTTTAGACATGAGCTCTAACACCATAAAGTCCTTCTACCCTTGGGTTGACTAGAATGTCTGAAATCACATTATTAAAGAGCTGTTCTTTGGACTCTAATCTCTCTTTCTAAATCTCCTCTTACCTTTTCAATTTTAAAATAGTACAATTCAAAAAAAACTACTATGAGCCATGCCACATAGAGCCACCCAGGATGGACTGGGTCGTGGTGGAGAGTTAAGACAAAACATGGTCTCCTAGAGAAGGGAATGGCAAACCACTTCAGTATTCTTGCCACAAGAACCCCTTGAATGGTATGAAAAGACAAAAAGATAGGACACTGAAGGACAAACTCCCTGGGTTGCTACGTGCCCAATATGCTACTGGAGAAGAGTAGAGAAATAACTCCAGAAAGAATGAAGAGATGGAGCCAAAGTGAAAACAACACCTAGTTGTGGATGTGACTGGTAATGGAAGTAAAGTCCAATGCTGTAAAGAGCAATATCGCATAGGAACCTGGAATGTTAGGTCCATGAATCAAGGCAAATTGGAAGTGGTCAAACAGGAGATGGCAAGAATGAATGTCGACATTCTAGGAATCAGCGAACTAAAATGAATTGGAATGGGCAAATTTAATTCAGATGACCATGATATTTACTACTGTGGACAAGAATCCCTTATAAAAAATGGAGTAGCCCTCATAGTCAACAAAAGAGTCTGAAATGCAGTACTTGGAAGCAATCTAAAAAATGATGAATGATCTCTGTTTCCAAGGCAAACCATTCAATGTCACAGTAATCCAAGTCTATGCCCAACCACTAATGCCAAAGAAGCTGAAGTTGAATGGTTCTATGAAGACCTACAAGACCTTCTAGAAATAATACCCCCAAAAGACATTCTTCACATCATAGGGGACTGGAATGCAAAAGTAGGAAGTCAAGAGATCTGGAGTAACAGGCAAATTTGGCCTTGGAGTACAGAATGAAGCAGGGCAAAGGCTAACAGAGTTTTGTCAAGAGAACACACTGGTCATAGCAAACACCCTCTTCCAACAACACAAGAAAAGACTCTACACATGGACATCACCAGATGGTCAACACCGAAATCAGATTGATTACATTCTTTGCAGCCAAAGATGCAGAAGCTCTACAGTGTCAGCAAAAACAAGACCAGGAACTGACTGTGGCTCAGATCATGAACTCCTTATTGCCAAATTCAGACTTAAATTGAAGAAAGTAGGGAAAACCACTAGACCATTCAAGTATGACCTAAATCAAATCCCTTGTGATTATACAGTGGAAGTGAGAAATAGATTTAAGGGACTAGATCTGATAGACAGAGTGCCTGAAGAACTATGGATAGAGATTTGTGACATTACAATGTTATGAACATTACAATGCTTGTGTACATGACAACATACAAGGTCCTATACATTACAATGTACAGGAGGCAGAGATCCAACCAGTCCATCTTAAAGGAAATCAGTCCTGAATATTCATGGGAAGGACTAGATGCTGAAGCTGAAACTCCAATACTTTAAACTCCTGATGTGAAGAGCTGATCCACTGGAAAAGACTCTGATGCTGGGAAAGATTGAAGGCAGAAGGGGACAACAGAGGATGAAATGGTTGGATGACATCACAGACTTGATGGACATGAGCTTGAGCAAGCTCTGGGAGTTGGTGATGGACAGGGAAGTCTGGTGTGCTGCAGTCCATACGGTTGCAAAGAGTTGGACATGACTGAGCAACTGAACTGAACTGTTGCCTAAAAAACATCTTTTAATAATAGGCCTTATGAGATGTATAGGAAAAGAGATAAATAGAAAATGCTTTCCCTTAGATCTGAAGCTGTCATTGAAAAAGAAGACAAAGAAAATATTTTCCTCATTGCATTTTTGCTGAGAGGGTCACTTTTCAAAAAATGTATCTGAAAAAAAGTAAAATTAAGATAACTTGGGAGGCTTATTATGGTTTCTACCACTCAGAATATACCAGCAATTTACATAATGGCTCTTGGACACCATACTCTGCAAGCTCTAATTTTATAGAAGTTTGCTCCCAGTGTTTCCCCCCCTACTCAGTATATCTCCTTACATTATAGATAAAACGTTATAATTCAGAAACCACGTTCAGAAACAGTCAAGTTAACCCATCAGTTCTGAAACATTCAACTTAACTTTTATTATACTTCTGATTGTTGGAGGTAATATCTCACCAGTTGAGGAAATTTCTGCTTTTCTCTTGCAGGTGTGAGAACCCCTGATTTTCACGGGCCATCAGTGATGGTGGGGCCCAGAACTAAGAGTCAAGCCTGATACCAGTTCGTCAATTCTTCTTCCTCTTAACCATGAATCCAAAACTGCCCCACAGGGGCAGGTCCTGTGGTCTTCAATGACATAAAATTCCCACACACAATCCCAGGAGAGAACTTGGAGTATCAAGTCTCTCCACTTTCTAAAGCAGAAGAAAAGAAAACACAGTCTAACCAACCAACATGAGGAAACACTAACCAATATCATTCTGACATTTAAATATACTTCAGTAGAGTCAGGATGTCAACCCAGGTGGTCTTTGTTCTTAACTATTCTACTCAGTCGGCTCTCATTCCCTAATAACGAACTAGTGGCATATTTTGTATAATTCAATATTCCACTTCTGAAATCACAATATTTTCTCAAAATCTGCTTTTACTCTATGTTGCCGATTCTGGTTACTGACATAACCCATCCAACCAGATACCCGCATGTGTGTTGATTCCCTAAGGATAATCTATCACTTTTCTCTATCAGTTCTATTTCCTGCCTGCCTCTTGGTCTTTGCTCTCTCATCTGTTGCTTCTGCTCCAGCCTGGTCAGCTCTCCTTGAGGCCCTGCAGCAGCCTTCTCCATGGAGGCTGTCATTCCTTTCATATCCTTTATCCATTGTTTCTGATTATCCTAAAAGACAAGCTAATCATACTATTCCCACTTAAAAAAAAGAAGAAAAAAAAAAAACCCTCTCATGAATTCCCATCCTCTATACCAGTGTCTTTCAGGGTATTTCTCCAGGAACCAACAACATGTTAGTCATTCTAAGGATCTTTTTAAAAGTACAGATTTGTGGCTGCCACCCTGACCCTAGTGAATGAGAATTTCTGGGGATGGGACTCAGGAGTCTGAATTTTATTAAATGCTTCAGGAGATTTTTATATACACTGAAAGCTAGAGCAGTACAGATCTGCTGAGGAAGCTCCAGCTCCCACTGCAGGGGTGTGAAGGCCCAGGATTCCGTGTGACCTACTCCCCGGTCTCATCTCCTGTTGCCTCTCACTTCCTGTCCTGCAAAACTCAGGCCTGCAGCGGCCGTGCTGAGCCATCTGCATCGCCATCGCATGTGTTGCCACCTGTCTCCTCTGTCTTGAGAGTTCTACCATCTTCTCTCACACTACCCACTCCATGAGGCCTTCCTCGAATAAACCACGCCAAACAAATGAATCCTTTCCTCCTTACCCCTTTGCCCCATGACAATACCTTCCAGGTGGCACTGTAGCTATTTGTTTACCTGTCTGTCTCCTCACATACACTGAAAACTCCTCGGAGGTAAAAATCTGTCTTTTTCAGATTTTACTTCTGTTTCTACCATAGAGCCTGAACAAGCTGCAGGAATGATAGCGAGTTTACAAAGTTCCGTGATCGCTTTGCGTCAGGAGAGAGCAGTAGGATTGGGTATCTTTAGAGGTGACATTCTTGCCAAGAAATGGAGCCTCATCACAGACCACATCCAGATCATCCTTTTCCTGCCTAAAGCCAAAAAGGCCTATTAAAACTTCCCCACTGCCGCACCCTGGGTCAGTCAAGGTGAAACTTCTTGGCAAAGCTGTGTTTATCATAGTTTCTTTTTCTGTAGCTTAAAAGTTTTAGACAGAAATTGAAATAATATTTGAAATACAAGTCTGTGTAATTAGCATAGAAAGCCTACACCTTGAGAAATAAACTTTGAGCCACTGAAGGTAGGTACGCTGGACACTGTATTAATTAGGCTGTTCTGTAAATATATGGTGAAAACTAACTTGAACTAGTTAAGTGAAAAGGAAAAGCTTATAATGATATCAGAGTATTTTACAAAACTCAGGCTTAAGAATGCAGCTGGAGATGTAGAACAACTTGAACTGAGGACACGAACACTGCTAGGAATCCCCCTGCTTCTCAGCTTTGCTCTGTTCACCGCTTGGGCTGCATACAATGGAAAGCATGGTTGCTGTAACTTCTGAGCTTTAGACCACATAGTTGTAGACTCTTAAGAGATCCTCACTGAACTCTCAGGCGAGCAGCTCAGTAACCCAGTTGAGTCAATGACCAAGTTTCTTCGGGTTAATTCAGTGTGACTGGCAACACAAGCAGAGACATATTAGAATATGGTGCCCCAGCTAGTTATGTGAAAGGGAGAGGTAACTGGAGTGGGAAATCCTGTAGGTGATCACCAGCAAGAATAACCTCATTGATGCTGGAAGCAAAGAGGATAGTTTAAATTGTAGGTAATCCAAATGGGATATACGGAATGGGACAACTGAACAAGAAGATCCAGAGCAGGACTATGCCAGAGGCTGGGCCAAAATCTCCCCTGGCAAAAGCCTATACCAATACCACAGTGAGGAACTGACTGTTAGGGCCAAGGCTGTCTCTTCATCATCTATCATTTGCTGCTATGTCTGCTACAGTTAAATATTTTATGCAAAATAAGAAGTTTGTTTCACAGAGCAGTTTTAGTTTTTAACTAATCCTTGTGTCATCTTGTTAAAGCCATAAGTAAAGAAACCTTTTTAAAGAGAGCAAACATGTAGAAAACAGTAAGAAATCTAGACTCCATCATGCCTGACTGATACTCCAATGCACTAGAAGGCACCTGTGTCAGTCTGCTCCAGCTGCCACTTCTGGTATCTCTTTTGTGTCCAAATTTCCTCTCCTTATAAGGACACTAATCATATTAAATTAGGGCCCTTTCTAACAATCTCATTTTAACTTAACTCTTTAAAAACTTTATTTCCAATCACAGTCACATTTGAAGTACTAGGATTTAGAACTTCGACATATGAAGTTGGAGGAAGGGAACATCAGAGACACAAGTCAGCCCATAGCACTTGAAATGCAAACTTTTTAAACTCTCAGATACATTATTTTATTGTTCTTCATGAAAAAATTTTAACATTTCAGGGAGACTTGCATTGCCATTATCTCAGGTGAACAGATAAGAAGGTTGCAGGTAACAGTCAGGAGAATCGTGACCCCAGATCAAATGCTCAGTCCCCAAGATCACAATGCTTCCACAAGCTGTCACTTCCACTAATCTCAGTGAGATGCAATTACGAGCTGCTGAGGTCCAATTTGGGCAAGGCAGAGTGGGATTGAAGTAGGACAGCTGCTCTAAATACTGTAGAATAGGAATTTGGACTTTGGATAATTTAATTGATATGAAGAATGGGAAAAAAGGAGGTTATGTGCCTTGAAATATAGCTGAATGCCTTGTCATCTGGGGTTTGCTTGGCTATTTTTCACTGAGGCTGTTCAAATCCAACTGAAGTCATCCCTGACAGATTCTACCCAGAAAACTCTCATTTAAAAAAGTGCTGACGTGGCCATGGGCATTGCTCTTGAGATGTAGGCAGATCTGATACTCATTCACCTTTTTATAAAGTCCTGATCCAGCTCTAAGTATAAATTGGATTCGCCTGTCTCAGAACCACCCACATCACAGGCCGCCAAAACATAATTCTGATTACTTCATAGCAGTATTCCCAGAGGTAGCTTGTTAGAGCAATCACAGAACCATTTGAAATAGAAAGAAAAGTCCTGGCAAATGAACTACTGAAATAGTCGTACTTTACAAGGCTTACATGGCCCGGTCTGTTGTAGCACTGAAGAAAAACAGTAACTTCAGAATGGAATCCTAATGGACTACAGGCTTGGGATGGGGGTAAGGTTAGGCAACAGAGTTCTGGTTCAGAAATACTGTCATGCTTTTGGACTGAAAGTCAACCTGTTGCCTCTAAATTATGAAACAGTGGTCACTGCTAGCACCTACTGTTTAGCTAGATACAATCTTTCATTTTAGTCTGCATCCTACTTCGTAGGTAATGGGTTTCAAAGAAAAGTTTATGGCCATAAAAATACAAAATAATGCCATTTGCAGAAACATGGCTGGACCTAGAGATTCTCATACTGACTGAAGTAATTCAGACAGAAAGACAAATAACATGTGATATCGCTTATATGTGGAATCTAAAAAAAGCCTACAAATGAACTTATCTACAAAACTGAAATAGAGTTACAGATAAACTTATGGTTGCTGGGGTGGGTAAGGGGAGGATATGGGCTTCCCAGGAGCCACTAGTGGTAAAGAACCTGCCTACCAAAGCTGGAGATGTAAAGTGATGTGCATTCGATCCCTGGGTTGGGAAGGTATTTCTTGCCTGAAGAATCCCTTGGACAGGAGTTTGGCGGGCTACAGTCCATGGAGTTGCAAAGAGTCAGACATGACTGAAGTGACTTAACACACACACACACACAAGAGGGATATAAATTGGAAGAGTGGATTGACACATACACACTTCTATATATAAAGCATGACTAATAAGCACCTACTGTATAGCACACTCGATGCTCTGTAATGGCCTATCCGGGGAAAGAGTGGTTATATGTACATGTATAGCTGATTCACTTTGCTGTAAACTTGAAACTAATACAACATTGTAAATCAATTATACCAATACAAATTTTAAAAAATTTTAGTGTAAAAACTAAACAAAGCAACAATAACAAAAAAGAAAATGTTATGGCCAATTGCACACAGCTTACCATCAACAGGAATGCCTTTTCATCTCTCTTTTGTTCCTCACGTTTGTACCACACAAAGCTAACTAAATTGCATTGAAAAGGAGATTGAGCTCCAGTTCAAATGTTGGGTTGTGCACATGCATTTCCCTCCAGTCTTTCTCTAAGACTCCACTAAAATAAAATTTTAGGAGCACACAATTAATAAACATATGCAGCAAAGAGAACAAGAGCGAGGTGATGATTACTAGTGGATTGATGGACTTCAACAAATATATGAGAGCCAGAAAATGGAGCGATATGTATGGCCTCACACAGTATACACACTCCTGGGATACATGTCAGAGAAATTCTCACTTAGGTCTATAGGGAGTATGTGCATGGAGGGTCCTTGCACACGAACACAATGGCCATTAAGGTAGTGGGAAGCAGGAAGAACTCTGGGAAAAGATAATTAAAGAGGAGTGAGTACATTCTATGAAACACTGGGCAGTAACAAATAGAAAAATTAGACACAGAATGAGAATTTATGAGAAAAGTAAAAACGAGGAAGCATGATGTTATCTGTGTAAAGACTAAAACACAACAGAGCATATTATTAACAATTACATGCATATTTTGAGTACCTGTAAATACATTACTGCAAAGGCCATGAGAAAATACTCGAGGAGATAATAGCTGAAAACTTCCCTAAAATAGGGAAGGAAATAGCCACCCAAGTCCAAGAAACCCAGAGAGTCCCAAACAGGATAAACCCAAGGCGAAACACCCCAAGACACATATTAATCAAATTAACAAAGATCAAACACAAAAAACAAATACTAAAAGCAGCAAGGGAGAAACAACAAATAACACACAAAGGGATTCCCATAAGGATAACAGCTGATCTATCAATAGAAACCCTCCAGGCCAGAAGGGAATGGCAGGACATACTTAAAGTAATGAAACAGAATAACCTACAACCTAGATTACTGTACCCAGCAAGGATCTCATTCAGATATGAAGGAGAATTCAAAAGCTTTACAGATAAGCAAAAGCTGAGAGAATTCAGCACCACCAAACCAGCTCTTCAACAAATGCTAAAGGATCTTCTCTAGACAGGAAATGCAGAAAGGTTGTATAAACGTGAACCTAAAACAACAAAGTAAATGGCAACAGGACCACACCTATCAATAATTACCTTAAATGTAAATAGGTTGAATGCCCCAACCAAAAGACAAAGATTGGCTGAATGGATACAAAAACAAGACCCCTATATATGCTGTCTACAAGAGACCCACCTCAAAACAAAAGACACATACAGACTAAAAGTGAAGGGCTGGAAAAAAATATTTCACGCAAATGGAGACCAAAAGAAAGCAGGAGTCACAATACTCATATCAGATAAAATAGACTTTCAAATAAAGGATGTGAAAAGAGACAAAGAAGGACACTACATAGTAATCAAAGGATCAATCCAAGAAGAAGATATAACAATTATAAATATATATGCACCCAACATAGGAGCACCGGAATATGTGCGGCAAACACTAACGAGTATGAAAGAGGAAATTAATAATAACACAATAATAGTGGGAGACTTTAATACCCCACTCACAACTATGGATAGATCAACTAAACAGAAAATTAACAAGGAAACACAAACCTTAAATGACACAATGGACCAGCTAGACCTAATTGATATCTATAGGACATTTCACCCCAAAACAATCAACTCCACCTTTTTCTCAAGTGCACACGGAACCTTCTCCAGAATAGATCACATCCTGGGCCATAAATCTGGTCTTGGAAAATTCAAAAAAATTGAAATCATTCCAGTCATCTTTTCTGACCACAGTGCAGTAAGATTAGATCTTAATTACAGGAAAAAAATTGTTAAAAATTCAAATATATGGAGGCTAAATAACACGCTTCTGAATAACCAACAAATCATAGAAGAAATCAAAATATGTATAGAAATGAATGAAAATGAAAACACAACAACCCAAAACCTATGGGACACTGTAAAAGCAGTGCTAAGGGGAAGGTTCATAGCATTACAGGCTTCCATCAAGAAACAAGAAAAAAGCCAAATAAATAACCTAACTCTACACCTAAAGCAATTAGAGAAGGAAGAAATGAAGAACCCCAGGGTTAGCAAAGGAAAGAAATTTTAAAAATTAGGGCAGAAATAAATGCAAAAGAAACTAAAGAGACCATAGCAAAAATCAACAAAGCTAAAAGCTGGTTTTTTGAAAAAATAAACAAAATTGACAAATCATTAGCAAGACTCATTAAGAAACAAAGAGAGAAGAACCAAATTAACAAAATTAGAAATTAAAATGGAGAGATCACAACAGACAACACTGAAATACAAAGGATCATAAGAGACTACTACCAGCAGCTCTATGCCAATAAAATGGACAACTTGGATGAAATGGACAAATTCTTAGAAAAGTATAACTTTCCAAAACTGAACCAGGAAGAAATAGAAGATCTTAACAGACCCATCACAAGCAAGGAAATCGAAACTGTCATCAAAAATCTTCCAGCAAACAAAAGCCCAGGACCAGATGGCTTCACAGCTGAATTCTATCAAAAATTTAGAGAAGAGCTAACACCTATCTTACTCAAACTCATCCAGAAAATTGCAGATGAAGGTAAGCTTCCAAACTCGTTCTATGAGGCCACCATCACCCTAATTCCAAAACCAGACAAAGATGCCACAAAAAAAGAAAACTACAGGCCAATATCACTGATGAACATAGATGCAAAAGTCCTTAACAAAATTCTAGCAAACAGAATCCAACAACATATTAAAAAAATCATACACCATGACCAAGTGGGCTTTATCCCAGGAATGCAAGGATTCTTTAATATCTGCAAATCAATCAATGTAATACACCACATTAACAAATTGAAAGATAAAAACCATATGATTATCTCAATAGATGCAGAGAAAGCCTTTGACAAAATTCAACACTTATTTATGATTAAAACTCTCCAGAAAGCAGGAATAGAAGGAACATACCTCAACATAATAAAAGCTATATATGACAAACCCACAGCAAGCATCACCCTCAATGGTGAAAAATTGAAAGCATTTCCCCTGAAATCAGGAACAAGACAAGGGTGCCCACTCTCACCACTACTATTCAACATAGTGTTGGAAGTTTTGGCCATAGCAATCAGAGCAGAAAAAGAAGTAAAAGGAATCCAGATAGGAAAAGAAGAAGTGAAACTCTCACTGTTTGCACATGACATGATTCTCTACATAGAAAACCCTAAAGACTCTTCCAGAAAATTACTAGAGCTAATCAATGAATATAGTAAAGTTGCAGGATATAAAATTAACACACAGAAATCCCTTGCATTCCTATATACTAACAATGAAAAAACAGAAAGAGAAATTAAGGAAACAATACCATTCACCATTGCAACAAAAAGAATAAAATACTTAGGAGTATATCTACCTAAAGAAACAAAAGACCTATACATAGAAAACTATAAAACACTGATGAAAGAAATCAAAGAGGACACAAACAGATGGAGAAACATACCGTGTTCATGGATTGGAAGAATCAATATTGTGAAAATGGCTATTCTACCCAAAGCAGTCTATAGATTCAATGCAATCCCTATCAAGCTACCAACGGTATTTTTCACAGAACTAGAACAAATAATTTCACAATTTGTATGGAAATACAAAAAACCTCGAATAGCCAAAGTAATCCTGAGAAAGAAGAATGGAACTGGAGGAATCAACCTGCCTGACTTCAGACTCTACTACAAAGCCACAGTCATCAAGACAGTATGGTACTGGCACAAAGACAGACATATAGATCAATGGAAAAGAATAGAAAGCCCAGAGATAAATCCACGAACCTATGGACACCTTATCTTTGACAAAGGAGGCAAGGATATACAATGGAAAAAAGACAACTTCTTTAACAAGTGGTGCTGGGAAAACTGGTCAACCACTTGTAAAAGAATGAAACTAGAACACTTTCTAACACCATACACAAAAATAAACTCAAAATGGATTAAAGATCTAAATGTAAGACCAGAAACTATAAAACTCCTAGAGAAGAACATAGGCAAAACACTCTCCGACATAAATCACAGCAAGATCCTCTATGACCCACCTCCCAGAATATTGGAAATAAAAGCAAAACTAAACAAATGGGACCTAATGAAACTTAAAAGCTTTTGCACTACAAAGGAAACTATAAGTAAGGTGAAAAGACAGCCCTCAGATTGGGAGAAAATAATAGCAAATGAAGAAACAGACAAAGGATTAATCTCAAAAATACACAAGCAACTCCTGAAGCTCAATTCCGGAAAAATAAATGACCCAATCAAAAAATGGGCCAAAGAACTAAACAGACATTTCTCCAAAGAAGACATACAGATGGCTAACAAACACATGAAAAGATGCTCAACATCACTCATTATTCGAGAAATGCAAATCAAAACCACAATGAGGTACCATTACACGCCAGTCAGGATGGCTGCTATCCAAAAGTCTACAAGCAATAAATGCTGGAGAGGGTGTGGAGAAAAGGGAACCCTCTTACACTGTTGGTGGGAATGCAAACGAGTACAGCCACTATGGAAAACAGTGTGGAGATTTCTTAAAAAACTGGAAATAGAACTGCCATATGACCCAGCAATCCCACTTCTGGGCATACACACTGAGGAAACCAGATCTGAAAGAGACACGTGCACCCCAGTGTTCATCGCAGCACTGTTTATAATAGCCAGGACATGGAAGCAACCTAGATGCCCATCAGCAGATGAATGGATGAGGAAGCTGTGGTACATATACACCATGGAGTATTACTCAGCTGTTAAAAAGAATTCATTTGAATCAGTTCTAATGAGATGGATGAAGCTGGAGCCCATTATACAGAGTGAAGTAAGCCAGAAAGATAAAGAACATTACAGCATACTAACACATATATATGGAATTTGGAAAGATAGTAACGATAACCCTATATGCAAAATGGAAAAAGAGACACAGAAATACAGAACAGACTTTTGAACTCTGTGGGAGAAGGTGAGGGTGGGATGTTTAGAAAGAACAGCATGTGTATTATCTAGGGTGAAGCAGATCACCAGCCCAGGTGGGATGCCTGAGACAAGTGCTTGGGCCTGGTGCACTGGGAAGACCCGGAGGAATTGGGTGGAGAGGGAGGTGGGAGGGGGGATCGGGATGGGGAATACGTGTAAATCTATGGCTGATTCATGTCAATGTATGACAAAAGCCACTAAAATGTTGTGAAGTAATTAGCGTCGAACTAATAAAAAAAAATTTTTTTTTAATTTAAAAAAAAAGATCTTTCTCTAGGTTATAAGGTTAGAAATTAATAGGGGAGGAACCAGAATTAAAGTATTATTTTGTTTCAAGTATCTTATTTTTATTAAAAATTTAATAAATTTGCATGATAAAATTAAAAAAGTAAATACATTACTGCAGATACCTACAGGGAAGAGACAGATGGAAAGGAATGAAAGATTAGAGAAGAAGGGAAAAAATATAATAATAGAGGGTACTCACTTAAGTTACTAGTAACAATGTGCTCAGAATAGCATGCCTGGGACCCTATAGGATAAATACATTGAATGGTATGGATTTGATGAAACAGGGTAGAAGCTACATCTCAGAATGGAGGGTCAACAATCTATGTACTATAACATCAAAATGATCTCACACATTTATAGCCTACATTTATTTATATACATATAAAAAATTACTTGAAGATACACTCTAAATTTTCAATATAAGCAAGTCTAAATAATTTCATTTTTCACTATGGTGCATACATTGTTTAGATTAAAAATTAAGAAAAAGAGGGGCTGCAATACATTGAGAAAAACTCAATTTGCTCTCTTATTTGCAAAGTAAAAAACCACACACAAATAGGGAAAAGAATGCCTGAAGGAAACATAGGTTAAGATTTTAACATGTGGAGTGCCTACAATCTTATTTTAAAACTTGACTTTCTCTGCATGTTTTAAGAAAATAACTCCGAAAACACAAGAAGAGGCTTAGAGAGCAGCTGTCATGGGGCAGCCATTCAAGACATTGGTTTGGGCTTCTATAAGCCCTGTAAAATTTGGGTGTCTTAGGATCTGAAGGTTACTGGATTTTTTCATTAATGAAAGTCTAGCCCACCAGCACTATGAAGTTTCTACTATGTGAAAGGAAAATACTGCTTAACTGAATCCATCATTGAATTGGAGAAAACCTAGAACTCCAGTGGAAAAACGGTTTTATTGATTCCCCATGTTTGCCACTGAGCTACCAGCCCAGCTCTCATGATATCACACAGGAAGTCCAGCAAGGCAGAGGATTTGCTTTGTTGTGTGATAGTTGCAGCCAGATCTTCCTGTCTAGATGAAGAGTCCATCCAAAGCCCAGGAAAACTAAACAAAGGGTAAGCTGCAACTAATTTCTGTGGGTCATCAGGATGGCTTTTTGCTTTAATTGCAATTATATTACAAACGTTCAGCACTAAATAGGGAAATAATACAAAGACACTAACTTAAGCAATACTCAGACAGCTGACAGATCCTATATACACTGTACATTGAGTAGAGAAAACAATTAAGGGCTTTAAAGAGAAGAAGCCATTGTTTCATGGCACAAAGACAAAATGGGTAAATCCTTCCTTTTCTTTCTCCTCTGGGCACTACCTCAGGCATTCACGAATCATTCTGAAAGATTTCCAGTAAAACTTTATTCCATATTTCCAAAGGAAAGACTGCTTACAACACGAGAACTGTACACTAAGTTTAGAACATCAAAATAGAAAATTAAAGCCAAATAAAATTATATGTGCAAATACATTCATTTTAACAGTTAAAACTAAGTTGTTGGGATTTCCCATTTAATTTTCAGGGGACCGGAGCATTCACAACTCATTTCACAATCATCTAACTCTCATGAGGCATAAAGGGATGGGAGAGGAATTTTTACAGAAAGGTCTAAAAAGTGCAATGACTTTAACCTGTAAATCAGCTTTAGTAAATAATATGGTAATAAAAATAAATTTTCCAAATAAGAACTCTTGGTTAATCCTAGTTCAAGTACAGGGTATTGAAGAGAATCTATTTAAATAGCTATGTTTATGATAAGCAATTTTAGTGTTTCAAAATTTGCTCTTTTCAATGGACAGTTCTGTGATTAAGGCTTAGAATGAATTTATTCTAATTAGCTTTTCTGTCAGCATAACCTTGAGGGATTTTCTTTTTCTATTTTTTTCTTAGCATGAGGTCCTGCTACAGCAAAACTAAATTTGGTGAGATTCGGGGATTCAGCTGTGCTTTTCCTTGAAATTTGATCATTTAAAGTCAAACCAAATGGAAAATCAGCAGCTTTCCAAAAGCAGAGACACTCATATGTTGAAACATGGTTTTCTAATTCCAAAGACAAATTAACCTACTGATTCAAAGCAAGTCAGGCCTTGGCCCAGCTCTCTATTGTACTGATGATTCTTGCTGCCTGCGTGATTTCAATGAAAGCATAATTGGTGATATATTACAGCTGACAGCCCTATGGGTGTGGCCTTCAGATTACGGCCAGCGTGGGGTCATCTCAAGGCCAGGAGGGGGATGTCATCCTCATGAAACGAAGAGTCATCACAATATTTATACAGTTATCATGGTACATTGAAATCAGATCCTCTCCAACAACACTGTAAGACGTTTAATCACCAGGAAAGTCGTCACTCAGGCAGAAGATGACTAGGCAAAACAATCTGCGTGCACAGCTCTTAGAGCACCCACTGAGTAGAAGGTTCTGGGGCATGGCTTTGGCTATTGAAAGGTTGTCTCTGAATCACGCAAAGACACTGGGGCTCTTGGCCTCCGGAGGAGGAGAATTCAATCTGGGGCCAGAGACGAGGCTGGATCGCTCAGAGCTTTTGTGCAATAAAGTTTTATTAAAGTATAAAGGAGATAGAGAAAGCTTCTGACATAGACATCAGAAGGGGGCAGAGAGAGTACCCCCTTGCTAGCGTTAGCCATGGAGTTATATGCTCTCCAATGAATCCAAAGAATGTCTGGAGGTTGTAAAGACCTCACCAGACCTACTCCCATAATTTACATTTTAAAATAACAGAGTTGGCCGGAAGGTTTAATCCAAAGACTGTCCTCAGGCAAGATACATCATTGTTGTATAATCCTAAGGAATGTGGAGGAAAACAGTAAAAAGGTTTGTCCTTTCTTCCTCCTTGAATATTCCAGACCTCTCTCTCCTTGGGGACCCCTAGACTTCTTATCAACCTGCCTAGGAAATGACTCTCTCACTGTCACGCCTTCTGAGGCTGCTTTATGGTGCTGATTCCGGGGATGCTGCAGAAATCGTCATTTTAATTCGAAGACAACCTGATGGGGCCTAAAAACAAATTGATACACTTTCAGCTGATTTTGTTACCCAGTGATATGTGGAACAGATATGCTCATCTTATCCTTAAAACCTCAGCAAACCCTTTACAGATGCATAGAGTGGAGCTCAGGAACTGATGGTAGTAAAAATAAGTGATGCTGGGGGCAGGGAGTTGGGAGGGGGGTGGACAGGGACCAGCAAATATTAAGGCACTGTTCTCCATGCTTGCAGAGAGAAATGCTTCTTTTCTTATGCAGTATGCATTCTAGGTGGGAGTGCCAGAGATGAAACAAAAACAACTATCAGTAATATCAGGTGGTTTCAGTGCTATGAAATAGAGAACCCCTGGGGGCAGTAATTTGCCAGGTAGAGCCAGAAGGCAGTGGAGAAAACAGGTAAGGAAGACAGTGCTATGGGTGTGACAGGGAGGAAGAAGAGAGTTATCTCAGGGCATTGAAGCTTAGGCATCACTGCCAACTGGGGCCAGATAATTCTGGGTCACAGAGGGCTGGTCTGTGTCCTGTATGATGTGAGCAGTGTTTCTGGCCTCTCCCCAGGAACATGCCAGTAGCACACCCCATCTGTGACAACCAAAAACTTTAACATACCTAAAAAAAGAATTTTTGATTATCCTTCTGAAATCTGTTCTTTACCTAGTCTTCCTCGTCTTTATACATGAACACCATTCACTCAGTTGTTAAGCCCAAACCTAGTTATAATCCTTCATTTCTCAGTTGCCCTCCACCTCTGGAATGTACTGTGGTCACTTTGATTTGTCTCCACTGCTATGACCCTAGCCCAAGTCTCCAGCATCTTTGCATGTAGATCTCTTCAGTAGCCTCCTACCAGTCTCCCTGGGTCCTCCCAGGCTCCCTGCCCTGAAATCTGTTCTCTGCTTAGCAGCTGAATTGGTCTTTTTGAATAGCATTCTTTTTTTAGGTATGTTAAAGTTTCAGATGCCTATGAAACCTCTAAATGAAGTTGTCCAACAGGTTCCAGCTGGGAACGTGAGACTAGAGATCTGAACAAATTTGATAATCACCAGCATTATAACACAGAAACAACTGACATCCAGAGTGTATGTTTACATAGGTAATCAACACAGGACAAGCTACCAACCACTTAAATCAATGTATATGCTCACTTTCTAAAGATGGACTTACATATTTCATGGCCTGCCTCCCATAACCTTCCATGTATTCCCTACATTTGACAAAGATTAGCCTCGTTTAATTTCAATTAACAAACAGACTGACCTTTACACTTTGTTTTTTACTGAAAAATCTTGAGCAAATACTCCTGTGTACTTTTTAAGGATTTTGTTATAATGCAAAACTGAATGCAAATCTATTAGGCACTGGGGTGGGGACAGGGGCATGGAAAGAAAGTCATAGCTCTTTGGGTAACAATATGATTCCTTATTCTTAGTCCCAGACAGCCCAAGATCCCACAATTAAATACTATCTATTTTTTAAATATTCAATGAATTTTGTCATCATTTCATTTACTATTATTAAATTCTTATTGGTCTTGAGGGATAGGTGTTACTCTGTTAGATTCAAACCTGGTTCTAAAAGGTGTTAGTAAATACTATTAATAATAAATGAAATCTTATATTTAAATAACACATTGTGGTTTTCAAGGCATTTCCTATACTGATAAGATTTTATTTTCACCACAGTTTATGACATAGGAAGGGCAGATATTAGTACACCAATTTTAAAATAAGGACACTATTGTTTAGTTAGATTAAATGATTTGCCCTTTGTCCTAGAGTTGGTAAACGTTAGGAAAAGGATTGGAACACTAGTGTTTTGACAACTAATTCAGTACTGAGAGAGTAGAAAGTGTTCTGCCAGCACATTATGATACTATAACTCACTATATATGATACCAAAAGTGAACTCTTGTTTGACTTTTTCCTAAAGATGATTTGAGCTTGTTCCTCAACCCAAACATATTTTCCCATGTTTCTTCTCTGTAATCTAATTTTCTATGCTTGATAAAATTTGTGTGTCTGCCTCCCATGTTCAACATGCTATCTATCTGTCTGTTTTCTTGGGTTGTGTTTATACTAGCCGACAACCTTTCCCCAGGACTGCCGTTCTGGCATCCTAACTTCTCCCTAATTACTTCAATGCCATTATGACCAAAACAGTGGCACAGACTCCACAAATTGAATTATATTTTCTCCTTTTCCATGCTTAGTGAGTTTATTCTAACTTTGCTCTCCCATTTTCCCAACTTAAATATCTCATTCTGCATTGACAAAATTTTTTCCTTACTAATTTTACATCTAATAAATGATATTGTGGAAAATTACATAAAAGTACAAAGAAGAAAATATAAATTACCAACATACCCACTAATCAAATATCAGTAAAATGTGATTGCCTGATTGCTTTTGCTGTCTTTTGAATCAAATGTTTACTAACCTTTTGAATTCTTTCTTGTTAATAGGAAAGGGATTCAAGTCTATGAATTTTACTCAAAGTTTTAATACAACTTTAGCCATATCCCATCACCTTGGGGGAAAAATAGTAAAAATGAACTCAGAGAGGCAACATGACAGGATGTGTAGGGCCTTGGAGGCCATTGAGAAAACTTTGGCTTTTACTAAGATGAAAATAGAGAGCCATGGAGAGTTTTAGGCAAAGCAGTAGCATAATTTACCTTAAAGACTCAACTGAACTGCAAAGTAAAAAGTGCCTATTTAGGAATGTGAATAATGCCACAGAAGTACAAAAATCCTATAAAAATTAATACGCAATTTTGCCTTCCCCATCTGTAAGTACTGAGCCCTGTGATTTAACAGAAACATGTTTTATTCCCCATAATTGCAATAACCAAAATGTAATAAACATTTAAATAAATATTAGTTATTACATTTTCACCTCATCCTAGCATATTATAATAATAAAGTATAGACTACCAAGTCTTACATAATGAGTACCCAATAAATAAATACTTGTTGGTTTAAAAGTGAAAAAGAAAGAAAGGGAAGAAGAGGGATGGATCGAGAGTGAGAAAGACAAGAGAGAGGACAGGAAAGCCATTTAGTACACCTACTTCTACAAAAAGGAAACACACATACTGTTTAGGACAAATACTTAGGCTAACACATCTCAACTAATTTCAAATTTTAGAGAACATATAATATGATGAGCCTATAATTTAAAAACAAAGAACAGAGAAATGTTTTATTTCTTAAAATTGCTATTAAAAGCTGAGCTTGTATCTGTTCTTATAGAGGACAGATTACTGTGAGAAACTAAGATGGTGCAGGATGTACATAGAGCTGGCTTTCTTCCCTAGATCAATGCAGAACAACAAATAAAATACTAATTTGCACATCTGGGCTTGGTTTTGTTATTAGTGTTTGAAACAATTTCAATTTTTATATTGATGATTGTTTAATCACAGGATTTAGTGAGTATTAAGAAGAACTACTTCATGCACTTACAAAGTGGAATAAGATTTGCTTCTCTATAACTGTGTTTCGCAGCTCAAGATACTATGGGAAGTGGATTGGTGTGTAAATTTGCTCTCCCCATGTGAAGCAAACATGTTAGGCTTCTAGGACTTCATGATCTAAAACCACCAAAAGAGAAGAGGGATACTTGAACAGCAGGTTACAGCAGGAATGTACTTTTGTGTGAATCCCCACTTATATTTTTCTAATGGTTTACATATCAAATATATCCCATCTACATGTCAAAGTTTTCATTTTCTAATACAAATTCCACCCAGAGCCTCAATGCCAAGCTGTGTTCTCTGTCTTTATTTGTCAATGCCAGATAACAGATCTAGCAGTAACAATTCATCTGACAGTTTTGTGATGAAAATGGGAGGCACAACTGGATACAGATAGCTCTGCCATCACTGCGTTATCATTCCTGCAACTCTAACCATAAAATTCACCTCTTGTGGATTAAATGTCTGGACCACAGCTTTATTTGGGACTTCTTTCTTTCCATGCATAGGACTGACTTAGTAAGTCTCAGAAGGGCACAATGTAATTTACTGTTATCACATAATATATAATTACAAGAGAATATAAATTACTGAATTTGTTGTAGACTAGAGTGGGCTTTGGGCTTCACAGGTGGTGCTAGTGGTAAAGAACCTGCCTGCCAATGCAGGAGACATGAGAGTCATGGGTTTGATCCCTGGATCGGGAAGATCCCCTGGAGGAAGCATGGCATCCCAGTCCTATAGTACTCTTGCCTGGAGAATCCCATGGACAGAGGAGCCTGGTGGGCTGCAGTCCATGGGGTCGCAGAACTGGACACGACTGAAGTGACTGAGCATGCAGACAGAGAATGGGCTTCCCTGGTGGTTCTGATGACGAAGAGTCTGCCTGCAATGCAAGAGACTCAGGCTTGATTCCTGGGTCAGAAAGATCCCCTGGAGAAGAAATAGCTACCCACTCCATCATTCTTGCCTAGAGAAGTCAATGGACAGAAGAGCCTGGCAGGCTACAGTCCATGGGGTTTCAAAGAGTCAAACATGTCTGAGTGACTAACACTTTCACTTTCAGAGTGATATTATATTTTTCATTTCCTTAAATTCAATTATCTTCAGCTAGTGAAATTAATGGTTAAAATGCCCATTTACCTCCCTGAATTTTCTTTCCAGATACCAACAAAAAATGACAATCATTTTAAAAAGTTCCTGACATGGAAGCATTTTAAATGTTTACAAATATAGACTGAATAAAAAATACTTGCCACTTTTCTATAAGAGTTTAAGTTAAATCATCTTTTTTTCTATAATCAGAGTTCTCACAGGGAATATCACAAAGGGTCAATGTATGGGAATTAATTGTCTCCTGTTTTTATTATGAGGGATAGGTTAGCAGAGTGTCCTCACAACAAAAAAGACCTTAAGAACTGAAAAATTCAGAAGGACCCACATACTTATCATAACTGGTTTTCTCCATGAAAAGAAATTTGAAGTAAATTATAAATGGTATCAAAATTAAAATTCAAAAAATATGAAAGGTGCTAAGGATAAGAACATTGCCACGTGTGGGTCTAGTGCAGGCTAAGTTGCTTTAGTCATGTCCAACTCTTTGCAACCCTATGGAGTGTAGCCTTCCAGGCTCCTCTGTGCATGGGACTCTCCAGGCAAGCCTACTGGAGTGGGCTGCCATCCCCTCCTCCAGGGGCTCTTCCTGGTCCAGGGATCAAACCTGTGTCTCTTATGTCTCCTGCATTGGCAGGAGGGTTCTTTACCACTAGCACACCTGGGAAGTTTTTGTGGGTCTCAGCATGATGCTATTTGGCACCATCAAAGCCCCAGGCTGGGGAGCTGAGGAACCTGGCCTCTGGGACTGTAAGAAACGCAAAGTTCTCCCAGGAGATGAGCCCTCTGATCGCTAACTCTTGAAAAGAAAGCCCATGAGGAACGAACCTTGTCTATCTTGTTCACTGCCAGAATACATTAGTGTACCCAGGTTTCTAAAATACAAGTTTCCAAATATTAAATTATAATTTTTAATAAGTCCATATATAGCTCCTGTTGGGCATCCCCCAAATGGCCTCCCATCACCCAGCCCCTTCTTGGTCCTGGATACTTCAGGAAGGTATCACCTGGCAGCAGGCATCACTTGGCAGAGAAGAGCATCTCCGGAATGCTACTTTATCACCATCAGTGTCAGTTCTGATTAGCACTGCAGCGACACTGGTTCCTTATTCTAGAAACCATCCCCTTACCCACTGTTCTGAGTACCTCCAGTGTGCAGAGTGGTGTCTGCCATACAGATGCTACTTGATGAGTTTTTCTGAGTAAAATGATGAATAAGGACCTATTTACTTTCTTTATTTTGTATTTTTTAGTTATGCGTTTCCCCAGAAACATTACCTCTTCACTAGTTCAACCCAACAAAACCCAATTATCTGCATGGGTATTATCCACATTTCCAATGCCATCCATCCAGACAAACCCCGAGTAAGCATCCACTATGTGGCAGAAATCCTTCTGGACCTTGGACCAATCCTCCAGGAGTCTGAGGGAGACAGAGATGTGTTTGGACTTCTTCCCCAAAGTACAGATCACATAAATAATTCGCAAGTAGGAGAGAAAATGAGATGTCAAAGAGATTAAATGGGTCATAAGTGTGCTGCTATTCTTCAGGCTCAATTTGACTTCTTTTTGGCTTTAGTCATAGGGTCTAAAAGTTATTTTTATGACAAGCTAAAGACATAAAAATAGGTACAACCATATGACAGGTCAGATTATATAAGCTTGAGGAGACCTCTAGACATACATGTAGAATCCAAACTCAAAATAATTTATACTCATTGCCTAGCTACTCTGTGCCAAGCTCTGTGCTAAGACATAGCCAAACAACCTTTCATTCAGTGTCCAAAACCATCCCATGAACAAATTCTAGTCTTCACCCTCTTTTACACATAACATAACTTAGTTGTGGGAACTCAAATAATTTGCCAAAAGGTACACAGCTGATAGGAGGCAAGGACAAAATGTAATCTCCTTTCTTTCTGCCTCCAGAGTTTGGGTGAAAGCACTGCACCATCTGCCTTGTAAAGATGTAAATCTAGTACATTAAGCTTCTCTGAAATTGTAAATTTCATGCTAGAATAGCCAGTATTTAAACTAGAGCAGATCTTAAACCTTTTGGCCACTTTAATTTTCTTCCCAGCTTATGAGTTGGTACAAGTTGCTATAGCAACACGCTGCAGCCTTTTTCTTCTGCTCTTTGCTCATCAGCCTCTTCTCTCTGACTCTGCCATCCAGTCTGGTGTGGCCCTGTAAGTGACTGAAACTCCCACAGCAGACTGGCTAGGGTCTCTCTGGTCACATTTCAAGCAGACGTGCATTTGCTTGTTGAACCTCCTCACTTCACCCACTCAGAGCCTTGTTCTTCTCTCTGTTCATCTGATGCCCTTGACTACTGGTCTGATACAGATTACTGTGTCCATATACTGACCCTACTTACCATTAGAGCTTGATTTATAGTCTAGTGTTTCTATATCTCTGAAAATGATCTCTCACAGAACTTTCCTAAAGGATATAGATGTGCCTCTTTTGTTTGACTCTGGACATTCAAGGACAAACTTCAGAGAGGATTGAGATATTCTCTTTCTTGTCTTTTTAATATCCAAAATACCTAGACTTTTTATTTTAAAAAAACCACACTCAATTACATGCCAAGATGCTCCTGTGTACCACATATCTTGCATCCTTCAGAGGACCCAGCCTGGCCTTTTGCACCTAGTGGAAGTGAAAGTGCTGTTCGCTCAGTCATTACTGACTCTTTGCGACCACGGAAGTACATAAATAAGTTAATAAGTAAATGAATGGATATAGATATAGACTAGAGAAGAGCTGGTATTCTGCATAGGTGAAGGAGAATCTAATTTAAGAGGTACAACTTATTTCTTTCCTTCTATACAGAGTATCTAAGAAATATTTGATCATTAAGATTACCAGCATTACTTGAAGTTACAATATCGTTTTATAATATTTGTATTTCAATACAAATATAAAACAATACAATATTGTTTTATAATATTTGTATTTACAATACAAATATAAAACAATACAATATTGTTTTATAACTTGGTTTACAATATTGTTACTATATTAGCTACAGTTTGTAAGACACCTACTGTATATCAGACACTAACCTGGGTACTCTTTATCATTTTTAAGTAAATAGCTCCAAAAATATGGAAGAAAAGTACTAGTATCCTTTTTTTTTTATGGGTGTGAAAAGGTAGATTAGGCAGGTTCAGAGAGGTTAAGTAACTATGGATGATCTCTTAGGAAATAAGGAAGAGTGATGGATTTGATCCAATGTCCATTTAATTCCAAAAGTAAGATTTTACTTTCTCCTATACTGCCTCATTATTGAGGGAGTCATAAGAATATTCCCCTTAAAATCTGCAGCTGTTTTCAGGAGATGAAGAATTAGCATGTTGTCTTTAATCTATTACCATAGACTAGGTGACAAGACCATCAAGCTATCACCTAGCAGAAAGAACAACCTTGTATAAACAGAACTCAGGATAGGTTAATTTTGATGGGAGAAAAGGAAGTTTAAGAAGATTCAAACAGACAACTTCCCAGATTACCGGTGGGGGTGGGGGGGAGGCGGGAGGGGGACGGGTGAGTCTATATTTCAGTGCGCTATATGACCAGGGAATAAGATGAGGACACTAAACGACCAGAAGAGACATAGAACCAGAAGCCAAAAGAAGAAACTAATAGAAATTAGGGTGGAAAAGAAGGGATGGGTGCTGAAAACAAGATTTTCTTCTTCACAGTAGAGAAGGGGCAATTTCTAAGGTCTTCTTTTCCCATCTCTGACTCTGATTACAGGGATAGTGCTATTACTACAAAAGACAAAAAGGTAGGATAAGATAAGGGAAGTATAAGATATTTCACATTGAAATAACATCACCACTTAAAGTTACCTTATGATGGATGAGGGTATCATAAATTCAAGTCAAGCCACAGATTTACTCTAAAAATTAAAAGCATGCCCAGTTTGAATTAGGAGATAAATGGAATGTAACCATCCATAGGTATAAAAATGTAAGATTCTTCAGTAGTCAATAGTACTTTTAGATTTGAGTTCATTGGTAGAAAAAAAATTTAAATGGAAATGACAATCAGGTGCAAAAGTGGGCTCTAGGCTAAGGGCCATATTCCCACTTCAGATCCAAGGATCAGCATAAAGAGCCTTCTGAGCATAAGGACTGGTATGTCTTTAGCTGAAACACTTACTGCAAAAGTGAGTTCTTGGCTTCTGTTCCTCTCTGCTTACAGAATACATCTTTAAGGCAGAACCTTTCCATCTTAGGTGGTTAGAGAAGCTTAAGAAGTTTAAACATATGGGGAATACGTGTAAATCTATGGCTGATTCATATCAATGTATGACAAAACCCACAAAAAAAAAAGAAGTTTAAACATGTAACTTTCTCTGATATGAACTTAGGAATGTGCCCTAAAGTTGCTCTCAGAGAGTGGTCTTTCCATTTTTGTAAAAATTGTGCTCTTTTTGATTATTCTCCTGAACTATGTCCATGCATGAACAAAAGTCCTTTTAATTGTAAACATAGGCTTCCTGGTGGCTCAGATGGTAAAGAATCCACTTACAATGCAGGAGACCCAGGTTCGACCCCTGGAGAAGAGAATGGCTACCCTCCCAGTATTCTTGCCTGGAGAATTCCACGGACAGAGGAGCCTGGCTGGCTACAGCACACGGGGTTGGAAAGAGCTGGACACAACTGAGCAACTAACACTTTCACTTTTTCACTTTAAGACAGATAACCAGCCACTCAAACCAGGGCTAGCAAATACTATCACTCCAGGCTGATGCCCTCGGATCCTTTTGGCCATTTCTGCACCCCTTTTGTGCTGGCTTTCTTGTTGATTGTTTTCTGTGGCCTCATCAATGATCATTCTTTCAAAGACATTCTCCAGCTATTGAGTTGCACAATCAGGAAGCTGGACATGCTTGGGAGTTTGCATCCCTCTGAGCCTTGAACCAACGGCTGATGGTGCAGGGCAATGAAAGGCCAACTTTCTGATCTCAGGTCAAGAGAGCTCTGAGGTGAAGCTACCTTCCACACACTGAAATCACAACTTACTCTCCTCTTCTCTTACATTGCTTTCTCCACGTCCTTTCAACTTCTCTTGGGAGTACTTCCTCAGTCAATTACCTGCACATGAATTGTCGCTTCAGCATCAGTCTCAAGGGAACCTGACCTAAGACAGCAGCCCAAATGAAAAATGGCTGGAGTGGCCCGGGTAACACTGCAAGAGGTGATCACAGACACACACGAAGCACAGCCTCGTCTTGGGAACTGGAGCTCAAGAGCATTTGGGTACGAGAGCTTCTCTCTGCAACTGCAGCTCCATGGTTGCTATCGTGTGTTTGAGTGTGTGTGTGTATTTCTTTTAGAATCTTTCCCAGTCCCCTCATTGCAGACAGCCTTCTCAAACTTCAGGCAGCCTTGCCCAAGGACACAGGTCAGAAGTATAAGACTGGCCACCTGGGTGTACATTTTCATCAGAGGTATGCACACACACACACACATGCAAAATTTGTTTCAGTTCTAAAGTGCACAAATGAATTAAGCTGAAGGGGAACAGAAGATAGGTACAGATACACTGGCATATTACTATAAATATTTTACATGTGAAAATACACTGATTATATAATATGGAAAATGTTCATGAGAACTGAACATCAGAGCTTACTAGTTTACTAGCCTTTCACATAGGCATAGCTACTTTGTAGTCTAGAATAGAGGAATGAGAAATATGTTCTGTTTTAAAAAGTATTTGTGTGAAGGGAAAGTGAGTGAGAGGTTAACTGTGAACTGTTGCCTTCTCTTTCCTCCTTAAAGAGCATGAGTGAATATTCACATTTATCTTGGGCCTATCTTATGTTTTACGATACAGATAATTATTGAGGCAATTCAGAACCCTGTCTCCCAATCCTTCCCTCTTATCTTCTGCCAGGAGATGTGACAATGACCAATAGCAACATCTACCCTACGACTACGGTTTTCAAATCTTTCTGGCCCGTAGTAACAACACAACCTAATATATGCCCACAGGTGCACATATAAACAAAATGTAAACATAATCAAGACAAATAATTGTGAAATAATACTTGTTCTTCCTACCTCTGATACACTCTGTTTTCCATTGTTTTGTTATAACTGAGTCTATTTCATTTTAAAAAATGCTAGCAGCAAGCAACTAAATTGATTTCAGGGCCTATTAATGGGTTGCAACTAGTGCCTTGGGACATTAAGGGCCTGCTTCTAAAGGCTAATATTGCTAGAAGTATCACCTCTTTAAGTCATTATCACCCACTAACACCTTGTTATGCATCAGCTCGTTATTCAGGTAAGAAATGTGTTTTGAGCACCTGCTCCGTGCTTGTCATTTTGCTGACAGCCAAGAAACACACAAGCAGAAAAAAGCACCCGTCTTCACCTTTAAAATATCACCAGCAGGGTCCTTGGTTGCAAGCAGCAGGAGCCTATTCTGACTGATATAAGGAGCTATATACTATATAGTTATGAGAGTTTTATAGTTATAGATGATAAAGAGACAGACGGATAGACAGTAACTTTTCCAGAACCACCAGGAAAGAGAGAGAACCGCATAGAACGTTGCTAGCAGAAACATTTAAAAGGATTTCCCTGGTGGTCTAGCGGCTAAGACATTGAGCTCCCAATAGGGTGCCCGGTTCTGATCCCTGGCCAGGGAACAAGATCCCACATGCTGCAACTAAAAGTTCTCAGGTTGCACAAAGATCCCACATACTGCTACAAAGTTTGAAGATCCCCTGTGCTGTGACTAAGACCCAGTGAACCAAACAAAGAAATAAACTGAAACAAATAAATAAAAAGTGAATTAAACATTTAGATCCCTGCTCCTGGAGGTCGGGGCTCTATAGAAATGAAACCCAGAATAGGATGGAAGTGCAAGGACTATGAAAATGTCTGGTGCTATGGGGCCCTGGACTGGGGAGTCCTGGCTGCCAGAGATCTCTGTGAGGAAAGCTTCAAAGGAAAGGCAGAGTGGAGAGAGGAGAAGGTGTAAATGCCAAAGACTTCCTTTCTTGACAATTTTGTGATGGACTCCTCCTGTTCTGCCCCACCCTAAGATAATATGACATTCTAAGGCAGTAGTCTTCAAATTCTTTTGCCCAAATATCCCCTCAAAGAATTTTGCAAACTATCTACATGCCACAGATTTTTAACATCTAGAATTTTTATCATAAATTTAGATAGTTGAAAATGTTATGATTTCTGGCATATAATATACATGCTTTAAATATATTCCTCAAAATCTTGAAGCTTCAGATTTAGCTATTTTAATTTATAGAAACTGTATACCCTTAAAAGGAAAATGGCAAAGTTCTTAGTTTCAAATTAGGCAAAACAGACCATTTTTGTCAGGAAAAAAAAAGTCTGAATTTATATTTAATTGAAATGCATATATTAATCTGTGTCTCTGGGTTAATCAACTGATTCTGAATTCAAGTTCTAAAAGAAATGGAGAAGGAAGGTATGGAGTCTTCCCTTGAGTCTGAAGCCTGAAGCAAATAATGTGTTTCTCCTTTCAGATCTTTCCACTAGAAGTTTCTCTTTATTTTCCTCACATAATGCTTCCTTATGAGCTGTGAAGTCTCAAATTCTCCCTTTGACACCTTGATATATAAGTCTTGAGTCCTGAGCAAGGCATCATGGTCAAATTTAGGATCAGTAAAGTGGAGGGAGGCAACTGTAAAAAGGGAACAGAGAACCCATAGACCACAGGCTCATTCTCAGGTGGCCCGTTTAAGAATGAACAAATGTAGAGGTTAAAACACAGAAGTTTATTCCTTAAAATGAACCCAGCTTACATAGTCACTGAAAAATCTCACTGGAGCATGTATTCCAGTTAAAAACAAACAAACAAAACTTATTCTAGAGCTATATCTTATGCAGAACTCTTTATATGCATATTTTCATTTATAAGTGTATTTTCCATTACAGAGAGAGAGATAAATGACAGACAGACATAGATGTTCTTATCAAGAGTTCGAGCCAATCAGGGCCAATATGGTAGAGGTGCTCCCACCATCTACACAACAAAAGGAAAAGGAACATTCAGCAAATGGTACTAACATTTTATATTACACATTTATTTCTGTCTTTGCCAGCAGCTTAACTTTCTTAGGGGGCCCTACAATGCCTTTGGTTCCAAATTAATCTTGACAAAATATTATATGTAATTGTGAAATAATATGAATATTTTATGAAGTGCTATGGTATTTAGAGCAAATATATGATCCAAAGAAAGGCAAACAGAAGGATACTAAGGAATTTTGCCCATCCATTTTCAAAGGGGAAAGCCAATGGGTTAGGGAGTCCCTGAGTCTCCACTCCCCACACCCCCAACCCCACCCCCCATGAAATCAGCCTGAGAGCCTCTGGAGCCAACTTCTGTCACCACCTCTGCAGAGGCCTGGCCTCCAGTAAGGGACTTTCCTCACCACATCTAAGGAGCTGGTTACAAAGTGTTAATCACTCAGTCCTGTCCAACTCTTTGTGAGTTACCCCATGGACTTTAGCCCACCAGGCTGCTCTGTCTATGGAAATCTCCAGGCAAAAATACTAGAGTGGGTTGCCATTCCCTTCACCAGAGGATCTTCCTGACCCAGGGATTGAACCCAGGTCTCCTGCATTGCAGGCTGATTCTTTACCTGGGAGCTTCAGCTGGTAAGGAAGAGCTTGAGCTGGCCACAAATATTTAGACACTTTGAAGTTAGATTCCCCAATCACTGTCAGGTTGATTTTAAATAGAAATCTTCCTTTCTTTCTCTTAGCATGTGTGTGACTGACACAGCATTCTGTAGGAAATGAGAAATCTGCACACCAATCTTTATACATTTTCAGTTCAGGCAAAGTCTTTAAGGAATTAATTATGTGTCTTGGATCTGCTGTTATTCAATTTGTCAAGGCAATTTCTGTGTGCCAGACAGAGTTTTCCACTCCCAGTCATTCACTCGCCCCCTGAATGATGGGGAAGCAGAAGCCCTCAGAGCCCTTAAAGCCAAACAAGTGGAAGAAAGGCAGAAAGAGTGAGAGAAAGAGTGGAAAAACAAAAAACAAAAAACTACTAAATGCAAAGTATCTAATCAAATATCTTTGTACCTAAGCAAGTTTAGCCTTTCTCCCAAGAGAAGATTATTTCTACTCTTTCTTCTTTCTTCTGTTCCCCTGAATTTGTCTTGAGAAATTGTTGAGCAATTTTAAAAACTCCATGAAATGACTAAAACAGAGCACAGATGAAACATGACAACCTGCTGAGGAGATGTCCTTTGGGTGAGCGATGCTGAAATCACCCTGAATAGCTCTGCAGGGCTCAGGATAATAGAGAGGCAAGAGCAGAGCACTGGCCTGCAGCCCCAGTGGCCTGCTCAGTTTCTGACTGAGCAAGAGCAGTGGAAGAAAGGGAGGGTGTGAAAAGGCGGGGGAGCAAATGTACGACAATCCACGCAATACTAGACCTTGTAATACACATCCCCAAACTTCCCTTTAGATGTTAGACTCCCATAAGGACAATGACAAATTTACTCTATCAGTCACTAAGACAAAAGGAGAAGAAACAGTCCACTTCACCTCACCAACAATGATATGATTCCCTTGTCAGTGATGACTTTAATCTGACCCCTCTCTGCCACCAACACTGCATATTATTAAAGATGTGTTTTGAGATTATATTTTCTGAATTTTTACCCCTTTCAACTAGAATGAGCATTATATCAAGAGTTACTGAGGGGCTACCTGGGCTTGACCTTCTGTCTAAAGTATAATCCTTTACATTCCACACAAGAGGCGCTGTTGTCCTGCTCACAAGGCGTGGTAATTAGAAGACGGTCATGGAAGGAGGTCAAGGATCCAAAGTTAACTACCAGTTTATTGCCAACCCAGTAGTGTTTCCCCCTCTTTCTTGCAAAGGAAACTCAGTTTATTTCAGTGTCCACCTGAGGACAAGCTTCCTGATCCCTAGCCCAGGAACGCATCCCGATTTACGTAAGCCAGTCATGGCAAAGCCACTCCTCTTGCCTGTGATTTAAGTAGGTGATACAGTTCTGGTCAGGTAGTTAAGACAGGAAATCATTGAGGGCTTCCAGAAAAGGTTTCCTTACTCAAAAACCATGTCACAAGAAAGACAAAACCGTTTTTCCTGCTGGCTGTTGTGGTTGGATATGGCAGCCACTGCTTGCACAATCATCCGGCAACTCTGTGTGGGTCTAACTGGAGCACAAAGTCAAGGCACCAAACGTGGCAGAACAGAAGGTGGAGGGAATGCAGACCCTTGACAATGTCACAACTAAATAATTTAAATAATTCTGGCACTGCCCTATCTTGCCCCTTTCTCATGTCCTTATTATTTCAACCTTCTGTATTGGCTTTAAAATATGCTCCCATTCACTGATCTTCTTCCATAAATGACTGAAACCTAAATCTCCCCCCTTGATTTAGCAGACTTAGTGACTCACTTCTAAAAAATAGCATAGGGCGGAAGTGACAGTACACAACTTCAGAGACTAGAGCTTAAAAGGGCAAAGGCTTCCTCTTCACTTTCTCTCAGAGCACTCATAGCAGATGAGGCTGCCTGTGATGTCCTGAGGACACCCAAGCAGCTAAGGAGAGGCCTACATGGTGAGGAACGGGGTTCGTCTGCCAACAGACACATAGGTAAACCGTTCAGGAGCAGACCTTTCAAGCCCAGTCAAGCCTGAAGATGACAGAAGTCTCTGCCTATATCCTAACTGCAACTCCGTAAGAGACTCTTAGCCAGAACAATCCAGCTAAACCACTCCTGAAGTGCTGACTCATGCAAATGCTGATACAATATCATTGTTGTTTTAACCACTACTTTGTTGGAGAAATTGTTACAAAAGAGTGGATAACAAAGACGCTTTTTAAGATTTAGTTTAACCTTTTCAAAGGTATATTAATTGATAAAATGTTCTAAAAGTCTGCATTCTAAAGCCAGAGAATTACAGGGCCCTTCAGGCGTCCCCCGGATCATTTTCCTCTTCCTTTAAGAGGGTATACGATGCACTGTGAGACAAATAGATATCTCTCTTTCATATGACCTTCCAAAAAAGGAGATAATAGTTGTTCTAGGGCTTTACTTTCACAAGTCATCTGGTGAGAGGCCAAAATCCTCTAGCTATGATTAAACCAACTGCATCTTGAATCCTTAAACTGAGTAGTATTTCCCAAATTCCTTATAGGAAAAGTATCCTGAATAACATTAACAGATATTCTACCACAAAAAAAAAAAAAAGAGAGAGAGAGAGGGAAGCGATAGAGATTCAAAGCATATACGTAGTGTATTGAAGACTTTGGAGAAGTCTTTCCACAAAGAAATCTGTGTAACTTTCGTTTAAGTCATAGTTTCTCAAATTTAGGGTGACTATAGACAGTCCTCTAATGCTCCTTTCTTCCAACAAAAATAACTATGATAATTTCTTGAGACACAAATGTTCTTTAGGACACAGAGAAACATGAGTGTGGATGAGAAAGAGAGCATCACAATACACTGAATGAATGTATTAACATGAATGATCAAAATAATTCAACACTATACTCAAAATACCACAGCCATCCTACGGAGATACAGTCACATCCATTATCTGAGTAATTCAAAGTGTCTAAGTTTAGACTTAGATCTCAAGTCAGAAATGGGTATAAGAATTAGCAATGTGCAATGTGCAAAATAGGACTCAAAAAGATTAGCACTTTTCTCCAGAAGTCCAAACTTTCAGATTAGTTTCTTCCTTCCATTAAGCAATAAAATGTTGCTTTCTCCTTTAAATTTTTTTATTTTAACTTTTCAGGAGAATTTTTCCTCTCAAATATTTGGCAAAGGAAAAGGACTTCTTACAAAGATTGCTAAAATATTGATATCTGGTATATAAAACCCCAAATTCACATGCCAGTGCCTGCTAAAATGTCAAATAATTCACTAATGATGCAGCCACTAATGCCAAGGCTGGCAGTGTCAGTTCCTGGATTCTATCCTGTTAAGCCCCACGTCAGTTCAGTTCAGTCGCTCAGTCATGTCTGACTCTTTGCAACTCCATGGACTGCAGCACAACAGGCCTCCCTGTCCATCACCAACTCCAAGAGCCTACTCAAACTCATGTCCATTGAGTCAGTGATTTGGGTTAAGCCCCAAAGCCAAGTGAATAAAGCCTCACCCTCCTGAGTAAGCAGGAAGATCACTCACAGGAGTCAGTTAGGACTTCCTCTAACCAGACAAGGTCCCACGAGGTAAATGGTTCTGTCCTAGGGCTGGGCCAATCTTTCATGCCCAGAAGAACTCTGACTTCTCCTGATTATACCTTTGAAGGAATTTCTTTACCATTTAAAAATAAAATCACCAGCCCTTTAAAACTCTGTAGAAATGGGATCTATGGAAATGAATATATGCAAGCAGGTCCATGAGACCTGCTGGTCCACTTTCCCCCTCCACCCGTGGCTCTCCATCTTTGATACTTGTAGTTGGCCATCACGCTCGCCACTCAAGAAAGGGAGACTGCCTTTTTCAGTCTTGTCCCAGAGAGGATGTGAATGCTTTTCCTTAGTTCCATTAGTAGCAATTTCCATTTAGGAAAAGGAAGCCCAAAGAAAAGAAATGGGGTAATTACGGAGCAATCTTTGAGTGGTCAGTTTTCAAAAGGACTTCATTCAGGTGCTACAACTGCTGCAGTCCTAATGGTTGGTAAATCTGTTAGGACATTTCCCTGGTTTCTTCTATTAGTTAACCCATTAACTAGTTAATCCATTGCCTATAACCCTTTATCGAGAGAGGATATTACCGTCTTGGTCAAGGATGAAATGACTACATTCTTTCTCATCCATACCATCACTGCCAGTAGTCCAAGATCCGTTTTTTTCTGATATGAAAGATTCCTCATTTGCAGCTTTCCTAAATTCCCATATCCTGTTGGTCAGCCAATCCACGAAGGGCATTGCTCAATCCTAGAATTTCTAAGAACTTAAGAACACCTGCACCATTTTTTTTTCTTTTTGGCTTGCTTGAGGGAAAGATGGACATCACATCACATGGTAGACTGCATTCCTATATAGAAACCATGGCTACTAATCTAAAACTAGGGAGAACTGAGACGGTCTCAGAAACCAGAGGGTCCATGGAGTGGAGTCACACAGAACCTAAAAAGACCTAGGGTTTTTTAGACTGTTCTCCCCCCATGACATGAGCAGTTCGGAGGCTTCTCACTGACCCTCGGGAGGAGGAAGCTGTGGCTGTAGCTCATGGCAGGACCCGGCTCACACTGTCTACTTCCTTAGGCAACAGAGGTTTATCCCAGGCAAGAAGTGAATGGAAAATCTTCTGTAGGAACAAACAGCACGCCCCAAATGATGGTAGCAGTAACTTCAGCCAGACTTGTCTATACAGCTTTGGAGAGGCTGGAGAATATCTCACCCACACAGCCAGATACCGCTTGGTGTGTGGGAGTTACAGTCTTTGAGGAACACGTTCATTCAGGATGCAGACCCATGGTGAGGTGGGTGGATAGTAGGAGGATGAGAAGGCCACCTAGAAAAGAAAGAGTATTTTGTAGGATTCTTTTTGTAGTTTTAGTAATTATTTTTCTAGAAGAGAAATGTGGCTGTACAGCATTTTTTAAAACTAACCGATCACTCCCCATCACCTCCAATATTTCCCTACCTTCTCTATGCTTATAATTACATGGCAGGGAGATGACAGCAGAAAGCAAAGATAGAAAGAACTCTTCCAATCAGTCCCAAAGGCAGAAAGAGAGTAGCTGTTTACTGAGCCTTAGACAGCATCCCAGAAGAGTCCAAACCTCAGCACAGCTTGAACTAAGCAGACAACATCAATGAGCCAGGAGCGTTAGGAGCCAGTGCAAAGACTGAAAAAGCACCCAAGACCACCCTCGCTTCTGACACCTAATGCAAGGCTGGGGGTCCTCAAGTGCACTTCTGGCACCAGAGGCAAATTTTAGTTTCCCCAAGAACACTCTCAGGTTGAAATAATTCACTAAATTAAAAGGCAGCAAAGGGAAGAGGCACGTAGGTCAAGAGTATTCCATGTATGAGCTTCCAGTGGTCCTCTCCCAGTGGAGTCATGCAAACAGCACTTATTTCTCCCAACAAAGATATGTGACAATACACACTGTACAGAGTACTGCCAACCAGACAAGCTCCCTTTGGCCTTGGCAATCAGGGTTTTTCCTGGGGCTCGGTCATGTAGCTATGGTGGACAACCATATTGTGTGACCCAAGGATCCCAAAATAAGTCGCTCTCTCACCGCAGATTATTTGTCATGGCTGGTTTTTCTGGATGCTCTGCAAGGAGAGTTCATTCCCATCTCTCTTCAGTTTCTGGGGGTCACCTGTTTGCTTGCATCCCCTCCTCCAGCCTCAGAGCACGTCACTCCCTTCTCTGTTTCCATCATCACATCACTTTCAACTGTGACCCTTACTCTTCCAGAGTCTCTGTTACAAGGTTCCTTACCTAGGTAACCTTCCACCTCAAGATCTTAAACTTAATTACATTTGCCAAGCCCCTTCTGCCATATAAGGCAACATTCACAGTTTGCAAGGACTTGGCAGGGACATATTTGGGAGTCCGTTATTCAGTCTATTTCAGATGGGTTGTATGCCGAAAGAATCATAGATACCACAAAAATATAATGTATTTTACCTTCATTTTATCTTATTTATAGTAAGAGATTTGTTATGAATAGCAAATATTTGTTTCTCAGAAACATTTATAATATGGAGAAAACTTAAAATTTTCTTAATAGGACAAAAAATCCCTCCCTAAAGAGACATACATTATGTAGCATAAATGTTTTGATACCCTGGAATGCCAGTTGGCTTCAGAGAGTGAAAGGGCTAGGATAAAATATAATTAAGTAAGCCTGCATGAAAAAAGAGCTCATGGAGAGAATTAGAAGCTACTTGGTGGGGCGGATGGTGGGGCGGGGAGGTATGGTCAGTGGAGAAAACAAAATGATTAATGAGAATTTCCTGAGTGCTGAGTCTCGTGTACTCTGATGCTTGGGAAGATTTGAGGGCAGGAGAAGTGGGTGACAGAGGATGAGATGGTTGGATGGCATTACTGATTCAATGGACATGAGTTTCAGCAAACTCTGGGAGATGGTGAAGGACAGGGAAGCCTGGGGTGCTGCAGATCACGGGGTCGCAAACAGTAAGACACGACTTAGCAACAGAATAAAAACAACGGTCAATCCAACACTTTGTGGAAGAGCAAAACTAACTTTTTTTTTTTCCTTTTGTGATAAGAGTGCCTCTCCCAGGGATCAATTCCATAAGGCACTATCTTATCTTATCCTTACAAAAATAACTATATTAATTTAATCTCACAAAAGGCATTTTTCTTAATATTCTTCTGGTAATTATTTTAGGAAAAACTGCCAATATTTAAAAGCTTGTTTGTTAATAAAAGTTTACCCAGATGCTTACCATAAAATGTTTAATATCATTTCACATTTTTATTGAGAATTATACCAAATAACACTAAAATCAAAATGATTGACATTTACTTCAATTGTGGGTATTCTGAATTTTCTCACTTTAAAAAGTCTGATGAGATTTGCATTCCCATCTGATAAATGAGAGTCATGGTCACATGTGATGGAGTCATTGCTCAGATCCCCTGTGTGGGATAAAAACAGTCTCTAAAATAGGCTCTGTGGCTTTTCCTGATGTCTTGACCGCATTATTCTACATCTGCAGCCCTGCAGGTGTCTTCAATTCATTGCAAAGCAGTTTGTGCTATCAAACAACAGCAGTGTGCACTAAGATCACCTTGGAGACAGACTTCTACACTCAGATTTGGTTTTAAAAAAGAGAGAAAAATATTTTACTATGATTGCTCACATAATTAAGAGGCTGTACAGAGACGGGGTTAAGCACAGGGATTCAAGAGTCAAAATGCCTGGTGTCAGATCTGTGTTCACCGCTTAGTAACAGAAAATGTGAGGCAAGTTACTGGAACTTTTTTCCCTGAGTTTCCTCCACTGTAAAATGTGGATAAACACAGTGCTTTGTAGGGCTGGGGTGGGACTGTCAGTCACAGCACTAAGATCAAGACCGGGCGCCAGGCAGCACTCAGTAATGGGGCTAAAGTATCATCCTCCTCTCCTCCGACCTCACTTTCATCTCAGCACTAGCCTCTCGTGTCCTCCCTTCTCCTCTTCCCTGTCTTCAGCTTTAAACAAAGCTTTGACAATTGGGTCTCCTTTTGCAGCTCCACTCTTTCCCCAGCTGAATTCAATAACATATTAATAAAGCATCCTGCTATACTCTTCAATAATAATAAAAAAATAGTTAACATTTTTCGAGCATTCACTATGTTCCTGTTATGCATCCTTTTGTGAAACATACCCTACACCCCTAAGCAGTCTCCTCCCTGAACTCTGGAAACAGACTGCCATATTTTTCCTTGTGTCCTCTTCCTTTCTCTTAAAGGCTGGTTTTCCTTGGCATTCTTTCCCAGTCCCTTCTCTGTACAGTTTCCTTTGGGTGGTAAAGATTGCATATTTTCAGTAACCTACTATATGCTGATGATCTCAAAACTGTATCTCCAGCTTGAACTTCTCCCCAGAGTTCCAGAATCTGATGGATGTGCACTGAACACCTCAGCTTAGATGTCCCACTGTAGCACGAAGCCAACACAGGTGACCCGAGTTCATCGTCACACCAAACTCTTTCCCTTCTTGCATTCCTATCTAAGAAGCAGCAGCAGCATCCCCATCCCATCCCAAGATGTACTGTGATAAATACTGAGTTGAAAACATTAAGAGCATGAAAATGGGCTCTGCCCTCGTGGAACTTAGAATCTAACTGGAGGATACAGTAGAAGAAACAAGTAAATAGGCCATACTTAATTTTCTGTCTTTTTACTGTTATTACTTATATAATTAAGTGTACTCTTTTCTTGGGATTTTTTTCATTAGCTTCTTATAAAACTGACTATCATATTTTACCACACATACTTTCTTATTCAGTAATTTTTGTGCATTCACCAATTTATTACTTTTATTTATTTTTTTAATTATTTTTTTATTCAAGTTATTATTTTTAAATGATCAAGTCTAATGATCTTTTCTTCCATGAATTTTTGTCTACTACTAATTTACAGATATTTTCTCTATCAGGAGACCTTATGAATGCTCAACAGTTTTTTTATTTGTTTATGTTTCATTCTGTTCTATTAGGCATTTGTTATTGATGAAGTATTATTAAAAGTTAATTTATGAAGTTATCCAAAACTTAATAAACAGGTTGGATGAGAAACCAACCTGCCTAGTTGATGGAGATTGCCTAGATAGCAGTCTTTTTCATTTCTGAAATATTTGATACCGTCAATTTTTCTGTCTTAAAATTTGCATCTTCCTTGGTTTAGCAACAGAACTCTTAGGTTTCTTCCTACCTTTTCAGCTTTGACACCTCTCTCCTATTTTCTCATCCCTCTTCCTTTTTCCTTGTGGTTGTATTTGTTCCCACAGCTAACGTCTTAGACATCTGTCCTCACCTGATTACTTTCCTTGACTCAGTTCTGGCCCACAGTATCAAAGATACTTTGATTAGGATGACTTCCTACTCATATTCAGCAAGAATAAAACTCAACATAAAATCTCCTGCAGCCTTCAGCTGGCTTACTCTCCAATTTCTCAATTGATAACAATCCTTTCTTCAATCAATATCCCAGTTACATATACTCAAAACCTCGGAATCATCTTCACCTCTCCTTTATCTCCCTTATTTCATTAGTTAACCATTTCTACTAATGCTGGCTTTAAATATTTTTATTATTACTTACATCTATCCCTACATCTCTATTCTAATAGAATAATGATCAAAGGCCAGCCAGAACTCTTCCCTGTAAGTTTGAACAACACCCTAATTTCTGTTCATAAATGCATTCTCTTCATTCTTCAATGTCTACCATGCACTTCTACCAGAGGGATCATCCCTATCACGCTATTTCCAAAATTAAAAAACTTCAGGGTATAAATGACAAAGTCCAACACTGTTATCCTAATTTTCAAGTCCTTGTATGATCTGATTGTATTTAGTTTCTTACTAAAGACCTTTAAACTAAGGGCAAAAGGGAAAAAAAAGAAAAGAAAAGGAAAGGGAAGGAAAATGAAAAAGGAAAGAAGAAATGGAACAGAGGAAAATTTTAAAAAATTTAAAATAACGGTATACTTGTTGGAAATGACAGACACCAATCTCAAAATAAATTAATCACAGAAATAAAATCATTGACACATATAATTAGGAATGTGAGGTCTGAATCTGGCTTCAGGATAGTTGGATCCAGGGTTTTACATGATATCATTAGGACACTGTGTCTCTATTTCACAGCCCTGTTTTCCTCAGTATCTGCTTTATTCTATGCCAAAGTCTCTAAAAAAAAGAAAGAAAGAAAAGACCTGAACCAGTTTAGCCAACTCATTTAGATGGCATCACCAGATTTCTGTCATTAACTCTGACTGGCTCACCTTGTACCTTGTATCCAATTCTGAGCCAATCACTGCGACCAGAGACCAGTGGCACATGCAAAACAGATGTGGGACACACCCTCATCCCTGGGATTAGGCTTCGTTTGAACCCCACTAAACCAAATGTTTGAGGCTGGGGCAGAGGAGACTCTCAAAAGAGATTTTTATATGGCATAATACACATTTGTGTGAGACAAACTAAATTTGAAAGAGCCATGAGCAGAGTAATCTACTAACCTGAAAGTGTCAATTCTGCTAATCAGCTATTGGTGAGATTTTTGTCACTCTAATTCAATTTTATTTGTGCTTCACTTTCTTTCACAACAAAATGGGCATAGAATTTATGCCACCAGCTGCTCCCAAAAAACAAGATCCTCAGATGAACCTTGACAGAGTACTGCCAACATCACAAAAGACGAAAGTTTGTAGAGTACTGTGTGGGCCTGACACTGAAGTTCTTCATATTCATACATGGAGCTTTTGATTTTAAAGCACTTTCATACTGTCTAATTTGATCCAAGTAAGACAACCGTGAAATATCTAGCTTTTCATTTTACACATAATGCTTTGTTTCTCAGGCCACAGTCCCCTAAAGACGTCTCGGCTGTCCCATGGAATCAGTCATTTCCTCCCTTCCTGCTCTCATTCTTTCCAGCAGAGTCACATGTGAAGAAGGAGGGTGGTGTCTCAGTACTGACTGTAGAGAACCCATTTTGCTAAGGGGCTGACATCTGTTTAGAGGACACTGCATATCCTCCTGACTCTCCTCCCCAACTGAAAAATAAATTCCCACTGACTCTGTGCCAAGAGCAGCCCCAACTTCCTCCAAAATTATCTCTGCTTCTCTTCCAGTCTACTTCTAGAGTTTTATAGTCACCAACTGAGAGATCAAAACCAAAACCAACCAACCAAGAAACATAAAATTTCTTCTAAGAAAAATAAGAAAATCCCAGTCTCTTTACTATTAATCCAATTTTTCCCCTACAATATGATGAACTTTAACTCTCCCGGGGTAGTGATGATTAGTAAGATTTGGAAACACAATTTACATTTTAAATTTCTCAACAAACTTCTCTTGGGCATTTAAAAAGGTATAAATTCAAAGAAATTATGTATAACTATGGAAGTATAACTATTTTTTTTATTCCCTCCTCCACAATAGTTTACAGTTGTTCGTACACATTAGTTACTTTAAAATTCTTCCTTAAAATTAATTAAAATACTATCTTTGGCGATTCTAAATACCAAACTTATTTTTTTTAAAAAAACCTTTTAAATCCAGATCTCATTAATTCAGATTCTGTGTTCTTTCAATCAAGAACCGAAGTAAATTGTCTACCTTTATAATATTAAAAAGCAATGTGACATGATAAATGATGGGTAATATTGAGCTACATTATAGAGGGATATTTATCAGCTTTGAAAAACAGTTTTAGTTTTACTATTTGCATATCAATTATATAATGTAATTATGACAGATATCACTTATTGAGTACAGATTGGGTGTTACTGTAACTGCTTTATATTATCTTATTAAATCCTCACAACAAATCTATGAGGCAATTACTTTCTTTACAGATTCAAAAATTAAATCTCAGAGAGAAACTACTCAGGGATTTTATATAGTGAGTTTGGACCCTAGCACCAAACATTACACTCTTAACCAATACACTGTACTCTTCCTTCTTCTAAGAGGTGACTACTCTTTGGAAGACAGCGTTGATGTGGTAATTTTAAATTATTTTTGTACATACCCTAAAGAAAGGCATCTTGACAAGGAATATTTTGATAACATATTTTAGTTATTGCGTAAATTTTAGTATTCATGTAATGTTTGAAGTAAACATATTTCTTATTGATGTCTTACAAACATGTCTTCTTATGAGTTGCTGAGATGTTCCTAGACTTTGCTCCTTCATTTATTACCAGTTTAAGTTCACATGCTATACTCCATACATGCAGCCCTCATTCACATTTCTAAAAATTTCTAACTCAATATTTGCTGCCACTTCAACTTTCATGAGCCACATTAAATGTATTAGATATCAGTTATATTTGTTGGAAAACACATTTGTTGGTCCCAAATTTTAAATAATGAAGATAAACTGCTGTTGAGAGAGGTAGGGAACCAATCATCTCTATAAATCCAGAAATATTTAGTTTCCCACAAAAGTCTTATTCTAACAATTTAGTATTTCCTGTAATGTTATTTCCCTGGTGGAAAGATCAGCTCACTGTGTTCTACACTTTTTGGACCGCTTTGTATTTTGGATCAGAAATGTATGGCAGTGAGCAGCTGCGGAGAAAGTGGAAGACAGTGTGCTGGATAAGGGCTTGCCAAAACATACTGAAATGAATTCTCACTATTTTGAAACAACAACCATACAAACTATATACTTCCAGTTTTCACTGTAACTCAGCCCTCCCCTTATAGGATACATATGAGAGAGAGATGCCCTGATGGTATTCACTTCTATGTCAACAATCAGTAGGCTAGAATCTGTCCTGACTATTTCAATGCTATCAAGTTCAAAGACTATTTGTCATATATGCCCAGAGACAAAAACAAGAATCCTTCCCAGACAGCTGTGACTAAGGGCCATGCAAAAGTGAATGGCTGTCCAAGGAATGTCTTCATGGAAACAATTCCTGAACACTAAAATCCAGCACTTCTCTCTCCTGCTCGGTCAGTCTGTCACCTTTCCCAAGCAAGGAACAGCTCACTGTAAGTGGACAACATGTTCCCAGCTGCAGCTGACTCATATCATGACTGTGAATCCAAATCAGCTTCTTTCCAGTGTGGGAAAAATCTGAACTTAATCAATTCCCTATGTAGAAGGCATTTCCAATTTTTCTCATCCTCTCTGGAGAACTAGAAAGTCACCTAACTTGAGACTTGGTGACCAAAACTCACCCATCTAAAATGTGAAATAAGGGACAAAGATTGTTGGTGGATCTCTTACTAGAATGTTCAAAGAGGAAATGCAGATAACAACAAATAAACCATAGAATTTGGGCTAGAAAACTGAAGTAATGGTAAAGTACATAAAGACAAATAAATGAAAAAACAAAACAGAATCTTGACAACACTTTCTCCTCTCAACCAGCAATTATCCATAGCAACCTATTTTAATTACAAATAAAAGTGCTGCTGGAAGACCAAGGCTAGTGAAAGCATTTTCATTGTCCAACACAAATGTTATCATATTAAAAGTGCTGTCAAACAGGCTCCATGGATGGAGCATGTAGGTTGCACCACTGAATGAGACATTAAGATTCAAGTAATTGCAGCTGTCTATCAACAAGGGGTCAAAACCTGCAGTCTAACACAAAGGCATTCAAAATTTAAAACTCTAGAAAAATTTTTTTAATTACAAAATATTTGAGACAAAGAAAAAGGTCTAGGATATGATATAATGAGCACTCATTTACACACCATTTGTAGATCCTCCATGAGCATTAAACTTCAGTTTAAGTACCCTGTGTGCCCTTCCTTGAAATCTCTAAACTTATCCCTGCCATAGGTTATCACTATTCTAAATTTTGTGCTTGTCTTTCTCATAAATCTTTTTATGCTTTTATTATACATATACATATCTTAAAACAATCTGTGCAATTATTTTGTAAAACTCAAATAAATTATATCACTTTGTCTGCATACTTCTTGATTAAACATTGTGATATTTATCCATGATGATATAGAGTGCTGGTCCGGGGGTTAAGAATCCACCTTCCAATGTAGGAACCTCAGGTCCGATCCCTGATCAGGGTAATAAGATACCACATGTTGCTGAGCAACTAAGCCCAAGTGCTGCAACCAAATCCAAGTACAGCCAAATAAATATTTTTAAAAGAAGAAATATACAGAGTGCTTGTATTTATTCATTGTCTGATACAGTTATTTCATTGCACATATATACAACCCATTTACCCATTTTTCTAGTGATGGACATTTAGTTTATTTCTAATTTGCTCTATTGCCAACAATGAAGTTATGAACATTCTTATGTGTTCCTATGTATTTATCTTGTGTGTATATAATTAAATGATTCTTTAGGTCAGGAGTAAGCAAGCTATGTCTTTGGGCCAAATCTGGCCTGTCATCTGCATTTGTAAATAAAGTTTAATGGAAGACAGCCATATTTATCTGTGTATATTTTGTCTATGGTTGCCTTCAACACAAGAGATGACTCTACACCTGGACACCACCAGAGGCAACACCAAAATCAGATCGATTATATTCCTTGCAACCAAAGATGGGGAAACTCTATACAGTCAGAAAAAAAAACAAAAACAAAAAGAAAGCAGACCTGGAGCTGACCATGGCTCAGATCATGAAGCTCCTTATTGCAAAATTCAGGCTCAAATTGAAGAAAGTAGAGACGATCACTAGATCATTCAGGTTTGCCTTAAATCAAATCTCTTAGACGAGGTGACAAATAGATTTAAGGGGTTAGATCTGGTAGAGTGCCTTAAGAGCCTTGGGCAGAGGATCATAACACTGTAGAGGAGGCGGTAACCAAAGCCATCCCAAAGAAAAGAAATGCAAGAAGGCAAAATGGTTGTCTGAGGAGGCCTTACAGATAGCTGAGGAAAGAAGAGAGGCAAAAGGCAAGAGAGGAAGGGAAATATTTCCAACTGAATGCTGAGTTTCAGAAAATAGCAAGAAGAGATAAGAAAGCCTTCTTAAGTGAACAATGCAAGGAAACAGAGGAAAACAATAGAATGGGAAAGACTAGAGATCTCTTCAAGGAAACTGGAGTTACCAAGGGAACATTTCATGCAAAGATGGACACAATAAACGACAGAAAACAGCAAGGACCTAACAGAAACAGAAGATATTAAGAAGAGGTGGCAAGAATACACAGAAAAACTATACAAAAAAGGCCTTAATGACCTGGATAATCACGACAGTGTGGTCAATCACCTAGAGCCAGATATCCTGGAGTGTGAAGTCAAGTGGGCCTTAGGAAGCATTACTAAGAACAAAGCTAGTGCAGGTGGTGGAATTCCAGCAGAGCTATTTCAAATCCTGAGAGATGCTGCTGCTAAAGTGCTGCACTCAGTATGTCAACAAATTTGGACAATTCAGCAGTGGCCCCAAGACTGGAAAAGGTCAGTTTTCATTCCAATCCCAAAGAAAAGCAATGCAAAAGAATGTTCAAACTACTGTACAACTGTGCTCATTTCACATGATAGCAAGATAATACTCCAAAAATCTTCAAGCTAAGCTTCAACACTATATAAACCAAGAACTTCCAGATGTATAAGCTGGATTTAGAAAAGGCAGAGGAACCAGAGATCAAACTGCCAACATCTGATGGATCATAGATAAAGCAAGAGAGTTCCAGAAAAATATCTATTTCTGCTTTATTGACTATGCCAAAGCCTTTGACTGTGTAGATCACAACAAACTGTGGTAAATTCTTAAAGAGATGGGAATACCAGACCACCTTATCAGCAACAGTTAGAACCACACATGCAACAACAGGCTGGTTCCAAATTAGGAAAGGAGTAGGTCAAGATTGTAAATTGTCACCTTGCTTATTTAATTTATATGCATAGTACCTCACGTCAAATGTGAGCTAGATGAATCACAAGCTGGAATCAAGACTGCCAGGAGAAATATCAACAACCTCAGATATCCAGATAACACCACCCTTATGGCATCAAGAAACAAAAGAGCTTCTTGATGAAGGTGAAAGAGGAGTGTGAAAAAATTCAACACTCAAAAAAACTAACATCATGGCATCTGGTCCCAGCATTTCATGGCTAACAGACTGGGAAACAAGGGAAACAGTGACAGATTTTATTTTCTTGGGCTCCAAAATCACTGCAGACCGTGACTGCAGCCATGAAATTAAAAGACACTTGCTCCTTGGGAGAAAAGCTATGACAAACCTAGACAGCATATTAAAAAGCAGAGACATCACTTTGCCAACAAAGGTCCATCTAGTCAAGGCTATGGTTTTTCCAGTGGTCATGTATGGATGTGAGAGTTGGACCATAAAGAAGGCTGAGCACAGAAGAGCTGACACTTTTGAATTATGGTTCTGAAGACTCTTGAGAGTCCCTTGGACAACAAGGAGATCCAACCAGTCCATCCTAAAGGAGATGAGTCCTGAATATTCACTGGAAGGACTGATGCTAAAGCTGAAACTCCAATACTTTGGCCACCTGGTTTGAAGGGCCAACTCATTGGAAAAGACCCTGTTGCTGGGAAAGATTGAAGGTGGGAGGAGAAGGGGACGACAGAGGATGAGATGGTTGAATGGCATCACCGACTCAATAGATATGAGTTTGAGCAAGCTCTGGGAGATAGTGAAGGACAGGGAAACCTGATGTGCTGTAGTCCATGGGGTCACAAAGAGCTGGACATGACTTAGCAACTGAGCAACAACAATGAATGGTTGCTTTCACACTACAGTTGCAGAGCTGAGTAGCTGTGACAGATAAAATATGACATGCAAAACTGAAAGTATTTATCTGATCTTTTACAGTAAAAGTTTGCCAACCTCTACTTTAAGGTGGAGGCTCAGCAGTGACATGTTTGGATTGAAGACTACATAAATATTCAATTTTACCAAATATTGCCAGATGCCTCCCAAAGTAACGTACCAATTTACATTCCCTTCAATAATGTAAGAACATCCCCATTCTCCTTGTTCCTCAACCTTACTAGCACTTGAAATCTCAAAAACTTTCAAATCCTGTCTAGTTGTCTTGGTTTCATTTCAGATATTCTGGATTTGTATTATTATGGCTCACATCTATATTTGTGGGACATGTTTCTGGGCAATAATTTAAATGGTAGACAATGGTCTAACTCTATCCCAAGGTCAGGCTGAGGTACAAAAGTGCTGAAGGATATCTCCCCATCTCTTTCTACCTTAAGTTCCTCCTTGCAAACACTATATCCTTTTCTCTTTCCTGACACCTCCACCCCAGGCATGCTCTCTCTAAGGATCCATGCATCTGGATCATGTGTACCAAGTTCTAGAGTTCATTTGCTACCTGCTGAATACAGCTTTCTATTCCTTCCATTCACAGATAAATCACACTGCAAAACAGAACCCTGGTGGTTTTTCTTGAATGAAGAGAGAAGTCCTACTCTTTCAGTCTGGGATACCAGGTCATCACAGTGCAGTCTCTGCCACCTACACATAAGGCCAACCAGACAGGCAGCTGTGAGAATATGCTGAGAGAAGGAAGGACTCTTCTGTGCCTCTGGCTACTCTGGAGATGAGGTTCACTGTCTAGGTACCTCTGGATTGTCCAGTTTTGATCAAACTCTTTGATGGAAGTAAATCAGCTTTTTATCTTCCCAAGGCCTTTGATTTTATTCTGGAGCACAGATATTGCTTTACAAGAGTCTAGGTTATTGTCTCTTCCTTTATTCAGTTGGCTGTGGTAAGGGAAATGCTCCTCCTCACGGATATTCCTATAACCTGAGTAGGTAAATGAGACACGGAGGTAGCGAGGGAAGGGCAAGAAGTAAGGGAAGAAGTTTATACGTGTCAGTTATTGACACATTCTCAGAGCCCTGAAGTGCCAAGTAGCACCTCAATTTTACAGTCAGGCTGTTGATCTAGGTGAACTTAAAGAGGGAAAGGCAGATAAAAGGGAAGAGAGAAAATTGGGTGAGAGAAGCAAGACAGGAATCATGATGAAACAAGAGGAAATCAGCATGAAGAGAAGTTGAAAAAGAGAGCTATCAATAATATATTTGATACATAATGATTAGCAGAATTCCAGCTACGGTGAGGTACAAGTTGGGCTATCATAATACAGGCACATGTGCTAATACTTAGGGATGGGAGGCAGGGACTTCCCACCATGGGGGTGAGTGATTCAGGGCAGCATAGCTCCAAGCCTTGTCAAGCTTGTGCTTCCCAGAGGGTAATGAGCAAGCAGGCGTTGGTGTGCAGGGAGGCCATTTGGCAGTAAACATGGTCATGGCTACCATACACCTTTGGACTGAGTCAATGGATTTCCTTTTGAACACTCTGTGCATGGACATAGAATCATCTGAGACTGTTAGTTATGTTCCCAAACATTTTCTCCTGCATTACTGGCAACTTCTTCCACTGTTGTCTTTTTTTTTTCTTTCTATCAGACTAGCTGTCTTCTAAAAATGTCTAGTTTTTAAGCTTTGTCTGAGCTTGCTTTCATTCTCTAGGCAACATGTGTCCAAACAGTATTTACCGAGGGTCAACTCAACAAACAAGGAAAACAAAGATTAAAGAAGAGATGGTTCCTGCCTTCAGAAATTTCAGATACTAAGTCACATTAAAAGTGGAAAGGAGGAGGACGGGAACTAAGTGTCAAGATCTGGGAGCCGAGAGAAATAAACTCTTCCTCAGAGAATTGAGGTATATTTTCAGAAAATTTGAGTTGTGTTGTGAAAAATAATGGCAAAAAAGGAGAAGGATAGTCCAGGTAGAAAGACCAACATATGCAAAGGCACACGGATGTGGAAATACATGGCATGTTTAGGGGAAATATTTTTTAAATAACTACTCTAGGGGGTGGGAAGTCCTAGCCTCATGTCCTTGAAGTAGGAGCACAAGTATTAATGGAAGCACCAGCAAGTGCAAGATGGATTAGGGCAGGAGAGTGAGGTATATGCCAGCTAAGGAATTTGGACATTATTCTCTGGGGCCCTACACATCTCACTAATGTGAATTTAATTAAAGTGAATGGATATCTAACTTTCAGCCAGGCACATGATTAACTCTCTCATGACATTCTAGCCAAGATGCAAAAATATAGGCTCTGTGATGGCACATTTGGTATATCATATAATCATCTTCAGACGTTAGAAGAAGTGTCAGGTAGAAGCTAGATTTCATATTTTATGCCAAGATCCAGAGAAAGAGCTAGAAATAATAAATTAAAGTTACAGGGAAACATTACTGGTTAAGGTCAGGAAAAAAAAAAAGACACTTCTAGACAGTGCCTAATTCATTATTAATAACCTATTAATACAAAATAATTATGTTATGGGGAAAGGAATTGTTTCATTGTGTGTATGTTTCATTGTGTATTGATTTGGCAGAAGCTGTCAATGTTATCAAAGCTTTAAGCAGGGATATATTTTATTTGATTTTTTTTTCTGACTTCCCAAAACTGTCAAAGAATGGCATTTTTTAGAGTCCCAAATAGATGTATTTTCATGTCATTTAAATGACTTCCTCTAACAAATGACAATTTCTCTACACTTGAAAGTATCCATTGTCAGACTGGAGAATACCACTTTTTCCTTTGCTCTCAAAGATATATTTAGAAAATAAAAAGGAGAAAAAAAAGAAGGATAAAGAAAGGTAGAGAATAGAAATGCAAAGTAAGAAATAATAAATATGTGAAATGGAAAGCGACAGGTTCTTTCCATGTTACAATGAGGACAGGGAGACCTAAGCAGATAAATGCCTCCAGTGCTTGCACAGAATAAGAAGCTGGGTCCCCAGACTGTGTGGGACCCTGCTCTCAGACCATACTGTACACGCCGTCTGGTAGGAGCAAAGGAAGGGCAGGAATAGGATGTTAAATAACTTCTTAAAAAATACATTTTGATGATTGTTGGTAACCAATGCAAAAGACTAAGTGCAAGATGTTGCAGATGATATTAAGGACTAACCTACTGTCGGAAGCAGATTAATTATTTTAAGAAGAAAAAGGCAGACAGCATATATATACTAGTTTGCTAAGATTGCCATAACCAAACATCATAGACGAGTTATTTAAACAACAGAAATTTCTTTTCTCACAATTCTGGAATTTGGAAGCCCAAGATCAAGGTGTTAACAGGACAGTTTCATGTCTTTCTCTTTGGCTTCCGGGTGACCACCTTCTCTCCGCACCCTAACATGAACTATCCTCTGTGTGCACATTCCTCCATCTCTTTCTATTCTTACAAGGATATCAGTCCTGTTGAATTAGAGCCCCACCTTGATGGCCTCAATCTTAACCACCTCCTTAAAGGCCCTATCTCCAAATACAGTCACACTGAGGGTTTACAGCTTCAACAGATGATTTTTTCAGGGACACAATTCAGTCCATAACTGTGTAACAGACAGGGAGACAGGTCCAGACCAAAGACAGTAGTGCCTGTGTTACTGTTCCAAAGATTTTACTCTAGCCTCTACCTTGCATGTCCTGTGGCATCCTGCTGACCTCCAACACCCTACTATCATCTTTTAGAATTTGTTAAAATAGCTATTCATTTATTGACAAATGCAGTCTTTCAACTCTTGCCCTTGGAACTCTGAACTCTGCTCATGGACCTGTCAGTTTCTAGCCTAAAGACCCAATCCCCTTGAACTCTCACCTGCCCCAGGTTGACAGTTTCCTACGCAGTGACTTGAGCACCACTGTCCTTCTCCCCCTGCCCCTTCCATCTCTGTGCTTTCAGGCTTCTCAGGGGACCACTTCTGCCCGCACAGCTGCCCAATGAAGCTTAAACCACCTGCCAACACGCGTTCTCCCGCCACTAACCCAAAAGGTCCTTGAGACAAGGACTATGTCTGTTCATTTTGTGAGGCCCACAATAGTGTTTGAGCATGTAATAATTTTTTGAGAAATGTTTTATAATAAGTGACAAAAAACAAATCAGGTTTCTAATGGAGATACATGAGGAAGAAGGCTAAATGAAATTGACAATGAGTCTGGATTTTTTGTTTGCTCTAGTAAGGAAAATGTAGCTCCACATGATGTTATCCTCTACAATAACAGTTACCCTCGGCCTGCTTGACATATAGATGAAACTGGGAAGAATAAGTAAAGGGTTATGGAGAGAGTCACACTCCCCATGCTTAATTCTTCACTCAATCAGCACTTTTTAAGCAGCACCTACAGTCAAAAAGCTATCACACTCTACATATTCAAAGAGGAATACCATTTTTATATTTCTTCAGGTCATAATCTATCATTATTGATAGACATACTAATAAAATAATAATTATGAACATTTTATTTATATGCCACTTCATTCTACAAAAAAATTTATATAATGCAGAAATATAAAATTAATAGTTGAGAGAGTCACTTCAAAAAAGATTAATAGTCAAGAGAGACAAAAGAAGAAAAGGAATATTTTCACTAACTGCAGGACATCTAAGACACTGTATTTACAGGTGCTAGAAATGAGAGGCAAATTGGGCCATAATCTACCTATACAGAGAAAAAACTTTCGGTTACAAGATTTATGGTAAGAAACACAATGTGTTCTTATGCAGAAATCCTGTAGGTAATTTCTTTCCATGTCTGTATGAGGGGAACACTGTGGAGATTTTTTTGGGGGGAGAGGGCAGTCAGGAACTTTTTATTTATTTATTTATGTATTTTTAATTTATTTTTTTATTGAAGGATAATTGCTTTACAGAAATTTGTTGTTTTCTGTCAAACCTCAACATGAATCAGCCATACATATTTTTAAGTCAAGATGACATATTAAGTACACTTAAGGATTTAAGTCCTCTCTTCCATTCCAATAATAAAATACTAAATAAAAGATATAAACTATATTTATTTTTATATAAATAAGCTGGATGAAAGGAATAATCAGAAATACCCATGTGTCAGAAATGTAGTCATTTTAGGCTGAGTTCTGGCAACTCGTGGTATCCTGGGAGATCCTGGCAGATCCTGGGAGTAAACAGAACGATGGGGTCTGTATTTCAACACCAACATGAGGAGGAGTGTTAACAGTTCACAGATCTCATCCCTGTGGTGGAAAACCAAAGTGATGTAATTCTTAACTATGCCTAGGCCCAAAGTTGGGCTTCCTGTGGGAATATAGGACCTGGTAAGCAAATTGTCCACCCAAGCCACGGTTGGAAATAGCTTCCCATGGAATTCCAGAATCTTGGATCTGTGTCATATGGTTGCCTAGTTACAATACTTAAATCCAAAACAACCAGAGAGAAAACACAAACATGAGCACTTGCTTAGGGACAGTGACAGCGCCTCCGCGAGGCTGCAAGGGGACATGTCCACACAGAGCGTGTACATGAGGGGCTCAGAGGAAGGGCCATGATCCGGGAACGCGGGCCCACACACGAGAGAGACACCGCGCGCGGCCGTGATCCGGGAACGTGGACTCACACACGAGAGAGACACCGCGCGGCCGTGATCCGGGAACGCGGGCCCACACACGAGAGAGACACAGCGCGCGGCCGTGATCCGGGAACGCGGGCCCACACACGAGAGAGACACCGCGCGCGGCCGTGATCCGGGAACATGGACTCACACACGAGAGAGACACCGCGCGCGGCCGTGATCCGGGAACGCGGGCCCACACACGAGAGAGACACAGCGCGCGGCCGTGATCCGGGAAGGCGGGCCCACACACGAGAGAGACACAGCGCGCGGCCGTGATCCGGGAACGCGGGCCCACACACGAGAGAGACACCGCGCGCGGCCGTGATCCGGGAACGTGGACTCACACACGAGAGAGACACCGCGCGGCCGTGATCCGGGAACGCGGGCCCACACACGAGAGAGACACAGCGCGCGGCCGTGATCCGGGAACGCGGGCCCACACACGAGAGAGACACCGCGCGCGGCCGTGATCCGGGAACGTGGACTCACACACGAGAGAGACACCGCGCGGCCGTGATCCGGGAACGCGGGCCCACACACGAGAGAGACACAGCGCGCGGCCGTGATCCGGGAACGCGGGCCCACACACGAGAGAGACACCGCGCGCGGCCGTGATCCGGGAACATGGACTCACACACGAGAGAGACACCGCGCGCGGCCGTGATCCGGGAACGCGGGCCCACACACGAGAGAGACACAGCGCGCGGCCGTGATCCGGGAAGGCGGGCCCACACACGAGAGAGACACAGCGCGCGGCCGTGATCCGGGAACGCGGGCCCACACACGAGAGAGACACCGCGCGCGGCCGTGATCCGGGAAGGCGGGCCCACACACAAGAGAGACACAGCGCGCGGCCGTGATCCGGGAAGGCGGGCCCACACACAAGAGAGACACAGCGCGCGGCCGTGATCCGGGAACGCGGGCCCACACACGAGAGAGACACCGCGCGGCCGTGATCCGGGAACGCGGGCCCACACACGAGAGAGACACCGCGCGGCCGTGATCCGGGAACGCGGGCCCACACACGAGAGAGACACCGCGCGGCCGTGATCCGGGAACGCGGGCCCACACACGAGAGAGACACAGCGCGGCCGTGATCCGGGAACATGGACTCACACACGAGAGAGACACCGCGCGCGGCCGTGATGCGGGAACGCGGGCCCACACACGAGAGAGACACAGCGCGCGGCCGTGATCCGGGAACGCGGGCCCACACACGAGAGAGACACAGCGCGCGGCCGTGATCCGGGAACGCGGGCCCACACACGAGAGAGACACCGCGCGCGGCCGTGATCCGGGAACGCGGGCCCACACACGAGAGAGACACAGCGCGCGGCCGTGATCCGGGAACGCGGGCCCACACACGAGAGAGACACCGCGCGCGGCCGTGATCCGGGAACATGGACTCACACACGAGAGAGACACCGCGCGCGGCCGTGATCCGGGAACATGGACTCACACACGAGAGAGACACCGCGCGCGGCCGTGATCCGGGAACGCGGGCCCACACACGAGAGAGACACAGCGCGCGGCCGTGATCCGGGAACGCGGGCCCACACACGAGAGAGACACAGCGCGCGGCCGTGATCCGGGAACGCGGGCCCACACACGAGAGAGACACCGCGCGCGGCCGTGATCCGGGAACATGGACTCACACACGAGAGAGACACAGCGCGCGGCCGTGATCCGGGAACGCGGGCCCACACACGAGAGAGACACCGCGCGCGGCCGTGATCCGGGAACATGGACTCACACACGAGAGAGACACAGCGCGCGGCCGTGATCCGGGAACGCGGGCCCACACACGAGAGAGACACCGCGCGCGGCCGTGATCCGGGAACATGGACTCACACACGAGAGAGACACCGCGCGCGGCCGTGATCCGGGAACATGGACTCACACACGAGAGAGACACCGCGCGCGGCCGTGATCCGGGAAGGCAGGCCCACACACGAGAGAGACACCGCGCGCGGCCGTGATCCGGGAACGCGGGCCCACACACGAGAGAGACAGCGCACGGGAATGCCTGCGTCCAGAGAAAAGACAACACGTGCAACTCAGAGCAAAAAAACAAGACAATGAGAAATGCCTAGGAATAACGTTATTAGAAAAGCAAACCAACTCATGGTTATGATTCAACATTTCAAAAAATATTTTTCTTCCCTAAATAATTTATAAATAAATGTGTGCATGGACTGCAGCCTGCCAGGCTCCTCTGTCCATGGAATGTTCCAGGAAAGAATATTGGAGTGGGCTGCTATTTCCTACTCCAGGGGATCTTCCTGAACCAGAGATCGAACCCGTGTCTCCTGTGTAGGTAAGTAGATTCTTCACCACTGAGCCACATGGGAAGTCCGCATTTCCAATCAAAAATCCCAACAAGAAGTCGCAAAGAATTTGACTAACTACAAGATTCACTTTGGAAAGCTGTATGAATATCAAGAATTTTTTTTTAAAAGACAGTGTTAGGAGAGAACTTTGTGCTACATCTAACAAAACATTAAAAATAATAAAAGCATGTTCTTTTAACAAGGATATACAAATAAAGTAACAGTACAGAATAGGTAGTCCTATGGCATGTCATGAATCACTGGGGAAGCACACTGTTCAAGGCACTTCAGGTACATTTTGCTTTTCAGAAAGAAAAAAATCTATATTCCTACTTCATACAAGGAAAAGATCAGATGGATTAGGGAACTAAATGTGGAAATTAAAACTGCAAATCTATTTAAAAGACAACTTGAGTTTCAGATGAGAAGTTTTCTTAAACAAGTTACAAAGACATAAAGGAAAGGTAAACATATCTGACTAAATAAAATATATAATGGCTAAACATCAAAATATATTCAAACTTACTCCATAAGTTTGTTTATGTAAATGATAAAAGCTAGTCTATGGTGATTGAAATCAGAATAGTGGTTACCTTTGAGGAAGAGGGGGCTTCCGTGGTAGCTCAGTTGGTAAAGAATCTGCCTGCAATGCAGGAGACACGGGTTTGATTCCTGGGTCGGGAAGATCCACTGGAGAAGGGATAGTCTACCCACTCCAGTATTCTTTGGGCTTCCCATGTGGCTCAGCTGATAAAGAATCTACCTGCAATGTGGGAGACTGGGTTCGATCCCTGAATTGGGAAGACCCCCTGGGGCAGGGAAAAGCTGCTGCTGCTAAGTTGCATCAGTTGTGTCCGACTCTGTGCGACCCCATAGATGGCAGCCCACCAGGCTCCCCCGTCCCTGGGATTCTCCAGGCAAGAACACTGGAGTGGGTTGCCATTTCCTTCTCCAATGCATGAAAGTGAAAAGTGAAAGTGAAGTCGCTCAGTCGTGTCTGACTCTTAGGAGCCCGTGGACTTCAGCCTACCAGGCTCCTCCACCCATGGGATTTTCCAGGCAAGAGTACTGGAGTGGGGTGCCATTGCCTTCTCCGAGGGAAAGAATACCCACTCCAATATTCCGGCCTGGAGAAGACCATGGACTAGTCCCTGGGGTTGCAAAGAGCCGGACACAACTGAATGACTTTCACTTTGAGGAAGGGATATGTGGGTAATAATTGGAGAGGTTTATAGGGGGGCCTCTGAGTGCTGATGAAGTTTTTGCTTCTGATTTGCATGATGATTACACTTTTTGAAAAGATATCAGGCTGCACATATGTGTGCACTTTTCTGTATGTATATTAACTAAATTTTAAATAAAAACAGATATCTAAACATGATTAAAATGCAAACAGTGTTGGGGGGAATTTGGATTAGATATCAAAGAAACTGAGTATCCAGAGTATATATTTTTGTAAAAACTCACAAAAGCAAATCAATATACCACTTTTTTTAACCTATAGCATTGACAAGAAGTTTCAAGACTCAAATATCAAGAGTTAACAAAGGAGTGGATAAAACTATATTCTCATATGAAATCAGTGAAAAAATAACTAGCTTGAATATACTGAAGAACAACTTAGTGTCATTTCTATTGAAATTCAAACTGTATGGATATGAGAGTTGGACTATAAAGCAAGCTGAGCACTGAAGAATTGATGCTTTTGAACTGTGGTGTTGGAGAAGACTCTTGAGAGTCCCTTGGACTGCAAGGAGATCCAACCAGTCCATCCTAAAGGAAATCAGTCCTGAATATTCATTGGAAGGACTGATGCTGAAGCTGAAACTCCAATACTTTGTCCACCTGATGCGAAGAACTGACTCACTGGAAAAGACCCTGATGCTGGGAAAGATTGAAGGTGGGAGGAGAAGGGGGCAACAGAAGATGAGATGGTTGGATGGCATCAACGACTCGATGGACATGAGTTTGGGTAGACTCCAGGAGTTGGTGATGGACAGGGAGGCCTGGCGTGCTTGAACATCTGGAAGTTCATGGCTCACGTATTGCTGAAGCTGAAAAAGTGATCCTTCAGCTATATAAACAATGAAAAGTGATTTTAAAAATCAGTTTAAGCCAAATAGCCTCCAGCATTACCAATTTAAATACTAAATATTTTGTGTGTGTTGTGTTAGTTGCTCAGTCGTGTCTGACTCTTTGCGACCCCATGGACTGTAGCCCACCAGGCTCCTTTGTCCATGGGATTCTCCAGGCAAGAATACTGGAGTGGGTTGCCATTTTACTGAGTCATAAAATGTTACCCGTAAGCACTCATCTGGCAGTAGTCCTGGCTTAGTCATAGTTTAGGCTTCTACTCATTGACAAGCTGCTCTCCACTCCCAACCGTAAACCCAGAGATCATTTATCTCAATCTTTCGCCACACTGCAGATAAGAAGCTGAGGCTCAAAGAGGTGAAATGACTTTTACACAGGCAGTTAGTTCAGAATCAAGGCCCCCTGGCTCTTAGTCCAGTGCTTCCCTAGCTGTACCACTTTGCTTCTGGGAGATTATCTGTAAGCAGGATAGAAATTATACCCACTTAGGAGTGCACTTTACCCATCCAGCAACCAGCGTTCACTGGATTTAAGTTTGAAAAGGAAAATGAATGTTAATAATCAGCAACAAAATGCTATATTTTTGCCCAAAAGAAAATAATAAGTGCTATGCTCCACTGATCTATGGTCCAGTTAGGAGAGCTTTCTTAATCTGACAGCTGAATGAAACAACATTTGATTAGAGACAAATGGTAAAAACATGCTAAAAATATTATAATTTCAACTATAGTATTTTCTGTTCATTTAATCTAACTTTAAAGTTATGTTATTTTAGAGCTGTGAGTCTATTTCTAGCATGAAAACCACTTCCTTTTATTTACTCTATGCTTATGAGTTTCCATGTATAATTTCTACTGTTTTATACTTTCAGTTCAGTTCAGTCACTCAGTTGTGTTTGATTCTTTTTGACCCCATGGACCACAGCATGCCAGGCCTCCCTGTCCATCACCAACTCCCAGAGATTACTCAAACTCATCTCCATTGAGTCAGTGATGTCATCCAACCATCTCATCCTCTGTCATCCCCTTCTCCTCCCACTTTCAATCTTTCAAAGCATCAGGGTCTTTTCCAATGAGTCAGCTCTTCTCATCAGGTGGCCAAAGTATTACTGGAGTTTCAACTTCAACATCAATCCTTCCAATGAACACTCAGGACTGATTTCCTTTAGGATGGACTGGTTGGATCTCCTTGCAGTCCAAGGGACTCTCAAGAGTCTTCTCCAACACCACAGTTCAAAAGCATCAATTCTCCAGCGCTCTCTACTTTAAGAAGTGTCAAATACTGCTATTACCCTAATGTCTTCTGATTCTATAAGTTAGAAATTCCAAATCTGAACGCTTTTAGGGACTAAGCAATAACATAAATGTGTGACGTGACAATTTGGAGTGATGAGGATTTGGTGAACAGGTTCATGTCTTTGTTTTTGCTCTACATGGATTTTGAAAATGTGGAATTTTAACAGGAGTGTTAGAATATCAGTGAGCAACTGGATAAAACTCTAAAGAGGAAGGGGAGAGGAACTGAGAGGGCGCATTAGAAACAAAGGCCCTGCTTTCTGTAACTCAGGGCTCCAGCCAAGGCTATAGTCAGAGTTCAGGGAAGGTATAACAGCCTCCGTAATGGCAAAGCTCCAGTCCCCTCAGTAGTCCAGTGCTCTTTTCCTGTCAATACCAGGACCAACGATGAACAAAGTTTTGGTTTTTTTTTTAAACAAACTGAAGTTCTTTTCTTTTACCTTATTTCACCTGTAAAACCTCTTCATTCTTTATCATTAGCTAAGAGGAGACTGGGCTTCCCTGGTAGTTCAGCTGGTAACAAATCCATCTGCAATGCAGGAGACTCCAGTTTGATTCCTGAGTCAGGAAGATGCCCTGGAGAAGGGGTGGGCTACCCACTCCAGTATTCTTGGGCTTCCCCAGTCACTTAGATGGTAAAGAATCTGCCTGTAATGCAAGAGACCTGGGTTCAATCCCTAGGATGGGAAGATCCCCTGGAAGAGAGAATGGCTACCCACTCCAGTATTCTTGCCTGGAGAATCCCATGGACAGAGAAGCCTGGGGACTACAATCCACAGGGTCACAAAGAGTTGGACACAACTGAGCAACTAAGCAGAGCACAGCAAGAGGAGACTATCCTAAACCTGAACCATTAAAAAAGAAATCGCTGATATGGGTGGATGAACCAACGAAATGTAATCCATGTAGTAAAACTGATGCACTCAGATCATTCCTCACATTTTCCAGTTCTCAACCCCGGTAATCCACTCTGCTAAAAAATCAGTATTACAGAAGACATTGTCAAGTACTCTTTCTTTTCTTCTTTAGCAAATGTTTCCCTAAATATTCAGTGAATCTCTCAGAGAGTGACAGCATCTCAGAGAAACTCTCTGAAACAGATGCTATAAGATTGTGCCAAAATATCATCCTGCCAAGAAAACACAGAATAAGAGATTTATTTTAATGGATCATCAAAACCCAGTTCAGAATAACATGAAACAGAGAAAGCAATTTGAGAACTGAAGGCAGTCAATTAAACAAGACTGAACTTCCTCCCTCTAGCCCTGTCCAGAGATGTAGTTGACAGTTTTCTAACAGACTATGTAGTTTTCACACCTAAATTTACTACAGAAGCGTCTATGGCACCTTGAAATTCACAAGTTTCACATGGTCTGTACTCAAGACCAACAGCCAATACACTTGAAAGAAGAAAAGGTAGAATAAAGTGACATATCATGGAAAAATAGAAAATTACAGTAAGAAATGAGTCTTGTGGTTCAATTCTCCCATTTTCTAGAAATAGAAACTTGAGTCCTTGGCAATGACATACTCAAATAAGATGAGTAGCAATCTTGTTTATTTTCTACTACACTACCATCATTCATAAGGACTTTCTAAAAAATTCTTTTGAAGTATTATCAATGCATAAAAGTGAAAGTGAAGTCGCTCAGTCATGTCTGACTCTTTGTGACCCCATGGAATTCTCCAGGCCAGAATACTGGAGTGGGTAGCCTTTCCCTTCTCCAGGGGATCTTCCCAACCCAGGGTTCAAACCCAGGTCTCCCTCATAGCAGGCGGATTCTTTACCAGCTCAGCCACAAGGGAAGCCCCATTATCAATGCATACAGGAAAGCAAATTAATCAAATGTACATTTTAAAAAACAATAATAATAAAGCAGGAACTTGTGAAAGCACCACCCAGGCAAAGAATCAGAACACTGCCAGTCTTTTGGAAGCCCTCACATCACCCTCTTATTGCTCCCTCTTCCATCCCTGCAAAGGAAGCCAGGCTCTCATGCAAGTGCTTTATTTTATACTCTTTCTACTCAGGCGTCTGTACCTAAACAATATATTTTTAGTTTTTTTATTTAGTGGAATCACATCATTATATGGAAATTTTTACATCTGACATCTTTCACTCAATGTACATTTGCAAGATTCAACTAAGCTGATGTGTAGAGCTATAATTTGCTCATTTCATTGCTATTTAGTATTTCACTACATGTCATATTTTGTTAATCTTTAGGTTATATATCTGTATAGAGTGCAATGTCTATGCTGTAGAGTGTGCACATAGTCTACTTAGAACACTTTCAGCAGGAAAAAAAATATGTAACTCTAATTAGAAATGGCTCAACAATAAGAACACTTACTATTTTGCATAACAAGAAATTAAGGCATAAGTAAAATCCAATGTTGTCTGTTTCAGTGGCTCAACAGCATCATCTAGGACCCAGGCACTTTCATCTTCAGCTCTCATCCTTGATCTCTCTCCCACTTTGTTCTCAGGCTGGGTCCTTCATAATCACAAGATAGCCACAATAGCTCCAGACAACATATCCAACCATGACCACATCCAGAGGGAAAAGGGGCCATTTTCTCCAGTGTCTCTCTCTTAAGTATAACACAACCTTTCCTTGGAGCCCTCAGCAAACTTTCTCTCACCTCATAGTTAATGATTATATCACTTGTTCTACTGAAATCAATCACTAAAAAGGGAAATAAAACTCATCTATGTCAATCAAGGTAAGGTGTTCAATACAAACTCTCAGAGGCTGGTGAGAGACCCTGGCCCTGAGCACTTTGCCATGGGAATGAGGTTGTATGCTTTATCTTTATTCTCTTAAATTTTGCTATCATTAAACATAATGACATATATTTGTTTACTGTGGAAAATGTAATTTTAAACTTATATAAGAACACAGTGAAAAGACGAATAAACCTAAACTCCATTTCATGAAACTAGTTCTAAGCTTCACTACTAACTCATGCCCAATCTCCTTTCATCTGTACACCATCCATTCTCCCATTCCTTCTTTGGTTCAGTTCAGTTCAGTTGTTCAGTCGTGTCCGACTCTTTGCGACCCCATGAATTGCAGCACGCCAGGCCTCCCTGTCTATCACCAACTCCCAGAGTTTACTCAAACTCATGTCCATCAAGTTGGTGATGCCATCCAACCATCTCATCCTCTGTCGTCCCCTTCTCCTCCTGCCCCCAACCCCTCCCAGCATCAGGGTCTTTTCTAATGAGTCAACTCTTCGCATGAGGTGGCCAAAGTATTGGAGTTTCAGCTTCAGTATCAGTCCTACCAATGAACACCCAGGACTGATCTCCTTCAGGATGGACTGGCTGGATCTCCTTGAAGTCCAAGGGACTCTCAAGAGTCTTCTCCAACACCACAGTTCAAAAGCATCAATTCTTTGGGGCTCAGTTTTCTTCACAGTCCAACTCTCACATCCATACATGACCACTGGAAAAACTATAGCCTTGACTAGATGGACCTTTGTTGGCAAAGTAATGTCTCTGCTTTTTAATATGCTGTCTAGGTTGGTCATAACTTTCCTTCTTTGGTTACCCACAAGTAAATCCAGTTCTCATGTTATTTTATCTATAAATATAACAGTTGCTGTTTAGTCTCTCAGTTGTGTTTGACTCCTTGCAACCCCACGGAACTGTAGCCCACCAGGCTCCTCTGTCCATAGGATTTCCCAGACAAGAATACTGGAGTGGGTTGCCACTTCCTTCTTCAGGGGATCTTCCTGACCCAGGGATCGAACTCACATCTCCTGAATTGGCAGGCAGATTCTTTACCACTGAGCCACCAGGGAAGCCAAACTAAATACCAATATATGTCTTTTAAAGACTCCTTTAAAAACAAAGTCACAATACAATTATCATATCTTGAAAAAAGAAGTTCCTAATAAAACAAGCAGAAGATATTAAGAAGAGGTGGCAAGAATACACAGAAGAACTGCACAAAAAAGATCTTCACAACCCAGATAATCATGATGGTGTGATCACTGACCTAGAGCCAGACATCCTGGAATGCGAAGTCAAGTGGGTCTTAGGGAGCATTACCACAAAAAAAGCTAGTGGAGGTGATGGAATTCCAGTTGAGCTATTTCAAATCCTAAAAGATGAGGCTGTCAAAGCGCTGTACTCAGTATGCCAGTAAATTTGGAAAACTCAGCCATGGCCACAGGACTGGAAAAGGTCAGTTTTCATTCCAATCCCAAAGAAAGGCAATGCCAAAGAATGCTCAAACTACCGCACAATTGCACTTATCTCACACGCTAGTAAGGTAATGCTCAAAATTCTCCCAGCCAGGCTTCAGCAATATGTGAACCGAGAACTTCCAGATGTTCAAGCTGGTTTTAGAAAAGGCAGAGGAACCAGAGATCAAATTGCCAATATCCGCTGGATCATCAAAAAAGCAAGAGAGTTCCAGAAAAACATCTATTTCTGCTTTACTGACTATGCTAAAGCCTTTGACTGTGTGGATCACAACAAACTGTGGAAAATTCTTAAAGAGATGGGAATACCAGACTGCTTGACCTGCTCTTGAGAAACCTGTATGCGGGTCAGGAAGCAACAGTTAGAACTGCACATGGAACAACAGACTGGCTCCACATAGGAAAAGGAGTACGTCAAGGCTGTATATGGTCACCCTGCTTATTTAACTTCTATGCAGAGTACATCATGAGAAACGCTGGGCTGGATGAAGCACAGCTGGAATCAAGACTGCTGGGACACCGGATTCCTCTACAGGAGGCGGCCCGGGTGTGTCGCCCTCACTGGGGCGGCGGGCACCCTGACCCTCCCCCGCACCAGGCCCTGCCTTGCCCCTTCTCTGCCCCTGGCCCCAGAGCTGGTCTGGCCGCACACACACCATCACCTCACCCTGCCTTACCTCTGTCTTGGTGGGGCCGCCCCCTCCCGCCTCTGCCTGCATGAGCTGCAGAGCTCATGGGCCCGTGTGAGCTGCGCCCCGTCCCGCACGTGCCCCCGCCTCCCGCGGCCCACCCCCATGCACACTCCGCTGTCTGCAGCTCCTCTGAGGCTGGGCTGGAGGACAGGCCGCCCCCCAACAGTGGCCCATCACGCGTGTTCCCGGCGCGTGTTCCCGGGAGCAGACAAGAGAGTTTCGGGTCCGTCAACCCCCCAGGGGGTTGCCTCAGTAGCAGCAGGTATAGATAATTATCCAAACCCCCAAAGGGAGAGAGGTCTGCTCCCATGGGGCGTAAGTCCCAGGGGCCAGACAGCAGCTCTGACTCGCTTCGGGTCTTTTCCTTTCTTTATTGAAGCCACTTTAGTGAGAAGCAAGTACCAGGCCTCACGGTGAAGGGAGGGTCCCTGGAGAGGGAGGGCAGCCGCGGTCTGGGGGCCAGAGCTGCTGGGGGGCGCCGCAGAGGGGGGTTGGGCAGAGTCCCCTGGCCTCCCAGCCCCCTGAAGTTCATCTCAGCACCCTCTCCGGGCCTCTCCCCAGGCTCCTTGCCAGTGGCTGAAGCAGCCCCTGCCCCTCCCCACACCCCTCTATCTTTTGGGTTCTTTCTGTGTAATCTATTTTTTAAGAAGACTTTGTATTATTTTTTCATAACGGCTGCAGCAGCAGCTGCCTGGGGCTTGGGGTTTATTTTTTTTTTCAGCGGGCGGGGGTGGGGGGTCCATTTTGTCACTTTGCCTCAGTTGAGCATCTAGGAAGTATTAAAACTGTGAAGCCTTCTCAGTGCACTTTGAACCTGGAAAACAATCAAAAGCAGGCCCGTGGGACAATGACCCAGGGAGGTGACAAGAGTCACCTCCATCCAGGAGTGGGGACATCTAAGGAACAAAACGCAGACTCAGAATAATAAAATAAACTCCGTACTCCCCCCCACCCCCCCCAAAAAAAGACTGCCGGGAGAAATATCAATAACTTCAGATATGCAGATGACATCACCCTTATGGCAGAAAGTGAAGAAGAACTAAAGAGCCTCTTGATGAAAGTGAAAGAGAAGAGTGAAAAAGTTGGCTTAAAGCTCAACATTCAGAAAACTAAGATCATGGTATCCGGTCCCATCATTTCATGGCAAATAGATGGGGAAACAGTGGAAACAGTGGCTGACTATTTTTTTGGGCTCCAAAATCACTGCAGATGGTGACTGCAGCCATGAAATTAAAAGATGCTTACTCCCTGGAAGGAAAGTTATGACCAACCTAGATAGCATATTAAAAAGCAGAGACATTACTTTGCCAACAAAGGTCCATCTAGTCAAGGCTATGGTTTTTCCAGTGGTCATATATGGATGTGAGAGTTGGACTGTGAAGAAAGCTGAGCGCCGAAGAATTGATGCTTTTGAACTGTGGTGTTGAAGACCCTTGAGACTCCCCTAGACTGCAAGGAGATCCAACCAGCCCATCCTAAAGGAGATCAGTCCTGAGTGTTCACTGGCAGGACTGATGTTGAAGCTGAAACTCCAATACTTTGGCCACCTCATGCAAAGAGCTGACTCATTGGAAAAGACCCTGATGCTGGCAAAGATTGAGGGCAGAAGGAGAAGGGGACGACAGAGGATGAGATGGTTCGATGGCATCACCGACTCAATGGAGATGGGTTTGGGTGGACTCCAGGAGTTGGTGATGGACAGGGAGGCCTGGCATGCTGTGGTTCATGGGGTTGCAAACAGACAGACACGACTGAGTGACTGAACTGAACTAATACAACAAATATCCTGTTAGTATTCAAATATTTCCAACTACCTCATAAATATGTATCAATGAGTGTATCTATGTCCATGTGTGTAGGTCGTGTATTTAGAGTTTGAACTGAGATCCAAATAAGGCCCAAACATTCCAGTTATTGATAGGTCTCCTAAGCAGGACCAGTGTTCTTGAAATAAAGTCAGGGTTTTGTAAATGAGGAGGATGGGCAGCTGAGGAAATGTGAGTACAGGCTGGAGCTCCCAAGCTAAGAAGCCTCAGCTAGGCTCTTAAAGGTCTCCTTGAAAGACCAACCCATGGACCATGGTCAGTGATCAGACCTAGAAATGTGCAGATAACAGTCTAGAAGACCTCCTTCACTCAAAGGGCGAAAAATACTAAGGATCCAGATTTCTTAGGAAAAGCATATCACAAAGAAATGAGCATCATTAAAAACTGGGTGAGAAAGAACATGGAATTAATGCTAATGTCACTGCAGCAAGAATTTGTTTTTAAGAAATCAACTGTTAGCAAGAGATTAATAAAGGTGGTAAAAGACTAGAAATGTATAATTCCCTGGTGAATGATATCTATTGATTAAAATAAAATTAAAAGTATAAAATATAATGACTTCAAGTCACCACTTCTTTGTAATCAATTTTGCTTTTAATCTACACTTAGATTTTACAATTAGGTTGTAAATACTTGAAATGATTGGTATTGAATTTGAAATTGTGATTTTTAAAAAACGTGGCATTGAGATAAAGTGCTAAGTGAAGGAGAAGTGATATAGTGCTAATGAGATTTTATGGTGTTATTTATTAATACCTCTCTGCTTCTAAAAATGATTTGCAGTAACAAAATAAAACATATAGATTTGATAAGACTGGAAAAACATCAAAGAAGAATAAAGGCAAAAGTCAAGAAATGAAAGAAGGAAAGGAGAATAATTAAGCAGAAAACATGGGCTAAAGCAAGGGATTGACTATTTAAAAAAAAAAAAAAAAAACATTTTAAGTTTACTATCCTGTGTCTCTACTTTTCCAACCCATTTTTCTTCTAACAGTCACAAGTCAGAGGTAGTGGGAAGTGAGCAGGAAAAAATGTTTACTAACAGCACAGCTTCTCCAGGACCTGGGCCTGGCGAGATGGCCATGCTGAGTAAACCTACAGCCTGTTATACAGAGTGAAGTCAGTCAGAAAGAGAAAGATAAATATCATATACTAGCACATACATACGGACTCTAGAAAGATGGTACTGAAGAATTTATTTGCAGGGCAGCAGTGGAGAAACAGACATAGAGAACAGACTGTGGACATGGGGAGAGGGGAGGAGAGGATGAGATGTATGGGGAGAGTAACATGGAAACTTACATCACCATATGTAAAATAGATCAGTTCAGATCAGTCGCTCAGTCATGTCCGACTCTTTGCAACCCCATGGACTGCAGCATGCCAGGCCTCCCTGTCCATCACCAAGTCCCGGAGTTTACTCAAACTCATGTCCATTGAGTCGGTGATGCCATCCAGCCATCTCATCCTCTGTCATCCACTTCTCCTTCTGCCCCCAATCCCTCCAGCATCAGGGTCTTTTCTAATGAGTCAGCTCTTCGCATCAGGTAGCCAAAGTATTGGAGTTTCAGCTTCAACATCAGTCCTTCCAATGAACACCCAGGACTGATCTCCTTTAGAATGGACTGGTTGTAAAATAGACAGCCAATGGGAATTTGCTGTCTGTCTCAGGAAACTCAAACAGAGGCTCTGTATCAACCTAGAGGAGTGGGATGGGGAGGGAGATGGGAGAGGCTTCAAGAGGGAGGGGATATATGTACACCTATGGCTGATTCCAGAATGTCTGGCTCTAGGTGAGTGATCACACCATCGTGGTTATCTGGGTCATGAAGATCTTTTTTGTATAGTTCTTATATTCTTGGCACCTCTTCTTAATATCTTCTGTTTCTGTTAGGTCCATACCATTTCTGTCCTTTCTTGTGCCCATCTTTGCAGATTTTTAGTTACTTCCATTGGGGTAAGTGGGACAATAGCAGAATCTACTGCAAAATCTGTGTGTTGAAAAGGCTTCCCAGGTGGCTCTGTGGTAAAGAATCCACCTGCCAATGCAGGAGATGCAGGCGTCACAGGTTTGATCCCTGTATTGGGAAGACCCCCTGGAGAAGAAATGGCAGCCCACTCCAGTACTCTTGTCTGAAAAATTTCATGGACAGAGGAGTCTGGCAGGCTACCATCCACAGACTCGCAAAGAGTCAGACACAACTGAGTTACCGAGCATGCACACATTTTCCTTCTAATATTCTATGTCAGAAAACTAAGGCTGAAACCAAATACATTGTGATGCTAAAGCCATTTTAATTAATTGAAACTGAGTCCCCATAAAACCAAGTTCCCTTGCCAAATTTGCGAGGTATTATCCCGGGGATGGGGGAGCCCGGTGGTCACACAGTCAGACATGACTGAAGCGACTTAGCAGCAGCAGCAGCTCCTTCTTTGTCTTGCCCCCCGTTTCCCTCAGGTTGAGGACTATCAAAGAAACAGGGAACTGAAACCAAGCAGGACCTTCTGGGGCCCTCCCAAGTATAAAAGTTCCTCTGTGTCCCCTGTCTGTCATTTGTAGAACAAGGCTTTAGTCTTCAAGGCCTTCCCAGAGTTCCAGAAAGCCTACTCAAGTAACTACTAATTGGGTAAGTGAGGGAATGCCGAAACAAAGGAAAAGCAGTTAAATAAGAAAATTAATGACACTAGTTCCTCCTCAAAGGATATATGTAACAGTTTAATGCATATCTTTTAATCATTCTGCAAGAACCAAGACCTCCACCCAGGGATTGGATGGTGACTAGAGGCTGAACACAAGCACACAGATCTCAGACTGGTTGGAATTAGAAGGCTGATTAAGATTCCTGAATCACCGCTCTGTCAGGCTGCCACCAGCCGATCAGAAGAAAGTCCTGCCTCCTTGCAACCCTCACCCCAAATGTTGCCTTTAAAAATCCTCTCTGAAAACCATTGAGAAGTTTTGGTCCTTTAAGTGTGAGCCACCTGTATACTCCTTACTTGGTACCTGCAAAAAACCTCTAATTTCCTCCATTACAACCTGGTATCAGTAGATTACTTCTGCTGTGAGGTGAGCAAGCAGACACAAGCTTGTTTTAGTAACATAATCATAATTTTTTTATTTTCCACTGGTTTAATTAATGGAGATTTTGTTTCACGAAAATCTTTGTTCAGAAGAAAGAAAATTTAGGGAGATATCATTCATACTTTTTAAATTTGCTGCTGTTTTTTTAATTTTAAAAATGATCCTTTCGGGGGAAAGTTTTTAATATATTAAAATCTAGTGACTCAAAAAATAAGATGAAAATAAAATATGAAAATTGAATTCACATTTTTTTTAATAAACTCTATTGCAGAAGGAATTACTCCCTTATTTCTGATAACACTAAGTGAACATTTCTAGTACAGAAATTGGAAATGCTCAGCTTGAATAAAACATGGAAACTATTTAAAAATATCTAAGAATGTATTACACAGAAAGGGGGACAGATGAACGTTCAAAGTTGCTCACAATGAGAGCAGTAGAATAAACGAGGCAGTTGCAAGGACTGAGATTTTTACTTAAGAATGAAGAGTTGCCTCCACTCTGATACTCAAGGAGCTTCCTCAGTGTTTCAATACCATCACTGTAGTTAGGAAAATATGCCCTAACAAAAAACTGACGGCCTGGGCTTCAGCATTCCCTCCTGGTGTTTTATGGACACTACACATGCAGCTTCATTCCTTCAGATCCTTGGTTACCTAGCTTCTCTCAGGGTTTGGGCAGCCACCAGCCCATACATCATACTTAGATGTACTGGGTTGACCAAAAAGTTCATTTGGGTTTTTTGGCCAGCTCCATAATTATGCTCCTTCTTTGCTCAACAGCAGAAGTCTCCTGCTGTGTCCAAAACAGCCATAACAATTTAGCAAGAGTCACAGGGCCCTTCACAACCTGCACACCACCATCAACCACGCCTCCATCCTGGTGGAAAAGTAAAGATTTTCACGAAAAACAAGTCAATTTTTTAAAAATTCATTGTTATTTAGAAAAAACATTTTGATGGACTCATAGGAATGACTTGTTATATATGTTATAGATAGAAATGTTATAGATAGAAAATGCATCCAGATAGTATAAAGGAATTTAATAAAGTTTCCCCCAAGGTTTTTTTAGTCAAGTTAGAGAAATGTGAATCAGATACTAGGACATTTAGGATAATCTATAACTAGAAAAGTGACATCAGAGACTAATTAATGGATGATTGCTAGCCTTAAAAAGAGATTTCCAATGGTAGAACACAGAATGTTGCTTGTCCAATGACATGTTTAAAAATATGGAACTCTTGTTCATCACATCTACAGACCATGGTGCTGAGAAGAGAAGCAAATACAGTGAATGGCAGAAATAAGAGGCAAAAAGCTAGAAGGCCAGAATGCTGGATGGAACAAAAGAAGATGAAATTCAACCAATTCAAAAACCAAACTGCAAAAGTACAAGACAGTGAGACAGTGATATTACAGAACCATTTGTAGAAAAGGCATAAATATTTTACTCAACTGCAAATGTAATATAAGTCAACATGTGACTCTCCCTCCAAAAAGAAACTAATATGACCTTGAGTTGTATTAATAGACATACAGTAGCTATATAAAGGTGATAAATGTTCCTCTGTTCTCTACAACCTAAATGCAAAGGTACTGGTGATGTTTAGCCTGAAGAAAGAAGGTAGATTGATTGCTCTCTTTAAATATTTAAAGGGGTGTCCTGTAGAAGCAGCCCTCAGAAGTTTGACATACAATGGGTAAAATATATGAGGAGATAAATTTGGATCTTCTTCCTAAGAGTGAAAATATCCATGGGAAGGAATAAGGTCTCTATTACCAGACTGGACCAGTTTTATACATGCTGTAGGTTGGATTCAAGTTCTGGAGAAGTGACTGGAGTGAATGAGACAGTTCAAAATATCTACTTCATTCACTAGAGGGTCATTGTGTAAAGCTGGTGGTGGATTGGACAGAGTGGGGATTAGTGAAGGTCCATACTGAAAAAAGCTCCATACTGAAAAAGCATGAGGCAAGACTCCTGCTGTCTCTCATTAAAGTTTTACTAAAGATGAATTGCACTTCCACATTCATTAGGAACAAAGCCTAATAGAATTACAGAGAAAATTCTCTTTCCATTTTATGTTTTGTAAAAACTTCAAAATGTTTCCTCTTTCTAAACCCGATCTTCAAAATCTCTTTTCTAAACTGTGCACAATGTAGATTTGTTAGGCGTTTTCCAGGAGTAATTTTTCAACTGTAATAAGTGAAGCCCAACAACAAACTGTAGAATAAATCTGCTACTTGGAGTTAAAATTTTCAGTTCTAAATTTTTGTTTTAGTTTCTTTTGTGTTCCCAAGATATCAAGTAAAATAAACCTATCTGTCGGCACACATGGGTCTCCTTACATTAATGTCAAAATGATGGTTTCAGTCTTTTAGTTCTCAACATCAGTGACAAGCATTTGGCCAACATTCCTTTGGGATTTACCTGTGCTGGTTTTGTATCAACATTCCATAGACATGCTCATTCTCTCTGGCTCCAAGGGACTTCCTGGTCTCTAGTATGCATTTAATTTCTATTCCCACCACTTCTTCATGGCATTTCTTCAAGGCAGTAAATACACCTAGAAGTCTTGCTGGCCAGATCTCTTATAGCTTCATTTGCCTGCGTTTCCTTTCTCTTGAGCTTATAGTTCTCAAGTTTAGAATGCTTCAAAATTACCTGTAAAGCTAGTTAAAAAATATGGAGCCCAAGATCTCATCCTCAGGTGTTCTCATTTCATAGCTGCCTTGAGACGAGTATGACCGTTCTAACAAATTCCACTTACTCTATGAAGGTGTTTTTTTTTTTTTTTTTAATTTTTTAAATACAGAAGATCAACAGATTACACATTGAGAAATATTCTCCCAAGGATTCTAAATGGAAATGAAGCAATGTACTATGTGGTATTTTTCTCATCAGGCCTGAGAAAATTTGTCGATGATCTACATTTTAACAATGACTGGTTAAAACATGTCTCCCTCACCCACAAAGAGACAGCAGTAAATGTAGTTTCAAGAATATCTCCTATTTAAATGGTGATCTACATGGAGCTTGTTAGAAATACCTCAGCCCACACCCACTGAATCAGAACCTGCACTCCAATAGGATATCCAGGTGATTTATATCAACACTAAGATTTGAGCAACAACTGTGCCACAGAACATGAAAAAATGACAAGCAACATACATAGGCCATCATACCAGTTTTAGATTCAGCTTCAAATACCAGACACTCAAAACTAACTGTAGCTTAAACAAGAAAGCTTGTTTCTCTCACACATAAACGTCCACCTGCAGGTGTATTAGGGCAGATACTATAACTTCCTTCTCTGTGGTCCTCAGGGATCCAGGTTCCTCCTTGACCAAGCTATTGTGTTTTGTCATGGAAAAGGCGCACTGCACAACTCTAGGATACCATTCACATAATATTCAAAACTGATTTGTTAATTTATTATGACAGTTTTCCTGCATCTGGCAATAAAGGACTTACAGAATGGATGCTTTTTTCTAAATCACAGAAACTTGCTTTTATGGGTTGATGGCAGAACAGTCTAGTTTTCTGCTCATTATCCCTTCATCCTCCTACTAAGTTAGATTTCCAGAAGTCACACTCACTTTTCAAGCAGAATCCTAGACAAAGGGGCAAGAAGTATGCACCAGTTATCTAGTCCTGCTAAATTTACCTGGTGCTGCTAAAATCTTAGCATACATCCTATTGACCAGACCTGGTACCAGAGATACACACAGTTGCAAAGGAAGCTGGAAAATGTAGCCTTTATTTTGGGCAGCCGTATGTCCAGCTCAAAAGTCTATGATGATGAAAAACAGGAATAACACTATGGTAAACAACTAGAAATCATATATTTGGGAACAAAGCCAAGTAATTATGAGATTTCTACAGCAAAATAATCTGCCTTTTCAGAACCTGTTCCACTCAACCAGACGGTTCTACTTCAAAGTTGAGTCTCTCTAAACCGCCACATTTGCTATAATCAACCTCATAGCAACATTTGACTATGTCTCAATTTTCTTTCCTTTGTCCTGGAGGGGCAGTGATAGGAAAGGGGTTAGGAGTGAGGCTAGAGAAAAGAGCAGAAAAACGCAGGTACCTGTACTGAGGTATAGAGGAGACAATGTTCAAAAGAAAGAAGTTGTCATCAAAGAAAAACTAACAAACAAGGTGACCTAATACTGACTCTTAGGGAGTTAAGCCAAAGTATCTTCAATCCTTTGTGTTCAAAGCAAGGATTGTCCTAAAGGCAGGAGAGGTCGAGTATACTGAAGTGGAGGAGTCACCACTGTGGGGAGCAAGGTTAGCTCCAAAATTTGTGGAACCCAGTGCAAAATAAAGATGCAGGGTCCCTTGTTCAAAAAGAAGGAAGAAACTGTAAAGTTACTAAAATATAAAGCTATTTCCTTTAAAAATATATTATTTATAAACATAATAAGGATATAGTAATAGATGAGTAACAACATTAACTTACAAATGATACAAAAATTATATTTTGGTACATAATTTTATAATACTATTTTATTAATGTAATATCTTGATTGATTACAAGATTTGCTGGATCAGTTTTCTGCAAACTTATTTATCAGGTCATCAGAATACTTTATTTTTAATTGATACAATTTAAAGTCACATAAAGTGTTCCTGGCAAGTAAAAGATGACAAATCACTTTTTTCAACATTTAATTGTGAGAAGGATCTCTCAGCTCACATAACTGTTATTAGAACTATTAAGAGTATTTCATAGACTGTGTCAAAATTGGGATAAAAAAATTGTTTTGAAATGTAAAGGTTAGTATATCTAGAGCCAATAGTTCTTGCAGAAGAAAATCTTTAAAAGATTTAATTTCAGGGCTTCCCTGGTGGCTCAGTGGCAAAGAATCCGCCTGCCAGAGCAGGAGACAGAGGTTCAGTCCCTGGTCCGAGATGACCCAACCACCGCAGAGTAACTAAGCCCAGGCACCATGACTATTGAGCCTGCGCTTTAGCCCGGGAGTGACCCCGGAACCCACGGGAGCTCTCGGGCCCGCGCTCCACAACAAAAGCAACCACCCCAATGAGAAGCCCGAGCGCCACAACCAGAGAGCAGTCTGAGCCGCAACAAAGACGCAGCGCAGCCAAAAATAAACACACTTAAAAAAACTGAAGTATCTTCTAAACATGACCATTTTGGCCTGAACCATTCCGTCCCTCACCTCCTTCTCTCCATCACCAATCCAGGGGACAAGTACAGGCATGTGTAACGCTTAGAGGTGTTTGAATAAATTCATATCAACAATCATTTACAAAAAACAAGCATTCCTATGAATTTCAACACAAAGTGTACAAAATGTGCTAATTTTACTACTTGGTCATACACTGGCAACCTCTTTAACATCTAGAGACTAGAGGTCACAAAATTAGGACTCATTTGTCCATGATATACACTAGATACACAGCAAAACAAAATGCACATAACATACAAAAAATGGTTTCATCTGAAAATGCCCAGGGAGAAACAACTTGCGTATTACCTTTTGTAATTCTTACCCTCCCACCTCCTTCAAACCACTGAACAAGTGAAGACAACAGTATACTGCTCACAGAGCTGGTTTAACATTTAACATTCCCAAAGACAGTACTTCCTATGAATTTGAGCAAAAAGATAAATACAAAGTGATATTTTACTACCTCTACGTTTAACATACGTGGGGCACTTCTAAACATCTAGGTGGATTAGATGTTTTAAATAAGGACTTAATTTGTCCACTATATACAGAGCAGTCTTGAATAAACTGCCACATGTAACAGTTATAATCTGAAATTGTCTTCAAAATATGAGTTTTCTAGCCTAAGACCCTTCCCTTCTCTCCCCTCTCCACCATACCCAGGGGGCTATAATGCTCAAATTTTCAGAAGACAATCTTTCCTAGAAACTTTTAACACAAAATGTACAAAATGTATTGTTTACTAATTCTATTTTTGTCATACACTGCCAACCTCTTTAACATCTACAAAGACTAGATGTTGTAAATTTGGATTCATTTGTCCATTATATACACTACATATACAGCAAAATGAAACAAAATGCACGAACAGAAAAGACAACGGTTAACCTTGCCTCACCATAAAAACACTGACACAGAGGTCTGCACTTCCCTCTCCTCTCCCCCACCACCCGGGACCCCCAACCAGTGCACAAAACACGTGGTCTGGCCAACCCCCCCGCCCCCCAACACTTCATATTAGTTTTAAAAAGGTATTTACAAAATGTCTTTTTACTATCTCGACTTTTAACGTATATCAGGCACTTCAGAACATCTAGAAAGATATTTCCAAAAAGTACTTATATATACAGTAGTGAGGAATGAAATGCACACACAAAACAATGGTTATGTGAAAACGTCTTCTGAGTATGACCAGTCTGTCATAGAACTTTCTCTTCTTCCTCCTCAAAGTCTTCCATTCCATGTCCTCCAACCCACTGAACAAACGGGGGACCTCGCTGGCTCCGGAAGTTGCTTCCAGAGGTAATCAAACAACTCCATTTCGTTTCTTTTCTATAGTTTTTGTTTTGTTTTGTTTAAACAAATGGGTATGTACAAGACATGTGATTTTTCTAACTATCATCCGGCGGCAACCGCTTTACATCTGGGAGGCCTAGACGCAGCGAAGGTTTTCTTTTGAAAGGCCGGGGTGGCGGGGGAGTTGGGGGCAGCTTTTCCGAATTACATACACAGGCCTTCTGGCGGCGGCCGGTAAATCCTGCCGCTGGGCCATGGGCACCTTCCGCTGGCCGCAGGGGAACGTTACTCTGCCGCTTCCGTCTTCTGACATCACGGTCACCGTCCGATGGCCCGCTAACGCTCCGCTCGTCATGGACCGCGGCTCCGCTCGCCTCGCGGGCCCGCTAAGGCCGTTGTCCCTCACTGTCCGGACGAGGCGAGGTCTCGCCCAACCGGGACGCGGCGGTCACCTCAGGCCGCGGATCCGCGCGGCCCCAAGGCCTAAGGGCGGGCGCGCCGGCGTCACAATCCTTCCCGTGCCCGACGGGCCTCCGCGGAGTCGGAGCGGCCGCCATTCTTCTAGTCCCGCCACGCCCGACACCCAGCGGCGCCACGTTCTCGGAGGCCGGGAGGCGGCTTCGCCCGAGCCCAAGCCCTGCCGCGCAGCGTGAAGAGGCCCAGCGGTCGGCAGGATCCCGGCTCCGAGGGCCCGCCGCCATTAGGTCGCGGCGCTGGGGGTGGGGCGGGGAGAGGTTCGCGGCCGCTTCGGGTCCTGGGCCGCCTTGGCGAGCGCGCAGCAGAGCACACCCGGGACTGGCCCGGGGCCCCGGTTCACCTCCGACCAGAGGCCGGAGGGCCTGCAGGGCCGGGGGTAGAAGGCCCCGGTCCGCTTCTGGCCGCGCTCTCTGCCGGGCCTAAATAGACACATTTTTAAAAGATATATTTTTCAAAAAGGCAAACACAATAAAAAATAAAAAGAGAGAGATTTAATTCTTCATGCAAATCAGCTTTATGCATCTCAGTTTAATTAGAAACATAAATTAGTGCAATGGCATTTAAGTATTTCCTCTAAGAGTTCCGGAAATGGAGGTTGTACAAGAAACCAAAAGTGGTTTTGAATTTGCAAATAATTCAGAATACTTGCTTATAGACCCTATCATATTTTCAATTAAAAGGAAAAGTCAATCTTAGACTTGTCATCCTTATTAGTAGTTGGTTCATCTGATGCTACATATGAAAACAATGTTCTTTTCCATCCACTGGGGCAATCATTAAAATTAATTTGTATTTCTAAGCCTGTAGCTGTTTGCAATGTTGTAGCAGCTTTTAAACCCATGGATTCTAAACTCTTTGAAAAAAATGATAGTAATTCCCTATTACGCTTTATTGCAAGGTGCATGTGTACACTTTGATTTTGTAAGTATTAGCAAAATGTACCTAAGTGCTGGCAGTTCTTGTATCAGCATTCCATCCAGAGGATTAATACTTACGCTAAAGCCCTAGGGATGAGCTCCTAAGCCGGGTTCCGGCCCAGTCTCAGTACTGCAGCCTTCCCAAAGCTGCCCTGCTGGCTGTCACCACCAGTCTAGACCAGGTCCTAGTCTCAGTGGCCCACTCCAGGTCTCACATCATCCTGTACTGGCCCAGCAATGAGAGTGCACACAGAGCAACACTCAGTCTGTATGCCCCCGGGTACAACACAATGCTTTAAAATTTTTATACATTATATTTCACTTAAAGTGATTATAAAATATTGGCTATATTCCTTGTGCCATACAGTACATTCTTACAGCTATTTATTCACTCCTGGGACAGTCCAGGATGCTGTGAGACCTGGAGTGGGCTGCTGGGGCCATGACCTGGTCTAGATTGGTGATGGCAGCCAGCTTATTTATTTTATACATAGAACTTTGTACATTATTTTATACATAGAAGTTTTGTAAGTCACTTCCCTGGTGACTTAGATGGTAAAGAGTCAGCCTGCAATGCAGAAGACCCGGGTTCCATTCCTGGGTCAGGAAGATCCCCTGGAGAAGGGAACGGCAAACCACTCCAGTATTCTTGCTTGGAGAATCCCATGGACCAAGGAACGTGGTGGGCTATAGTCCATGGGTTCGCAAAGACCTGGACAAGACTGAGCAACTAACACGTTCACCATTCACTTTGGAAGTTTGTACACATTAATCTTCAAAACCTATCTTGTGCCTTCCCAGTGTCTCTGTACCCACTGGCAACCGTTAGTTGGTTCTGTTTATCTGTAAGTTTATTTCTGCTTTGTTATATTCATTCGTCTTAATTTTTAGATTCCACATATAAGTGATAACACACAGTATTTGTCTTTCTCTCACTTATTTCACTAAGCACAATATCCTCCAGGTCCATCTGTGTTTTTGAAAAGTTTTTTTTTAGCTGAGTAATATTCATGTGTGTATGTGTGTGTGTGTGTGTGAAAAGACCAATCTTCTTACCACTTTATCTTTTGATGGACACCTAGGTTGCTTCCATGTCTTGGCAATTGTACATAATGCTGCTACAAACACTGGGGTGCATGTATCTTTTCAAGTTAGTGTTTTTGTTTTCTTTGGATCGATATCCAGGAGTTGAATTGCTGGATCACATGGTAGTTCCACTTTTAGTTTTCTGAGGAATTTCCATTCTCTTTGCCGTAGTGGTTATGCCAATGTACATCCCCACTGACAGTGTAACAGAGTTGCCTTTTCTCCACATTCTTGCTAGCATTTTTATTTGTGATCTTTTTGATGATAGCCATTCTTATAGGTGTGAGATAGTATCTCATTGTGATTTTTTATTTGCCTTTCTCTGATGATTCGCGATGTTGAACATCTTTCATTTCTTTGCACAAGCCTAAAGCAACCTCCTGAGTTTTGAATCTTCCATTTGCATTTAACAAAAAAGGCAAACTTGTAAGTTATTGAGTGTACATTTACTTTTAATTTCTCCTTTTTTCTATTCATGTTATCAGGTTTAATGCTATTTATCCACACTTAATTTGTAATAAAGCAAATTGTTTCTGAAATGCTTTCCCAGATCACATGTACCTATATTAATATATGTACACACTCTATTTCAGTTCTCTATCATTGAACATTTTCCCCATGCTCTGAGTATTGTCTACACAGGCTCTAAGCCAACAAGAATTGAGACACATACTGACATACTTTCCTGGTGGCTCAGTGGTAAAAGAATTCACTTCAGTAATGCAGAAGACATAGGTTCGATTCCTGGGTGGGAAAGATCTCTTGGAGAAGGAAATGGCAACCCACTCCAACATTCTGGCCTGGGAAGTCTTATGGACAGAGGAGTCTGGTGGGTTACAGTACACGGGGTCCCAAGAGTTGGACCGACATGATTTAGCGACTAAACAACTGACATACTGAAAAAACCCTTAGCTGAGTCTGTTGCTTGCTTTCCTATAGCTAGTACGTTCTGCATGGCTTCCTCTTTCTGCAGTCTTTATATCCACCAATTATTTTGGGTCTGGTCAAGATTTTAACTCTTATTGGCTCACAAAATGTTTGAAAGTGATCGAGTTGGACTTCACCAAGGACAGCAAGGCATGTTGGATGCTGTATTTATACAAGTTGTAAGGCAGCAGATGTTACCCTCAAAGAAATAGATGTGGAAACATAGGATGAAGCTAGGCAGACAATTCAGGGATTGGTGGAAATACAGAGACATTAAGAATGGCCATATAAACATCTCTGTGGTTTGGGATAATTGATCTGTCATTGTTTAAAAAAACACATCAAAGAAAGCAGGCCCAGAAGCAGTCTTGACTTCAAGTCATTTTAAGAGAATGGAGAAAGTATTGTCAACATAAAATGCTAGGAACTCACAGTGTTGACAGCCGTTACACAGCCTTATATGACATTGTAAGCAGCCCTATTTCCCAAAACACATTCTCCTTGCTAAGCAGTGTGTGCATACATCACACAGTAGTATCTTTATATAAAGCACATTCCTGTAAGAACTATTGCTATTTAATGTAATCTAATAGTAAAATAATTATACTCAGCAAACATGAGTTCATTATATTTAAGTTCATTTTCCACTTAAATTGTATTTTCAAAATTATCATAGAACTATAAAACAACAGTTGGCAACATCATTTTTATCAAAATCAAGCACATATAATGTTTAAGGCACTGGAGAGACACAAAGGTAGGTTATATTGTCTCAGGTCTCAAGGAGTTTAAAATCCAGTTTGAGGAAAAATATCAGTGAGCATTTAATGAGAAAAAAAGTGTCGATAATACAATGGATGGCCAGGTAACTAGGAAAAGATATATACGGCAAGTGGAACTTGAGCTGGATGCTAGTAAGGATTGAACCTCATAAAAGGAGAGACTGGGGAAGGTCTCTGTGCAGAGTGTGAAGGCAGAAACATAAACAGAGTTCAGGCAGTTGAGGGAAGAGCCTGCAGTCACTGAAGCGTTCACACAGGGTAGTCGTGAGGATTGCAATAGTCAGAAATTGCCTGGCTGCATATGACAGAAACTCAAACTAGTTGAACCAAAAAGAGGAAATCAGGATTGCAGGGTGTCTTACACAATTCAAGAACAGAAGTCTGGCAGAGAACCTGAGGACAACTGGAACCAAGGACTCTCGTCTGTGTTCTTTTCTTCTGGGCTCGTGTTTCATCTTCTATGTGATAAGAAATGTGGATGCCAACACTCTCTCAGTACACATCTCACAGCCTCAGCGATGCGGAATGAGAGAGGGAGAATGGTCTTTGTTCCCGTCTCTAAAATTCCTGAGAAAGACATTGACTGGCTAGGGTACGGGATCAGGAGATCTGGAAGCCTAACGATTAAGGTAAGGAAAAGAAGGTGGTTTAATAAAGTGTTTGAAAAGGAACATGGTTATACTATAAACATATACATGTTACATATAGAAATAGTATCCATAAACATAGGCATTCATGCCAAAAACCAAAAATACCACATTTTGTGTTCCTTAACTTGGAATTAGAAATGCTTAAAAACTCCCATCAAAATGCTAGCCTAAGACAGGCTTGATTCATCCCTGTTATTCTTTCCTAAAACACTTAATATCACCTGTAATTATTAGAATGAAATGCAATTATCTTTAGGACTCACTGCTGCTTTGTGTTCTGTGCCAGTGTTTCATCAAAGCCACATCCCATCCTCTTGCTTTTCTGTCTTTGTTTAAGTTAGGCAGCATATAGACTGTTTTACAAATTAAGCTGCTCTTTCTTCAAGGTGAAACCTTTTTATAATGATAATTGAGGGGAACTGAGCTAACCTCAAAATGTAGATTAACTATGTTATATCATGATTTTATGGTACATAGTATGTTTTGAGATCTAAGAATTTACTAATTTCATATAATAAACTGTATTACAAGGAATCATTACTGCCTTCATGCAGAAAAGACTGAATAATAGCTTCTGAGTTAAATAGGTGCTCGGAATATTTCAATGCTATAGTGAAAAGTGTTAGAAGCATGATAGAAAAACTGGTATTTGTTTTATGGCATTCTTGACACTTTAAGAAATGTAGATTCTAGTCCTATTGAAACAATTTCCACGTCTATGTCTGACATGTTTATATTTCCAGAGCTGTAAAGAAGAATGCCTTCCAGAATACATTCTTACAGATCCTCAACAGAATTTCCCCTCCCCTCTCTTTTTTGCCACTTTATTTTTTTAATTGAAGGATAACTGCTTTACATAATTTTGTGATTTTCTGTCATACATCAACAAGAATCAGCCACTCTCCCCTTTCCCTGCATTTTCATGGACATGCATTTCCCAGGTGGTTTAGTGGTAAAGAATCTGACTGACAATGCAGGAGATAAGGGTTCTATCCCTGGTCTGATAAGATTCTCTGGAGAAGGAAATGGCAACCCATTCCAATATTCTTGCCTGGGAAATCCCACTGACAGAGGAGCCTGGCGGGCTACAGTTCATGGGCTCGCAAAGAGTCGGACACGACTGGGTAATTGAGCACGCACGCATGTGTATGTACACACACACACACACACACATCATAGTCTCTCATACTAAATTACATAATATATTTCACTATTACTAGTTCTTTGCACTATGGAGCACTCAGTAAAAATATGTGACTTGTTTTGGAAAGCAAAACAAAAAAAGAAAAAGAAATGTAGATTTGACATCAAGTTTTCCCTTTGGAATAACTTTTTTCCTGCCTCATTACTCTGTGCTGCACCCCAGGTCTGTTCTACCATATACCAGTAGGGGAGCAATATGTGCCACCCTAAAATGCATCTCTTTGGCACAAGGATTAATTTAGGTTGATTTTTTTTAATATTTATTTATTTTATTTGTTCATCTCGGCTGCCTCGGGCGTTAGTTGTGGCACAGGGGCTTAGTTGCTCTGCAGCATGTGGGATCTTAGTTCGCAGACGAGGGATTGAATCTGCATCCCTTGTATTGCAAGGTGGATTCTTAACCACGGACCACCAGGGAAGTCCCTAGGTTGATTATTTTTAAGAAGCTGAAGACTCAGGAAGTGTTTCTTTTCACCTTCATCCTAACTGCCCAAAAGAATGTAGACAGAGGACCTGTTCCAGGAAGGGAGCTGTCACCACAGATCACTATAGTTTGAATGTGATAGACAGGGAGGAATCCAGCAAAATATGTTTGTTAAAATTCATCTCTGTGCTTCATGTGTCTACATATGTGGCCCAGAAAACACTTGTTTACCAAATATTGGCTTTTCATATCCATGTGAATTGCCTTCCTCCCCTTTGAAAGTCTCAAACCACTACTCCCAATATCCTCTTTTATCTTTGGCTGAAGACTGTATTTAAGCTCAGGGTTTCGGCCATCTTGGTAAGTCACTTCTTGTTTCTGGGCCTCTCCCATGTATACATGTTATTAAACTTCTGCTTGACTTTCTCCTGCTAATCTGTCTGATGACAATTCCTAGGATGAAAATTTCTTCCTCCTCAACATATCTCAAGGCCAGGGCTCAGCCTCCACTGGGGCAAAAATGTCTTTCTATTCTAGCACCTAAAATGGTGACAGGACCATTGGCATTCAGTCAATATTGAATAAATGAATGAATTACATCAAAGGTTTTGAATTCAATGACACATATCAATAAACAGAGTAAAAACATCCCCCAACTAAAAAGAGCAAGGTTAAAATGAAGAGGTCAGTGAGGCAGGGAGCAAACAGCTTATACTTGCTTCCTTTCTTTATAAAATGTCCCCTCATGTGCATAAACAGAAAGTTATTCTTCACATACCAAAGTTGAGTAATTCTAACATTTACTCCAGTTCTGTTAGTGCTTGGGGATAAAGTTCAGTCTCTAAAGGACAAAGAAGTTTCTTGCTTAGTGTTGGCCAGATGGCTCAGGACACAGCTCTGAAGTCCATTCTGATTGTCCAAAGTTTCTTCTGATAAATAGCATGATTGCACTGACTGGAAGAGTAATTCCTTCTATCAGAAAATACTGGCAACAGAATTATTCTGGACCATTAAATTGCAAAAGGATAAAAATGTCTGCATTTTTATCAATAGGTAGATATTGATGCAGATAAAATGTCTGCATTTTATCAATACCAAATTTAATCAATACGTTGGGGTCAGTTTTTATTTGATTCCTTGGATAACGAGACAACACACAGCTTATTCTATGAATTAAGTCTATCCAAGCCCAAATACACAGTTTCACATGGCACACCACATGTCTTTATGCTACGCCCAAGGCATTTTCCTAATTAGCAAAAATGAAGAGCATATGGTGGGAAGGAGAGAGAGACAGCAAGCAGCAGGAGTTAGAAGTACCTATGGGGCAATCCAGGGGGAGATACGCAGTAGCAGATACAAAGGGCTTAAAACCAATAATGGTTTAAATCACAGCTAACATGCATTAAACAGCTGCTAGCCACTGTGCTCAAGGCTTCACCACGTGACTTCACTTAAGCCTTACAACAACACTCTGAGTATGCGCTACATTAATCTCCATCTTACAGATAAGGCTAAACAGAGGCATAAAGGGATGAAATAATTTGTTCACAACTAACAGTTGCAAATTGATGACTTAAAGCTAGCTTGTGCCTCTTTCAAAGAAAGAACAGATTTCATGGCAAAAACTGCCCCATAAGGGAACCCTCTTACACTGTTGGTGGGAATGCAAACTAGTACAGCCGCTATGGAGAACAGTGTGGAGATTTCTTAAAAAACTGGAAATAGCACTGCCATATGACCCAGCAATACCAGTTTTGGGCATACACACCGAGGAAACCAGATCTGAAAGAGACACGTGCACCCCAATGTTCATCACAGCACTGTTTATAATAGCCAGGACATGGAAGCAACCTAGATGCCCATCAGCAGATGAATAGATAAGAAAGCTGTGGTACATATACACCATAGAATATTACTCAGCCATTAAAAAGAATTCATTTGAATCAGTTCTAATGAGATGGATGAAACTGGAGCCCATTATACAGAGTGAAGTAAGCCAGAAAGATAAAGACCATTACAGTATAGTAACGCATATATATGGAATTTAGAAAGATGGTAATGATAACCCTATATTCAAAACAGAAAAAGAGACACAGAAATACAGAACAGACTTTTGGACTCTGTGGGAGAAGGCAAGGGTGGGATGTTTCAAGAGAACAGCATCAAAACATGTATATTATCTAGGGTGAAACAGATCACCAGCCCAGGCTGGATGCATGAGACAAGTGCTCGGGCCTGGTGCACTGGGAAGACCCAGGGGGATCAGGTAGAGAGGGAGGTGGGAGGGGGGATCGGGATGGGGAATACATGTAAATCCATGGCTGATTCATGTCAATGTATGACAAAAACCACTACAATATTGTAAAGTAATTAGCCTCCAACTAATAAAAATAAATGAAAAAAAAAAAAAAAAACAAACTGCCCCATTGTTTTAATCTGCTGTTGTGTGTGCTCAGTTGTGTCCGACTCTCTGAGACCCCATGGACTGCAGCCCACCAGGCTCGTCTGGCCAGGGAATTTCCCAGGCAAGAACATTGGAGTGAGTTGCCATTTCGTCCTCCAGAGCATCCCAGGGATCAAACACGGGGCTCCAGTGTCTCATGCACTGGCAGGCGGGTTCTTTACCACTGCACCACCTGGGAAGCCCATTTTAATTTGCTACAGGATGAAAAGCCTGTTCATCCATTAGGGGACCCACAGAAGCCCAGCCTGATAAATCAGGACCCTACCTAGACCTTTTTGTCCTCCTGAGACCAAACAGGACCCTGTGGGGCTCCTGGGCACGGAAGCCTTTCATACAGCTGCTCATCAGGGAAAGGAGGGGACGTAGAGACAAGCAAGGACCAGCCAAGAAACCACAGTGCAGCCTCGGGGCGGGTCCTGATTCCACCTTAAGTGACACACACAACAGTATCTTCACCCTCTTTGTAGAACTAAAACACCCAACTAGTGGAAGATGTCAGCATTGTTCATTCCAGAGAAGCACACCAAGAGACCACCTGAGGCCATATTAAAGGAGGCCTTGCACACACCCTGATGCTTATCAGCAACCCCACCCTTGAACCATTGCTATAAAATTTCTCATCAAATTCTCCCAAGTTGGGACACTCAATTTTTGAGGGTAAGAGTCCACTGCGTCCACTTTGCCTGGCAAAGCAACAAAGCTATCCTTTGCTACTTCACCTAAAACTCTGTTTCTGCGATTTGACTCAGTACCAGTGCACAGAGACCGATTTTTGGCATCTCACTATCATTTATGTGCTTAGTTGCTCAGTCATGTCTGACTCTGTGCAACCCAGTGGACTCTAGCCCACCAGGCTCCTCTGTCCATGGGGATTCTGCAGCCAAGAATACTGGAATGGGTTGCCCTGCCCTCCTCCATGGGATCTTCCCAACCCAGGGATCACACCCAGGTCTCCCACATTGCAGGCAAATTCTTTACCAGCTGAGCTACCAGGGAAGCCCACCATCTTTTATATACTCTAGCAAATTTTTCTTTCTCCATATAACTAATGTTGAGATTCTCAGTCAAAATAGATTTTGAGGCTTCAAAAAGTCCTATAAAGTGTATTGCTGATGGAGGTAATGTCTCCTTCTCTTTATACCCATGACACAAAACATCTAGAATTATTAGTGACCTGGCTGCGGCGGACCGCGCAGAACAGTGGCCGTGAGGAGCTACCCATCGCCCAAGGTCAGGGGCGGCGACCGAGAGCGCCAGGGTGCAACAGCGCAGGAACGGCCGAGAGGAGCTACCCCGCGTCTGAGGTCAGGGGTGGCGGCCGGGAGGCGCTACCCCACGTCCAAGGAGCGGCGGCTGCGTGGGTGAGGAGGGCCGAGAGGAGCTACTCCACATTCAAGGTCAGGAGGGGCAGCCCGTGAGGAGATACTCCTCATGCAAGGTAAGGAGCAGTGGCTGCACTTTGCTGGAGCAGCCGTGAAGAGATACCGCGCATCCAAGGTAAGAGAAACCCAAGTAAGACGGTAGGTGTTGCGAGAGGGCATCAGAGGGCAGGCACACTGAAACCATAATCACAGGAAACTAACCAATCTGATCACACGGACCACAGTCTTGTCTAACTCAATGAAACTAAGCCATGCCCTGTGGGGCCACCCAAGACAGACGGGTCATGGTGGAGAGGTCTGACAGAATGTGGTCCACTGGAGAAGGGAATGGCAAACCACTTCAATATTCTTGCCTTGAGAACCCCATGAATGGTATGAAAAGGCAAAATGAAAAGATACTGAAAGAGGAACTCCCAGGTTGGTAGGTGCCCAATATGCTACTGGAGATCAGTGGATAAATAACTGCAGAAAGAATGAAGGGATGGAGCCAAAGCAAAAACAATACCCAGTTGTGGATGTGACTGGTGATAGAATCAAGGTCTGATGCTGTAAAGAGCAATATTGCATAGAAACCTGGAATGTTAGGTCCATGAATCAAGGCAAATTGGAAGAGGTCAAACGGGAGATGGCAAGAGTGAATGTCGACATTCTAGCAATCAGCGGACTAAAATGGACTGGAATGGGTGAATTTAACTCAGATGACCATTATATCTACTACTGTGGGCAGGAATCCCTTAGAAAAAATGGAGTAGCCATCATAGTCAATAAAACAGTCCAAAATGCAGTACCTGGATGCAATCTCAAAAATGACAGAATGATCTCTGTTCGTTTCCAAGGCAAACCATTCAATATCACAGTAATCCAAGCCTATGCCCCAACCAGTAACGCTGAAGAACTTGAACGATTCTATGAAGATCTACAAGACCTTTTAGAACTAACACCCAAAAAAGATGTCCTTTTCATTATAGGGGACTGGAATGCAAAAGTAGGAAGTCAAGAAACACCTGGAGTAACAGGCAAATCTGGCCTTGGAGTACGGAATGAAGCAGGGCAAAGGCTAATAGAGTTTTGCCAAGAGAACACACTGGTCATAGCAAATACCCTCTTCCAATAACACAAGAGAAGACTCTACACATGGACATCAACAGATGGTCAACACTGAAACCAGACTGATTATATTCTTTGCAGCCAAAGATGGAGAAGCTCTATACAGTCAGCAAACATAAGACCGGGAACTGACTGTGGCTCAGATCATGAACTCCTTATTGCCAAATTCAGACTTAAACTGAAGAAAGTAGGGAAAACCACTAGACCATTCAGGCATGACCTAAATCAAATCCCTTATGACTATACAGTGGAAGTGAGAAATAGATTTAAGGGACTAGATCTGATAGAGAGCCTGATGAGCTATGGACGGAGGTTTGTGACATTGTACAGGAGACAGGGATCAAGACCATCCCCATGGAAAAGAAATGCAAAAAGGCAAAATGGTTGTCTGAGGAAGCCTTACAAATAGCTGTGAAAAGTACAGAAGTGAAAAGCAAAGGAGAGAAGGAAAGATATTCCCATTTGAATGCAGAGTTCCAAAGAATAGCCAGGAGAGATAAGAAAGCCTTCCTCAGCGATCAATGCAAAGAAATAGAGGAAAACAACAGAATGGGAAAGACTAGAGATCTCTTCAAGAAAATTAGATATATGAAGGGAACATTTCAGGCAAAGATGGCTTGATAAAGGACAGAAATGGTATGGACCTAACAGAAGCAGAAGATATTAAGAAGAGGTGGCAAGAACACACAGAAGAACTGGGCAAAAAAGATCTTCACGACCCAGATAATCACAATGGTGTGATCACTCACCTAGAGCCAGACATCCTGGAATGTGAAGTCAGGTGGGCCTTAGAAAGCACCACAATGAACAAAGCTAGTGGAGGTGATGGAATTCAGGTTGAGTTATCTCAAATCCCGAAAGATGACGCTGTGAAAGTGCTGCACTTAATATGCCAGCAAATTTGGAAAACTCAGCCATGGCCACAGGACTGGAAAAGGTCAGTTTTCATTTCAATCCCAAAGAAAGGCAATGCCAAAGAATGCACAAACTACCACCCAATTGCACTCATCTCACACGCTAGTAAAGTAATGCTCAAAATTCTCCAAGTCAGGCTTCAGCAATACGTGAACCGTGAACTTCCAGATGTTCAAGCTGGTTTTAGAAAAGGCAGAGGAACCAGAGATCAAATTGCCAATATCCGCTGGATCATCAAAAAAGCAAGAGAGTTCCAGAAAAACATTTATTTCTGCTTTATTGACTATACCAAAACCTTCGACTGTGTGGATCACAATAAACTGTGGAAAATTCTGAAAGAGATGGGAATACCAGACCACCTGATCCACTCTTGAGAAACCTGTATGCAGGTCAAGAAGCAACAGTTAGAACTGGACATGGAACAACAGACTGGTTCCACATAGGAAAAGGGGTACGTCAAGGCTCTATCTTGTCACCCTGCTTATTTAACTTCTATGCAGAGTACATCATGAGAAATGCTAGGCTGGCAGAAGCACAAGCTGGAATCAAGATTGCTGGGAGAAATATCAATAACCTCAGATATGCAGATGACACCACCTTTATGGCAGAAAGTGAAGAGGAACTAAAAAGCCTCTTGATGAAAGTGAAAGAGGAGAGTGAAAAAGTTGTCTTAAAGCTCAATATTCAGGAAACTAAGATCATGGCATTTGATCCCATCACTTTGTGGGAAATAGATGGGGAGAGAGGTGGAAGCAGTGTCAGACTTTATTTTGGGGGGCTCCAAAATCACTGCAGATGGTGATTGCAGCCATGAAATTAAAAGACGCTTGCTCCTTGGAAGGAAAGTTATGACCAACCTAGACAGCCTATTAAAAAGCAGAGACATTAGTTTGCCAACAAAGGTCTGTCTAATCAAAGCTATGGTTTTTCCAGTGGTCATGTATGGATGTGAGAGTTGGACTGTGAAGAAAGCTGAGCACTGAAAAATTGATGCTTTTGAACTGTGGTGTTGGAGAAGACTCTTGAGAGTCCCTTGGACTGTAAGGAGATCCAACCAGTCCATCCTAAAGGAGGTCAGTCCTGGGTGTTCATTGGAAGGACTGATGCTGAAGCTGAAACTCCAATACTTTGGCCACCTGATGTGAAGAGCTGACTCTTTGGAAAAGACCCTGATGCTGGGAGGGATTGGGGGCAGGAGGAGAAGGGGACGACAGAGGATGAGATGGCTGGACGGCATCACCGACTCGATGGACATGAGTTTGAGTAAGCTCTGGGAGTTGGACAGGGAGGCCTGGCGTGCTACGATTCATGGGGTCGCAAAGAGTCAGACACAACTGAGCAACTGAACTGAACTGAACTGAAAACTTCCATGGTAATCCTCTCTAAGATTCTTGCCTCCAAATGGTGTTCTCTTTTACATTCTGAATCTGGCTCTTAATAATTCAACTTTGTTTGCCTCCCTTGTACTCAGTTACAAATTCTTCAGTTATTTCCTATACTCCTCCACAAAGGGAGCTAATCTTATCTTGCCAGAAAAATATCAAAGATGTGGTTAGCCCTCTAGAAGCTGACACCCTCTCATTTCTTAATGATGGTTTAGGCAGAAGTCCCCAAACTGCAGCTCACAGTTCAAATTTGGTTGTCTGCTTGTTCCTATAAGTACTTTTCATTGCAACACAACCACATTCATTTGTTCATATATTGTCTGTGGCTGCTTTTGTGCTACAAGAGCAGCAATGAGTAGTTGCAACAGTACTACCAGCCCACAATGCTAAAAATTTTTACCATCTGGCCTTTTACAGAAAAAAGTTTTTGACTCCTGGTCTAGGTGGTTAGCTGGAGCACTCTATCACAAGCATGCTTTCAACAAAATACATAAGAACTGACAGACAATGACTTTAATCTAAGAATATTTATCACTTTCCTAACCTAAAGTCTAGAGTCTGTCAGGTTCCAGCTGGTTCATAGATTCAACAGTGACATCAGAGACCCAGGTTCTTTATCCTTTTCCACTCTGCCATCCTCAGCAGGTTGACTTACCAGTTCAGCATGTCCAGATGTCTAAACAACTACAAGTGTCCTCACAGGACAGCATCCAAAAAAGATGGAAAGTAAAGGGCAAAGGAGACTTTGAATTCTTTTTTTAATCATGAAAGCAAAGCTTTTCCAGAAAACATTAGCAGAAATCCCCATATTTGGCTATGTGCATACTTTTGGACCAATGGAAAATGGGTTTGGAGCCATGGCTGTCTTGCCTGGTTGCATATTAGAATTACCTGCAGAGTAAACAGCAAATTAGAAACACTAACATCTGTGCCCTGTCTCAGACCAATTATGTCAGAAACTCTGAAACTGTTCCTAGCAGTGGCGTTTTTCTTTAACTCCCAAGAAGATCCCAACAGGTAACCAAGAATGAGAATCACTAGTTAGACTAATCATGATTTCTTTCCTGGAGCTAATCATACTTCCACATGAACAAAAGCAGAATTCATTTTTCTAGGAAGATAATGGAATAGTTGATGGTTTGGGACAGGCAACCAACAGTGTTTGCCACAGTTATATGCATGTATAATCAAAGCTATGGTTTTTCCAGTAGTCATATATGGATGTGAGAGTTAGACCATAAAGAAGGCTGAGTGGTGAAGAATTGATGCTTTTGAACTGTGGTGCTGGAGAAGACTCTTGAGAGTCCCTTGTACAGCAAGGAGATCAAACCAGTCAATCTTCAAGGAAATCAGTTCAGAATATTCATTGAAAGACAGATGCTAAAGCTGAAGCTCCAATACTTTGGCCACTTGATGCAAAGAGCCAACTCATTGGAAAAGATCCTGATGCTGGGAAAGATTGAAGGCAAAAAGAGAAACGGACAGTAGAGGATGAAATGGTTAGATAGCACCGCCAACTCAATGGACAAGAATTTGAGCAAACTCTGGGAGTGAGTGAAAGACAAGGGAGCCTGGTGTGCTACAGTCCATGAGATCACAAACAGTCTATGAGTATACAACTTAGCAAATGAACAATAAGAACAACATACATGGACATTAAAGTAATTCAGATAGATGGTGGGAGTAATGTGGAAGAGACAATGAGCAAGGATCCCCCCAGAATCCTCAAAGAATGGGGAGAAGTACTCAGAAAGCTTCTGAGCAACAACTCAGAGAAGAGTAGAGGGCCATGAACTTCAAGGAAGGAAGAACAGGCAGATGGAGATCACAGGAGATAGGGAGTGTTACAAGTGTAAGGAATACAGGAAAGAGAGGAGTTCTGAGAATACAACTGGTTCAGTATTAGGCATATTGAGGGTAAAATGTCTATGTTATTTCAACAAAGACTCATCAGTCTAGAATTCAAATAAGTATTCTTTATAAAACATTTTTGAGAATGATAGGCAGGAGGCTACTAATAATTTCCTCAAGGAATAGGCATAAACTAAGTCAGAAGAAAACTCTAACTATGAGGATGGTGGAGTTCATGAGTCTGGGTGAAGCTTTTCTGTGAGATATGTAAAATACAGAGAAAAGCATACAACAAATGCAAATCGAGTATGCTGCCAACTGTTAATAGATTGTAGACATTTAGAATTATCCTGAACTTCTGCTAAAGATAATAGAAATTTGAATGTTTTACTTGACATACTGTAAACCTTGATGATAAAATTAGTTTTCAACTAATAAGACTAATCAATTAACAGGACAAATCTAGTCCTTCTAATTCCAGATTCCCTGGATTCAGTCCTCACTTAAACCAAAGATTGATTTGCACATGACTAGTAACTACAGAATGTGAGTGACCTTTTGGTCTCCAATGAAACATCCTGGGAAAATTGTTTTCCCTGAACTCATTTAAAAACAGCTAACTGCTCTGTATTATTTAAGGATCTTTTGTCAAGGGAATTCAATGAGCATCAGCCTGAGGTCACCTCATGACTTCTTAAACTTTTTCATCCTGTGAACTCCCCTGGGTTTTCCATGACTCATATCAACTGTCCACAGAAAAATAAGCTCACTTTTCATCATACAGATTCTGCAGTAGCTTTGGTCTCCCTCTTAGTATCACATCAAATCTGAAAGGGGGACGTGCCCAAGGGGAGGCTAAAGGTAAAAAATGCTGGGTCACCCATAGTTTAGTGCCTCTTCTCCAAACAGCTGCCCAGAGCACTGGGCTACAGATTCTGTGACTTCCTGAGAACAGCCCATGATCTCACTAAGGGTCAACTAGCTCCTGGTGTAAAAAAACACTGGGAAAATGCTGAAAATCTATTTGGTGTAATGACAGACTATAAGATAAATAGAACCCAGGAATGCTAAAATAATAATTTTCCAAAATTGCTATATCAATAGCATAAAAATATCACCTTAAAAATCAGTGGGCAAATATTTATTGTTTGCTATTATTAGTAAATTTAAAATATGCTACTTTCATAAAACTATCATAAGTTGAAAACATCGTTCCTTAGCCTTTGGTTCAATAAATACTTCAATGCCTACTATATGCATGTCGTGTATAAGGCCCAAGGTTCCAAGGCGGAACACAATTCCTGCTTTTCAGGAAATTTAAAAATCTAAATAATACCTTTGTTTAAAACAAAAAAGTTAACATGATATTATAATATGGCACAAAGGTATTAGAGTAAGTCCAGCATTCACTCTTAGAATTCGGATGTGCGTGCTTCGCTTCAGTCATGTCTGACTTTTTGAGACCCCATGGACTGCAGCTGGCCAGGCTCCTCTGTCCATGGGATTCTCTAGGCAGCAACACTGGCATGGGCTGCCATGCCCTCCTCCAGGGTATCTTCCCGACCCAGGGATGGAACCTGCTCCTCTTATATCTCCAGCAATGTAGGTTCTTTAACACTAGAGCCACCTAGGAAGCCCAGAATTCTGATGTACCTGATCACACTTCACAGGCTTTATGTAATAGGCTTATCAGGAATCCAACCATAGGCATCTGTTGCTAAGAAGGTATCATGAGGACAGGATTAGGTAGGTAAGCCTGGCCTGATAGAATGCACTTCTGTCAGAGGTGGGTGATTCTGACAGCCTTGTCTATCAATAAGTTTCCTTTGCCCTTTGTGTAAAAGTAGAAAGAACTGTTTTCACTAACATCAACAGGATGTGAGACCAGACAGGGTCACAAACTGGTAGTATTTTCTCGCAGAGAACAGTCTGTTAACGTGACCAAATCTTTAGCAAATTCAGTCCTTCAACAAATATTTTTCGTGAGTCTACAGTGTGGCAGAAAGAGTCACAGGGCTGTGTGGCCTAACAAAACTGGAGGAAGAAGAATAATGTACATACGCCGTGAAATAATCGAGCTGATATGTTTAAATTCATGAGGTTCTTATTGGAATAGAGTGTCCAACTGGTGACAAATTTTTAAGGATGTGTGAAGGCTAAAGCAGATCCAGAGGAAAATGGAAAGGATGATTAATTAGGAAAGGAAATTAGGTTCTATGAGAAAAAGTTAAATTAATTCCAGCTTTAACTTGGAGAAGACTAAGAGCTGACTTGATTATTATCTTTACGATCAGGACAGATTTTATGCCTTTTTTCTCTAAAAGACCTAGACACAGACTTCCCTGGTGATACCGTGGATAAGAATCTGCCTGCCAATGCAGGATTCAATCCTGGTCTGGGAAGATTCCACCTGCCGCCAAGCAAATAAGCCCACGGGCCACAACTACTGAGCTTGCATTGTAATGCCTGTAAGCTGCAACTACTGAAGCCTAGGTGCCTAAGCCTGTGTTCTGCAACAAGAGAAGCGACTACAATAAGAAGCCGGTGCACCACGATAACCAGTAGTGCTCGCTCTCCGACACTAGAGAAACTCCCATGCAGCAATGAAGACCCAGTGCAACCAAAAATAAAAAAAGACCTAGACAGAGAAGAAATGGGATAAAATCAAAGCATTTATTTAGACACTGGTCTAAACAAAACACAATAAACACACACAATGTGGGCCACTGCCTCATTGCCTAACACAATAGGAGATTGCAGAAGCACAAAGATGAATTACATATGTCTCTGCCAATAGAAGTCATGGCATTTCAATATAAGAAAGAACTCCTTTGACCAACCAGGTGATAAAACTCAAGAACGCTGGCTGAAGGAGCATATGTAATATAAACTCCTAGAGATTGTCAAGAATAATACTGACCGCTATTCAAGATTGTTATGATTGTTATGATCATAGAAATAGATGATTACTAAAGTTCCTTTGTAGACTGTCATACTAGAGCCTGTACCTTAGTTTTACAATCAACAATTTCTTTCAAGTGGTGCTAAAAGTAATATTTAACCAAAGTATATATAACTAGATTTATACTTGTCCACTGCAAGGAGATCCAACCAGTCCATCCTAAAGGAAGTCAGTCCTGAATATTCATTGGAAGGACTGATGCTGAAGCTGAAACTCCAATATTTTGGCCACCTGATGCGAAGAGCTGACTCATTGGAAAAGACCCTGATGCTGGGAAAGGTTGAAGGCAAGAGGAGAAGGGGACAACAGAGGATGAGATGGTTGGATGGCATCACTGACTCAATGGACATGAGTTTGAGTAAACTCCGAGAGTTGGTGATGGACAGGGAGGCTTGGCGTGCTGACGGCCATGGGGTCACAAAGAATCGGACATGACTGAGTGACTGAACTGGACTGATTGATTAATATTATAATTTCATGGTAAAATATTCTTATGTCCATTTTTTAACTGATTTAATTAAAAGCAAACTTAACTCCTTAAATTTAAGGGAAAACATCTGATAAGCCCTCTGACTTAAGGGTTAAGAATTTAAACTCTGGATCAAGATTGTGTGTGTGCTCAGTCACTAAGTCATGTCCAACTCTTTGCAACCCCATGCACTGTAGCCCACCAGCCTCCTCTGTCCATGGGATTTTTCATTCAAGAATACTAGAGTAGGTTGCCATTTCCTTCTCCAGGGGATATTCTAGACCCAGGGATAGGACCCACCTCTCCTGCATTGGCAGGTAGATTCTTTACTGAGTCACCTGGGAAGCCCCTGGATTAAGATTATTACCAATAAATATATTACAGCTATAAAATGAGAAGACTATTTGGAATGTGATAATCAACTACATTTTAATTTGAGTTGTCAGGTTGAATATGCAGTATTACAGACTAGAAAATGAACTGTGAAAGCTTAACTCAGTCCTTTGCAAGAAATGTAATGAGATACATATAGCCCTGAAGCATAGAGTTTATACCTAGAACATTTGTTATTTAATAAGAACACTAAAAAGAATAAAAATACTTGAAGCAGCTTTCTAGGTATTTCTACTTGGATATCCCACTAAAATTTCCAATACAATGCATCAAGAAAAGGGAGAGAGAAAGCAAAAGAGAGTGAGACCTTAACTCAAATCTGTACCTTGTACTCTTTATATGTCTTTATAAGTATCACCATCTTTCCAGTATTTCAGTCCAGAAATGTCAACCATCTTTGACTCCTTACTCTCTGTTCCCCACATTAATTAATTTAACAATAATTTATTGGGCACCTATCATATGTCTGTCACCACATTAGAGGTTAGGAGTGCAAAAATGTATGACACTGTATTTGCCCTCAAGTATATGGCCATGTAAACCAATTTTCAGCCCCACATAGACTGTTTTTGTTTCAACATCATTGAGATCATTGTGGATTCATGCTGCTGCTGCTAAGTCACTTCAGTCATGTCCGACTCTGTGCGGCCCCATATACGGCAGCCCATGAGGCTCCCCCATCCCTGGGATTCTTCAGGCAAGAGCACTGGAGTGGGTTGCCATTTCCTTCTCCAATGCATGAAAGTGAAAAGTGAAAGTGAAGTCGCTCAGTCGTGTCTGACTCATTGCGACCCCATGGACTGCAACCTACCAGGTTCCTCCGTCCATGGGATTTTCCAGGCAAGGGTACTGGAGTGGGGTGCCATTGCCTTCTCTGTTGAGGATTCATATGCAATGTTAAAAGACATAATACAGAGAAATCTCTCATACACTTTGCTTCATTTCCTCCAGTCTTAGATAACTACAAAACTATAGGGTATCAAACCAGGATATTTATAGTGATTCAATCCAATCCTTATTCAGATTTCCCCAGTTTCACTAGTATGTGTGTGTGTAGTTCTACACAATATCATCACGTATGTAGATTCCTATATCCACCAACACAGTCAAGCTACTAACAATGCCATCACTACAAGCGTTCCGTTGTCCTTTTACAACCACACCCACTTCTCTTCCGTTTCCCACCCCTACTCAACTGATTTCTAGTTCCCGTTTGGGTAGCACCTTTTTCCAGCTTCTAGGCTGGAAATTCACATTTCCTCCACCTCCTTCTTAGCCTGTGGAAATGTTCCTGATCCTTAAAGACTCAGGCTCAGTCTGATTTCCTTTCATGAAGGTCTCCCAATTCCCTTCCCTCCTCCATCTCCTGATTTATGCTACTACTCTTACTTTAGGTTTCACCATCATTTTGCTTCTATCATGAAGCTACCATGGTACTACAGTTTAAAAACTCCTTCTAACATATGTCTGTGGACATCGAATCCACTTCTGATAAGTTTACGGAAATGCAGAGTGAGTTGCACACCAGTGATGTTGCCAGTTCCACACATTTTTCAAATACAAGAGCTCAAATGACAAACTGCCAAGAGTGAAGTCAAGGTGACCATTCATTACCTGGAAGATGTGACCAGACTATTTTTTAATAGTTTTCTCTTAACAATAATGAAATAAATATATATAAGATGCAATGCAAATTTATCTCTTGGTGATGAGCCAGTGTGTTGATCTAACTTGAAATTTATCAGGAAAACCTGACTTCTCCTGCCCTCTTAAAAAGAATAATTTACAAAACTATTCTCTAAATGAAGACCAAGTAAATGTCACCTCTTTCTCTAATAAAATTAGTATTATATTCCTATAGTATACTGATGGCACTCAATGTATCTTCAATTTAAAGGAAAAGGAATAATGTCATGCTAACCTTTTAAGATATATAAAATAAATACCATAAAAGGTTAAAGGCTAAAAGCTTAAAGTAGGATCACTTAGCCTCCTCTTCTCTGGACACACAGTCATTAGGAGCTGATCACAGGGACTGTCTCTAAAGTTCTCAAATAAACTACATTTTTATTTGTTTGTTTGTTTTTTCCTGAGGTAAAGCAAATATATTCTTTACTTTTTGAAAGAAATTCAGCAGCACCGAGGTCATGATTTTTATTAAGTTCTAAAATCACAGCCAGTATCTAAATTGCATCTTTTCATAGATCTTTAATCAGTTTTTAATCACATTCACCACAAGTTCCAGGCACTGTAATAAAAATTTCCCTCTAACTTATTAGACCTAAGAGGAGTATGATCTTTTGGAAACTCCAACATAGGCTTAGCTGAACACAGAAATTTCTTTGGAGCCTGATTTTATTTTAGCCCTCTTTCCTGATTAGAAATGAAAATAAAATAAAATTTAACCATTAGGTGTATCAAAGAAATGAATGGCTATCTGTACCTTCCAGGGAAAATATTGCCATCTAGGCAGGACCCTCATAAACTAATGACAGGCTCAGTTCAGCCATAATGGACAATAGTTACCAATAAAACTGACTTACATAAATGTTTCAATTTTCATACTTTTCCTTATCCTTTAATATTAAACAAAGTCAGAAAAAGAAGCTTTAAAAGGAGACTGGAAGAAGGAGAAAAGAAGCATACTGGAGGTAAGTCATAGGGTGGAAATGAGTCATAGCAGGGGAATATGATGAAAATTTTTGATGGATTTATGTCATGTATTAGAGTGTAATAAGAAAATAAAACAGGAAAGAAAAGAGGGAGGCTTCAAAAGTCCTCCAGTGCTTCAATAACAATAAAAATAATGCTAATATAAGTAGTTCTCATCTGATTTGTGTTTGGACCACACAATGCACTTTTGCCCACAAACATTTTCTTTCCTAATTCTCACAATAACTCTTTGAAGTGAAAAAAAATTACTTAATGTTGATGTATGGCAGAAACAAACACAATATTGTAAAGTAATAATCCTTCAATTAAAAATAAATACATTTAAAAAAATTACTTGAGTTTCATACCACCTAACACTGCAGCATTCAATTGTAGGAATGGCATACCTTCTCTTAGGGGCTCTCTGCATAGAATCTGCATGCTCTGTGTTTAAACATGCAAGTAGAGTGGTGGATTCAATCACCCACAGTGTGAATAAGATCTACTAAAACTGGAGTGATCCGACAAGATTATGGATTTCTGATTCCTCTGTGTACCTGACCCTACTTCTCAGTTCTCATGTCATGTACCACATCCTAAAAGCTGCTTCTTTACTTACTGTGACTTTCGATGATATGGCCAGTGTAAGACACTGTGTCTTAATGACAAATTCGACAGAAGTAAAAGGCAACTCTAGGGACTTTTCTATGAATAAGAAAATTCTGCAGTGTTAACTGATAAATCTTTAATTTTTAATTTAATTGGACCTAATTAACTACATGTGAATTGAACAGCTGCAGTTTAACTGTTTTCATCCAATCTATGAAACTTAAACCGTCAATGATTGGTGGGTCAGAAATGAACAATAACAGTTTCTAATAGAGTTGCATTTATAAAAATATTTCATGTCTTTTGTTAATTTGTCATCTAGGACATGTTTAGTCTAAAATAAAGCAGAAGCCATGAATATTATTGTTGTGGCCTGGGTTCTGGCCCCATGAGACACATATGACCTCAGACAGAATACACTGAGTCAGCACTGTGGTCTAGAATAAGGACGAATTAGCCCTAGATCGGAGTTCACGTCCATGGAGTTGAGTCCCACGTGGACCAAACAGCTAATGGAGCTGAGTCATCAGTGTCTAGGGGCTCAGCCAGTTATTTCCCAACTGAGAAGCATTTTACAATACAGACTCATAAACCACTCCCTGGATCTATTTCACCCATATTTCTTAGAATGCTTATGGATCTGAATTTTTCAGAAGTTTCCCAGGTGACTGGATGATCAGTAAATTTGGGGAAACAGGGCTAGACTAAAATTATTCTAAGTGGGCATAAAAGGGGCATAGGAGTTCTCCATCTGCTCACAGACAGAAAAAAAGCCTCCTTAAACTACTGCCCCACCATCCAATGCTGCTAACTAGAAGTCTGATTACAATTTGACTCTTACTCCTTTCTTAACCATTTGTTTCTATGACTGACTGACTGACTGATTTTCTCTAGAAACTGAATTTGGAGACCAGAAACTTCATTACAGTGCAGCTATTTAAGGGCATTCTATTAATCTAAAGACCCAAAACCTTCAGCTCAACAGAAATCCCTCTAGTTCCTTTTCATCACTTCCATTTCCTATGTTCTCTTTTCCTAAAGCACCTATTTTATAGGTATTTAACATTAAGAATTAAAATTCTTGTGTTTTAACCTTTAACTCATTTTTGTTCTCATCTTTTCCTCTTTTCTCTCCAAATTTTAGAATATTTTATTGTCCAGAACACTAACTTAGGCCTTCACTCTGTTTTTCAACTCTTGCATTTATTTCAACTTTGCCTTTGCGATTTTTAATTTCTAGGACCAATTTGTGTTTTCTTATTATTCATCTTCATAACAATCTTTTCCTTTTCCTCCCACTTTCCTCCTCTTTTTCCTCCCATCCTTCCCCTTCTTTGCTTTTCTTTTAATGGATAATAGCCATTTGACTTTCTCTAAAAGATATTTTTAAGTGTTTCTTATTAAGTTTTCATCTATTTCTTGAAATATTTATTTTACAACCTTAGATCAGTAGTCCTGCTAGTTCATCTTGCTCCTTCTACTGTTTTTCATCAACTATCTGGGGATGGGTGGTTGTCCATTAATAGCTGGCATAGGTTACTTCTGCAGTGATATAGTTCCAATGTTCCAGCAGGCCTCAACTGTAATTGAAAAGACTGCTTTTGGTTTTCACATAAACGGTTAGGGCGGGTCAAGCAGACAACACCCCTCAAGGCTCCTGGGCATGGGTGGGCAGGCAGGCTGGGTATCCATCTGCTGTACCCCTTGCCAACTTAGGAAGATGTGTACTTTGGCAGAGAAGCACTTCAGAGCTTGAAACTCCTGGCAGAGCAGTCTGTTCTGTTTTTTCCCTCTGTGCCTGTATGCATCTCATGTCACCACATGATCTCCTCTCCTTTTCACTCAGACCCCTAAAGGCTTTATTTTGAAAATACATTTCAGGCTTACCCTGACGCTGAATTTCACTTGTGCCTGTCATTTAGTTTAGTGGGGTAAGTGAAAGGACTGAATTGCTCCATTGTTCAGATTTAGCTCCTATTTAATTATTACAAGGGCAATTCCTTCACCTCACTCTCCTTTATGTTAGGTCACTCTCAACTTGCAGGATCTCAGGATTGCATTCTCTCTAATTTGAAAAATTCTCAAAATTTTCTGCCTGCTGATGACATTCTTCCTCCTTTTCCAACACTGATCTGAAATATACACATATATTATATATATATATACACATTCAGCCACATAAGAGAGTCAAGACAAGAGGAAATTTAGATGTTTTCAGTTTGATCTCCTTCTACAATAATTCTCTTAGATTTCTCCCATATTAAACCACAGATACATTCAACTCCAGGCACAAACACAAACATTAAACCACATCTTTCGTAAAATACATAAGAAACCAGTAAGTAAAAAGCTCACAAAACTCACAGGCTAATGACATTTGTTTCTTCATGAAAACATAAACAGATGAATTATATTTTATATTTGACCTTTCTTTCTTTTTTAATTTTCTTTTTCAACAAAAGAAGTTCTACCTGACAAGGTATCTTCTTGGGTAAAGAGAAGTACTACTCAAGTTGATAAAGCATACCGTTTGACTACATATAACAGCTTCTATCATTTTCAAAATATTTAGTCCCAGAGAAGCCTGAAGTGAACCCATCATCATGGCCTATTGTGTCATACAAATTTATAACAAGAATGACACCTACAAGGTACTGTGAAAATCTATGTTAATAATTCTCAATCTCTTGGATGGTTATTGACCATCTGCAGCTACTAGTTACACAAGGAAACTATTTCTTGCCAAAACACAGACCCAGTTGCAGAGGGTTATAAATCCTATTAATCTGCATACATGCATTTTTTAGAGATTAAATTTTGAAATCATATAATTTTATATTTGCAAATATCACTCAGGAACATGCTATCTTCCATCTTCGCATAGTGAAGAATCAGTAATCACTCATAAGTCACACACCAAAATTCTACGTGTTCACCACATTAATCATAAGTGTGTGTGTGTGTGTGTGTGTATAATCCAGTTGTGATGTAAACTCAAAAACTAAGTAATGGAAGAATATAGAATTCATTTTGTGAAGGATTTTTTTAATCCAAAGAGATGTGTTCATTTGAACAATCTATCAAATATATTTTATTTTAACAACAACAAAAAAAAAAAACTAAGGGCTTTAGAATCTCCTTATCCTATTTCCAATTCACATCTAGGTGGTAAATACGGCACAAAAAAATGACCTGTAACAAGAAGTTGTCTGTCATACATTCATGCACTCAAATTGGTCTGGAGCTGATGGGACATGACATGCTACATGGACAAAAAAATAAACAGAGAAAAGCAAACAGCTTTGATATTAAAGGTAAGTTGTCCGGACTGCCCAGAGTAGCAAACTATAAAATTAATCCAGTGGCCAAAAGGACATGAGAATAAAGTATTTCTAAATATCAAGAGATGTAAATAGAGCTGTATTGGTAGTGACAATAATAGTGATTATCTTTTCCCTGTGAATTTAGAGACATTCTCAAATCAGCCATGTCATACTAGGCTTCCCTCAAAAGTATGAATAAATAGCAAGCCACCACTAAAGTAGAAAAGAAAGAATCTGAAGAAAGTGAATGTTCATGCTAGCAGAAGACTCTATAGTATATATGCAGTGGAGGCAAAATCTGCCTTGGGTCCCAGAGAGTGAGGGATCTGACAGTATTAAAATGATACATAATCCTATGTAAAGACAATTTCATTTTGATGGTCTAAGTTTAAAACACATTCCAGTGAAGATTGTGTGTCATGTTATGTTGAGTTTGGAAAGAGAAATAATTATATTATAACTTTTATCTGTGTATAAAAATGTACTGGACAAATAAATCTAATAATGTGTGACACTGTACAGGAGACAGGAATCAAGACCATCCCCAAGAAAATGAAATGTAAAAAAGCAAAATGGCTGTCTGAGGAGGCCTTATAAATAGCTGTGAAAAGAAGAGGAGTGAAGAGCAAAGGAGAAAAGGAAAGATATGCCCATTTGAATGCAGAGTTCCAAAGAATAGCAAAAAGAGATAAAAAGGTCTTCCTCAGTGATCAGTGCAAAGAAATAGAGGAAAACAACAGGATGGGAAAGACTAGAGATCTCTTCAAGAAAATTAGAGATACCAAGGGAACATTTCATGCAAAGATGGGCTCAATAAAGGACAGAAATGGTATGGACCTAACAGAAGCAGAAGATATTAAGAAGAGGTAGCAAGAATACACAGAAGAACCGTACAAAAAAGATCTTCACGACCCAGATAATCATGATGGTGTGATCACTCACACTCACCTAGAGGCAGACATCCTGGAATGTGAAGTCAAGTGGGCCTTAGGAAGCATCACAATGAACAAAGCTAGTGGAGGTAATGGAATTCCAGTTGAGCTATTTCAAATCCTGAAAGATGATGCTGTGAAAGTGCTACACTCTATATGTCAGCAAATTTGGAAAACTCAGCAGTGGCCACAGGACTGGAAAGGTCTGTTTTCATTCCAATCCCAAAGAAAGGCAATGCCAAAGAATGCTCAAACTACCGCACAATTGCACTTATCTCACACGCTAGTAAGGTAATGCTCAAAATTCTCCAAGCCAGGCTTCAGCAATACGTGAACCGTGAACTTCCAGGTGTTCAAGCTGGTTTTAGAAAAGGCAGAGGAACCAGAGATCAAATTGCCAGCATCCACTGGATCATCAAAAAAGCAAGAGAGTTCCAGAAAAACATCTATTTCTGTTTTATTGACTACGCCAAAGCCTTTGACTGTGTGGATCACAATAAAATGTGGAAAATTCTGAAGGAGATGGAAATACCAGACCACCTGACCCAACTCTTGAGAAACCTGTATGCAGGTCAAGAAGCAACAGTTAGAACTGGACATGGAACAACAGACTGGTTCCAAATAGGAAAAGGAGTACATCAAGGCTGTATGTTGTCACCCTGCTTCTTTAATTTATATGCAGAGTACATCATGAGAAATGCTAGGCTGGCAGAAGCACAAGCTGGAATCAAGATTGCCAGGAGAAATATCAGTAACCTCAGATATGCAGATGACACCACCTTTATGGCAGAAAGTGAAGAGGAACTAAAAAGCCTCTTGATGAAAGTGAAAGATGAGAGTGAAAAAATTGGCATAAAGCTCAACATTCAGAAAACTAAGATCATGGCATTTGGTCCCATCACTTCATGGGAAATAGATGGGGAAACACTGGAAACAGTGGCTGACTTTATTTTTTGGGGTTCCCAAATTACTGCAGATCGTGACTGCAGCCATGAAATTAAAAGATGCTTACTCCTTGGAAGGAAAGTTATGACCAACCTAGACAGCATATTAAAAAGCAGACACATTACTTTGTCAACAAAGGTCCGTCTAGTCAAGGCTGTGGTTTTTCTAGTGGTCATGTATGGATGTGAGAGTTGGACTATAAAGAAAGCTGAGCACTGAAGAATTGATGCTTCACTGAAGAATTGATGTGGTGTTGGAGAAGATTCTTGAGAGTCCCTCGGACTGCAAGGAGATCCAACCAGTCCATCCTAAAGGAGATCAGTCCTGGGTGTTCATTGGAAGGACTGATGCTGAAGCTGAAACTCCAATACATTGGCCACCTGACATGAAGAGTTGACTCACTGGAAAAGACCCTGATGCTGGGAGGGATTGGGGGCAGGAGGAGAAGGGGATGACAGAGGATGAGATGGCTGGATGGCATCACTGACTCAATGGACATGGGTTTGGGTGGACTCCGGGAGTTTGTGACGGACAGGGAGGCCTGGCGTGCTGCGGTTCATGGGGTCACAAACAGTCTGACACGACTGAGCGACTGAACTGAACTGACTGAATGTGTGAGGAGTTTTGGGCAGGAGAGTCTGGGGAATTAAGCATCTGTGCTGCCTTAGCTTTCTAGAGCTGCATTTCCTTTGTACCTGTGTCCAAATTTTCTCCTCTTATAAGGACAGCACTCATACTGGATCAGGGCCCACCCTAACAGCCTTAGTTTAATTTAATTACCTCTGTAAGACTCTATCTTTAAATATGGTCTCATTCTGAGGTACTAGCAGTTAGGACTTCAAACATGTGTTTTTGAGGGGACATGATTCAGCCCATAATACATGCTATTTTTGCTAGGTATTTTTGTAAAGAGAACAGCGATTAATGGGTGAAGGCAGGAGGGCAGGGGTGGGGGGGGATGAGGGAATCTTAACATTGAACTCTAAATAATAAGTTCACCAGAGCCTACACAACTGAATTAAATGTCAAGCAAGAGCCTACACTAGATGAAGGAAAAAATTTTCGGTTTTCTTAACAAGAAAAGCAGTGGCAAGTTGAAGAAGATACAGTGGTTTTTGAATATGGACCTTACAAATTCATATTAATAACGATAATATACAAAGGTATAGAGTCATCAACAAAATTAGAAAAACATTATTAATTGCAATGTGAACAGATGACTTAGGATTATTTAGGATGAGATCAAAATTAATTATGTATAAAAGCTCCTTTACTGGAAAATATGATAAAGTGTTTGTGGTATTACTATGATATGAGATATCAAATTAATATTATCTAACCTATTTTTTTTTTCAGTTTTCTGCTATCTATATAGCAATTGATGTTCATTATTAGGATGAGATTTTTAATTGGGGTGTTTGGTTTTTTTAGTTTTTTTTTTTTAGAATATCATTAATAAGATATGAGTACGAATATGAGTAACATGAAATTTCCTGGCATTTTGACCCTTACTGAAAAATCAGGCAGACCTGCTAAAATATGAGTGAGGGCTAGCATATCACTTTATGCTAACATCTTCCATTTCAAATTTTTCACCATGAAACATCCATGCATTTAAAATAAAAAACTATAATAAATTCACTTCAGTAGGGTTTTTGACTTTAGCTTTATACTCTCCCCTCCAGACCTCATCAGCAGTCTGGCCATGCCACCAAGCAGTCTAGGTTGAAAGAAGTCAAAAACACCGGTGTTTCTGGGAAAACACACATTCTCCTTTCTGACTCTCAGTCACAGCTTCAAAACCCCATGGGGTGATGCTGAGACCTGCCTGATTCACCTCGCCATGTGACCTGTTTTAGCTGGTGTGCTGGGGACTCACTGAACATCTCTTTTATTAATCCTTGTATCTACTGCTGTCAATCAACACTGGAGCTGAAACAGCTTTCCGAAATAAACACAGTGTTTTTCTGTACTCTCAGAGGGGAAAAAAAGAGAGAGAGATGAGGGCATTGGCCATATAAAACCATATGCTATATATACTTGGCTTAGAAAGCTAAGGTTTTTAAAATCTGTATTTTAAAAGTTGAGAGTCTATTCTAAAGTTTTAATTTTCCCTACTCAGATTCTAGGGGACATTATCTGTCTATTCTAGCTTTTTTTAGTTTTCTGGTATCTATATGACATTGCTACTCACTCATAGAACAAGGTTGTTGGTTAAGATGTTTGGTTTTGTTGCTGTTTTTCTCATGTTGTTTTTTATTCATTTATTTATTTGGAGGAGTTTCATTTTCCATTCATTGATTTTTCCTGAACAGCCCTGTCTCTTCTTGCCATGGTTCATCATTATGGTTACTTTGAATCTTCTCTTTAGGTAGGACAAGATGTGGGGTCTCAGACCCTCCAACATAGAGGAGAAATATGAACAAATTTGATAATGAAAACTTTCTTTCAATACAAATTCTAGAAAAGTCTTCACACATGCTCAGAGATATATAAAAATATTTATGAAGTATTGTTTGAAACAGCAATCAATAAGGAAACTATATCTGTTAATGGAACAGTAGTGAATAAACTATGAAATATCAGATCAGTAGAACACCACACAGAAGTTAGAGGAATGAGGTGGACCTGTGTGTACGCAGGTCTCTATACTTTGTTTTGCTTTTGGCCATTCAGCCTGCAGACCCATTTTTTATCTGAAGGGAATTCTCTTTTCACAAGATAGGAATACTTGGTAGATTTAACATGTGACTTGCCCATCCGCTCTACGTGCCCCTGAGTGGGCCTACAAAAATATTCTTTATGCCAAAGGTTGGCTTTTTGATACCTTCTTTATGAAAGAGGTACTACATCTAGAATATTTAGAAACAAGAATTAGAACAGTGTCTGATACATAATAAGTGCTCAATAAATGTCATCTCTTTCTATTATCTTATCCATTTATACAGAAATATATAGCATTAACTGGAATGTGAATCTCAAACTTTTTGTACAACTGCACTATGTCTCTGAGCTAACACTAATTCCTGAGGACCAAGAATATCACTCTAGAGTACTGATCAGAGTGAGGATATGGAGGATTCAGATTAAAATGGAATGCTGATAGCCTCAAAATGGGTTTAGAAAGACCCTGAAATACAAACAAATGCAAACTCAAGAGATGAAGAACAGATATCTTTAATCATAGAGTGCCGCCCACCCCAGCCCCCGCTCCCCACCCCCTACCCCGCCGCCACCAACCATGATACCTTTCTGATTTACAGAGTAAAGAATAAGGACTAAGTAACAAATGAAAGCAGAGACATTACTTTGCCAACAAAGGTCCATCTAGTCAAGGCTATGGTTCTTCCAGTGGTCATGTATGGATGTGAGAGTTGGACTGTGAAGAAAGCTGAGTGCCAAAAAAAATTGATGCTTTTGAACTGTGATGTTGGAGAAGATTCTTGAGAGTCCCTTGGACTGCAAGGAGATCCAACCAGTCCATCCTAAAGGAGATCAGTCCTGGGTGTTCATTGGAAGGACTGATGCTGAAGCTGAAACTCCAATACTTTGGCCATCTCATGCGAAGAGTTGACTCATTGGAAAAGACCCTGATGCTGGGACGGATTGGGGGCAGGAGGAGAAGGGGATGACAGAGGATGAGATGGCTGGATGGCATCACCGACTCGACAGACATGAGTTTGAGTGAACTCCAGGAGTTGGTGATGGACAGGGAGGCCTGGCGTGCTGCGATTCATGGGGTCACAAAGAGTCGAACATGACTGAGTGACTGAACTGAACTGAACTGAACAAATGAAATATGCTGGAACATCTATTCCTATATTCAACCAAGCCACACTGCAATTCTGAGGACCAGCCAGTGTGGTAACATCAGTGATGATCTGAAATGTATGGGTGATGGCTTCTACTCTGTGTGTATATGTTAGTAACTCAGTCATGTCCAACTCTTTGCAGCCCCATGGACTGTAGCCTGTGACATTCCTCTGTCCATGGGATTTTCCAGGCAAGAATACTGGTGTGGGTTGCCATTTCCTTCTCCAGAGGCTCTTCCCAACCCAGGGATCAAACCCAGGTCACCTGCAATGCAGGTAGATTCTTTACTGTCTGAGTCACACTACCATTTAATTCTCCAGCTTGGTTGGTTGAAGAAAGAGATGGATGGGTACTAGAGAGTGATAGTGGGAGAAGTACAACTATTGCCGGAAGCACTCCATTATTAAATAGAAGTATATTCAAGGATGAGGTTTGAGCAGTTCTGAAAACCCAAGTAAACGGGAAAGAAGTCTACTTATACTTATTTCAATCCCATTGCAAAGCAGCTCTGTTGCTGAGTGGATCTTGGAAGCATTTTCCATAAGACCATGACTGCCCTGGCCCATCTGGCAAAACCATTCTTCTCAAGAGATGGAGACATCACATATGTCTGGACTGGTGCCACTGTGCACTGAGTTTATTTAAAACTCCCTCTTCTGAGTCCTGGATCACCAGCAAACTCTGATTCTGAAGTTGTTTAACTCTAGGCAAAGAACAGATTGATGATATAACTGTTTTCCTGAAGTCACTGTATTTTTTCCCATGGTTTGAAGCGTCTTAAGGAGGTCTGTCTACAGGGAAAGACTGCATTAATCATGCTTTCACGTGTATGCCCAGGCCACGAAGTAGTTATATTTTCCTTTGTTAATAAATAAACCATCATTCTGGGTCTACCTCAGTCATGCAAGTATTTTGGTAATCATGAGTCAGATTCTCAGGGCCTGGTCACTCCTGGGAAATATAAGTCATTGGAACTTTAAGAGATGACCAAATTTAGCTGGTCTCTCTTTTAGATGACATCACATGTAGGAGCACATGTCCATTCGAAACATTTTTAAAATTTCCATTTCCTTCTTCTCCATTTAGCTTTTGGTAAGTACCTGCATTTCAATTTTTATTCCCCTAGCTATATTGCATGTAATTTGATTTCCACTTTTACTCTTTTATTCCAAGGTCTTCACTAACGGTTCCAGAAGGATTTTCTGTGAACCTAGTTTTATTGATGTTATTGCTATTGGAGATTATGGTCATATGATAAAACTAGGCCAGGCCCTGATGGGAGGGAGTTTGGGGAAGAATGGACACATGTATATGTATGGCTGAGTCCCTTCTCTGCTCACCCGAAACTACCACAACACTGTTAATCAGTTATATCCCTATACAAAATAAAAGGTTAAAGCAAAGCAAAACTAGGCCAGGTCCCAATTTTTCCCTCTGTATCCAACTGTGTCTAGAAACAATTCACACTTGACATCCATATAAGTGAAGAAATGGCTTCTCTATACGTTCATGGAATTTTTTTTTTCCCAGAGATGCACATGCTTATTGGTTGCTCTCTCAAGAACTCCCTGTATTTGCCTGTTGCCCAAACCTGTTGCCAAAGACAGTTTTCTTTATTTCCTTAGTCTTACTTAAACACATTAATCTGGATTAAATAAAGCAGTTTTCTGATGACCTGTCAAAAAACCAACTCCACAAATGATTAAACTTTTCTTAAGTCTTCTCCCAAACAAGTACTGGGTTGCCCAGAGATTTACCTTGGCAAAACGAACACTGCAAACCTAGAGCATGCTGGGTAAAAATCTCATCATTAATCCTCAAAGAGGTGACTGAGTTTGCTTGGCATTCACCTTTGGCCTTTGGCCAGATACGAAGAAATTTTTTCTTAGTGACAAAATAGAACTAAAGGCATTTGGTAAGAGAAGGGGAAAAATGGAGGGAGGACGGCAGAGAGGAAAGAGAATAGAAACATATAAATAAGAAATGTGTCCCTTTGGCTGGGCTTATGCATTATACTCAAATTCCAAATATAGGTTGAAATTTGTTTTAAGTTGTATTATTTTTGTAATTAGTTTATTAAGAGTAAATTTCCAAAATGAACCTGTTACATGCCAAGATTCAACAATGGAAGAGCCTAGAACTTTTAAAATTGGTTTAAAAATCACTGTTTTTCTAACTCATGAGTTAGCATGTGAATCATAGAATAAATGGCTCACCTAAAAATAATGTTAGAGCTTCATATAAAGTTAGTATTTTTGAACTATTTTAAAACTAAGTCTTTTTTTATCATCTAAAATTAAGTTTAGCACTTTGGAAAGTCACTTCCTTCAAAGCTCTAAGGATCTTATGCTAGAGCGATTAGTAAACAATCACATTCCCTTCCTGTATGCTTTGATCTGCTTTGTTGATGATGCTCCATTTAAAAAATGTGCTTCACAGCTGACAAAGGATTAATCTCCAAAATATATAAGCAGCTCATATGGCTCACATTAGAAAAACAAAATAGCCCAATCAAAAAGTGGGCAGAAGACCTAAACAGACATTTCTCCAAAGAAGACATATAGATGGACAATAAACACATGAAAAGATGCTCAATATCGCTCATTATTGGAGAAATGCAAATCAAAACTACAATGAGGTATTCACCTCACACCAATCAGAATGGCCATCATCAAAAAAAAAAAAAAAAACCTACAAATGATAAATGCTGGAGGAGATGTGGAAAAAAGGGAACCCTACTGCACTGCCGGTGGGAATATAGATTGATACAGCCACTATACAGAACAGTATGGAGGTTTGTCAACAAACTAGGAACAAAACTACCATATGACCCAGCAACCACGCTACTGGGCATATACCCTGAGAAAACCACAATTCAAAAAGACACGTGTACCCAGTGTTCACTGCAGCCCTACTTAACAACAGCTAGAACATGGAAGCAACCTAGATGTCGTTTGATAGATGAATGGATAAAGAAGACGTGGTACATATGTATAATGGAATATTACTCAGCCATAAAAAGGAATGAAATTAGGTCAGTTGTAGTGAGGTGGATGAACCTAGGGTTTGTGACACAGAGTGAAGTAAGTCAGAGAAAAACAAATATATTAACAGACAAATATGGAATCTAGAAAAATAGCATTGATGAACCTATTTTGCAGGGAAGAAACGGAGAAGCAGACATAGAGAATGGACTTGTGGACAGAGGGGAGGGGAAAGCAAGGGTGGGATGGATTGAGAGAGCAGCACTGGCACATACAGACTGCCACGTGTGAGAAAGATGGCTAGTGGGAGCCGTTGTACAACATAGGAAGCTCAGCCTGGCACTCTGACGATCGAGGGGCGGGATGGGAGAGGGGAAGGAGCCTCAGGAGAGAGGGGATATATATATAAAAAAAACTATGGCTCCTCTGTGTCGTGTGGCAGAAACCAATACAATATTGTAAAGCAATTATCCTCCAACTAAAAATAAAGAAAAAAATAAGCTTCAATTAACTAATTGCTTTTATATAGGACATCGTATAACATAGTGGAATCAACTGTATTAATAAATACATCTGAAGTAAAATTAGTTAACACATACGATGTTTTCGTTTTTCAGGCCTCCTCAACAAAAATTTATCCTAAATCAATAAACTAGAAATGTAACTAATATACACACACATATATTAATATAAAAACAATAATGATGATGGAATTACATCTTTAGAAGCCATCTAGCTCATTTTATAGATGAGGACAATGAAGTCAACAGAGTTATAAATTAGATGACATCTGTCTTCAAAATAGTAAAAATATTTTTGTCCTCTTCTTTTAAAAGTCACTCACAAAAAACACAGGTAACAAAAAACAGAAATAAAACTTTCACTTCATTACAATTGAGGATCTCTATAATCCTGAACCAATTAGTATATGAAAACAGAAAGTGGATAGAGAAATGGTGAAATGACTCAGCAGGCAGTGGTGGGAAGATGAAGTCTACAACAGCATGGTACAAACGAGAAGCAAGCCACTTTTATCCTAGAATCGTGGAAAGTTTTAGGAAATGGAAGTAGAAATCACTGAAGTCAGTCGGAAAATTTCTACTATCTCCCACCTCCAACAAATTACTGAACCGGAGGGCCCTTGACTGGAACACTGAGCACAGAGGACGGAGAGATGTGCTGCCCTGCTGGAAACTGGAGGATGACATTCTATCTGCATCATAAAACAGTGAGACTCCCAAGCTCTTCTGCCTCCCAGACTTAGTAGTATTTAGTACTCCTAGATTTAGCCTTCTCCAGGCAGGAAACAGAAGATCCTCTTTCTGAGAAGAACTGTTCCAGAATAAAAATCAACAGAATTTCACATCCAAGGGAAAATCCTGCTGACAACATTGATGGTATCCACCAGTTGGTAAGATCCAGCCAAATACACCAATGCCAATCAGTATTTTACTGCATCTTTCACAAATGTAAACAAGGTCAAGAGCAATCAGAGATTTGCGAAAGACAGAGATCAGATCAACCTTGCTGGGCTTTGTGAAAATCATGCTGCTGCTGCTAAGTCACTTCAGTCATGTCCGACTCTGTGCCGTCCCATAGACGGCAGCCCACCAGGCTCCCCCGTCCCTGGGATTCTCCAGGCAAGAACACTGGAGTGGGTTGCCATTTCCTTCTCCAATGCATGAAAGTGAAAAGTGAAAGTGAAGTCGCTCAGTCATGTCCAACTCAGCGACCCCATGGACTGCAGCCCACCAGGCTCCTCTGTCCATGGGATTTTCCAGGCGAGAGTACTGGAGTGGGGTGCCATTGTGAAAATCATATGAGTTTCTAAATTCACAGTATCTAGTAGAGTGAAGGTGCCTACAATGTATGCATAGGATTCTTAGATAATGTTGAATTCAAGTACACATTTCTTTCCTTCGAAAAATAACCAAATGGGCATCTTCACAATACACCTTTAAAGGTAGATGGGGAGTTCTGTTGTGCTGCTTTGCTCTTATTGTAATTACTATTTTTAAATAATAAGGACTGTGTCCTTAGCAGTTTCGAGAGAGATTTGGGACCACGGATACTGTAAAAATGGGAAAATTCTTTGTCTGAAATGAACATTCATGGATAGTGACACATCTGTCTACACAAAGAACAAGAATGTTTAGATGAACACTTTTCATTCAGGTATGCATATCAAAACCTCAATGTCGACCTGGAGCTTCTGGAAAGGGATCTTGTGTCAATATAAATAACTTGCAAATAGGAAAATCCCTTATGATAAGAATTAAAAATACATTTCCCCTGAAACACTGAAAATAGGAAATGTTTCATAATACAATGAAAGAAAGTGAAAGTATAGTGATAGTTTTTCTAGACAGGGTGTCTGATCACCAATGTAAATGGCAAAATATTTAAGATTAATGTTAATCTGAAGCTCATCCTCCTCTCTTATCAACCCCATCAGACTGAACACTGGTCACAGGGTCTGTGCTGGGGACCCTTGTGTGATTCCACATCGTGCATTCCCGCTTCCTTGAGTAACAGGTCCAGGTACTACTTACCAGCTCTCAGACTAAATGGTTCAGATGAAACCAACTTCATCCTCAAGTCTAGAGGTGGACATTTGATCCTTGAGGGACCATCCAGAACATCATCAACCTACCCCAAACACAGTAGTTGGTTAAGCAAAGAAAATATGTCCAGTAAGAAGGTTCCAGGCCTTTGGCCCTGGGCACTGGGTGAGAATTCTTTCCTTTCTGCAATACAGAAGATTTAAGGATGAGCTTCTAAAGGTCAGCTCTAAAAGAAAGCCTACCTGAGAGGGAAGTCAACTTCCAGATGGATGCAAAACAAAGATTAAAAGAGTGATTTGATTTTGATTACATCAATACATCAGATCTAGTGGTACTCAGGCAATACATACACTGGGCTTTTCAGGTATATGAGCCAATTAAGTTCCCTTTTTTGCTAAAGCCAGTTTGGATTGGGTTTCCTATCACTTGAACTAAAAAACCCTAAAACAAGCATGCATTTGTATGTAAGTATATTCAAGATAAAACTATGTATAATCTAGTCTCCTTCCTTAGATCATATAAACTAAACTCCCCACACATGTCTCACATACAGTCTTCCAACACAAATATATATCATAATAGAGCCTAAAAGCTATTTTTTAATTTTTCAAAACCTAGTATACTTAGTAAGGTGTAAGAAATGCTCAATAAATGTTATTGAGTGATTTGAAGATGACAGACTGAATATATGAATGAATAATATAGATCCCTGAACTTGTCTAATATTAATCCATGCAATATAGATTCTCTGTATAGATAATCATTAATCCTAATTTAATAATTTCCAAGAATCATTGGAAGCTCCCAATCTTCTCCAGCTGAAAGAAAACTTAAATTAGCTTTATCCAGTGCAAACAGAATGCACCTACAAGATTCTTAGTGCTTGATTAGAGATTGGAAAAAACCAAGATAAACTGGTATGGTTCTTATCAACTAGAAGCTCCTCAGTTAATATGTATAATGCACGGAGGACTCAAGGAAATATGACTATACAACTGTATGCACACGGTTAAGATAGCTTTTTAAAAAAGCCTCATACTATACTGATCCTTTTATAATCCTAGGAATTTTCCTCTAAACATACACTAACTTGCTTTTACAAGAATAATAATTAAAGTAATTTATTAAGCAGTTATCTTGTGCTCTATACACACTGTGTGATACGAAGAGGTGATTCATTGGAAAAGACCCTGATGCTGGGAAAGACTGAAGGCAGGGGGAGAAGGGGACGGCAGGATGAGACGGTTGGACTGCATCACTGACTCAGTGTACGTAAGTCTGAGCAAACTCCAGGAGATGGTGAGGGACAGGGAAGCCTGGCATGCTGCAGTCCATGGGGCTGCAAAGAGTAGGGACTTAGTGACTGAAACACGATACATTGTGTGAAGTCTTCATACACATTACTATTTTTTGAGCTCCTCATATCAACTGTACATGGTATAACTGAAGATAATTTATTTGAAAGTCTGTAAGCATTCAAATAATAATTTATACTTTAAAAGAATGTTTTTCATGATTGCCCATTTTTAGTCACGCTATATAATAACAGGTCACTTGCTACAATGCGCTCTGCTGAGTTAAGTTGTTTTTTTGGTGTTTTTTGGGTTTCCCTGGTGGCTCAATAGTAAAGAAACTGCTGCAAGGTGGTAAACGACAGGAAGGTGATGATGAAATGGACAAGGCAGTGTGGAACACAAAGAAAGGTTAGAAAATAATTCTTTGATGCTGTGAAATTTCATAAATCCCATGGAACAAAATATATTCACTGGTGAGCAGAAGTTACTCCAAATGCACAGGAAGGGAGAGAAGCTTGAAAATGAAGGAAAGTACAAGTAGGCAGTGGGCTCTGCCTGATCTTTTCCGAAGACCTATTGTATCATCCTCTCCTGTGCTGCCGCTGCTGCTAGGTCACTTCAGTCGTGTCCGACTCTGTGTGACCCCACAGACGGCAGCCCACCAGGGGCAGGAATCCCCGTCCCTGGGATTCTCCAGGCAAGAACACTGGAGTGGGTTGCCATGTCCTCCTCCACCTCTCCTGTGGCTGCTACAGAAAGAGCAAATCCTAGTGATCAGCGATCTTACGAAACTTCTTTCTGCAGATTAGGAACAAATTTTATGTTTTAAAATAAATCTTGTGCCTAAAAAATTCCCAGGTGCTTTTTAGCCATTTTTTAAGGAAATGAATATGGTTTATAAATTCTGATTTTGTAATAAAAATGTGGTAGGCAAAATAAATTGATTATACATACAATGTTTATATCATTAAATCTTTATATTTTATGTGATACATATTTTCCTTTCACAGATAAACAAATATTTTCGTTTGAATCATCTACAGATACACAGAATTCTTTAGTAATTTGCATGGTATTTAACTCATAAAAATGATTCTGTAAGACATCAATGCATATTAAATTTATTTATTTCATATCATAGTTGAAGTCTCATATTATATACCAAAACTATCAGACCAAAATGTCTTTTGTAAATCACTGTGCTCTTTTGGAATTAAGATACCTAAAGTAAGGAATATTAATCTGGAATGAGTCAGGTCCCGACAGTGTAAGTAAATGATCTTTTATTGTAGGTATTAGTGCCCATACTTTATTGATGGGGAAAATGGGGCTCAAAGAAAATAAGTAAGGTCAAAGTAAGCCAAGATTCAAATTCTTGCCTCTCTGATTCTAAAGCCTATGCTATGCTATGCTAAATCGGTTCAGTCATGTCCGACTCTGTGTGACCCCATGGACAGAAACCCACCAGGCTCCTCCGTCCACAGGATTCTTCAGGCAAGAACACTGGAGTGGGTTGCCATTTCCTTCTCCAAAAGCCTATGCTCTTTTTTAAAAAATAACATTTGCTTTTGGCATTGCTGGGTCTTCCTTGCGGCAAACACGTTTTCCCTGGTTGTGGGACTTCTCACTGGGGCGGCTTCTCCTGTTGGGAGCAGGTGCTCTAGGCTGTGCAGGCGTCAGTACTCGTGGCTCCCCGGCCCAGCATGCGTGGCTCCTGGGCCCAGCACTCGAGGCTCCCCGGCCCAGCACACGTGGCTCCAGGGCCCAGTACTCGTGGCTCCCGGGCTCAGTACTCGAGGCTCCCCGGCCCAGTACTCGAGGCTCCCGGGCTCAGTACTCGAGGCTCCCGGGCTCAGTACTCGAGGCTCCCGGGCTCAGTACTCGTGGCTCCCCGGCCCAGCACACGTGGCTCCAGGGCCCAGTACTCGTGGCTCCCGGGGTCAGTACTCGTGGCTCCCCGGCCCAGCACGCATGGCTCCAGGGCCCAGTACTCGTGGCTCCCGGGCCCAGTACTCGTGGCTCCCCGGCCCAGCACGCGTGGCTCCAGGGCCCAGTACTCGTGGCTCCAGGGCCCAGCACGCGTGGCTCCCCGGCCCAGCACACGTGGCTCCAGGGCCCAGTACTCATGGCTCCCGGGCTCAGTACTCGTGGCTCCCCGGCCCAGCACACGTGGCTCCAGGGCCCAGTATTCGAGGCTCCCGGGCTCAGTACTCGTGGCTCCAGGGCCCAGTACTCGTGGCTCCAGGGCCCAGCACGCGTGGCTCCCCGGCCCAGCACGCGTGGCTCCAGGGCCCAGCACGCGTGGCTCCCCGGCCCAGCACGCGTGGCTCCAGGGCCCAGTACTCGTGGCTCCCGGGCTCAGTACTCGTGGCTCCCCGGCCCAGCACACGTGGCTCCAGGGCCCAGTACTCATGGCTCCCGGGCTCAGTACTCGTGGCTCCCCGGCCCAGCACACGTGGCTCCAGGGCCCAGTACTCGTGGCTCCCGGGCTCAGTACTCGTGGCTCCCCGGCCCAGCACGCGTGGCTCCAGGGCCCAGTACTCGTGGCTCCCGGGCTCAGTACTCGTGGCTCCCCGGCCCAGCACACGTGGCTCCAGGACCCAGTACTCGTGGCTCCCGGGCTCAGTACTCGTGGCTCCCCGGCCCAGCACACGTGGCTCCAGGGCCCAGTACTCGTGGCTCCCGGGCTCAGTACTCGTGGCTCCCCGGCCCAGCACGCGTGGCTCCAGGGCCCAGTACTCGTGGCTCCCGGGCTCAGTACTCGTGGCTCCCCGGCCCAGCACGCGTGGCTCGAGGGCCCAGTACTCGTGGCTCCCGGGCCCAGTACTCGTGGCTCCAGGGCTCAGTACTCGTGGCTCCCAGGCTCAGTACTCGAGGCTCCCCAGCCCAGCACACGTGGCTCCAGGGCCCAGTACTCGTGGCTCCCGGGCTCAGTACTCGTGGCTCCCCGGCCCAGCACGCGTGGCTCCAGGGCCCAGTACTCGTGGCTCCCCGGCCCAGTACTCGTGGCTCCCGGGCTCAGTACTCGTGGCTCCCCGGCCCAGCACACGTGGCTCCCGGGCTCAGTACTCGTGGCTCCCCGGCCCAGCACACATGGCTCCAGGGCCCAGTACTCGTGGCTCCCGGGCTCAGTACTCGTGGCTCCCCGGCCCAGCACGCGTGGCTCCAGGGCCCAGTACTCAAGGCTCCCCGGCCCAGCACACGTGGCTCCCCGGCCCAGCACGCGTGGCTCCCGGGCTCAGTACTCGTGGCTCCCCGGCCCAGCACGCGTGGCTCCAGGGCCCAGTACTCAAGGCTCCCCGGCCCAGCACACGTGGCTCCCCGGCCCAGCACGCGTGGCTCCAGGGCCCAGTACTCGTGGCTCCCGGGCTCAGTACTCGTGGCTCCCCGGCCCAGCACACGTGGCTCCAGGGCCCAGTACTCGTGGCTCCCGGGCTCAGTACTCGTGGCTCCCCGGCCCAGCACGCGTGGCTCCAGGGCCCAGTACTCGTGGCTCCCGGGCTCAGTACTCGTGGCTCCCCGGCCCAGCACGCGTGGCTCCAGGGCCCAGTACTCGTGGCTCCCCAGCCCAGCAATTGTGGCCCCAGGGCCCAGTACTCGTGGCTCCCGGGCTCAGTACTCTTGGCTCCCGGGCTCAGTACTCGTGGCTCCCAGGCTCAGTTGCTCGGCAGCATGTGGGATCTTCCCAGATCAGGGGTCGAACCCAGATCTCCTGCACTGGCAGGTAGATTCTTTACCACTGAGCCACTATGGAAGCCCTCTTTTTTTTTTTAATGTTTCTTATCTGAATCCATTTTTTAAAATTAAAGTATAATTGCTTTACAAGTTTGTATTAGTTTCTGTTGCACAACAAAAGTGAGTCAGCTATATGTATACACACAATGTATAATAAAATACACTAGAATGTAACTCCATGAGGTCAAGGATTTCTGTTTTGTTCACTGTTGTAGTTCCAGAAACTATGACAGTTACTAGTATATATTTAAGAGGTACTTAATAAATATTTGTAAAACAAATAGAAAAATGATTACTTCTTCTCCTTACTATTAACACAACCTAATGCTTAACTTGTTTAGCAATGAGAGGATAAATGTCTTTTATTTACATCTGACTATGTTTATACTCTTGTGAATGTGACATAATAGAAAAGTGAATAAAGAAAACACATTGTAAGAAATCCCATAATTCCTGGGATGATTTTCTTCAGTAAATGAAAGAGGTGGAAGACAGTGTATATGATAGTTTTATGTCTGATTGTAACAGTTTATCTCTAGGAACATAAAGGAAGGCAAACTACGTGGGTGCACAGGACATGATGAGTGATTTGAACATCCTCATCAGACTACTTACATTTTTTTAGTGAAAAAGAAGGAAGGTCATCAGCTGAGACTAAGAATGAGGGAGGTGATAGTGTTTGAGGAGAGAGAAAAAAAGTCCAAAATAGTCATTTGACAGACTTGGAGAGGGAAGAGGTTAGGGACATACAAAAAGATAAGTGGCATCAAGAGAGAGACTAGTCTGCAGTCCTGTTTATCCACGGATTCATGTACAGAGCCAGATTTACCCATGGCTGTGGTTTTGTCAGGAGGGGCAGCTGTGAGAAGATACCGCTCCTGGAACGTAAGGAGCAGTGGCTGCGCTTTGCTGGAGCAGCCGTGAAGAGATACCCCACGTCCAAGGTAAGAGAAACCCAAGTAAGACGGTAGGTGTTGCGAGAGGGCATCAGAGGGCAGACACACTAAAACCATAATCGCAGAAAACTAGCCAATCTGATCACAGGACCACAGTCGTGTCTAACTCAATGAAACTAAGCCATGCCCTGTGGGGCCACCCAAGACAGTTGGGTCAAAAAGTTGGCTTAAAACTTAACATTCAGAAAACTAAGATCATGGCATCTGGTCCCATCACCTCATGGGAAATAGATGGGGAGAAGGTAGAAACAGTGTCAGACTTTATTTTTTTGGGCTCCAAAATCACTGCGGATGGTGACTGCAGCCATGAAATTAAAAGACGCTTACTCTTTGGAAGGAAAGTTATGACCAACCTAGACAGCATATTAAAAAGCAGGGACATTACTTTGCCAACAAAGGTCCGTCTGGTCAAGGCTATGGTTTTTCCAGTGGTCATGTATGGATGTGAGAGTTGGACCGTGAAGAAAGCTGAGCACCAAAAAATTGATGCTTTTGAACTGTGGTGTTGGAGAAGACTCTTGAGAGTCCCTTGGACTGCAACCAGTCCATTGTAAAGGAAACCAGTCCTGAATGTTCATTGGAAGGACTGATGCTGAAGCTGAAACTCCAATACTTTGGCCATCTCATGTGAAGAGTTGACTCACTGGAAAAGACCCTGATGCTGGGAGGGATTGGGGGCAGGAGGAGAAGGGGTCGACAGAGGATGAGATGGTTGGATGGCATCACCGACTCAATGGGCATGAGTTTGAGTAAACTCCGGGAGTTGGTGATGGACAGGGAGGCCTGGCGTGCTATGATTCATGTGGTCGCAAAGAGTCAGACACGACTGAGCGACTGAACCGAACTGAACTGAACTGTGGTTTTGTAAAGGACAAGGCAAAAGATAGGCAAGGGAGTGATGATCAGCCATGAAATTAAGCTTTGTGGGAGGAAACATAGAACACCAAGAGGTTAAGAGACAATCAAAAGTGGTCCGTAAAATCAACGGAGTCAAGGTACTGACTTTATTAAAGTGGAGCCATTTTTCTAGTCACTCAACTCTTTTTGAATCTTAATCCTGTTATTAACTATATTACTTTCTTTTTTGTATTACATGAAAGTAACGCTAAATTTGACATTAAATTCACCTACTCAAAAATACTTTACTGAGTACCAAACGCTGTGGGATATAAAGTTAAATAAGATTGGTCTTTTCCCTGAAGAATTTCACAGCCTCCCAAAGGAAACAGGCAGGAAAGCAAGGAATTACAGAATAATGTGGAAGATTCTATGAAAAATTACTACAGTGATACAGAAAGGAGATCTCTGAATCAAATTGGAGGGTGACAGAAGACTTCTGAGGTGAGGTTTTGAAGATCAGGCAATCAAACAGGAAATAGAAAAGGTCCTTCCATGACTCACCCAAAGTACAAATCAAAATGCTTATCGAAGTTACGTCAACTAAGAGTCTTGTGGCACAGCTCTAAAAATCACCTCCTAAATTAGATAATTTCATGGAGCAGCCATAGCAGTTCTGACAGATGGGGCCATTTCACCCAGTTCTGTTTTCTACATCGTCTCCACGAAGCCATCTTGAGCAACTACTTCAAGTATCTTGCTGGAATCAAAATGCTCTATACAGGTTCTCTGACCTCCCAATGCAGGGAACCTATATAAGGGAGAGATTAGTTTGCCATTCATACTTAGAAAATTCATGAACACCCTCACAGTTTATCACTGGCTTTTTTCCCTAAGTGCTAACAAACCCTTATTTAATATTCTGTTTTAGGATTTTCCCAATAACTTACATCAGATTCATCAACCTGTAACTTGCCTGCTTACAGAGGGTGATATTAGGATGGGAAGCAATACCAGTTTTTGAAAATATTTTAAGGAGATAATAGTGTTTGAGAGTCACTTTTATGCTGAGGGAATTGAGATGAGAAAGTTCTGCCTAAGACAAAGGATGAGGATAGACAGGGCAAGATAAATGGGACAAAAAGGGAGAACATTAGCCTGGAGAAATGGAGTGTTATTTAAGAAGTTTGTGTTCAGTTCATGAAGGGGAGTAATCCAGGTCAGCTTGGATAAAGTCCTTAGAAGTCAAAGATGATGTCTTGGTTCTGACATCTGGTAAAGGGCTCTCTTAGAGCTCAAGATAGAAGCCAGACTTACTGGGGAAAAACTTGGAAACCACTTTTAAATAAAACAAAGGAAATTCTTTTCTATGACGTCACACCAATTCTGCCAAATCACAGTCTGCCAATGCTTGTCACAATGTTTACAATTAAGAATTTGAATACATAAAAGTCCTTGGTTCTCCTGCAGTTCAGCAAGGCTGCTAAGAATCCGGAATAACTCCTTCAAGGGAAAGGAAAAGAAATTAAATTGATGACAGACAAAACAATCACAGCTCAGTACAGATAAAAGAGACTAGTAGGTTAAAGAAATTGCATTAATTGGGTCAGCAAGGACCTAGCTGATAGTCAAGCCATTAACTGCTTTTTTTCTTTCCTTAATCATAAAAGTTAATTCAAAAAACAAAAGTTTTGTGTGATTCCTTTAGTGCCTATATTAATTTTTTAAACTTAAAATCAAAATACAGACTTAATACTACTTTTATCAAAGTTAAAAACAGTGCCTGACAAAGCAGGATGGCTAAGGGAGAAACTATCTCTGATTATCGTTTGGTTAAATCTTATTTGGGGAAAAAAAAAGTAATGCTTGAGCAAAGTATCTAATGAGCAGAGAATCCAATATTCTCATTCAGTTTTTGCTGGGGAGGCAGGAGGTGGAACCTAGAAATCCTGAAATTGCCAAAATGAAAGTAATCTGATTAAATTTCTCTCAACATTAACAACAATTTATTATTATGCCAAGATTAGCCAGTCCTGAAAACCAGTATGTTTCCTTCAAGGAAGGCAGCTAAGGCAATCAGAAAAATATGCTGGTTGTTTTTTTTTTAACCAGCATTACTTATGCAATAGTAACCAAACGGTGTGAATAATTATATATCAGTGGGTACTCCACGGGAGGGTACCATCTTGTCTATTGTCTTATATGCTCTGAACAGACAGAAGATCATGCTAAAAAACCAAGAACTTGTGAAAACTGAATCACATGAATAGCTTCAATTGAAATCTATGCAAAATTAATCTGGCGTATTTAATGATGAATCACTGCTATTGTGTTTTTATGTTATTGGCAATTATACATAATTGATGACTGGTTTATACATTTATTGTAACTAGCATTTTTAACAATTTTTTTCTCTTTTATTTCTCAGTGCCTGCTGTCGGTGTTCCTTGAAAGTTTTCCTCATTCTATAGCAGATTTTAATTATTATCACTTTACTCCTGTCATAGAAGTTAAAACAAAATTCTGGACTTGATACCTCAAATTTAGGTCCCAGGCTCTAGTCTGAGGAACTCTGCCCTGAAGTGCCTTGGCCCACTCTACACCATCACAGCAGATCTTCAAATGCCATTTTAATTACTCTCCATTTAGGACCATAGAAGTTATGCTAACTGAACAGACAAGAGAATGAAAATGTAGGTTGTAAGCCTGTACAGGAGCTGGCAATACGGCAAGTGCATGAGGGAAGCAGTGTACAGGGCAGGGGTGGGAGAGCGGGTTGGTCCCCAAGCGTGGGTAAAAAAAGAAGAGGCAGATGCCAGAGAGGGAACAGATGTGGAGTTTATAAACCTGCACCCCAATACTTCAGAGAAAACATAAAGCTGCTCCCATTTGTTTTTTCCTATCTGCCTTCTCCTGATGTTTAGCTTTTATATTGGCAGATGCTCAGGTGTGTTCAGGGTGGTATAATTGGGCATTGATCAGGTTACAAAAAGAATTAAATTAGGAAACAATTTCTGTTTAAGTCATTGGGAAAAAATAAGGGACAGCTTATCTCCACATTATTTCACAGACATCTTCTCCATTTTATGCACTGCCTAGGACTCAGTGTAATGCCTCATGTATTGCTGCTGCTGCTAAGTCATTTCAGTCGTGTCCGATTCTGTGGGACCCCATAGACGGCAGCCCACCAGGCTCCTCTGTCCCTGGGATTCTCCAGGCAAGAATACTGGAGTGGTTTGCCATTTCCTTCTCCAATGCATGCGTGCATGCTAAGTCGCTTCAGTGTCCGACTCCTCATATGCTATAGGAGCTCAATGAATAAATACTGAATATATTATTTTTAATCATTTTTAAAAGAAACTTCTCAGTATTATATGTATATTGCTGTCTAGAACCAAGTCACAGACTCACCTAACCAATTCATAGCTTCCCGAATTGTTAATCTAGAAATAGTACAAGCATCCAGGATATAGCAGGGAGGGTGTACGCCTGTGTCTGTAGTTCAGGGTTGTTCATCCAATGTTCTAGGTATAATGGAGAAGGAAATGGCAGCCCACTCCAGTACTCTTGCCTGGAAAATCTCATGGATGGAGGAGCCTGGTAGGCTACAGTCCATGGGGTCACAGAGAGTTGGACATGACTGAGTGACTTCACTTTCACTTTCTAGGTATAAAAAAGGTAGAAATGTATTTTCTGGCTCAAATCTACATTTTGTCTTAAATAACCGTGTGAATTTGATCCTAATAGCAGCCAGCTGCTTGATCTTAGGGCATAGAGTTATTATACTACCTTTGTTTTCTGGTCTTTAAGTAGAGGGCCTATACATTTCACTACATTTTATTAAGAAGTCCTGCCTGCAGAGTACTATGCCCGACACTGCTATTGGGAAGGAATATGATAGCATGGGGCTTTCTATTTTCTTTAGGAGCCAAGACCACCCCAAGTAAGCAGATCTCTATCCTCTTCTAAACATTCACAAGGAGTATCTCTTAATTAACAATGTTAACAATAAAAGTATTCCTTCCACTTTCTTTTTCTTAAATCCCTTTTTTTAAGGACACTGACAAAATGCCTTACATTCCCTAGAGTTAGGAAGCTTTTTATTTCGAAGCTAAATCCTGTGTGCCATAGCTTAAATCTATTTCGTCTTATTCTGTTCTCATGGAAGACAGAGAAAAATCATTTATCCTCCTCTATATAATAGTCCTTCATGTATTAAAGATTTCAGTCTTCATTTCTCCAGGTTACATAATGCCAATTCCTTTCATTTTATTCATATATCTTATTTTCCCCAAGCTTTTAAACTCTTCTTGGACTCTATGGATAATCAAATAGTCCTGCAGTCCCTTTCAGATTCTAATTGAGTAATAAACCTGCCAGGAGCGAAATATTTTTAAGTCTTAAATCAGAATCTCACATGATCTGGGGTTTAAAACATTTTAAGAGAGCAGGACGAAGCTGGAAAGCACTGGCACAGAAAGCATGGGAAGACGCAAGAAAGTACTCTTCGAATATTGTTATTATTTTATTACAGAGAAAATTAAGGGATACATCACAGCAAATAAGGAAAAATGCAAGATCAAAGTCACAATTAAAATAGCCAGCTGCTGATTCCTGATTTCCTACCAAATTGCTGTCAGATGACTATGATATCTGATCATAGTAATCTAGATTGAAGTTAAAAAAAAATCACAGTTTAATTGGGCATGAATTAACTCTACACTGTGTTCATATTATTTTTCTAGAAGTCTTCCAGTTTTTTCTTCTTCCCTTTCCAACTAAGTTCTGCAAAAGAATTCCTCCCCATATAACGTATGGAGAAAAATAAGAGACTGTTACCCTATTAGACTTCATCTAACATCTAGAATCAATTAGCATGTATATAAAATATCATTTGCCTAAATTCCATAACTAATGAATGGATAAACAAAATATGGTATAGCCATACAACAGAAAAGCCACAAAAAGGAGTGAAATACTGATGCATGTTACACACCATAGATAAACCTTGAAACACTTTGTTGAGTGAAGGGAGCGAGACACAAAAAGCCACATATGTAGGAGCCCATTTGTATGACAGGTCAAAACAGGCACATCCACAGAGACAGAGACAGATTCGATCTCACCAGGGACGCTGCGCAAGAAGGATGGGGCACAACTGCTTGACGTGGATAGCATTTCCATCTAAGGTGATGAAGAAGTATTGGAACTGGATAGTTGTGATGGTCATGGCAGGACTCATACAGTGATGTCATCATTTTTGTGAAATTCTTCTCATAAAATGTACTTAATGGCCTTGAATTATATATTTTAACATGGTTAAAATGGTAAACTGTGTGGTATGTACATTTTACCACAATAAAGAACACAAAACTTGTATTCTCAGGGAGTGTCAGTTCAGTTCAGTTCAGTTCAGTCACTCAGTCATGTCCGACTTTTTGCGACCCCATGAATCGCAGCACGCCAGGCCTCCCTGTCCATCACAAATTCCCGGTGTTTACTCAAACTCATGCCCATCGAGTCGGTGATGCCATCCAGCCATCTCATCCTCTGTCGTCCCCTTCTCTTTCTGCCCCCAATCCCTCCCAGCATCAGGGTCTTTTCCAACGAGTCAACTCTTCGCATGAGGTGGCGAAAGTATTGGAGTTTCAGCTTCAGCATCAGTCCTTCCAGTGAACACCCAGGACTGATTTCCTTTAGGATGGACTGGTTGGATCTCCTTGCAGTCCAAGGGACTCTCAACAGTCTTCTCCAACACCACAGTTCAAAAGCATCAATTTTTTGGTGCTCAGCTTTCTTCACAGTCCAACTCTCACATCCATACATGACCACTGGAAAAACCATAACCTTGACCAGACGGACCTTTGTTGGCAAAGTAATGTCTCTGCTTTTTAATATGCTGTCTAGGTTGGTCATAACTTTCCTTCCAAGGAATAGTGTCTTCTAATTTCATGACTGCAATCACCATCTGCAGTGATTTTGGAGCCCAAAATAATAAAGTCTGACACTGTTTCCATCGTGTCCCCATCTATTTCTCATGAGGTGATGGGACCAGATGCCATGATCTTAGTTTTCTGAATGTTAAGCTTTAAGCCAATTTTTTCACTCTCCTCTTTCACTTTCATCAAGAGGCTTTTTAGTTCCTCTTCACTTTCTGCCATAAAGGTGGTGTCATCTGCATATCTGAGGTTATTGATATTTCTCCCGGCAATCTTGATTTCAGCCTGTGCTTCTTCCAGCCCAGCATTTCTCATGATGTACTCTGCATATAAGTTAAATAAGCAGGGTGACAATATACAGCCTTGACATACTCCTTTTCCTATTTGGAACCAGTCTGTTGTTCCATGTCCAGTTCTAACTGTTGCTTCCTGACCTGCATACAGGTTTCTCAAGAGGCAGGTCAGGTGGTCTGGTATTCCCATCTCTTTCAGAATTTTCCACAGTTTATTGTGATCCACACAGTCGAAGGTTTTGGCATAGTCAATAAAGCAGAAATAGATATTTTTCTGGAACTCTCTTGCTTTTTCGATGATCCAGCAGATATTGGCAATTTGATCTCTGGTTCCTCGGCCTTTTCTAAAACCAGCTTGAACATCTGGAAGTTCTTGGTTCATGTATTGCTGAAGCCTGGCTTGGAGAACTTTGAGCATTACCTTACTAGCGTGTGAGATGAGTGCAATTGTGCGCTAGTTTGAGCATTCTTTGGGATTGCCATTCTTAGAGATTGGAATGAAAACGGACCTTTTCCAGTCCTGTGGCCACTGCTGAGTTTTCCAAACTTGCTGGCATATTAAGTGCAGCACTTTCACAGCGTCATCTTTCAGGATTTGAAATAGCTCAACTGGAATTCCATCACATCCACTAGCTTTGTTCATTGTGATGCTGTCTAAGGCCCACCTGACTTCACATTCCAGGATGTCTGGCTCTAGGTGAGTGATCACAAACATTGTGATTATCTGGGTCGTGAAGATCTTTTTTGTACAGTTCTTCTGTGTATTCTTGCCACCTCTTCTTAATATCTTCTGCTTCTGTTAGGTCCATACCATTTCTGTCCTTTATTGTGCCCATTTTTGCATGAAATGTTCCCTTGGTATCTCTAATTTTCTTGAAGAGATAGCTAGTCTTTCCCATTCTGTTGTTTTCCTCTATTTCTTTGCATTGATCGCTGAGGAAGGCTTTCTTATCTCTCCTGGCTATTCTTTGGAACTCTGCATTCAAATGGGAAGATCTTTTCTTTTTTCCTTTGCTTTTTGCTTCTCTTCATTTCATAGCTATTTGTAAGGCCTCCTCAGACAACCATTTTGCCTTTTTGCATTTCTTTTCCTTGGAGATGGTCTTGATCCCTGTCTCCTGTACAATGTCACGAACCTCCGTTCATAGTTCATCAGGCTCTCTGTCTATCAGATCTAGTCCCTTAAATCTATTTCTCACTTCCACTGTATAGTCATAAGGGATTTGATTTAGGTCATGCCTGAATGGTCTAGTGGTTTTCCCTACTTTCTTCAGTTTAAGTCTGAATTTGGTAATAAGGAGTTCATGGTCTGAGCCACAGTCAGCTCCTGGTCTTGTTTTTGCTGACTGTATAGAGCTTCTCCATCTTTGGCTGCAAAGAATATAATCAATCTGATTTTGGAGTTGACCATCTGGTGATGTCCATGTGTAGAGTCTTCTCTTGTATTGTTGGAAGAGGGTGTTTGCTATGACCAGTGCATTCTCTTGGCAAAACTCTATTAGCCTTTGCCCTGCTTCATTCCGTACTCCAAGGCCAGATTTGCCTATTACTCCAGGTATTTCTTGACTTCCTACTTTTGCATTCCAGTCCCCTATAATGAAAAGGACATCTTTTTGGGGTGTTAGTTCTAAAACTCGCAGGTAGTGTACATATTACCAAAAATTGAAGCAGAAACAGAGGTGGGACACAAGAGGACTTTCTTGTAAGTTGGTAATCAGTTTAATATTTATTGAGAGCCTACAAAGAGCAAAGTACTGGGCTGAGTGTAGAGACATAGCAGGGAATAGAGACAGATATGGATTCTGCCCTAGCACAGCAGTTTAGAGAAGCAGCCATTCTTCCATTTCTTCTCTCCTGCTTGAGATACGTTCATTCTTAGAGAAAAAATAAGACAAAAAAAAAAGTATGGGCTCTATTGAGCCACAAGATATACCTACATCTGTAAATAAACAAACAAAAATGAAGCAAATAGCTGCTAAAAAGTTTATCTCAGGTCCTAAAATAAGGACTTGAAAATTTATACTTAAATTTATTCTTAAGCTTATTGAATGCCATGGAAAAGAAGGGATAATATTTAGTGATTCAGTGTATCTGCATATGATTTCACAAATACGGATCCTTTCCATCTCACATATCATTTCTCATACATATAATTTCTCATAAAGAACAAAAAATTACAAGATCGTTTGGATTCCTCTTCAATTACTCCTATCCTTCCCACTCCTCCATGGGTTTGTTATATCCATGGATTCTGGGCTTGGCCATGCAACTGACCATGACCAAAGGAACCTCAGAGGATGATGCTTGTAGAGTTTCTGCTCTTTGCTACAGGAAAGTGCTCTGGAGCAGAAACTGGTCCAAGAACAATGAAAGGCACATAAAACTGATTTAACTCCAATTAGCAGCCTTAAGAAGAGTTGCCTAATTGTTCTGGGCTGGATCTCTCTGCAGTCAAATATAAACTTTTGAGATAAGAATAATTTCATGTTGTTGCATAAATCATGAAGTGCTGGGGTATTTATGCAGCATTATTGTGGTAATAAAGGATTAATTCAACACATACATTGCAATCAATTGACCCAGAATTCTCTCAAAATATGATTTATAAAAATACTTAGAAAGGTAACCATCAATAATAAATTAGCTTTTTCTTTATCTATTTTCTTATTCAGTTACAGATTTAGTACTAAAAATTCTCAAATGTGTATAATGGAAATTCACACTATGATTTATCAATTAGTATAACTGGTGAGATAATGCAAGGATGTACTACTGGGATGTTAAAAAATACAGAAACCATGATATTTGCTACATATACCCTGATATAATGAGGTTCTGATAAACATTTTGATGGAAGCAAATTAGTCACTAATCTGACATTTTCTCTTGGCGAATTAGCAAGATTAGGTTTCACGTTAAATGAAATGTGTTTGTGCTTAAGTACTCCATCAGAGCAGGATCACTGATGGCCTGGTTAGAGGTAACTAATTTAAGTAAACCTCCTCACTATATTCTACTATTCAGACATTTCTATTCTTAATCTTCATGTTTTTAGGCCCCAGACAGAGCTGATAAATCAATGTCATATTTTTTTGTGAAATTTTCCTCATGAAATATTGAAGAAGTTTAAAGGAAAGCATCTGGCACATTCAGAAAACCTTATGATGTTTTTCTTTTAACCTGAGTCCCTCCATTGGTCCCAGGTGGAAAACAAAATACTATACAGTGACTATTAAGAAGATATTTATAAAAACACTCAGTCTCTTAAAGAAGTGTAATTCATTTTTTAACTTTTCATAGGGCACAAGATTTTATTTTTCCTAATAAAATGTTAGTTTATGAGATACACATTGCTTATAAATTATGATGGAACATCTAATGAAGGTAATTTTCCTCTCATTGGACACTCCCTGCCATTCACAAAAATTCACTGGAATAGGAAAAAATGCAAAATAGTAAACAAAGAAGATGAAATGATGCTTATTAAGAAACACAAACCAAAAAAGGAATTTAATTTTTAAGATAATTAGAAAAAAAGTTATTTAGGATAGGTAAGTGATAGAGGTAGGCAGAGACAAAGAATTCTATTTGCCTGAGATAGCTGAGAGTTAAAATGACTGCGAAAAGGCCAAAACACCCCACTAAACAGCCACAAGACAAAGTGGAACAGAGACTGCTATTCATTCAATAAACATCAACAATACACTATGTACTTCATTAGCAACTTAAATAAATCAAGGAAGTGGAGATTACAGGTTGTAGTAACTCTGAGAAATTTAAATAATGACTAGAATAGAAAAACACATCAAGGAATCATGAGTTCTGCCCTGAGGGAAAGAGTAGTCATGAAAAATTCCAGAGGCAGGTCTCCAAAGTAAATTCACTGCATGTGTCCTTTGACTAAATTAGTGCCATGGAAACTTTCTAAAAAATATTATTGCATTGTAAAGCAATAGGCTTTGTGATCAGAAAAAAAAAAAAAAAACCTTAAAGTAAGAAAAGACAGTATTTGAGAAGGATTCAAATACTTTAAATACTTCAAATATTTTAAAGTTTTTAATCTCTGTGGTAGGCAGAACTCTGAGACAGTCCCCCAAGATTCCTGGCATTTGGTGTGCACACATCCTCTCCTAGTTATTCAAACACTAATCTAAATTCTGCTCTGAAGGGATTTTGCAGATAATTAAGGTCCCAAATAAGTTGACCTTAAATTTAAGAGATTATATGGGTGGGTTGGATCTAATCATGTGAACCCCTTTTAAAACTAGAGTTTCCATCCACTGGTATCAGAAGAGGAAGTTAAAGGACTTCAAATTGTGAGTGAGAGTGAATGAGGAGAAATTTCCCATTGCAGGTTATATTCATTTCTTACTGCTGCTGTAATAAATCATGAGAAATTTAGTGACTTACAACAATGCACATCTATTCCCTTATATTAGTTCTGGAGGTCAGAAATCTAGGCTAAGTCTGAAGAGGCTAAAATTACAGTGTCAGCAGCTGGTCCTTCTGGATGTTCCAAGGGAGAATTTGTCCCTTGCTCTTCTAGCTTCTAGAGGCTTCAGCACCCCTTGGTTCCTGGCTGCATCACTCCTGTCTCTGCCTCTGCCTTCTGATTGCCTTCTCTCCTATTAGGACCTTTGTGATTACTCAAATTTACCCAGACAATTGAGGATAATCTCCCATCTCAAGACCTGAAATTAATCACATCTGCATAGTCCCTTTTGTCTATGAGGTAACATATTCACAGGTTTCAGGGATTAGGATATGGAGATCTTTGAGGCTGGGGAGGAGGATGGGGAACATTATTCCACCTACCACTTGGGCTTTGAAGATGAAAGAGGTGGTCCACAGGAACTAAGAGCAGCCCCCAGCTGACAGCCAGCAAGGAAAAGAGGACCTCAATTCTACAACTGCAAGGAACAGAATTCTGCCAGGACTTCCCTGGCAGTCCAATGGTTAGGACTGTATGTTCCCACTGCAGGAAGCCTGGGTTTGATCCCTGGTCAGGGAACTAAGATTCTACAAGCCCCACAGCGCAGTCTTAAAAAAAAAAATTGCCAACAAAAATGAGTTTAGAAACAGATTTTTCCAGAGTCTCCAGAAGATAACTCATTCAGGCCAACACAGTGTGGTACTCTAAGTAGAGAATCCAGGCATTCCATACTGAACTTCTAACCCACAGAATGGTAAGCTATTATACGGTAAATGGTAAAGTATTACATTATTTCAAGCTTCTTGTAGTCATTTGTTACACAGCAGCAGAAAACAAATAAAACTGCAAAATATTTTACCCTCAAAATATTTTGAAAATATTTTAAATATTTCAAATCAGTCACAGTATTCATGATGCTATGCACTAAAAGGTTTTGAACTTCAATTAAAAATGTGTATGCACAGCATGAATAGGTGCAAACATCAATATCACCTAGTTATTCAGGTTCTTTACTGATATTAATATAATTATTTTAGTCAACACATACTCTAGTGACATAAATGAAAGCCTCTGAAATCTCAACACTCAGTTATGTAGTCAGGAATAAGACACACAAGCAAGGACTTGCTAGAAGATGGCACCACGAGAAAATGTGTATAGAACCACCCTCCTTGAAGTCTATTAAAATAAACAAAATGAACCTGAGTTAGTTACAAAACTCTCATCTACAATAATACTAGGGTACTACCACAATCTATAAAAAAGACTTCCAATAATATCTACTCTTCCATAAACAATGAAATTTGGACACAACCACAGGGAAATGTTGAGAACTGAAATCCATCTCCATAATCTTGATCAGTTTTTGTTTTACAAGATAACATCCCTTAAGTAAAAAGGGAAAATACCAGTGTCAGGTTAAACCTTGAAGAAAAAAAAAGCATCCACTTAAGTATTATCTGTACATCCAAGGACAAACAATGAGACAAGGTTGAAGATGGTAAGAGGCCATGAGTCATTTTTATTTTGTATGAACCTAACTGGGAAAATCCATCATTAGGATCTTTAAAACAAACAAAATTAGAAGGTAGTACCTCTTTTTCATATATCATCCCAACCTCACACCCACACATACACACCCAGAATGAAAGATGTCTAAAGACAGATGATTTGTCATTTCTGTAAAGTGTGTAGAAACAACATATCTGAACTAAAGCTACAGACTGCCTGCTATCCAAGCTCACACATCACTGCCCTCCACCCCACCCCACCACACACACACATAAAATCTCACCTTCCATTTAAGTCTTCAGGGGACAATTTAAACAATGCCTATATAAGCATGTTGAAGAGCTTACCTACTCTCTGACAAATAGCAGATCAAGAGTCATTTATGACCCTATCCCCACATCAGGCATCAAGGAGGGCTGTTCACAGAATCTGAGACCTATCCTTCCAATGCCTTCGACCTAGACAGTGACAAAGATGCTGGGGTGGGGGTGTGGCTGTCTTTCAACATTAACTAACAACAAGCTCCCCCAGAATCCCAATTCCACTTAGATTCAAAGTTCAAAGCAGAGCCTATCCCATCAAAAGCAGACTGTGCTCTAGTTCAGGGGAATGCAACCCTATGATACAGGGCAAAAGATCCACTTCCTCTGTCAACAGGATCAAGAGGGAGCTTCAAGCACACAATTGTTCCTGCCCCAAACACTCAGGCTGCTACCATATCCTGCCTTGAATCTCACTATAGCCTTTAGGTGTATGTTATCTCTGCAACCCCAGATGGCTAGGTACACCCTCATCTCCTACCTTCGAAACCCCATAACATTCTGCTAGCTCCTCATCTATTCTCTTCACCCAACCCACCAGGAATGTTTTTACTAACTAGAGTTTTGGGACTCTATTATTGTCACGATCCCAAACATTCCCAGCCCCTTCTCTGATTCTCTTATCTTCTTACTCCAAAGGAAATCTGGCATGGTCCTAGGCTTCCCCTGTGGCTCAGCAGTAAAGAATCCATCTGCCAAAGCAGGAGACACAGGTTCCGTCTCTAAGTCAGGAAGATTCCCTGGAGGAGGAAATGGCAACCCACTCCAGTTTTCTTACCTGGAGAATTCCATGGACAGAGGAGCCTGGCGGGCTACAGCCCATGGGGTCACAAGGAGTTGGACACGACTGAGCATGTACACACACAGCATAGTCAGCATTGCCCTAAAGGCGTTGCTTCCTGCAGAGCCCTCTGTCATGACTGTGCAGGAAAAAACTGATTTTCTCCCTCAGTCCTTATGTCCCTGAGCATGGGATTGAGGTGGATAGCCTCTCTGTTGCTTGTTCCTTTCTCACTTCCATCTAAATACCTTCAGCTGTATGTTTCATGACACCAGATTATATTATGCGGTAGTTTGAGCATTCTTTGGCATTGCCTTTCTTTGGGACTGGAATTAAAACAGACTTTTTCCAGTCCTGTGGCCAGTGCTGAGTTTTCCAAATTTGCTGGCATATTGACTGCAGGACTTTCACGGCATCATCTTTTACGATTTGAAATAGCTCAACTGGAATTTCATCACCTCCACTAGCTTTGTTTGTAGTGACACTTCTAAGGCCCACCTGACTTCACATTGCAGGATGTCTGGCTGTAGGTGAGTCATCACACCGCTGTAATTATCTGGGTCATGAAGATCTTTTTTGTATAGTTCTTCTGTGTGTTCTTGGCACCTCTTGTTAATCTCTTCTGCTTCTGTTAGGTCCATACCTTTTGGTCCTTTATTGTGCCCATCTCTGCATGCAATGTTCCCTTGGTATCTGTAATTTTCTTGAAGAGATCTCTAGTCTTTCCCATTCCATTGTTTTCCTCTATTTCTTTGCATTGATCACTGAGGAAGTCTTTCTTGCCTCTCCTTGCTATTCTTTGGAACTCTGCATTCAAATGGGAATATCTTTCCTTTTCTCCTTTGCTTTTTGCTTCTCTTCGTTTCATAGCTGTTTGTAAGGCCTCCTCAGACAACCATTTTGCCTTTTGCATTTATTTTTCTTAGGGATGGTCTTGATCACTGCCTCCTGAACAATGTCATGAACCTCCGTCCATAGTTCTTCAGGCATTCTGTCTATCAGATCTAATCCTTTGAATCTATTTATCACTTCCACTGTATAATCGAAAGGGATTTGATTTAGGTCATACCTGAATGGTCTAGTGGTTTTCCCTACTTTCTTCAATTTAAGTCTGAATTTGGCAATAAGGAGTTCATGATCTGAGCCACAGTCAGCTCCAGGTCTTGTTTTTGCTGACTGTATAGCGCCTCTTCATCTTTGGCTGCAAAGAATATAATCAATCTGATTTCAGTGTTGACCATCGGTTGATGTCCATGTGTGGAGTCTTCTCTTGTGTTGTTGAAAGAGGGTTTTTGCCATGACCAATGCATTCGCTTGGCAAAACTATTAGCCTTTGCCCTGCTTCATTCCGTACTCCAAGGCCAGATTTGCCTATTACTCCAGGTATTTCTTGACTTCCTACTTTTGCATTCCAGTCCCCTATAATGAAAAGGACATCTTTTTTGGGTGTTAGTCCTAGAAGGTCTTGTAGGTCTTCATAGAACCATTCAACTTCAGCTTCTTCAGCATTATTGGTCAGGGCATAGATTTGGATTACTGTGATATTGAATGGTTTGCCTTGGAAATGAACAGAGATCATTCTGTCATTTTTGAGATTGCATCCAAGTACTGCATTTTGGACTCTTTTGTTGACTATGATGGCTACTCCAATTCTTCTAAGGGATTCTTGCCCACAGTAGTAGACATAATGGTCATCTGAGTTAAATTCATCCATTCCAGTCCATTTTAGTTCACTGATTCCTAAAATGTTGATGTTCGCTCTTGTCATCTCCTGTTTGACCACTTCCAATTTACCTTGACTCATGGACCTAACATTTCAGGTTCCCATGCAGTATTGCTCTTTACAGCATCAAGACTTTACTTCCATCACCAGTCACATCCACAATTGAGGGTTGTTTTTAGTTTGGCTCCATCTCTTCATTCTTTCTGCAGTTAGTTCTCCACTGATCTCCAGTAGCATATTGGGCACCTACTGTCCTGGTGAGTTCATCTTTCAGTGTCCTATCTTTTTGCCTTTTAATACTGTTCATGGGGTTCTCAAGGCATGAATACTGAATGGGTTTGCCATTCCCTTCTCCATTGGACCACGTTTTGTCAGAACTCTCCACCATGACCCATCCATTTTGGGTGGCCCTACACAGCATGGCTTAGTTTCATTGAGTTAGACAAGGCTGTCCATGTGATCAGATTAGTTAGTTTTCTGTGATTGTGGTTTTCAGTCTGTCTGCCCACTAATGGAGAAGGCTAAGAGGCTTATGGAAGCTTCCTAATGGGAGAGACTGACTGAGGGGGAAACGGGTCTTGTTCTGATGGGGGGAGGCCATGCTCAGTAAATCTTTAATCCAATTTTCTGTTGGATTTTTCTGCATTTTCTGGATGAAGCACAAACTGGAATCAAGATTGCCAGGAGAAATATCAATAACCTCAGATATGCAGATGATACCATACTTATGGCAGAAAGTCAAGAAGAACTAAAGAGCCTCTTGATGAAAGTGAAAGAGGAGAGTGAAAAAGTTGGCTTAAAACTCAACATTCAGAAAACTAAGATCATGGCATCCAGTCCCATCACTTCATGGCAAATAGATGGGGAAACATTGGAAACATGGACAGAATTTATTTTGGGGGACTCCAAATTCACTGCAGATGGTGACTGCAGCTGTGAAATGAAAAGACACTTGCTCCTTGGAAGAAAAGTTATGACCAACCTAGACAACATATTAAAAAGCAGAGACATTACTTTGCCAACAAAGGTCAGTCTAGTCAAAGCTATGATTTTTCCAGTAGTCATGTATGGATGTGAGAGTTGGACTATAAAGAAAGCTGAGCACTGAAGAACTGATGCTTTTGAACTATAGTGTTGGAGAAGACTCTTGAGAGTCCCTTGGACTGCAAGGAGATCCAACAAGTCCATCTTAAAGGAAATCAGTCCTGAATGTTTATTTGAAGGACTGATGTTGAAGCTGAAACTCCAATACTTTGGTCACCTGGTGCAAAGAACTGACTCATTGGAAAAGACCCTGATGCTGGGAAAGACTGAAGGCGGGAGGAGAAGGGGATGACAGAAGATGAGATGGTTGGATGGCATCACGGACTCAATGGATATGAGTGTGAGTAAACTCTGGGAGTTGGTGATGGACGGGGGGCCTGGCATGCTGCAGTCCATGGGGTTGCAAAGAGTTAGACATGACTGAGCAACCGAACTGAACTGAACTGATGAGGAAAAGAGTATAAAATTCCAATGAAGGCCATAAAAGAAGACTTGAAAAATGAGTTTCATTTTGTTTGGGGGTAAATGATTCACTTACTTAAAGGTATCTTTTTTATCAAATTAATCTATAAATCAGTGTTATAAAAATCAACATTCCCATTGTACTTTTAAATTTGGGTCTATAACTTGAACAAAGGAAAGTGGAAGCCCCTTTAAATATTCAAATATATTCAAGCTACAATAATAAAACATCCCAGGATCAGCACAGAAATAGACAGAATACAAGAAAATAGACTCAAGTATATGTAAATGTATTTGATAAGGATGGTATTTCTAATCAGTGGAGAGAAAAATGGACTACTGAAAGAAGAGGCTTGTACAATGAACCAGTCATCTGGAAAAGGACAGCAAATTGGAAAAGTGAATCCATGACTTATATCCAAAATTTACATACAAGGCAAAAAAGTAAATTCACAAAAAACTAAAGGAAGCAATGGCTAATATGTGTCATAAACTTAGAATTCAAGAGGTATTTCCAAGCATGATATGATATCTAGAAGCAATAAAATAATAGACACATATGTTCACATGAAAATCTGAAACTTTTGCAAGGCAAAATATACCATTTCAAAATAAAGAAGGCAGAGTGATCAGAAAAAAAGTACAGATAAATCACAGAAAAGACAAAAGTCTAACATCTCTAATATATATTAATATATGTAACATTTATATATCATATATTAACAAATTAACAAATTAAAATATTAAACATTTAATATATGATATACATTAATATATGCAACATATTTATATATCATATATGTTAATATATCATCTATTAACAAATTAACATATTATATAATGATATATATTGATTAATATATAAATCAATATATGATATAATAAGCTAATACATCATATATTAACAAATTAATATATTAATATATGATATATCATATATTAACTTAATATATAATTATATAACATATTAATATATGATATAATTTATTATATCATATATTAACAAATTAATATATGATATAATATTTAACAAATTAATATATAATATATGATAAATAAATAATATATATAATGTATTTGTTAATATATTAATCACCAAATTAATATATATATATTGTGTGCTCAGACTCTGTGCAACCCCATGGGCTGTAGCCCACCAGGTTCCTCTGTCTATGGAGTTTTCCAGGCAAGATTATCGGAATGGGTTGCCATTCCCTACTCCAGGGGATCTTCCTGACCCAGGGATTGAATCTGTGTCTCTTGTGTCTCCTACACTGGCAGGCAGATTTGTTACCACTAGTGCCACCTAGGAAGCCTATTAACATTATATAGAAGTTTGTATTTAAAAAGGCAAATAACCAAATAGGGAAAAGATACATATCAACAGGCAACTTGTAGAAAAAATTCTGTGGGCCAATAAACTTATAAAAAGGAGCTGAACCTAACAATTAAAAGAAATTTAAATTAAAACAGAATTAATAAAGATTTATAAAGACCAATGATAGATAATAGACAGTATTGCTTGAAACAACTTTACTTGGCAGAGTAATTAATAACATATCAATTGGAAAAACATTTACTGACAGTCTACTAAAATTCTGAAAGTTCAGAATCTTTGAACCGCAATACTACAGGTGTTAATTCAGAGGACAGAAAGAGAAGAAGAGGAGTGGGGAATGAGAATGGGAGATATAGGGAAGAGGAGTAAGGAGAGGAGAATGAAGGGGAGGAGGAAGAGGGAGAAGAGGAGGAGAAGAGGAGGACATCAGAGGAGAGCGAAGAGGAGGAAGAGGAAAAGAATCTCATAAAAAATAAAAACTAAATTCTGGAAGAGTATAAAGAATATAGACAAACTATATATGAGAGTTACTTCTGAAGAATGAGGTGGTACAGGAATTTCACTTACTGTTAAATATTTGTATAGCATTTAACTTTTCAATAATGAGAAAATATTATTTTTGAAATCTAATATTTCAAAAGTAAAATGAAATTGCAAGCAAGCTTAGAAAGACAGCATTTCCTTTATATTGATTTTGTTGCTAGTTTTTTCTTACCAAGTGCATATCTAGAGCTCCCATAAATAAAATTTCCGATTTCTACCCTAGCAGTGACCATTCCACTCTCTCTCTTCATGCATTGCAAAAATAGAGGTGGAATGGTCTTCATCAAAGCTTAATTCCTCAACACACAACACTGACAATATCTCCCCAAATTGCTCAGACTGTTGACTTTAAGAACCATTAGGCAAAAAATGCTGGAAGGTTAGCACAGAATTATATAAATAATGATCTGAAAGTAATGAAAATGGTTGCACTTTGCCAAGTCAGAAATCTAAGAATTCTGTTGGGGAAGCAAAAGAAAGTTGTTTTCATCAAGATAGTTTGTGATGTTTCCAATAAAACTAAAAATCAAAGGACTTACTTGGACGGGCCAGCTCCTTAATTAACACTTTGGAAATGTCTTATCACCAAAAGGTTTCCTAGGAATTAGTATCCCTGCTCAGTGGAATGAAGAGGAGGATTTTCACCTTTTGACCTAAAAGTTTTGAATCTTTCTGAGCATTGATTCAGTACCAAAAAATCCAATTTAGTATTGACTTCTACATAATAAATAATATATTAAATAGATTTATACATATTAATCTTCATGTCCCTTCATATTAATATTTTCACAGCCTACACAATAATAAAAATGATGAAAGGAACTTGGAAAAATACAGTAACCAGTTCTCCCAATCAATATACAAATTATTTCAGAGAGAGTCAAAGTTCCTGAGGAACTAATTTTCTTCGTACTGAGAAGCAGAGTGATGACTCAAAGAAACCGAAGTTAACAATAACACATTTTCTGTAATTTGGAGATCATTCAGGGCTGTGCATAAGGGGCTTCCCAGGTGAAGCAGTGGTAAAGAATTCACCTGCCAATGAACGCGACATGGGAGTTGTGGGTTCCATTCCTGGGTCGGGAAGATCCCCTGGAGAAGGAAAAGGCAACCCACTCCAGTACTCTTGCCTAGAAAATTCCATGGAAAGAGGAACCTGGTGGGCTGCAGCCCATGAGGCCAAAAAAAGAGTCAGACATGATTGAGCATGCATCGCCTCTCCTCCTCCTACTCCTAGGGGTATGTGTATTGAATGCATACCTTGGATAGTCCTCTGTGTCCTCTGTGAAGAAAAGCAACATGTGGCATCTCTTAATCATTCTCATCTTCTGGGTGACATCTCTCATAGTTGCTAGATTACTGTACTTCACAGTCATTTTCATTAAAACCTTATGTGTCTAGAGTAAAGGAGTCCTTGTCTTCTGTAGTCTGTTTCAAGTTTAGTCTTCAAGTTGAAGTATGTGATCATCTTAAGACAGATTCAGAATTTAGGATGCTTTCTGAGTAAAGCTCCACCATAGCTGACCTGGGGAAGAAAGAAATTTGGTACCAGGTGTTAAAGGGTTAAGATTAGAGGCTGAGTATCCAAAGAGAATGTACAAAAAATATATATATATGGCAATTCACAAGATGTCTTGATCTCCTGCAACACAAGAGAAACTCATACTTTGATAGACATTATCAATGCTCACTAATACCCAGGTCTTCCTCCTGGACACATAATACTGTACCTCCAGGCATAGTTGGGATTCAGTTCAGTTCAGTTCAGTCACTCAGTTGTGTCTGACTCTTTGCGACCCCATGGACTGCAGCACACCAGGCTTCCCTGTCCATCACCAACTCCCGGAGCTTACTCAAACTCATGTCCATCAAGTCAGGCAGGGTCTAAAAACTAATTCTAGTCAATGTTATGAGTGGAAGTGTTGCATGCCCTTTTCCAGGCAGGAATGTTTAAATATTGGCACGAGACCCTTCAGAGTTCTCCACCTGCTGTGCTGACTAGATAAACGCATTATGAAATGAAAGTATCATGAGATGGTAACGCACTTTACTTGGGAACCACGAATAACTGTGAAGAGCAGAGGTCTACTGCTGGACCTCACTGGGTGTATTCCTGTTTTAAGCCACTGAGATTTGAGCGATCTGGTACCAGCTGCATAACCCAAGGTGTCTTGAGAAATACATATACTTAAGCAATCATCATGGTAACAACAGATAAAAGATCTTTTTGATGTCATCATTATGTGTCAACAAAGATGAGCTGGGATAAAGTATTATCATTTCAATACTAGAATAAGTTCATGACATAGTTGGCTATGAGCATGTATATAAATTGGTGGGTAAAAAGATCTTTAAAATTTTCATAAACTAATAATTGGATTTTCTGAATTTGCCTTTTATTTCCAAATACCTTGGTTTATTTTTTAATGAATAATATTCGAAGGAGAGAGAAGGTAGGGCTAAAAATATAAGTTCACCCTCATCTATTAATAGTTAACAGCCAAGTGTACAGGTAAGAAGAGTGCTGTCTTTCTGTTTCAGTAGTGGGAAGGCTGTATTGTTAAATCAACATGACATATTTATAAGCCACAAATGTATCATATAACACGGGGATACAAGTTTAGCCTGAGACAGTTCTATCCAATGAGACAATTAAATAGTATATTGGCTATTTTATATTTGTTTAATACGGGCACCTTATCTCTCCTTTCACCCTAGTCTTACCCCACAGGCACTCACACATTTTGTGTTCAGCCAGTAAGGATGCTCAAGCAAAAATTGAAAAGAGAAGACAATATGGTCAGGATATTATGTCCCTAATTCTCTCCTTGGAAGGAGAATTGTCTCCTCAACTTGACTGTGTCCCTCAAAAGAAAGTCATTGGTTCTCTCAAGGAAGTATTAATACCCACTCCCCCCGACCACACACACACACCCTGCTTTTGTAGCTTCCAGCCTAGGGATGGTAACAGCTCCACTATTCCTAGCTTCAGGCTCCTGCACTACTCCTGACAACTTATATAATTCTATAATAGAACAGACTTAATGAAAGAAACATTTAGGCATTGGTTCTTACTGGCTATTGAACTGGGGAATAAATAATTTAACATTATCCTTTATATTGAATCACAACACTTGATTTTAAAGAATAACATAACATGTTGTTCATAAAAGAATCTAATTTGTTATTTTACTAGGGCTATCATTTCATGTTTATATAGTAAAATACTTTTGTAAAGAATCTTAATGTAAAAAGAGCAATCAACTAGATGGGAGAACAAGACAACTTTGCAACAAAAACCACAAAAAAGACCCCAAAAAAGACCCCCACATCCCTAAATAAAGCAGTAACAATAAAGTGACAGCATCCACAAGATCCACATGGCGTGGGTGTCTATGTGGGAGAAGACAGAGAGAAGAAATGGGGTGTCTGTGGGTCTAAGAAATGAAAGAGCAAAACAGTGTACAGGTATTCCCTGGGGAACAAGACCAGCCAATTTGAAAACAGCACCCAAGACTGGGAGCATTTTGACCAACTCAACAGTGGATGGGAACTTCCCTGGTGGTCCAGCGGTTCTGCCTTCCAATAAGGATCTGCCTTCCAATACAGAAGATGCGGGTTCTATCCCTGGTCGGGGATACGATCCCACATGCTGTGGGACAACTAAGCCCATGTGCTACAGCAAAGATACAGTGCAGTCAAAAAAAAAAAACAAACAAACTATAAATGGCTGATGACTGCTGCAAGACACCCTACAGTAACGTCTGAAAAAGACTGAAGCGGTATGGGTCACATGAATTGTCAAGATCAGACAGCCAAAATTTCCTTCTGAGAGAAACCCCCACAGTAGGCAGAAACTTCTTGGAATAAGGTAAAAATTCAGTAAAAATTTGGGCAATGTAGAAAAATGGAAGAGAGGACCCAGGTAAGTAGGGGAAGGGAAACACAGCCAGGAAATCTCAAAGAGTAAGTGAATATATGCCCTAACACTTCAAAAACATAAAAACTAAAGGGAGCACTAAAAACTAAGAAAACTACCTTGAGTAATAGAGCCATAACTTCTAAAAGTTTAGGAAAATTAGTTTCACATAAATATGAGCAACAGAAAAAGATCTAGGTCAAATCCAAAACAAAGCTATTGAGGGGGAAAAAAAAGAAAAAGTATATAATACTACCCCTTTGGACACTGAAAACATACTAGGATACATAAGCAAAAAACAGATCTAATTGTGACCTCTCAGAGCAAATAAAGCTGCTAAGAAAACTATATAATTTAACAGAGGAACATTAATCGGAATTATAACTCAGAGTGTTAAGAGTTGACATACTTTTTTTTTTTCCATTTATTTTTATTAGTTGGAGGCTAATTACTTCACAATATTGTAGTGATTTTTGCCATACATTGACATGAATCAGCCATGGATTTACATGTGTTCCCCATCCCGATCCCCCATCCTGCCTCCCTCTCCATCCCATCCCTCTGGGTCTTCCCAGTGCACCAGCCCTGAGCACTTGTCTCATGCATCCAACCTGGGCTGGTGATCTGTTTCACCCTTGATAGAATGCTTGTTTCAATGCTATTCTCTCAGAACATCCCACCCTCGCCTTCTCCCACAGAGTCTAAAAGTCTGTTCTGTACATCTGTGTCTCTTTTTCTGTTTTGCATATAGGGTTATCGTTACCATCTTTTTAAATTCCATATATATGTGTTAGTATACTGTATTGGTCTTTATCTTTCCGGCTTACTTCACTCTGTATAATGGGCTCCAGTTTCATCCATCTCGTTAGAACTGATTCAAATGAATTCTTTTTAATGGCTGAGAACAACAAAGGAAACTATAAGCAAGGTGAAAAGACAGCCCTCAGAATGGGAGAAAATAATAGCAAATGAAGAAACAGACAAAGGATTAACAGACAAAGGATTAATCTCAAAAATATACAAGCTCAATTCCTGCAGCTCAATTCCAGAAAAATAAATGACCCAATCAAAAAATGGGCCAAAGATCTAAACAGACATTTCTCCAAAGAAGACATACAGATGGCTAACAAACACATGAAAAGATGCTCAACATCACTCATTATCAGAGAAATGCAAATCAAACCTCAATGAGGTACCATTACACACCAGTCAGGATGGCTGCTATCCAAAAGTCTACAAGCAATAAATGCTGGAGAGGGTGTGGAGAAAAGGGAACCCTCTTACACTGTTGGTGGGAATGCAAACTAGTACAGCCACTATGGAGAACAGTGTGGAGATTCCTTAAAAAACTGGAAATAGAACTGCCATATGACCCAGCAATCCCACTGCTGGGCATACACACTGAGGAAACCAGATCTGAAAGAGACACGTGTACCCCAATGTTCATTGCAGCACTGTTTATAATAGCCAGGACATGGAAGCAACCTAGATGCCCATCAGCAGGTGGATGGATAACGAAGCTGTGGTACATATACACTAAGAGTTGACATACTTAAACAGAGCTATCAGGGCATTCACGCTGAACTCCCGTCACGCTGGCTCTGTCATCCCTGATCAGCCGCCCCCCCCCACCTTCCTTCCACCAGCCTGTGGGGGAAGGTGAGGACCACAGGGACGCGGCGCCTGGGGCAAGAGGCCCCAGGGGCTCCAGCACAGCGTGTGGGAAGGAGTCCGTGAGAGCACCTGGCTGTCCTCCGCAGAACCAGGGGGCCAGAGCTGGGATGACCACGCTCACCTGGGGACGTCGGCTGGCCCCGACTGAGGGTGAGCAAAGCCGCTGACGGGAGCAGGCACACATCCTCCAGTGGAGCAGGCGCTATACCAAAAGGGGGCTGCAGAGGACCCCAAGGACTGGACCTGCGGGGAGCCTAACCGCATCAGTGAGAAAACCCCCCCTGCACCGAGGAAGTGCAGAGGGAAGATCCCCTGCGGTGAAGCTTCGAAGAACTCCCCAGGGTGACGGGAGAGGAGGAGCATGGGGCAGCTCCAGCCCCTTCAGATTCACCTATCCATTCCCATCCGTCCCCCTCACAGGGGAAGAAGCACAAAAAGCCTTGAGGACAGGGATAAACCTGTGGAAAGCTGAGGAAGTGTAACCTTATTGGCTACTGTGCTCCCCTTGCCTACCATAGGTTTCACAAGAGCAAGCTGTGAAAGGGGAAGCTTTTTAATTGAGAGACTGTTGTTGTTCAGTCACTCAGTTGTGTCCCATCTCTTTGCGACCCCATGGACTGCAGCACACCAGGCTTCCCTGTCCCGCACTGTCTCCCAGAGTTTCCTCAAACTCATGTCCATTGAGTCAATCATGCCATCCAACATCTCACCCTCTGTCGTCCCCTTCTCTTCCCGCCTTCAATCTTTCCTAGCATTAGGGTCTTTCCAATGAGTCAGCTCTTTGCATCAGGTGACCAAAGAACTGGAGCTTCAGCTTCAGCATCAGTCCTTCCAATGAATATTAAGGACTGATTTCCTTTAGGATGGACTGGTTGGATCTCCTTGCAGTCCAAGGGACTCTCAGGAGTCTTCTCCAACACCACAGTTCAAAAGCAGCAATTCTTTGGCGCTTAGCTTTCTTTATAGTCCAACTCTCACATCCATACAGGACTACTGGCAAAACCACAGCTTTGACTAGACGGACCTTTGTTGGCAAGGTAATGTCTCTGCTTTTTAATATGCTGTCTAGGTTTGTCATAGTTTTTCTTCCAAGGAGCAAGTGTCTTTAAATTTCATGGCTGCAATTACCATCTGCAGTGATTTTGGAGCCCAAGAAAATAAAGTCTGTCACTGTTTCCATTGTTTCCCCATCTATTTGCCACGAGTGATGGGACCGGATGCCATGACCTTAATTTTCTGAATGTTGAGTTTTATGACAACTTTTTCACTCTCCTCTTTCACTTTCATCGTGAGGCTCTTTAGTCCTCTTTGCTTTCTGCCACAAGGGTGGTGTCATCTGCATATCTGAGGTTACTGATATTTTTCCCAGCAATCTTGATTCCAGCTTGTGCTTCATCCAGCCCAGAATTTTGCATGCTGTACTCTGCATATGTTAAATAAACAGGGTGACAATAAACAGCCTTGATGTATTCCTTTCTCAATTTGGAGCCAGTCCATTGTTCCATGTCCGGTTCTAACTGTTGCTTCTTGACCTGCATACAAGTTTCTCAGAATGAGAGATATATGTTTGCATTTAGACAAGATTGGATTTTCTAATGGCTGAAAATGAGACTGTCTCTAATGTCTGAATGAAAATGATGAGATCTGTCTTAGGCAGTTTCCTGGGGTGGAAAAGGGAGGTAAGACAAAAAGGGCAGGAGGACAAGGTGAAAATACATAATGAAATAAAGTTGCTTCTGCTGTTATCCTACCAATGAAATGGTTGAATGGTAACATTTCTGGAACCAGCACAGAAGAGCTACACTCGCTGGGACTGGTGAGGACTAACAGCGCTTTCACTCCATGTGGGCCCTTTGTCCTTAAAACCTAATGATTCAGTATGATTCACACATTCTAAATCTTACAGGTAAAGAAATTGAGACTCAGAAACTTTACATAAACGGCCCAAGGACAGAGCTGGTACAAGCATGTCTAGGACATTTGCTAAGTAGGCTGCTCCAGCTCTGTGGTATGTTTTACACACATTTCTCATTTAATCCAAACAACTCCTTACAGGCTAGCTTCTATTTTTATGCCCCAGATCAGAAGTCAAATTAGTCTTTGGTGCCTCCCCCTACTTCACTACCTTGGGCAGTAGGGTGATGTTAGGAATCCACAGAAAAGCTTAGTGCGGGGTGTCCTTCAGTGAGGAAAAGGTCCTACTGGCACCCTCAGAGCCAAAGAAAATGTGCTCCAGATTTAGTGCCCACTTTCATGTCAGATGCAGGTAGTTTCAACAAAATTATGGAACAGATTTTATTCACTATCCATTTGTATCCCAAAATTACTTGATTCATACCAATAGTTGCTGGGCTGTTTTAAAAATACTCATTTTCTCTATTTAAAGCTGCCACACACAAACTCTTGGGATGCAGCCTGATGTAAAATTAACTACCAAGCATATTTCAACTGCCAAGAATAAAAACTCAGAACCATAAAATGTCAATGGTTTACTGTGCTGTAGTTGACTTTATATTTAGCATTATTAGTTTTCTTCCTAAGGAAGAACACAGTATGAGGCTTTAAGGACACACTGCTCTGTGCCAGACAGTCACAAAGAAATATATTTCCTTCCAGGAGCCATTGAAACTGTACTGGCTGGAGAGAAAGGATAGATAATTACAGTAGACAAGTATACAAATTCCACAAGTCAGAAGGACAATGGAACAGACAGGAAGATGATAATCCTGGTTTCCTTGGGGCAATATAGAATGTGGCATTTGTAAATCTTGGTTATGACGGCGCTGAAATCGACAAAGACACCCTCAGTCATCACCTCAGCCCTTTTTATTTTTAGCTACCAACTGAGGTTACATTCTGCTCCGTTTCAGTAAGAAATGGGTTCTGTTTTACATTTCCTAGGCTCGGCTTTAATTAAGAAATCTTACTACACAGAGACTTGATTTCTACATATTAATTTGATAGCCAAATCTATGAGCCCTCTGCTCTTTGGTTGAGTTTGTTTTAGTAAAATGTGTTCTGTAACCAATATCTTTTTTTCCTTTGCTATATCATGATTTGTTTTCTGGGTTCTTAGTACATAGGATACACACAAACTTGCTGTCATAGAATTGGTTTTCAAGATGGACAATGAAAAATAAAGAATTACAAAAGGGCCTACAGGAGCCAAGAAACTTCATGAGATTTCTTAAACATTTTCAACTTCTTGGAGTTTGTTCATGGTATTATCTCATTTCTTTCCCCGTTGTGATGCTTAGTTCTTAAACCATTAAAATAAAAAAGATTCTGTGTTCTGTCTTTGGGTATAGAAAGCAAAGGAGTTCTCAAAGAGCTGCATCTGAATCTTCAGCCAGGATCATGGAATGAGGACACACACACACACACACACACACACACACACACAGGAAGTGTATAGTAGCATCATCCAACCAGGCAGGTTTCCAGGTTCACTTAGAAAGAAACACCTTCAAGAAAGAACACCAGAGCTCTAGGAGCAGATCTGGGCCAGTCTGGAGTGAGTGACAAGACCTTCGCATCACATGTCACGATCCAAAGGACACTAAAGGATTTGCATTTAGGTAAAGCACCATCCCACAGCAAGTACACCTAACCTAGCAAGGTCATGTCACACAAAAATCTTCTCCATATTTTAATGGAGATATGGCCAGACCACTTCTCCCAACTAAGATGGTTGGTAGCGATATCATTGGATTTATTCTTCCCGGTATTGCATGCCTACCAAGTCAAACTAAAAGCTCCCTTAAACTAAAGAGCTAAAGTCATTCTCCACAACTTGATGTGTTGAACAGTCTCAAAATCAAAAGAGCATGGATACCAGAATTGGAAAGTGAATAGGAGAAATGATAACTGGGAAGTTTCCCCTAATAGAAGTTTTCTTTAATAGCCCTCCCAAGAGCAAGCCTTCATGGAGAAAAGGAAAAAAAAATTGTGTACTTTGCACATATTTGGATATTCATATTTTGAACAGCTTTTGAAAATCTCAACAAATTTACCACAGAAACCTGGATAAACACTGGCAATGTTTAAGATAATGACTGTTCCCTTCCAAACCAATCTCAGAAGCAACAAAATATGGTACTGCAAGGAATAATTCAGCAGTCCATAAAAACAATTCTGCTTAATGAAAGTGAGTGATTCGCACATATTGCGAGAAACAGGAAACATTCTCAGGAAGCATTTATGGTTCATGTGTTAGTATTTATACTAACCTGGATTATTCCCTCTTTCATTTTAGGCAATATGGTGCTTTGCAGGTGGCTCAGTGATAAGGAATCCGCCTGCCAATGCAGGAGACGCAGGAGACACAGGTTCCATCCCTGGATCAGGAAGATCCCCTGGAGGAGGAAATGACAACCCACTCCAGTACTCTTGCCTGGAGAATCCTGGAAAATGGACAGAGAAGCCTGGCGGGCTACAACCCACAGGGTCGCAAGGAGTCGGACACGACTGAGCCCCTGAGCATGAGCACGAGCGCTACCTAAATTTAGGTCTCTTTTTTTCTCTGTCGCATTTTTGTTATGGCACATGTGCTTTTGGCACATGGTGCAACATTAATGGTGCAGCCCAAAAGCACACATGCTGACAATTATATTTTCCTTACCATGCATTTCTTCTCTGTTGTGGGTTAACTTTTATGATCTTTCTCATGAAAGCCAAGCAAATCAGATTTACATTCATGGAACTATAACAAAACTTTTGGAAATGTTGGTAATGGGTCCCACATGTTCTGTTTGCTTAGATTCATAAAGCTGGGAAGGGAATTTCAAGAGATCATGTAGGGATTTTAGAAACTGAATTTTATATGATCTGATATCATTTACTAATTTTCCAGAAGGACAGATTTCTGAGCAAATGGGTAGTTTCTGTTAGGCCCCTTGAGTTCTCACTTGTAAGACTGAACAAGTCTTACAAGACTGAACAGTCTTACAAGACTGAACTCACTTTTGTGTGAGAGGCTACACTGCTGACAGATAAAGGGAATTCTGATGTCACCTTTATGAGGACAGTAGAAGGCAAGTGGCAGACACCACAGGACACCTTAAACAATTCTGGCATCAAGACAGATGACACCAGAACTCCAACCAATTAAAAGCATAGAAGTATCTATGAAGCATGTGTAAATAGGCATGATTATTTCCTAAATGTACTAGCGATGCACTACGCAATATAAAATGAAATACGTTGAATGTCTGCTTTCTGCATGCTGAATCTACAAGGGATAATCCTGCTCAGTTACTCTTCAATCAGGAAATTCTTTTATTAGTTGGTCTCTCAAATAGTCTGCCTTGAGGAAACTGAAAAATTTCAGTCATTTTGGCCAGCCCTCTGCTGATGGTATCTATATTTAAATCACCCAAAATAGGTGGTTGCTTATCCAGTTTTTAAACCCTTTCTGAAACAGGGATCTCGTAACCTTCTCATTACACCAAAATGCCTCCCACATGTAAATCTGATCTTTGGGTCACCACTAAACTCACTATAATGAGTAGATCTTAACATAGCAGTAGATAGACTTCATAAGTTGGTAAAGAATTAGTAATGTATGGCAGGGAGCAGTCAGCTGTAGGAAATCAAGAGGAAGAGTAGGACTAGCTCATAAGCACATGGTCCATGGCAGCAGTTCTCAAACTGTGACCTGCATCAGAATTACCTGGAGGGCTCATTAAACAGATTATTGAACCCAGTACTTCTAATTCAGTAAATCTGGTGTAATCTAACATCTGAAAATCTTTTATTTCTAAAATATTTCCCAGTAAGGCTGATGTTGCTGGTTCAGGGACCACATTTTAAGAACCACTGGTCTACAGTATTTATTCCTGCAAATAGCTCCAACTTCCTGAGATACAGGAATGTATACAAAATAAAGACAGAAAAATCTTAGGAAGAAAAAATTGCTTTCATTTCTCCTAGAAACATTTTTCACATAGATCTGCAACTATTTGTCTCCTTAATGATGGAGTTAACTGCTCTGATCCAAAAAGACCCCAAACAGTTACTGCCCAGCCTGGAGTGTTACCTTCTGAGGTATTTAAATTTCAAGGAGGAAACAGCCCCAAAACTTGGAGATACTTCTTGGGTGGTAAAAGCCAAGACACAAGGCATCCTGGCTCCTGGAGAGATTTTATTTATAAACGAAAGAGTTGAAGTAAGGATTTAGGCCTGTTCTGTTTCCAAGGAGACATTTTCAGGAGAGAAGGGGGATAGCTGTCTCCTTCCCCCTTATAAGCAGAGAAAAATCATTTTCCCTGTCTCTCACCTATGGAGTGTTCAGCCACTCAAGTAGTACACTTGTCCTTACTCTTATTATATCACCAAAGAGGTAAGTTCTGGGACAACAGGAGTTGATGTGCTTAAGAACTCTCTCTCATACCCACAATATTTTATGTATGCATTTAGGATAAAATTTTTAAAAACTAGTATTAAAAACCTAACAGCATCCAATCTTAAATCAGCTCCACTGTGATTAGGACACCTTGCAATTCCTAATAAAGGTTAAGACTGTGCCCAACTGATTCTGTAAAAGGAATATTAAAAAATTTTATCCAAAGTATTTCTTCCTGGTAGAAAATATAACTCATATGTTTATTGCCTTTTAGACCATTAACCAGTTTCCAATTGCACTCACCATTCTCATTCTAAGATTCTCTTACTGAATTCCCTATAAATGCCTACTTTCTCAAAGTGCTATCATAATCAACTTTTCATCTTACTCGTTCCTTCATTATTTGATAAGTGAAATTGTTGACCAGTTATTTCTATTTCTATAAGTTACATTTTTAAATTCCAAAATTGTGTTTCCAGGAAGTTCCAACAGCCATCACTCTAACAAAGCCTGTAGCAACTGGGCTTGGCCCTGGGCTGTGCCGCTGTCCCACCTCTACCACCTGTTCATGGAAGTGCTGCCTCTTCTCGTGACAAAGCAGGACTCAGTCTACTTAGGCAGGCATTCCTCACCTAACATCCATGTGCCTTACGGTTTAGTCGCTAAGTCGTGTCTGACTCTTGGGACCCCACGGACTATAGCCAGCCAGGCTCTTCTGTCCATGGGATTCTCCAGGCAAGAATCCTGGAGTGGGTTGCCATTTCCTTCTCCAATGTGCTTTATACCCTGCTTGAAATGGAGAAAAACATTAACCTTTGTACCTACTCTTACTTTGACAAAGGTCCTCCTAGCGCATCTAAGTAGCACAACTGGACGTGATTCACATAACCTGAATTTAGATGATGCCATGGCCTGTGAAGCTGTGCAGTATGGTGGCTCTGGACCACTGGGTCTTGTCTCGGGAGCACAAGATGGATCACAAAACATTATTTATATTTTATCCATACTCTATGAGCCACTCATCCAGAGGAAAAAGACTCCAGTCTAGTCCACATCTGGAATTATATAATTAACGAAGAAGAAAGAGGAAGTTCTAGGTTGCTTAAATGTATATAATGAGCATTTTCCATTTTTCTTTGTCTTATGTGGAAAGTCATTCCTTCTCCATATAAGTAAATACATTTAGTTCCTTCATCACTATTAAGCACCAAAGAAGCCCAGAGCCACAAAAGCAGAGCAGGCTCATCTGTCTCTATGTGTTTCTTTCCAGAGCACAACAGCTTCAGAAGCAGATTCTGGTTCTTCTATCTACCTGTATACATGGTTTGTAGTGTAACAGCCCTTGGTAGGAGTGATTTTGCTGAATTTCTGTTGGATATGAAGCCACTGATAATTAACAACCCTGAAAAATGTATCAGAGTACCATAGAACTCTGCTGAGAATATCATTCATTACATCACAAGATGCCATCTCCATCAGAACTTCTCCTGCCTGTCCCCAACCTCATGGATATATCTGTACCTCTGGAGCCACAAATGTTTGCATCTTACATACAACTGGCCTTTTTCTGAATAGCTTTTAAAATATCAGACATAAATATAAGGGCCTTTGTAGACCTTTCTGGTTGACTTTTTAAATTATTATTATTATTAATGCTATTTCTTGCTCCATTTTAATATCCATGCTTTTGTGTTGCTCACTTCTCATTTCCTTTAAAATTGTATCATTTTGCTTTCTCTTGTTGTCATTTTCCCCATCTCTTTCTCTCTCTTCATCCCCCCCCCCCCCGCCGCCCCCACAATTGTCATACAGTCATACACACACAGAGAGAACTATTTGGAAACACAAGATCTCTCTGGAACAAGTAGACAGTAGAAGAAAGAAACCATGGATTCTCTAAGCCAAGGATCTGGTACTCTAGTCGTCTGTTAACATACACCCTCATTACTCCACACACTATTCAACCATGATCTCCCCAACCCTGAAGTTTCGATCTTTCTTCCCTACTTTCATCAGGAACACTATCCAGCTTAACCAGTGTTTGGTAAGTTTTCAAACAATGCAGTTCTTGATATTAGGTAGTTCTTTGAATGTTGTCAAGAAACTAGGACATGGTGGTTAAGGGGAGTCATTCATTTGGGGGAAGCAGTTTTTTTTATTACTAGGCAGTATTATCTATATTTCAGATGATACTAACAGAAGCAGAAGATATTAAGAGGTGGCAAGAATACACAGAAGAACTATACAAAAAAGATCTTCATGGCCCAGATAACCACGATGGTGTGATCACTCACCTAGAGCCAGACGTCATGGAATGGGAAGTCAAGTGGGCCTTAGGAAGCATCACTATGAACAAAGCTAGTGGAGGTGATGGAATTCCAGTTGAGCTATTTCAAATCCTAAAAGATGATGCTGTGAAAGTGCTGCACTCAATATGCCAGCAAATTTGGAAAACTCAGCAGTGGGCACAGGACTGGAAAAGGTCAGTTTTCATCCCAGTCCCAAAGAAGTACAATGCCAAAGAATGCTCAAACTACTGCACAATTGCACTCATCTCACACACTAGTAAAGTAATGCTCAAAATTCTTCAAGCCAGGCTTCACCATTATGTGAAACCATACACTTCCAGATGTTCAAGCTAGATTTAGAAAAGGCAGAGGAACCAGAGATCAAATCGCCAACATCCACTGGATCATTGAAAAAGCAAGAGAATTCCAGAAAAAACATCCACTTCTGCTTTATTGACTACACCAAATCCTTTGACTGTATGGAAAAAGAAACTATGGAAAATTGTTCAAGAGATAGGAATACCAGACCACCTGATGTGCCTCCTGAGAAATCTGTATGCTGGTCAAGAAACAACAGTTAGAACTGGACATGGAAAAACAGACTGGTTCCAAATTGGGAAAGGAGTACTTCAAGGCTGTATATTGTCACCCTGCTTATTTAATTTATGTGCAGAATACATTATGCGAAATGCCAGGCTGGATGAAGCACAAGCTGGAATCAAGATTGCTGGGAGAAATATCAATAACCTCAGGTATATAGATGACACCACCCTTATGGCAGAAAACAAAGAAGAACTAAAGAGCCTCTTGATGAAAGTGAAAGAGGACAGCGAAAAATTTGACTTAAAACTCAACATTCAGAAAACTAAGATCACGGCATCCGGTCCCATCACTTCATGGCAAATAGATGAGGGAACAATGACAGACTTTATTTTCTTGGGCTCCAAAATCACTGCAGATGGTGACTACAGCTGTGAAATGAAAAGACATTTCTCCTTGGAAGAAAAGTTATGACCAACCTAAACAGCATATTAAAAAGCAGAGACATTACTTTGCCAACAAAGGTCCATCTGGTCAAGGCTATGGTTTTTCCAGTGGTCATGTATGGATGTGAAAGTTGGACTGTGAAGAAAGCTGAGCGCTGAAGAATTGATGCTTCTGAACTATAGTGTTGGAGAAGACTTTTGAGAGTCCCTTGGACTGCAAGGAGATCCAACCAGTCCATCCTAAAGGAAATCAGTCCTGAATATTCATTGAAAGGACTGATGCTGAAGCTGAAACTCCAATAATTTGGCCACCTGATGCAAAGAACTGACTCATTGGAAAAGACCCTGATACTGGGACAGATTGAAGGCAGGAGGAGAAGGGGACAACAGAACATGAGGTGGTTGGATGGCATCACCGACTCAATGGACATGAGTTTGACCAAATTTCGGGACATGGTGAAGGACAGGGACGCCTGGTGTGCTGCAGTCCATGGGGTCACAAAGAGTCAGACACGACTAAGCAAATGAATTGACTGACTATCTGTATTTATGTCTCTGTATAGCAAAAATAAACTTTATTACTGCAGAATATGTCTCTGATTATTTTATTATTTTTTTTCTCTGATTATTTTAAACTTTCACTGACCACCAACAGCTTTTGAAGTATCAGAAAAAAAATAGCATTAAACCTAATTACAGCCCAGTGGGCATGCTGCCTAAAATGGTCATTTTCTGGCTTCTGTCTAATATAATTTTGTTTATTTGGCTTACCCTGTCAATTTAGGTTTTATTTGTCATCTTTTATTCATCATTATTCTTTAAAAACCTATATCTATCACTAAAAATTCCCAAGCAATTCTAATCATGTGAAGAAAAGAAAAATCTAATTTGTACAAAATATCTGAGTCTCAACTTTATTATAAATTCTGAGATTTATTTCTTTAATAATGTATCAAGACAATTTGAATAACAGTCTTTTCATAGGCTATAATGTTGTAAATTCTGGATGCTAAATTTTTTGCTTTCTCATTATGTCCAGAAACTCAAGTTATTTGGAAAATACTCCTTCAGGTACCTACCATACTAATGCATTACATTATGTGTTGTGATTACCCAAGTAAAATCAGAGCAAGGATAAGGTGAAGGTTACTATTTGCTTCCAAAGAGGCTGTTGTATTGAGATTTTTACACTTTGTGAGTGCCACCTAAACACTTGTTGTCTGTAAAAGGAAGATACCCCTTCCAGTGTTCACTTCCGTCATTCAGTCCCTTCACTGTCCTCAGGATGCTTACACTCTGCTGTTACAGCCCTCACCTCCCCTGATGACTATTCCCTTTCAGTTTTCCATGCTCTTTGGCTCATATGCAGACGACAACGTAATGGGAAGCATCATTAACATCAAATACAGGGAAAGGCGAGGAAGCCGCAATCCCTTTCTTTATTTAAACTGCATAAAGGCTCACAAGGTATTCACGTAGAAAGAAGTAATATGTCTCAATGGAGAGTTGTAAAAGTTCTCACACCCAGGCAATGGAAAATGTGAAATGCAATTCATTCCCCTACTCCAACCTGATTATATTCCAAAGGCTTCCTAGTTCTAGGGCTGGATCAAGAATTCATGCCTGTTGTTGGCTATTTTAAAAATCCCAGGTAAGTTACAGTCATTTGGATGTGCTTCCTTTCTTAAGAATCCAAAAAAACAAGTGACTGAAATCTAAAGCCCAACCCCCAACCCTACCCCTGGAGGCAGCTGAGTCATTCCAAAACATCAGAAAGTTATCTAGTCTGGAAAAATTTCAATCCTCCCCTGCTTGCTTCATCCTTATGGCAATTAGAAACTTATTGCAAAGCTTCTGGTTGTAGCTGGAAGACCACATGCATTTACCTAGACTAACTTGCAAAAATCCCATTAAAATGGCACCAGTTCAGTTGAGTCACTCAGTTGTGTCTGATTCTTTGTGACCCCACGGACTGCAGCACACAAGGCCTCCCTGTCCATCACCAACTCCCGGAGCTTACTCAAACTCATGTCCATGAGTCAGTGATGCCACCCAACCATCTCATCCTGAGAGAGTCAATTGCTAGGCAGGTTGTTAAGAAGTCTGGGGGTCCCCAAGGAAGAGAAAGGGGTCTGGGACTCTCGACGTGGAGATTGGGGGTCTGGAATTCTCAAGGAGGAGAAAAGGACAAACTCTTTTTTTTCTTCCTCTGCATTCCTTCAGTTCAGTTCAGTCACTCAGTCGTGTCCGACTCTTTGCATCCCCATGGATTGCAGCACATCAGGCCTCCCTGTCCATCACCAACTCCTGGAGTTCACTCAAACTCATGTCCATTGAGTCGGTGACGCCATCCAGCCATCTCATCCTCTGTTGACCCCTTCTCCTCCTGCCCCCAATCTTTCCCAGCATCAGGGTCTTTTCCAATGAGTCAACTCTTAGCATGAGGTGGCCAAAGTATTGGAGTTTCAGCTTCAGCATCAGTCCTTCCAATGAACACCCAGGACTGATCTCCTTTAGGATGGACTTGCAGGATCTCTTTGTAGTCCAAGGGACTCTCAAGAGTCTTCTCCAACTCCACATTTCAAAAGCATCAATTTTTCGGCACTAAGCTTTCTTCACAGTCCAACTCTCACATCCATACATGACCACTGGAAAAACCATAGCCTTGACAAGACGGACTTTGTTGGCAAAGTAATGTCTCTGCTTTTTAATATGCTATCTAGGTTGGTCATAACTTTCCTTCCAAGGAGTAAGTGTCTGTTAATTTCATGGCTGCAATCACCATCTGCAGTGATTTTGGAACCCAAAACAATAAAGTCTGACACTGTTTCCTCTGTTTCCCCATCTATTTGCCATGAAGTGATGGGACCAGATGCCGTGATCTCAGTTTTCTGAATGTTGAGTTTTAAGCCAACTTAAACAACTATGTCTTATGTTAGCCTCCTGAAGCTACAATAACAAACTGCCACAAACTCAGTGACTTAAAAGAAATTGATTCCCTTATGATTCCAGAATGTAGAGATATGAAATCAGTATCACTGGGTAGAAATCAGGATGCTGGCACAGCCTCTGGAGACCCTGGAGGAGAAGCTGGTCCTGCCTCCTCCAGCTCAGGATGGCTGCCACAGTTCCTTGGCTTATGGCTGCATCATCTTAATTCTGCCCCCATAATCACATCCCCTTCTCCTGTCTGTAACAAATCTCCCTCTGCCTCATTCTTAAATGGACATTTGTGGTTATATTTAGGGCCCACCTGGATATCCAGGATGATCTCCCATTTCAAGATCTTTAATTTAACCATACATGCAAAGTCTTTACCATGTAAGGGAACACTCAGAGTTTCCAGAGACTAGAACATGGATATCTTTTGAGGGGGCCATTATTTACCCTTCTATATGCCTAAAAAGATATGAGGAGAGGGATCAACAGCATCTAAGAAAGGACTTTTTAGATGATTAAAGAAGATGAAGCAGCTCAACATTGCTAATCATCAGAGAAATGCAAATCAAAACCACAGTCGGCTATCACCTCACATGTCAGAATGGCTATCATTAAAAAGAACACAAATAACCACAAATAACAAATGTTCGTGAGGATGAAGAGAAAAGAGAACATTTTCACACTGTTGGTGGGAATGTAAAGTGATGCAGTCACTGTGGAAAACCTTAAGGAAGAAAGAATATTAACAAAAAGGGAGCCACTGCATTTATCTACTGTCTTTCTCCCAACCCGACAGGAGAGCAGAGATTATTCCCTGGAGAAATAAAGTCAAAAAGGCCTCACAGTTATGGCCACCAAACAGAATGGAGGAGAGATGTGTGGCATAGGATAAAACTAGAGGATGACAAGGTCCCCTAGTGGACTAAGGGATGTGCAACCCCCCTTCTCTGAACCACTCCCAAAATGCCACCATATAGCCGGAAGTCAAAGAAATGAGGAATTCCTCTCTGGGAGAAAATGAACAATTTCAGACAAATGTATCGACAAGTAATAACATTTGGGAGCATTCCAATGAAAAGACCAGGTCCTCCTTCTAAGACCTGTAGTAGCACATCTCAAATTCTGGGTCCTTATAGTCACAAAAATTACTGATAGCTCCAAATTATGCAAATTACAGGTACCAAATTGTAACATTTTAGAAATTAATTTGGGAATTTAAAAATACTTATTAATTTATTTCAAAATAACAACAACAAATTCACCATATAACATAAGTAACATATTTTTAATGAGAAATAATTATTTAAAACAAAAAATATTTAGTGGAAGAGTGGTAGTTTGAACAATCTCTTTAATGTCTGTTGTAATAAAATACATCTGGGCTCTCACATCTGCTCCTGCATTTAACCTGTTGCAACTTTTTGGTCAAAGTATATGAAGAAACTGTAGCCTCACACTAATATATAGTCGGAAAATGGAAAAAGTATTTGAGTACCCTTTTTGGATAAGTGCAGACTGAAACTCCACCACCACTTGAAAATCAGTAGTTTCTAAAGGTTATCTTTAGGTAGAATCTGAAATTATACCAGTGAACTTTTTGTACTCTGTTCCATTAAAGTCCATTGGTCTATCTTGCACTTTGAATGTATCTTTTGATTTTGTAACATCATGTATTTATCATTTAGAAAAATCTTTGCTCACTGAGTTATAGAGGTCTTCCAAATGTTGACACATTTCATTATACAATATCCAAAAAATCACATTTGTTAACATTACCACAGATATCATCAGAAAACTCTATAAGTATTGGTAAGCTGTCAAGTTCCCCGTGGCCAATTTAAGTGTTCCAAACTTTTATATTTCTTGAAAGCTTGAATTTTATCATTGGCAACAAATATTGTGAGTTGTTTTCCTTAAAGTGACAGGCTCATTTTATTGATTTTTAAGAAAATGTCTGGTAGGTATCCAACTCTGAATGATCATAGCTTGTCTATCATTCATTCTTGTAGATAAAAATGGTTTCCATGAAAAAAAAAATCACTTCAACTTTCAATTCAAATAATGGCACTAATGCTCTCCCTTGAGACAGCCACTATATACAGTGTGCAGCAGAAATGTCCTAGGCAGACTTGCCATTTTCCTACACAGAATGTTAAAAAATGTGTACTCAATTCATAAACTTTGCTATTTCACCAAGGTTAACCTCCAGTGAAACTAGCATGTTGTACAATAACTTGTGGAGGTGAATAATGGTATGGCTTGGTGCCATCACCTTTATTCATGGCAAGAGGTTCCAGCAGTTTCATCCACCAGCGCTTTGCACCATCTGTGTGAATGTTAACACAGTGAAAAAGCAAACAGCTGTCTGATATTTAATATGAAAATAATTTTGACCTCATGAACTCCTTGCAAGTTTCTCTGAGATCTCAGGAGTCCTTGAACAACACTTTGAGAACCACTACCTTATAACTAAATGAAGAAACCTGTCTTCATGATCTGAGAACTCTTTGGGCATTTTAGTCACTTACTTAAAAATATGCAGAGTTAAGTAAGAATCACTTTTGTGCTGGGGTTTTCCAGGACAACCCTCAGGCTCAGTGATTCACTAGAGGGACTTATAATACTAGAAAAGCTGTTATACTCATAGCTATATTTTATTACAATAAAAGGACATATTAAAATCAGTAAAGAGAACAGGTACATGGGGTGAAATCCAAGAATAGCCAAGTATAAGTTTCCAGACTTCCCATCCCAGTAGAGTCATATAGGGATACAACCAATTCTCCCAGCAGTATGTGGCACATGTAGAGTTGTGCCAACCAGGGAAGCTCACTGGAGCCTGGGTATCCAGGGTTTTTACTGGGAGTCAGTCATGCAGGCAAGCAGTACCTGTATGAATAACCTCAGCTACTGAGATTTCAGTCTCCCTTCTCCAGTACAAGACCAGGCAGTCAACATAGATCAGTTTTAGCACAAACTATTGGATCACATTGGTTCAGTGTGGCCCAAGGTCTCAGGCAGACAAAATTAATTTTATCAAGTAGGATATTCCAGGGGCTCAGAATTTATCCTCCAAGAGTCAGCCAAGGACCAGTTCTGAAGGTAGGACTTTCTGTGAAATGTGTTGGGTTTACCTCAGGTGTGCTAAGTCAATCCTTTCCTGATCAATCTGCCTCCATAACAAAAGAAAAAGATAAAGAGCTGAGGGTGGCTCAGTGGGCAATCCGCCTGCCAGTGCATGAGACACGGGTTGGGTCTCCGGTCCAGGAGGACCCCGTGTGCAGCGGAGCCACAGGCCCGTGCACCAGAACTACTGGAGTCCGCGCTCAGGGCCCAGGAGACCGCAGCAGCTGAGCCCTCGCACGGCAACCACTGAAGCCTGTGCTCCCCAGCGGCAGAGGACACCTCAGCAAGAGGCCGGCCCCACAACTGGAGAGTGGCCCTGCTCTCCACAAGGAGAGAGATGCCCACGCATCAGCGAAGACCCAGCACAGCCAAAAATAAATAAACTGTTAAAAAAAAGAGTGGCAAGGTAAAACAAGACACAGGCAAGCCAGATGCAGAGCAAAATTCAAGTAAGTTACAAGTAATATCCCCAGTGACATAATAAAAGATATTGCACTCATAAAACAATATGAGTAGCCTACACAATGACCAGAGGGTAAGAAAGAGCTCTTGGGAATTAGCCACCATAAAATATCCAAAATAAAGAAATCAAGTAGTTGAAAGTTAAAATAGAAGATATTACCAAGAAGCCAGAACAAAAAACTAAAAAGTCAGAAAATATAAAAACAATGGTTTAAAAGAACCCACAAAAATCCTCTTTGAGTTGATCTAGGATGGCCAGTGAATGAAAGGAGTATGAAAATGAGGAAGCAAGGACAATGGAACAGCTCAAAGAAGGAGCACAAGACATTTTTCCAGAATTATAAAGCAAAAACCTACAGTTTGAAAGAGTCTGCTGAGTGACTAGAGCAATGAAAGAATATGCATCATTTCAAAATTTCAGAATGCCAGAGACAATGAGAAGAAGTTTCCAGAGAAAGAAAGCCTGTCAACATAAAAGAATGAAAATGAGAATGATATCGAATTTCACAACAGCGATATTGAATGCTAAAGACAGCGGAACAGAGCGATGTTTCAAAACCTAAGGGAAAATATTTTTTTACTTAAAGTTTTGTCCAAGCCAAACTATAAAGGAAGTGTGAAAATTAAAAACAGAGTCAGTTTAGACTCCAGAAGTTTTTTAGTGAATGTCCCATGCACCTTTTTGAAGGATATGCTTCAGCAAAAAAAGGGAGTCAGTCAAGAAAGCAAAATCTGTTCATTGTAAGCTCCAACAAGGTGACTGCAACAGAGGAGAGTAAGAGTGTCACAGAAAGGTACAGAACTATCCCATGCGCCACTCTGTTTTCCATAGAAATAGGATGACTGCACAGCCTCTGTTTGTTGAGACAGGACCAGTTTATACAAGTTGGTCATAAAACCTCCTTTAACTCTCAAAAGTGTGCAGGTTTGACAATAAATCATATAGGTGCTTTAATTAAAAGCCATTGTATCACACAGCTTAGCTAAGTTATTCTGTGATAACAGATGGCCCTAAAATCTCAGGACAACAACATGAATGGAATTACTTCCTTTTCATGTTCACTATGGGCATCTCTTCTCATCGTCATTACAAGATCAAGACTGAAGATCAGACTCTAGCTGAGACACAAGAATTTTGTAGTAGAAGGAAAGAATAATGGCAGAACCACGTTATGGCTCTTAAAGTCTCTGCTGAGAAGTGGCACCCATCACTCGCATTCACATTACTGGCTAAAGCTTGTTACATGGCCAAGTCTGACACCACTGAGTTGAGAATTAAAAACCTTCTGCAGTGTGATTCTCAATATGGAAAGGATCAGTTGGGGTTGATGTAAGTAAATTATTTCTGGAAAGTAATTTACATTATCACAGGTATGTAGAATTTAGTTTTAAAACTGCATATTTCAATTTAATCAAGATAAAGACTGACTTTAAAGTAGCAATTCATGAAAAATCCTGATTCTTGTCTAGAGAGCAATCATTAGGAAAGGTGTGCATTAATAATGGCATTCCTCAATATATCTAATGTTGATTCAAGAAAGTTAAAGTAGCATCAGAGCTTTCCAAGTGAACAGCATAAACTACTAGGTAAGACTCAAGTCACTCTTGACTTAACACGTCACCGGCATAAACTCTCTTCAGAGACGCGTGGTGCCAAACTGACCTAAGTCTGCTCATTCACTCATTCCTTCACACAGCACACATGTACTGAGCACAGAAACCCAAATTCAGGTACTGAGCTACATGAGTTCATTTATTTTAGAAATTTATCCTTTGTCAGTTGTTTCATTTGCTATTATGTTCTCCCATCCTGAGGGTAGTCTTTTCACCTTGTTGATAGTTTTCTGTGCTGTGGACATTATGTATACCTATGGCTGATTCCTGCTGATGATGGGCAGAAACCAACGCAACACTGTAAAGCAGTCATCCTCCAACTAAAAACTGGGCCTGCTTGTGTGTTACTCACTCAGTCCTGTCTGACTCTGCAACCCCATGGGCTGTGGCCCCCCAGGCTCCTCTGTCCATGGAATTCTCCAGGAAAAAGAAAACTAAAAATAAAATTAAAGAAAAAAAAGAAATTCCAATTCAAATAAGATTCCTACAAGGAGCCCTCAATCTTAAGGAATTGTGAAAATACTGATATAAATGGGATATGTACTTTATGCCTTTAATAAAGTGCTTTGTGAGCACTTTATTACTGTTGGGTTGATCTTGTTCACTAGTCTGAATTTCACAGTCTCCCTCCTGCTGTGGCCTAGCTGAGGCACTTAGAAATATTTGTAAATTTTTAAAAAATCCACTGGATCATCGAAAAAGCAAGAGAGTTCCAGAAAAACATCTATTTCTGCTTTATTGACTATACCAAAGCCTTTGACTGTGCGGCTCACAATAAATTGTGGAAAATTCTTAAAGAGTTGGGAATATCAGACCACCTGACCGGCCTCTTGAGAAACCTATATGCAGGTCAGGAAGCAACAGTTATAACTGGACATGGAACAACAGACTGGTTCCAAATAGGAAAAGGAGTATGTCAAGGCTGTATATTGTCACCCTGCTTATTTAACTTATATGCAGAGTGTATCATGAGAAATGCTGGGCTGGAGCAAGCACAAGCTGGAATCAAGATTGCCAGAAGAAATATCAATAACCTCAGATACGCAGATGATACCACCCTTATGGCAGAAAGTGAAGAACTAAAGAGCCTCTTGACAAAAGTGAAAGAGGAGAGTGAAAAAGTTGGCTTAAAGCTCAACATTCAGAAAACTAAGATCATGGCATCCAGTCCCATCACCTCATGGCAAATAGATGGGGAAACAATGGAAACAGTGGCTGACTTTATTTTTCTGGGCTCCAAAATCACTGCAGATGGTGATTGCAGCCATGAAATTAAAAGACGCTTACTCCTTGAAAGAAAAGTTATGACCAACCTAGACAGCATATTAAAGAGCAGAGACATTACTTTGCCAACAAAGGTCCGTCTAGTCAAGGCTATGGTTTTTCCAGTGGTCATGTATGGATGTGAGAGTTGGACTATAAAGAAAGCTGAGTGCCAAAGAATTGATGCTTTTGAACTGTGGTGTTGGAGAAGACTGTTGAGAGTCCCTTGGACTGCAAGGAGATCCAACCAGTCCATCCTAAAGGAGATCTGTCCTGGGTGTTCACTGAAAGGACTGATGCTGAAGCTGAAACTCCAATACTTTGGCCACCTGATGCAAAGAGCTGACTCATTGGAAAAGACCCTGATGCTGGGAAAGATTGAGGGCAGGAAGAGAAAGGGACGACAGAGGATGAGATGGTTGGACGGCATCACCAACTCGATGGACATGAGTTTGGGTGGACTCCGGGAGTTGGTGGTGGACAGGGAGGCCTGGCGTGCATGGCGTTCACAGGGTCGCAAAGAGTCAGACACAACTGAGTGACTGAACTGAATTGAATTGAAACTATATGGTATTTTCATAAAGTGGTTAAATACCCAAATATCCTATAATGACATACTTTTCCTTAAGTTCCATGCTAAGCAATTATCTCAGGCTATCTACCCAAAGCATCTTTCTCTGGATTGATGGTCACTGCCTATAGTGTAAAGGAAATGACAATAACACAGAAGCATTATTGTATTAGATGATATTTCCCAAAGAAGATCTGAGTCCAATTATGACCATTCATGTAAGAATTCTGATTAAGGAAACCTACAATTTCACAGTTGTAAAATCCTTGATTACCAGCTAATGTGTAAACTTTCAGGAGTAAGGGGAAAAAAAAAAACAGCAAAGTACAGTTGACCTTGAACAAAATGGGTTTGAATTGCACAAGTCCACTCATACACAGATTTTCTTCAACAGTAAATACTACATTACTACGTGATTCAGTGGTTGAATCTGCAGATGTGGAACTGTGGATACAGAAGAATGACTGTAAAGTTTTACATGGATTTTTGACTGGTTCTGGGGGCTCCATGCCCCTAACCTCCACATTCTCCAAGGGTCAACTGTTGAACGAAAGCATAGAGCATCTTAAATCAAGGAAGAAGGTGAACCAGATAAGAACCAGAATAGGGGAAATGTCAGGCTCACACTGATGCTGTTTCCCTAAAGGTAACTCCTCACAAATCAGTATATTCCTTCTCTGGGTTGAATCTTCCTAGTGTTGTAATACATCTCTTCCATTCTTCCCTCAACGTCTCTTCACTTCACAAGACTGTACAAGCCCGCTGTTCCTAAGAATCAAGTAGATCTCAGGCTCCATCTCCATGATCTGGGGAAGAAGGTATTTCCTTCCATTTTCCCAAAGCTAAGACCACTTAAGAGTAGAAAAAGATAAAGTGTAGGCAAAAACCTTCTGAGAACTGTGCCTTATTGCCCACTGGAAATTGCTAAGTGCTTTGCATGCATCTTCTCATTTTATCTTCTCATGAGACCCATGAGAACTTTTTAAAAGTATCCATCTCACTGATGAAAAGAAATTGTGTAACAGAAAAGTTAATACTTGGTCCAGTGTCACATTGCTAACAACTGGCGGAGCTAGGATTTGAGCCCCTACAGGCTTCAGAGCCAATGCCTTCATTATATACCATACTATACCACCTCCATGGCAGCAAATATGGAAAAGACTATGGTGATGGAAACTAAAAAGTGGCAAATATCTTGAATATGTGCCAATCCAACAATCTGCACATAGATCCCATGGAATTAGTTAGAAACTTCTGTACTATTTAATGTGGAACATCCACCTTTCCTATCAAGCAACCCCAGATAGAACAACAACTTGCCAAATGGCTTGAACACAATAAGTGTAACCGAATAATCTTAACAAGAACTTATACAAAAATCATTTCACAATACATGTAAATCAAATCATCACTTGATATGTCTTCAACTAATATAGTGATATATATCAATTATTTCTCAATAAAACTAGAGAAAAAAGAAAAAAAACTCTTAAAATCTGCAATGTTTTCATAGCTACTTCATAGAGTTAGTACAGCAGCTTGATTTTTAGTCAGCAATTTGTTCTCTGTGGAAAAAAGAAATTATCATACAATAGGTCTCACATGCATAGTCACTGCAAGTTAGTATGAATTTTAAGCATAAGCATTGTGGGAGAATACAGTGTTAACTTTTTAATTGCTTAGTGTTTAGTTTTAAAATATTTCACTTCTATTCAAGTTGTAATTTGAACAATATATGCTACTAAACATTAAAACAACAATCGTGCTAATTTTTAACCATATTTTATAGAAAAAAGTTATTTATAGTTTTAACCTATTATCAATAAGGAAGAAGACAAACAACAACACACATGATTTTTCAGCAGAGATCAAAAGATTTGTATTTCAAATGTCATATATACTCCAAATTTCTAAACTCGTTTGTATTTATTCTTAAAGAGAAAAAAAGAAAGCAAAAAAAGGTCAATTTCTAATTTCAAAGAATATTAGTGTAAACTTTGAAAGTATTGACTTTGTCTCTGACAGTTATTCCACTCCATTAGAAATTTATGGCTTAGAGGTTATTAGAAACTGTCTCCCCCTATAAACAGAATTGAAGACCATAAAAATAAGTTGCAAATAGAAAGCTCACTTTGTCATTAATAGACGTTTATGTGTTTCAATTATATCTATGTTACTAAAAAAAAAGCTTAAATATTACACAAGAACATCATGAAGATTATCTTGGAAGAAAAATAAGGTCACCACTTACCACACTGCATGTGGATCAACTGAAAACTAATTTATAATGTTGCTTAAAAAGAGACCAAAAGGAAGTCCTAAAGTAGTGACTCTGGCTGGTGGTATTATAAGCATCATTCATTTTTGCTTTATTTACTAATTTCATAATTTTATACTGCTAAAATGTAAAACATTTGAGATGAAATAAGGTTTACCATGTGTTTAGTCGCTCAGTCGTGTCCTACTCTTTGCAACCCCATCGACTGTAGCCTGCCAGGCTCCTCTGTCCATGGGAATTCTCCAGGCAAGAACATTGGAGTGGGTTGCCATGCCCTTCTTCACGGAATCTTCCCAACCCAGGGATCGAACCCAGGTCTCCCACATTGCAGGCAGAGTCTTTATCAGCTGAGCCACCAGGGAAGTCCCAAGGTTTATTAAATCTAATGTGGAAAGATAAAGGGAATATATGTTGATTTCAAAGCTACAGTAATTAAAATATGATACTGGCACAAGAACAGACATATAAATCAATGGAATAGAATTGAGAAACTAGAATAAGCCCTTAAATTTATGTTCAATTGGTTTCAACAAAGGTACCAAGACAATTCGGTGGGGTTTTTCAACAAATGATGCTGGGATAACCAAATATCTATATGCAAAAATGAAGTTGGACCCTATCTCATACCACATACAGAGATTAACTCAAAAATGGATCAAAGACTAAAAGTTAAAACTATAAAGTTTTTAGAGGAAAACCTAGGTATAAGTCCTTGGAACTTTAAAATTGTTTTGGAGACTCTGAATTAAGAAATCTTTGGTTTCTTACATGTAACACTAAAAGTATATGCAATAAAAAAAATAGATAAGTTTGACTGTATTAAAATTTTAAATGTTTATGCTTCAAAGGACACCATCAAGAATGTGAAATGCCAATCGACAGAATGAGAGAAAACATTTTCAAATTATATGACTGATTAGGGATTTGTTTCCAGAAAATATATATAATATGTATAAAGAATTCTTGCAACTCAACAATAAAAATCAAATGTCAAATTTTAAAATGTGAGAAGAGTTTGAATATACTGTCTTTCTCCAGATATATGAATGATCAATAAGCACATGGAAAAGTGGTCAACACCATTAGTCATTTGGGAAATAACACAATGAGATACCAGTCCAAAGATATACAATCATAAGTGTTGGCAAGGAGGTGAAGAAACTGAACTCTCATACATTGCTAATGGGAATATAAAATGATACTGACACTCTCAAAACAGTTTGGCAGTACCTCAAAATATGATACATAGAGTTACTATGTAACCCAGTAATTTCACTCCTAGGTATCTACATGTGAAACTGATGAAAAATTATGTCCCCATAAAAACTTGTACACAAACAGCAGAAACCCAAATATCCATCAACTGAGGAAAAGACAGACGAAATGTGGTCTCTCGAATGCACTACTATTTGGCGATAGGATGAAGTACTGACACATACAATAAGGAGGAATATTGAAAACAAATGTGTTAAACGAAGGAAGTCAAACACAAAAGGTCACATATCACATGATTCTATTTATGTGAAATGTCCAGAACGGCAAAACTATAGAAATAGAAAGCAAACTGATTAGTGGTTTCCAGGGACTGAGGGAGAGGTGAGGTGGGGGTGGGAAGTGACTATTAATAGGTACAGGGTTTCCATCTAGCATGATGAAATGTTCTAAAATTAAATTTTAGTGAGACTTTCACAATTTTATAAATGTAATAAAAACCACTGAACTGTATATACACTTTAAATGAGTGAATTTTATGGTATTTATACACTAATAAATATTTTTTAAATAGTCACAGCAATAGTGTTTGTAACAATACATTATTTTGACAATAATTCAAATTTCCATCCACAGTAGAACAGATGAATAAACTTGAATATTTACACTCTGCCATGCCTATGGCAATGGAAAGGAGTGAGGTATATACTAGGGGATAAATAAAGAAGAATCTCAAAACCCTATCACTGAACAGTAAAAGGAAGGTACAGAAATACATAAAATGATTACATGTATAGAATTCAAAAACTAAACAAAATATCTTTTCTAATCTGATTACTCACTTAGAGGGAAAAAAAATCAATGCTATGGTTAACAATTTGTCCATATTATAAAATCTTAAACTTTCAAACTTTAAGATTATTTTGCTGTGAAAGAAGCCCTCTCCTCTAGAAATAGATATCAATATCTTTATCTTCATTCTGCACTTTATTTTACCAAAATCTTATTCAAAGAAAGTTAAAAATTAAAAAAAAAAAACTCTTGGCAGAAATGTCAACATAAATGATGAAAAAATACTAAATATTACAAAAACATCCACTAAACATCATAAACAAAAGGGTAAGTCTATATTTTATCCTGTGGTGACTGATGGCAGTCTTATGAGACTACAATTGAGGACAACAGCATTTTTATTCCAATTAGTCATGAAAGATTTCATAGAACCTCATAATATGTTAAGATCTTCTGTTTCAAATAGGAAGAGGTCATGAAGTTGAAACCTTTAAAACTAAACTGTCTTTTTTTAAGGCCATTTTCTCATTTTACAATTCTCTGCTCATATATTTAAAAGTCCAGTTAAATGAGAAATAAAGCTACAGTATCCCCATACTTGTCAATTTACTATGTGGTTTATAAGACAATTTAGGTAGTACCATTTCTGACAGAGTAGTGAGGGACAAGATTATTGGGTGCCTGGAGATTGTGATTCAAAACTGAATATTTGAATATAAACATCTGAATATTTTTAAAGGAACTATAGGAAATTTTAAGGGAACCACTGAATTAGAGACTTCTTAAAGTCCCAATTCCAGTCTTACCCTGCAAAATACAACAACTGTATAAGCAACTAGTTAGCAACAACAGAATGGTACAAGACTAGTCAAGCTATCAAATCACAAATCTTGGAATATAAACACACTGCTTTGTGAAAAAGCAGAGCAGCTGTTTAATCTGGTAAGAAAAACTGAAATCACATCTACTAGGAAAGCCTGCTAGATACTGAACACAAAATAATTAAACAGAATTCATTATTTTAATAATACACATTCTTCAAGGCACTTTAACTCACAGGAAAAATGAGAAAACACATGATAAGAAGTTCTCATCATCTAGCTGTGTGGTAATATTTTTCTTTTAAATACATGTAAACAATCTCTATATCTAATTAAGATCTCAATTTTTACCCAAAGGTTTTCATATCTTTCAGCAAAAAAGGATATTAGGAATCAAGAGAAAATTATTAAGATTCAGATTTCTCTATTTCTTTAATTTGGCAATGAAGGAGTGTAATGGTATGTCAAAAAACACCTAGAACTAAAGAATAAATTTAACTCTGCATACCTTATCCATTTGGGATTACAGTCATCTACAAACTTCACAGAAACTTTAGAAGTCATCTGATTTTTTTTTTTAATGATTTCTCATAATATCCTTAAATTCCTTTCAAAGGTACACTCTCTCTTGGGTTTCCATGTTATATGCTTTTTCTGCAAACACATGTCACTGAAAAGCCAATGGAATTACCTAACCAGGACAGAGAGAGGGCCAACACAGCGGTCCAGGACTGTGCCAGAGTTGAGCCGTTTCTGCTTCTGCCAGTTCCCAGCCCCAGTCCCGCCAGGATCCACTGCAGCACAGATGATAGGTCTGCCTGTGACTGATCCTGCTTCTGCAAGGTCGCACATCATCAAGACAGAGTTTCCTCTTATCCTTTTATTTCTACCTTGAGTTGATTTATTAGCTCAACTTCTCTAACCTTCTTCAGAAAAGAAGTTATATAAATAAGAACTTTCTTTTGGTTAGGACATTTGACTAGAACAGTTATCTTTGATTCCTAATACATTTTGAAAGAATAAATACCAACAATTAAACATCAAACATCAATATGCCTTTTGTTTTTTACTCTTTTAAGAAGAAAAATAATACAAGAATAAGAAAATAAACTACTAAAAAATGGTCCAAGACATTAACAAACATCTCACCAAAGAAGATAGACAGATGAAAAATAAGCATATGAAAAAATGCTCCACGTCATAAGTCATCAGGAAAATGCAAATTAAAACAACAATGAAATTCAACTACATACCTATTAGAATGACCAAACTCTGGAACACTGACAACATCAGATGCTGGTGAGAATGTGGACCAGTGGGAACTCTTGTTCATTGTTGACAAGAATGCAAAATAGTACAGATACTTTGAAAGACAGTTTGGCTATTTCTTACAAAACTAAACATACTTTTACCACTTGGCCCAGCTGTTGTGTCCCTTAATATCTAACCAAAGGAACTAAAAACCTGTGTCACATAAAAACATCCATGTCCTGCACATGGATGTTTATAGCAGCTTTACTCTAATTACCAAAATCTGGAAACAACCAAAATGTCCTTTAGTATGTGAATGGATAAACTGTGGAACATTCAGGCAATGTAATATTATTCAGCATTTAAAAAAGTGATATTCAGATATAAAAAGACATGGAGGAAAGTTAAATACATACTACAAAGTGAGCAAGGACAATATGAGAAGGCTATTACAGTGTGATTCCAACTTTATGACATTCTAGAAAAAGAAAAGTATGGAGACAGTAAAAATACCTGTGGTTCTTGGTGTTGAGGGGTGAATAAGCAGAGAAGAGAAGATTTTCAGGGCAGTAAAAATCCTTTATATGATATCATAATTATGGATCTATTTACATATATACATACATCTGTCCAAACCCATAGGATGTTCAATGCCAAAGGTGAACTCTAAGGTAAACTATCAACTTAGGGCAATTGAGGTGGGTCAATGTACGGTTATCACTTCAGTCGCTCATTTGTATCCAACTGTTTGCAACCCCATTAACTGCAGCATGCCAGGCCTCGCTGTCCATCACCAACTCGTGGAGTTCACTCAAACTCATATCCATTGAGTCAGTGATGACATCCAACCATCTCATTCTCTGTCATCCCCTTCTCCTCCCGCCTTCAATCTTTGCCAGCATCAGGGTCATTTCAAATAAGTCAGCCCTTCACATCAGCTGGCCAAAGTATTGGCGTTTCAGCTTCAATATCAGTCCTTCCAAAGAAGATTCAGGACTGATTTCATTTAGGATGGACTGGTTGGATCTCCTTGCAGTCCAAGGGATTCTCAAGAGTCTTCTCCAGCACCACAGTTCAAAAGCATCAATTATTCAGTGCTCAGTTTTCTTTATAGTCCAACTCTCACATGCATACATGACTGCTGGAAAAACCATAGTCTTGACTAGACGGACATTTGTTGGCAAGGTAATGGCTCTGCTTTTTAATATGCTATCTAGGTTGGGCATAACTTTTCTTCCAAGGAGTAAGCGTCTTTTAATTTCATGGCTGCAGTCACCATCGGCAGTGATTTTGGAGCCCAGAAAAATAAAGTCTGACACTGTTTCCACTGTTTCCCCATCTATTTCTCATGAAGTGATGGGACCAGATGCCATGATCTTCATTTTTTGAATGTTGAGCTTTAAGACAATTTTTTCACTCTCCTCTCCACTTTTATCAACAGGCTCTTTAGTTCTTCTTCACTTTTTGCCATAAGGGTGGTGTCATCTGCATATCTGAGATTATTGATATTTCTCCCGGCAATCTTGATTCCAGCTTGTGCTTCTGCCAGCCCAGCATTTCTCATGATGTACTCTGTATATGTTAAATAAGTAGGGTGACAATATACAGCCTTGATGTACTCCTTTCCCTATTTGTTACCAGTTCGATGTCCAGTTCTAACTGTTGCTTCCTGACTTGCATACAGATTTCTCAAGAGGCAGATCAAGTGGTCTGGTATTCCCATCTCTTGAAGAATTTTCCACAGTTTGTTGTGATCCACACAGTTAAAGGCTTTGGTATAGTCAATAAAGCAGAAATAGACATTTTTCTGGAACTCTCTTGCTTTATCTATTATCCAGTGGATGTTGGCAATTTGATCTGCCATTTCTAAATCTAGCTTGAACATCTGGAAGTTCATGGTTCATGTATTGTTGAAGTCTGGCTTGGAGAATTTTGAGCATTACTTTACGCGTGTGTGAGATGAGTGCAATTGTGCAGTAGTTTGAGCATTCTTTGGCACTGCCTTTCTTTGGGGTTGGAATGGAAACTGACCTTTTCCAGTCCTGTGACCATTGGAATGGAAACTGACCTTTTCCAGTCCTGTGACCACTGCTGAGTTTTCCAAATTTGCTGACTTATTGAGTGTAGCACGTTTACAGCATCCTCTTTTAGGATTTGAAATAGCTCAACTGGAATTCCATCACATCCGCTAGCTTTGTTCATAGTGATGTTTCCTAAGGCCCACTTGACTTCGCATTCCAGAATGTCTGGCTCTAGGTGAGTGATCACACCATCGTGATTACCTGGGTCATGAAGATCCTTTTTGTATAGTTCTTCTGTGTATTCTTGCCACCTTTTTTAAATATCTTCTGCTTCTGTTAGGTCCATACCATTTCTGTCCTTTCTTGAGCCCATCTTTGCATGCAATGTTCCCTTGGTATCTCTAATTTTCTTGAATAGACCTCATCTTTCCCATTCCATTGTTTTCCTCTATTTCTTTGCATTGATCACTGAGGAAGACTTTCTTATCTCTCCTGATATTCTATGGAACTCTGCATTCAAATGGGTATATATTTCCTTTTCTCCTTTGCCTTTCACTTCTCTTTTCACAGCTATTTGTAAGGCCTATTCACACAGTCATTTTGCTTTTTTGCATTTCTTTTTCTTGGGGATGGTCTTGAACCCTGTCTCCTGTACAATGTCATGAACCTCAGTCCATAGTTCAATAGGCACTCTGCTATCAGATCTAATCCCTTGAATCTATTTGTCACTTCCACTGTATAAACCTAAGTCTTGTAGTTTTCCCTAATTTCTTCAATTTAAGTCTGAATTTGGCAATAAGGAGTTCATGATCTGAGCCACAGTCAGCTCCCGGTCTTGTTTTAGCAGACTGTATAGAGCTTCTCCATCTTTGGCTGCAAAGAATATAATCAATCTGATTTTGGTGTTGACCATCTGGTAATGTCCATGTGTACAGTCTTCTCTTGTGTTGTCGGAAGAGGGTGTTTGCTATGACCAGTGCGTTCTCTTGGCAAAACTCTATTAGCCTTTGCCCTGCTTCATTCTGTACTCCAAGGCCAAATTTGCCTGTTACTCCAGGTGTTTCTTGACTCCCTACTTTTGCATTCCAGTCCCCTATAATATAAGGTTATATTTGGTAAAAAAGAAAAAAAATTGTACCATTCTAGTGAATAATATTGATAATGGTAGAAGCTATACATGTGTGTGGTAAGGAAGTATAATGGGTAATTTTCTTACCTTTCTCTCAATTTATTTTAAAACTAAAATTACTCAAAAAATAATAAGCTCTTAAATAAAAAGAATAATAATAAAGAGGCTGAATAATTTATCTAAATATCAGTATGTGCTTTTTTATTCTCCCATCCACAGGTATTTTCCTCTCTCCATCCCAAGGAGGTTTTCTAAGCTTATATGTTCCCTTGCCTTGACGCAAATGTTTTTGTGTCCAAATATAAAACAGAAGCTTGGGCACCCAGCAGACAACACCTCCTCTTGGATTTTACATGCAAAATCAAACTCATAGAAGGAATTATTGAAGAGAAAGTGGAGGACTTTGCGGTAGAGGGAGAAGGAAGTAGGACAGCTCCTCTTAAAGAGCTGGGGGACCACAGCTCACCTCCACACACATGATCCAAGCACCTCTTTCTGAGGACTCTTAAAGGCAACCTGTGAAACAGCAGTGGGCATAGAATAGAAAGAATCATGTCCATGGAAACTCTGGGGAAAGATCTTATGCCCAGTCTTGGCACAGAAGGACATGAGTAGTCAAGACTAAAGACTGAGGGCTATAAAAACAATGAAGTAATGCTATCTGTAGCAACATTGATGGATCTAGACAGTGTCATGTTAAGTGAAGTAAGTCAGACAAAAATAAATATCACATGATATCACATATGTGGAATCTAAAAAAAATGATACTAATGAACTTATTTGCAAAACAGAAACAGACTCCCAGACTTCAAAAGCAAGTTTACGGTTACCACAGGGGAAATGTGTCGGGGGAAGATAAATTAGGAGCTTGGGGTTAACATGTGCATGCTCCTGGTGGCGTAGTGGTAAAGAACCCATCTGCCAAAGCAGGAGACATGAGACGTGTGTTCAATCTCTGGGTTGGGAAGATCCCCTGAGGGAGGTCATGGCAACCCACTCCAGTATTCTTGCCTGGAGAATCTCAAGGACAGAGATTGGGCTGGCGGGCTGCAGTCCATACTGTTGCCAAGAGTGAGACACAACTGAAGCAACTTAGCATGCACACACACAAATGAAAATGAAAGTGAAAGGGTTAGTCACTCGGTCGTGTCAGATTCTGTGTGAACCCATGGACTGTAGCCCACCAGGCTCCTCTGTCCATGGGCTCTTCCCGGCAAGAATACTGGTGTGGGTTGCCATCTCCTTCTCCAGGGGACCTTCCCGACCCAGGGATCGAACCCAGGTCTCCTGCGTTGCAGGCAACTCTTTACTGTCTGAGCCACCCAGTGAAAAAGTGAAAGTGAAAGTCGCTCAGTCATGTCTGACTCTTCGTGACCCCATGGACTGTAGCCAACCAGGCTTCTCTGTCCATGGGATTTTCCAGGCCAGAATACTGGAGTGGGTAGCCATTCCCTTCTTGAGAAAATCTTCCCAACCCAGGGATCAAACTCGGGTCTTCTTTACCAGCTGAGCTACCAGGGAAGCACACATACATGAAAGAGATCATCAACAAGGACCTACTGTATAGCACAGGGAACTCTACTCAATATTCTTTAAAAACCTATATGGATACCTTATCTTTGACAAAGGAGGCAAGAATACACAATGGAGAAAAGACAATCTCTTTAACAAGCGGTGCTGGGAAAACTGGTCAACCACTTGTAAAAGAATGAAACTAGAACACTTTCTAACACCATACACAAAAATAAACTCAAAATAGATTAAAGATCTAAATGTAACACCAGAAACTATAAAATCCTAGAGGAAAACATATGCAAAATACTCTCTGACATAAATCATAGTAGGATTCTTTATGACCCACCTACCAGAGTAATGGAAATAAAAGCAAAAATAAACAAATGGAACCTAATGAAACTTAAAAGCTTTTGCACAACAAAGGAAACTATAAGCAAGGTGAAAAGACAGCCCTCAGAATGGGAGAAAATAATAGCAAATGAAGCAACTCAGAAAGAATTAATCTCAAAAATATACAAGCAACTCCTGCAGCTCAATTCCAGAAAAATAAGCGACCCAATCAAAAAATGGGTCAAAGAACTAAATAGACATTTCTCCAAAGAAGACATACAAATGACTAACAAACACATGAAAAAATGTTCAACATCACTCATTATCACAGAAGTGCAAATCAAAACCACAATGAGGTACCATCTCACACCAGTCAGAATGGCTGCTATCCAAAAGCCTACAAGCAATAAATGCTGGAGAGGGTGTGGAAAAAAAGGAACCCTCTTACACTGTTGGTGGGAATGCAAACTAGTACAGCCACTATGGAGAACAGTGTGGAGATTCCTTAAAAAACTGGAAATAGAACTGCCATATGACCCAGCAATCCCACTGCTGGGCATACACACCGAGGAAACCAGAATTGAAAGAGCCACATGTACCCCAGTGTTCATCGCAGCACTGTTTACAATTGCCGGGACATGGAAGCAACCTAGATGTCCACTGGCAGACAAATGGATAAGAAAGCTGTGGTACATATACACAATGGAATATTATGCAGCTATTAAAAAGAATGCATTTGAATCACTTCTAATGAGGTGGATGAAACTGGAGCCTATTATACAGAGCGAAGTCAGAAAGAAAAACGCCAATACAGTATATTAATGCATATATATGGAATTTAGAAAGATGGTAATGATGACCCTATATGCAAGACAGCAAAGGGACACAGATGTAAAGAACAGACTGTTGGACTCTGTGGGAGAAGGCGAGGGTGGGATGATTTGAGAGAATAGCATTGAAACATGTATATTATCATATGTGAAATAGATCACCAGTCCGGGTTTGATTCATGAGGCAGGGTGCTCAAGGCTGGTGCACTGGGATGACCCTGAGGCATGAGATGGGGACAGAGGTGGGAGTGTGGGTTAGGATGGGGAACACATGTACACCCGTGGCTGATTCATGTGACTGTATGGCAAAAACCACCACAATATTGTAAAGTTATCACCCTCCAATTAAAAATTTTTTAAAAACCTATATGGGAAAAGAATCTGAAAAAGAATGGATATATGTATATGCATAACTAAAGCACTTTGCTATATACTTAAAACTAACAGAACATTGTAAATCAACTATATTCCAATATAAAATAAAAAGTAAATTAAAAAAGACTAAAGACTAAGGAATGAGGCTTCCCTGGCTCATCAGTTAAAAATCTGTCTGCAGTGAAGGAGACACAGAGACGTGCATTCAGTTCCTGGGTCTGGAAGATCCCCTGGAGGAAGTCATGGCAACCCACTCCAGTGTTCTTGCCTGGAGAATCCCATGAACAGAAAAGCCCGTCAGGCTACAGTCCATAGGGTCACAAAGAATTGGCCACAACTGAACCGACTGAGCATGCACACATGCAAAGACTGAGGAATATAATGTTCTGAATTGTAAAGAACTCTTAAAACCTCTGGGTGAATAAGGTGGCAGGGAAAGAACCTTAGTAATGACTGATATCTAGTTTCTTGGCAGTGGATCAGGGTGGGAGAAAATCTGACCTGGAAAAATGAAGGGAATACAACAGTTTATTATTGCCTGATGTCATAGAAAAAATACTAAATTTTCTACAGCTTGGAAAAATTCCTTGTATATATACCATACCCTTCCACCTCAAGGTTAGATGACCAGTCAGAATGCTCCCAGAAAACCACTAATAAGTTTTTTCAATTTAAAAAAGGTCTTCTGTATAACCATCAAGATATTTGATGTAGTAGCCAAGCAGAAACATGTCTTGTATACACAATGAAGAGAATAAAGTAAAGCAGATTTCTCTGAGAAACACGTAAAGGCCAATTACTTCTTCTCACTCAGTGGAACAAAATAAAAAAAAAAAAAACATGAACTATAAAAATACCAAACTTCCACTTCCAAAAGTATGTAATTTTGTTCTTCTCACATGAGTGGAAATATTTAAACTTTTGAAGGGTAAACTCAGTTTTTTGGTACTAATATCAACTAATAGGCTATAATTTTTAGACATAATCTGAGTGAGAATTTATCTATATCTAATTTTAAAGCAGACGTTTTCAAATTCACTTGACTACCTTTATAGGAATACTACAATATAGAAGGTAACCTTACAGGAACTTCAGTTCAGTTCAGTTTAGTCGCTCAGTCATATCTAACTCTTTGCGACCCCATGGATTGCAGCACGCCAGGCCTCCCTGTCGATCACCAACTCCTGGAGCTTACTCAAACTCATGTCCATTGAATCGGTGATGCCATCCAACCATCTCATCCTCTGTCAACCCCTTCTCCTCCCACCTTCAATCTTTCCCAGCATCAGGTTCTTTTCCAATGAGTCGGCTCTTTGCATCAGGTGGCCAAAGTATTGGAGTTTCAGCTTCAGCATCAGTCCTTCCAATGAACACCCAGGACTGATCTTCTTTAGGATGGACTGGTTGGATTTCCTTGCAGTCCAAGGGACTCTCAAGAGTCTTCTCCAACACCACAGTTCAAAAGCATCAATTCTTCGGCACTCAGCTTTCTTTATAGTCCAATTCTCACATCCATACATGACTACTGGAAAAACCATACCTTTGACTAGACAGACCTTTGTTGGCAAAGTAATGTCTCTGCTTTTTAATATGCTGTCAGGGTTGGTCATAACTTTTCTTCCAAGGAGTAAGTGTCTTTTAATTTCATGGCTGCAGTCATCATCTGCAGTGATTTTTGGAGTCTCCCAAAATAAAGTCTGTCACTGTTTCCATCATTTCCCCATCTATTTACCATGAAGTGATGGGACTGGATGCCATGATCTTAGTTTTCTGAATGTTGAGCTTTAAACCAACTTTTTCACTGTCCTCTTTCACTTTCATCAGCAGGCTCTTTCTGCCATGAGGGTGGTGTCATCTGCATATCTGAGGTTATTGATATTTCTCCCAGCAGTCTTGATTCCAGCTGTGCTTCATCTAGCACAGAGTTTCTCATGATGTACTCTGCATATAAGTTAAATAAGCAGGGTGACAATATACAGCCTTGACGTACTCCTTTCCCTATTTGGAACCAGTCTGTTGTTCCATGTCCACTTCTAACTGTTCCTTCTTGACCTGCATACAGCTTTCCCAAGAGGCAGATCAGGTGGTCTGGTATTACCATCTCTTGAAGAATTTTCCACAGTTTGTTGTTCCACACAGTCAAAGGCTTTGGCATAGTCAATAAAGCAGAAATAGATATTTTTCTGGAACTCTCTTGCTTTTTTGATGATCCAACAGATGTTGGCAATTTGATCTCTGTTTCCTCTGCCTTTTCTAAATCCAGCTTGAACATCTGGAAGTTTATGGTTCACATACTGCTGAAGCTTTGCTTGGAGAATTTTGAGCATTACTTTGCTAGTGTGTGACATGAGCACAATTTTGTGGTAGTTTGAGCATTCTTTGGCACTGCCTTTCTTTGGAATTGGAATGAAAACTGACCTTTTCCAGTCCTGTGGCCATTGCTGAGTTTTCCAAATTTGCTGGCATATTGAGTGCAGCACTTTCACGGCATCATCTTTTAGAATTTGAAATAGCTCAACTGGAATTCCATCACCTCTACTAGCTTTGCTTGTAGTGATGCTTCCAACTCTTTGTGACCCCACAGACTGTAGCCTACCATGCTCCTCTGTCCATGGGATTTTTCAGGCAAGAGTACTGGAGTGGGTTGCCATTTCCTTCTCCAGAGGATCTTCCCGACCCAGGGATCGAACCAGGGTGTCCCACATTGTAGACAGATGCTTTACCGTCTGAGCCACCAGGGAATGCCCTATAGAGTTTACAAATTACCAAATCTGAAACTAGAGGCCAATCTCAGGAATAGATATACTGCTTGTATGTTTAGTTATTTCTTATGCAGTGCACTTCTCAAAGGCAACAGATCATTTACATTGTAACCCCATTTGCCCTAGTGTATTGCCTTGCACATAGCAGGCATTCAGTAAGTATGTTTTGAACTGAATTTAACTCTTTCCTCAAACTTCAGATTCCTGCCCAAAAGTAAAAAGCAATAGATTTTGTGGATGCCTCTCATAAATTCCTTGATTAATAATTCCCATCTCTAAACTCCTGAAATTGCTATTGCTAACAGCTTACACTTGTGACCTTATACCTCATTGGATGGGGATTTGGGAAGAGGATAGTGGAAGATTAAATAAATGAAGTGAAGAAAAGCTACTTCTCCAGAGCACTGCCTCAGCAGGAGATGCCTTGGAAATTAAATCATAATCACCCCAATATATCCACCCCAGAGGATGGCCAGTGATTGGTCAATATGGGGTTCACAGCCTGGTCCTCTTGCCTCAAGGCAGGACAGCTCTAGGCTGAACCTAGATTCAGAGCACTCTGTGAATCAGACTAAGGCGAGACTTTACCAACACTTCATCATTGCTCAATTTCTCCTTCTTTATCCTGCTTCCTTTACTTTGTCCTGAAAAGCACTTCCTCATCAACCCACACACAGCTAAGCCTCTGTCTCGGCCTCTTCTTTTAACGAGTGTGATCTAACACACAGTACTTCTTGTCTCTCGTCCTCTGTCTCTCTCTCTCATAAGCATGCGCCATTCCACTAACACAACCATGCCTTCCATAAATCCACTTTAGGTTTACTTCTGCTTAACTTCCTTCAGTAAATACTGACTGCTGCCTGGACTTCACCAAACAAAAAAAAGCGGAGGTTCCTGAAAAGGCCAAGGGTCCCATACAGGCCTGAGATCTCTGTTGGTCAAGAGAAAATCTTGACATTTTATTTGCTCCTGCAGTATCAAGACTATTGGAAAATGTAGTTGGCAATTCTGAATATAACCAAATGCAAAATTCAACTAAAGGTCTAGATTTTAAGAGTATATTATACTTCTAGTGTTACTGAAATGCAAGTTCCTATGCCCAACACACAGTGAGGCCATGCAACACTAACATGTCAGAGTAGGAACAGAGACTTATTGTTGGGCCACGCAACAAGCCAGGAGGCTCATGCCTTAAAAACCCCAAACTTCCGGAAAGCTTTTGGCAAAGCCCTTTTCTAGGAAAGGCGAAGGAGGGGGCGTAATTAGTTGTTGCAAGCTTTTTGATGTCAGATCCTTTGTTCCAGAGGTCAGGTCATGGTCATCTCTACCAAAGAAGTGTTACTCTTACAAGTCTCTCTATGTTTTTGGGATATGTTGATACAACCGGGGAAGGAGAGAGTGGAAAAAATTGAGAGTGGCACTGAAACATATACATTACCATATGTGAAACAGAGCAAGCTGGAAATGACTGAGCAACTGAACAACAAACAAAACAGCCAGCTAGTGGGAAGCGGCTGTGTAGCACGGGAGCTCACTTAGAGGGGTGGGATGGGGACGGGGAGGGGGCTCGAGGGGGTTATATACTTACGGCTGAGTCACACTGTTGGATGGCAGAAAACAACACAGCAGTATAAGGCAATTATTCCTCCAATAAAAAATAAATTAAAAAACGAGAGTCATCCTCTGTCCTGACAAGAAAGGGTGAGGTCCCGGTCCTGGCTAAAAGACAGGTCTCAGCTGGCAGCTCCCTCAGGGCCAGTCCCCAGACCCTGCCCAGCTGTCATCCCCGAGGGAGTCGGGCTCCCAGGACCCAGCGGCCCTCAGGCTCCTCAGGCCGCCAGAGTGGTGGGGACCATGTTCGCAAGCTGCGTCCCGTGCAGAGGGCCCTGCCATCAGGCTGCAGAGGTAGGCACGAGAGGGAGGTTTGGGGCCGCCTCACTGGCCTGAGTCCAGTCGGTGGGATGCCTTAGCGAGGGCTCTGGAGCCCTGCAGGACACCGCCCCCAGCCTGCTCCCTGCCCCCTGGCTCACCTGCTGGCCAGAGGCCGGGGAACTGGAGAGCCCCTGGAAGAAGGCCAGGATCCCTCTCTCACCTCACTCCCTCTCTGCCTGAGGACCACCACTCCGCCCACCCCCGGCCGAATGGACCCACGAAGGTCCCTCCCTGTCAGCTGGTTGCTTGGCAAGAGGCCCGTTGCGGTGCCGACCAGAGGCTGAGCAGGACCGCCGCCCGTAGTAACTGTGGCAGCCATGCGCTGAGAGCAGCACCCGCTGCGCTGCATCGCACCGGGCTTCCCTGGTGGCTCAGGTGGTAAAGAGTCTGCCTACAGTGCGGGAGGCCTGGGTTTGATTCCTGGATTGGGAAGATCCCCTGGAGCAGGGCATGGCAACCCACCCCAGTATCTAAAGGCATAGGTGACCCACCCCAGGATTCCTGGGCTTCCCTAGTGGCTCAGACGGTAAAGCATCGGCCTGCGATGCGGGAGACCCCCTGAAGGAGGGCATGGCAGCCCACTCCAGTATTCCTGACTGGAGAATCCCCCTGCACAGAGGAGCCTGGTGGGCTACCGTCCACGGGGTCGCAAAGAGTTGGACGCAACTGAGCAGCTAAGCAGAGCTCAGCACAGCACACTGCCTCATAGGAAAAGTCACATTAAAATGATTTATTACCAGTTGTGACTTAAAACTGTACAGTGACTGGAAAGACCACTAAGATAAGAATCTGCTGACCTGATCACCAATAAATATTTAGTTGGATTATTGTGTGAAAGTTTATAGTAAACTTATATGTCAATACTATACCTACATATACAATTTGATATTTGAATTAATATAATCTAGAGCTTTTTTATGAACATCTAATAAACAGAAGAGCTGAGGTATAGTTTTTATCAACAATAAAGATGAAAAAATATATGACTACCTTCAAGAGCCAACTCAATCATCAGCTTACACTTCCAGCTGTCAGTACTGATAATCAGATAACCTTAAGCTGCATCTCTATAGTTCTCTTGTTCTTCACGGTCTCACAGTAAATACAGAAGCTCCAAACATCACATTTCCACCTCATTCAAAGACAAGAAGCATGTGGAAGGGTAGCTTTGTCTCACTGGAGAAGGATTCTTTTCCAGGAGCCCCATCACACATCCTCTGGCCAAAACTAGGTCTCATGACTTCTTAAACCAAAGGACAGGCCTATTTTGCCTCAAACTCATTTTCTCTACCTCAAACCTGAACCAAATTGGAGGACATGATGGGAAAAATGTTTGGGGCCAGACAACAGTTCTGCTACAGTCAACATAAAAAGTCAGGGAATCTCCTTTAGCAAACCCATTTCTGAATCTCCTCAAAGTTACAGAGTCATTTAACCAAACTCAAGGCTTTTTCATCTCAGACGAAATATACTTGCATATTTCTACAGAGATTCATTATAATTCAAAGGTGTAGACAGTGACATCCTACAGCTTTTCTCAAACAAGGAAAGAGGCCTAAAAACAGAATTGCTTTCCTCTGTTCACTTTATAATAGGATATATTGTCTACATATAACAGCCACTCAGTTCATGCTGTCCACTAGAAGGGGGCATGGGTATACAATTAGAAGCAGAGAGCCAGACGGATGTGAGTTCAATATAACCTCCTTCACTTACAGCAATGGACCTTGGGTCAGACATTTTACCTCTGTGTGCCTCAGTTTCACTATCTGCAAAAGGGCCCCATCAATCCTTACCTTGCTCTTTTGAAGATGAAGATTACTTAAAAAAAAAAAAAAAAAAAACAGCACAATTTCTGGGCTACACTAAGTAGTCAATGTGTGAAAACTATTATTGTTAGTTCAAGAGTCTAAAAACTGAAATGATGGCAGTCATCTAGCCAATTCCCATTCTCCTCCTCAACGAGAGCAAAAAAGTAAAAACAATAAGGATGAGCTTCATCCCTTTCCAAAATAAAGGTTTCTGAGAAGTTACGATCTACTTAAAATTTACAGGTATGAATGTTCCCTTCAGAGAGATTTCCTAAAGCATACCTCCTAGAAGATTTCTGATTCACTGGATTCTGTTTCTATTATTCCCATGAATTGTAGTATGGAATTCCAAAAGGGGCCAATCTCATTTCAGTCCATTTTTCATTTTTCACTAATAGCTTTCTCATATCTTGGTCTGAGCGGTAGGTTTTATGTATCTGTTGTTTCAAATGTAAAATAACTGCATGATTAAAACAAACATAATTTTGATACTATAAGCCTCCTAGTTACCCATACTGAGAAGGAAACTCAATATTTGAAATGCCTTCCTACATTTCAGAAACACTGTCATCTGTGGTACAAGATATATTTTTATTAGTAAAATTTTTCTAAATGCTTTTTTCTCTGCAAAGGTACACCAACCACACATTACAGTGAATGGCTTTTCTAACTGTACTAATAATTTTATAATATAGTCTTAAACTTCTCTTGGCTGTTCTGGTTATTATACCAAGTAAACTATGTCATGAATTAACAATACTTGAGATCTTTAAGTATTTAATTAGAGAATTATATGAGACAATCCTCACCTCCTAACTCATAACTATCCTGTCTTTTATTTGTAGGGGTCCATTGGCAGAAGGAATTACAATGCACCTAGCATTAAATACCTGCTTTTGGGAACCTATATTTTCGGTTTACAGAAATAAAATACCATGATATAAACACAATAGTTTCCAGAGACATTATTAAAAAAAAAATCAAGTAAAGAAATTTAAATCTCTCTCATAAAAAAAATGAATGGAAATGGATGAACTACTTAACCACATGGAACAATACAGATGAATACACTGCATGCTTTTATACCTAATAAAATATATAGTAAAAATATATGTCAGTTTCTGCTGCATAGAAAACAACTACAAAATCTCAGCAATAAACAAAAATGGCACTTATTGTTTGCTCACTTGTCTGCAGGGTCATCTGGGCTTCAGCTAAAGGCCCAGCATGGCCAGGCTTGATACAAAGCTGTATGATTTCACGTCCATTCTAGATTCCAAGTCTGTGCTTTTCCTTGTCCTGGGCTGGGCAGATTACCCAGGGCATGCTCTCACGGACATGGCAAAAGAGCATAAAAACAAGTCTAATATATATAATATGAAACCATTCATGTAAAATTTTTTAATAAACACAAAGCAAAACCATGCATTTTATAATAATAAAAATATGAATGAAAATGGAATAATTTTAAAATAGTGAAATGGAAGAAGAGCTAAGCCTAGAGTTTTAGCTATGACAGTAAAACCTAATTAAAAAGAAAAACAGAGTCTACAAAAAATATGCAAAATATGAACATCTCTTAAATCTCAGTGTGTGGTTAGTAAGTATATGACTACTACAATTACTTGCATATTCATAATTAGAAATTATGAATAATTGTATTTTTTTGAAAAGCAGCATAAAAAGTAACCAATTGCCCATAATATTTCTGGAAAATATTGTTTCATGGGAATCATCGATTTACTGAATTGAAACAGTATTTAAGACAGCCTAAAGAGTCTACAAATACCCTCAGTAACTTATCCATACATTAATAACTCTCACTAAGACTTCCTCTCCTTTCACAACAATCAGGGGTTCAAAACACTTCCATAATTTGTGAAAAATCTTGATGTTTGATGGCAACTTTGTGCAGATGACCACACAGGCTGAACAATCTTGTATTTTATGGGTTTTGTCATACTTGTAACTCCCCAGGGATATTTTCAATACATGGAGATTGGAAGTAGCTAATAGAATGACAGCCAAATCTTATTGTCTTCTTTGTTTTAAGGACAGTGCTTAGCAGGTTGCAAATAGAGACTGAATTAAAATCTGGATGTGCCTACAAAAACAGAACATTCTAACCTGAAAATGGGGGTGTTCCACCAAATTTCAGCTGAGGAAAGAGAGTTACAAACATGAACACTGAGTATATATGTCAGGCATTTGTTTTCCATGTATTTTCCTACATAATCTTTGTGGGCAGAGTATCTCTTCCCAGTTTTGGTGAAATTACCCCTGCTGTAGTCTCAGTAAAGTGTCATGAAAACAATTTTAAAGACTGAAAAGACTGATCTGTACTAATATGTAACCAGTGTACACAGCACTGGGAACAAGTGTAAAAGCAAAGTTATTATACCATGACTCAAAGTGAAGACTAGCTATAATTTCCTTCAAAAGACCTAAATAAAATACTAATAGTACTACAGTGTATAGATACATGGAGATATTCTACAGAAATTCTATTTAATAAATTAATTAAGCATATTACATTTATTTAGAAAATGATTACAATTGTTCGTGGGTAGAATTAGTGAATATGGAATTACTGAATCTTAGAAAAAATACAGCCAACCAGACAATTCATGTGTTCCTTGCCCTAGAGAAGCCAAATGAAGACATTAAGAGAAACAATGGCCCCACAACAGCAGAAGCTCTCTAAATGACAACATTTTATACAAGAAGAATGGGCAAAAGTACATTATTGGGCAAGGAAGTTCTATTTCCCCTGCAGGAATACATCGAAGTCCCTAGACTAATGTATTCACCCAATTTCTCACTTTAAGCCACAGAAGATATCAGCAAGTCTTCTTATCCCACAGAAGAAATTAACATTTTCCCTTTTATGTAGGCCTATGAAAGTGAAAGTGTTAGTTGCTCAATCCTGGCAGACTCTTTGCAATGCCATGGACTGCAGCCTGCCAGGCTCTTCTGCCCATGGGGTCTCCAGGCAAGAATACTGGAGTGGGTTGCCATGCCCTCCTCCAGGGAATCTTCCCAACCCAGGGATCAAACCTGGGTCTGCCACATTGCAGGCAGATTCTTTACCATCCGAGCCACCAGGGAAGCCCCAGTGTAGGCCTATACCAGCTACCTAAATGATACAACAAACCAGAGGAGTCATCTATCCATAATAGGATGGATTTGAAAAGCCTTCCACAGCAAATAAGCCCCTTCTGCTAAGAAAACAAAGCTACAGTCTTTGGCAATAAATATATGACTGAGTGGGCTTCCCTACTCAGGTCACCTACTCCAGTATTCTTGCCTTAAGAGTTCCATTAACAGAGGAGCCTAGCAGGCTACAGTCAATGGGTCGCAAAGAGTCAGACACAACTGAGTGACTGCCACTTTCCTTTTCTATATGACTGAGTACTCTATGGGCATTCAATAAGTATGTACTGAGCACCTACTATGTGCCAGACATAACACTAGACCTTGAGGATACAGCTAATGGTAGGCAGCTTCTCAGTTTCCCCAGAATATCTACTCCCTGTTATCCATCCTGTGTAACCCACTTCCCTTGAGTCACTAGATGTAGTGACTTCCTTCTAATGACTAAAAATGGTAAAAGAGATTGGATGTCACTTCCAAAATTAAATTATGAAAATACTGTAGCTTCTGTTTTGGGTTCATTCATATTCTCCTCTCTCTCTCTCTCCCACCAGTCATCCCAGAGAAAGTCAGCTTGCCACGCAAGGGAGGTGGCCCTGGTCTACCAACAGCCATAGGAGTGAGCTCAAGAGCAAACCCTTCAGCCCAACCTCAAGAGAGATCTTGAGCAAGAAGCCCTCATCTCTACCACACCCAGATAAATCCTGACCCACAGAAATTATAACATAATAAATGTTTGCTGTTTTAAGCTGCTAGATGTGGGGGTAATTTGTTAAGAAACAATAGAAAACCATTATTAATACATGATGGTTTATAACACAAATGAAGACCTTGTCTAAGTGCAGCTTACAAAGGAGTGGGCAGACACAGAAAATAAACAGATATATATATATATAATATAATTTTCTATAATTTTAAATGCTATGGGGAAAGTAAAACAAAGTAATGGGATATAGGGTGATTGCAGAGGTGGGTGGAGAAAGAAGACTCCTCTGCAGAGACCAGAATGAAGTGGGCCTGAGCAATGGATATGTGCTACTACTGTAAGAATTTAAATGAAAAAGTAGATATGAGAATTGAGCCATCTTCTGTTAAGCCAAACATTAAAGAAATTTGCAAAAATGTAAAGCAATGCCACTCTTTCCAATAATTTTTTGTTTTGAAAAAGCTATTTTCATTAAAAGTGTGATATGTACTACTGCATATTATTACTGTTTTTAAATAAACATTTTTCCATTTTTAATTTTGTTTTTATTTCTAATATAACAAATCTAAATAGCTATAACTCACATAAACAAAGACATTTGAGGATCCTCAGTAATATTTAAGAGTGCAAAGGGATCCCAAGACCAAAATAAATGAGAATGCCGGTTTAGGTCATGGTATGAAGTATATATCTTATTCCAAGTTGAACAGGACTAAAATCCATTGAAGGATTTTTCAGCAAATGATATGACCTGAAGTAACTTTTTTTTAAGATTATTTGGGGTTCCATAGGAGAATGGACTATGTCGGAGAGAAACATGGAAATCTGTCAGAACTTGGCAAATAATTACCCATGATGTTTTCAGGTGGACCTGAGAATAGCTCATAAAGTGAGGCTTACATTTTTTACATTAGAAAAAGATCCCACATGAAAATAACATATCTCTATTTGCAACCAAAGATTTGCTAGTGTCATATTAATAAAAGATTCACTAGTATCATTATTAATAAAGGAGTAAATGAATCCTGATGAGTTAGATTACAACATGAAATTTCCTTTTCACTTGTTCCCCAGACCCCAGTGATTTGTTCCAAGCCTTTATGTTATGCACTGTGGACTCTACCCAGGCACACCATATAATTTCTAAGCAAAACAGCAAATTTATACTTTGGTGACATTTCCTGCAAGATGAAACAATCAGAAAACAGGGCTACCTGCTGGCTGCATTCAGCTCTGCTTTTGCCAGTATGAAATTCATGCTTCTATAAACTGGCAGTAATAGAATTTCACCTGTCTTATAAATAGCACTTTTAGAGATGGATTAAATGTTATCTCTAACAGCAGTATGCCACAGAAATAGAAAACAGACGGACCAAACCAAAACCCTTTAATTTTTGCATTGTTGGATGAAATGTGGTGAGGGTTTTTCAGCCAAATATTAACCTATAGAAACAACAGGATCTAATCTGAAGTTCTAAAATGTAAAAATTTCAATGAAGCTGAATTAGTATAGGTCTTTAAGGTATCTTTCCTGAATTTTTCTGCCAACACTAAGGAATATCTGGTGTTACTGATGACTAGTAATTCCTAGCTTGATTCTTCTGCCACAAGTAATGTTTTAGGAAATATACTTAAAATGCTAGAAAAAACAAAAACCATACATTTTTCTGAATTAAGTGAGTTTCTGATCGTGCTTTGTGAATTAGTCAAGCATCAAGCTAAGTGCCGACCTAGTGTCGTGTAAATACAATACTACACATTTCTCATTACCTCCACCAATTTCTCTTCCTTACAGGGAAATGAAAAAAAGGGAGAAAAAAGAAAAGAAAACCCTTTAATGAGTTTTTTCCTGAGGATCAGAGACAAAATTGGATGGCATGAAAGAATAAAACATACCAGCACAAAGAGAAGTGAAAATCTGCTAAGGATCTGGTGCAGTATGCCTGATTTGGGCTACAGAGTACACTTCAAGCATAAATTGCTCATCCTGACTTTCAACAGAAAATCAACCAAAAGAAAGATCAGATTTTTTCTCTTTGAGCCAACTTCAGGAAAACAGTTTTAATATAGCTATTGACTGGTGGAAGAAAAGAAATTATTTGATATATGATTATAAAATCAAGTGTGGAATAAATTTTAAAAATTGCTATTAAAAAAGTACAGCTTCTATGAAATTAAAAGTGTAATTATGTTTTATGCATTCTTTGTAACCCAGTGGAATATACTAGAGCAAGTTTTAAACAGCATGTTGGAAATAGCACTTCATTTGCAGAAATTCATTTATGCAAATTTTCAAAGGTATATTTAAAGGAAAGCACATCAGGCTTATTAAATTATTTGCCTGAAACCTAAAACAAGGAAACCCTGGAAGTTGGTTTAATTTCCTTCTGTTTCTCTCCATCCAATATCCTTTTCCTTCACTCTTATTTGCAAGGTCTCAAGACCTGACTGTCCCTGCTCTGTAGGGTGGTAACTGCCATATGAAGCAGGAAGATGTAAACAGAAGAGGCATTAAGTGTACCAGCTTTACACGTGGCAGCTGCCAGCAACAGGTAATCTTAAAAGTTGCAAACGCCTTCCCTACCCTCCTGACCAATTTTTGCCCATTGACTTCTAACTTAGAGCCAGAAATTTCCATAGGTTCTACTCTTTGACCCACAGAAGTAGTGACTCTTGCCTAAATATTATGCCTATAATATTATGCCAATATTATGTAAGAGAAATAGACTACCAAGATTTAAGTGGAAGGGAAAAGAACTGTGAGCTTGGCATATCAGTGTGAGACTGCAAAATCTAAATTTATTAGTCAAAATTTCATCTAGAGTAAATTTGTCTAAGTGAAATCAGGCAGGTATAGGATCACTAGACTAGAACCTTGGTAGATAAGTGACATAGTGAGTACAGGTACTTATTTACTGGGGAAAAATGACTCTTCCCATTGGACCAAAAATCCAAAGTCTTGAAGCAAAGCTGACTCAGGAACTACAGAGAAAGCCGGACTCCAAAGAAGCAAATCAGGGATAAGTCAGAGGATTTTTGCTCTGTGGGTGTATTAAAAGCATCATGCAACTTTCTGGCTGATAAAAAAGATGATCAGCTTTGTACAAAAACATGGCATGGAAAGGAAGTGGACTTTGGAGGTTGGCACTAAGGGTCAGTAACTAAGAAAGAATACTGGATTGGTCATTTAAAATCAAAGAATGATCCACAGAAAACTGATGGAAGACTGTGAAGAAGCAACATCACTAGCAAAATACATTAAAGAGAGTAGGACAGAGAGCATAGCTATGAAGATTAGGAGCAGGCACTGAACTAGAAAAGAGGCAAGAGAAGGGATTTAGGGATGAAAAGAGGAACCAGAGGGTGTAGATAACTAAAGAAAGGAAAGAATTTCAAGAAAAAAAAATCTATGAACAACAGTGACAGAGAAAGAGAACAAACTTATGGTTATCAGGAAGGGTGGGAGGAAGGGATTGTCAGGGAGTTTGTGATCGACACTTAGACACTGCTATGTTTAAAATGGATAACCCACCTGCAATGCAGGAGAAGTGGTGTCCATCCCTCGGTCAGCAAGATCCCCTGGAGAAGGAAAAGGCAACCTACTCCAGTGTTCTTGCCTAGGAAACCCCATGGCCAGAGGAGCCTGTGGGGCTGCAGTCCATGGGGTCTCAAAGAGTTGATCAAGACTGAGCGACTGAACTGAACTCAACTGAGCGACTAACACTTTCACCTTGGGTCTCTACCTTTTCTCAAGGTCAGTTCAGTCGCTCAGCCATGTCTGACTCTTTGAGACACCATGGACTGCAGCACGCCAAGCTTCCATGTCCATCACCAACTCCCAGAGCTTGCTCAAACACATATCCAGTGAGACAGTGACGCCATCGAACTATCTCATTCTCTGTTGCCCCCTTCACCTCCTGCCTTCTGTCTTTCCCAGCATCAGGGTCTTTTCCAATGAGTCAGTCCTTTGCATCAGGTGGCCAAAGTATTGGAGTTTCAGCTTCAGCATCAGTCCTTCCAATGAATATTTATGACTGATTTCCTTTAAGATTGACTGGCTTGATCTTCTTGCAGTCCAAGGGACTCTCAAGAGTCTTCTCCAACACCACAGTTCAAAAGCATCAATTCTTCAGTACTCAGCTTTCTTTATAGTCCAACTCTTACATTCATACATGACTACTGGAAAAACCATAGCTTTGACAAGATGGACCTTTGTGGGCAAAGTAATGTCTCTGCTCTTTAATATGCTGTCTAGGTTGGTCATAGCTTTTCTCCCAAAAAGCAAGCATCTTTTAATTTCATGGCTGCAGTCACCATCTGCAGTGATTTTGGAGCCCAAAAGAATAAAGTCTGTCAACTGTATCCATTGTTTCCCCATCCATTGGCCAGGAAGTGATGGAACCAGATGCCATGATCTTAGTTTATTGGATGTTGAGTTTTAAGCCAGCTTTTTCACTCTCTTTTTAAACTTTCATCAAGAGGCTCCTTCATTCCTCTTCACTTTCAGCCATAAGGGTGGTGTCATCTGCATATCTGAGGTTACTGATATCTCTCCCAGCACTCCTGATCCCAGCTTGTGCTCCCTCCAGCCCAGCATTTTGCATGATGTACTCTGTATATAAGTTAAATAAGTGGGGTGACAACATACAGCCATGACGTAGTCCTTTCCCAGTTTTGAACAAGGCTGTTGTCCCATGTCCAGTTCTAACTGTTGCTTCTTGACCTGCACACAGATTTCTCAGAAGGCAGGTAAGGTGGTCTGGTACTCCCATCTCTTGAAGAATTTCTCACAGTTTCTTGTGATCCACACAGTCAAAGGCTTTGGTGTATTCAATAAAGCAGAAGTAGAAGTTTTTCTGGAACTCTCTTGCTTTAGCTATGATGCAAGAGATCTTGGCAATTTGATCTCTGGTCCCTCTGACTTTTCTAAATCCAGCTTGAACATCTGGAAGTTCATGGTTAACATACCATTGAAGCCGGGCTTGAAGAATTTTGGGCATTGCTTTGCTGGCATGTGAGATGAGTGCAACTGTGTGATAACTTGAACATTGTTTGGCATTGCCTTTCTTAGGGACTGGAATGAAAACTGACCTTTTCCAGTCCTGTGGCCACGGCTGAGTTTTCCAAATTTGCTGGCATACTGAGTGCAGCACTTTCACAGCATCATCTTTCAGGATTTGAAATAGCTCAACTGGAATTCCATCACCTCCACTAGCTTTGTTCATAGTGATGCTTCCCAAGGCCCACTTGACTTCACATTCCAGAATGTCTGGCTCTAGGTGAGTGATCACACCATCGTGGTTATCTGGGCCATGAAGATCTTTTCTGTACAGTTCTTCTGTGTATTCTTGCCACCTCTTCTTAATATCTTCTGCTTCTGTTAGATCCATACTACTTCTGTCCTTTATTGTGCCCATCTTTGCATGAAATGTTCCCTTGGTATGTAATTTTCTTGAAGAGATCTCTAGTCTTTCCCATTCTGTTCTTTTCCTCTATTTCTTTGCATTGATCACTGAGGAAGGCTTTCTTATCTCTCCTTGCTATTCTTTGGACCTCTGCATTCAGATAGGTATATCTTTCCTTTTCTCCTTTGCCGTTAGCTTCTATTCTTTTCTTGGATATTTGTAAGGCCTCCTCAGACAACCATGTTGCCTTTTTGCACTTCTTTTTCTTGAGGATGGGCTTGATCACCGCCTCCTCTACAATGTCCCGAACCTTGGTCCATAGTACTTCCGGCACCCTACCTATCAGATCTAACCCCTTGAATCTATTTCTCACTTTCACTGTATAGTCATAAGGGATTTGACTTAGGTCATATCTGAATGGTCTAGTGGTTTTCTCTACTTTCTTCAATTTAAGTCTGAATTTGGCAATAAGGAGTTCATGATCTGAGCCACAGTCAGCTCCTGGTCTTGTTTTTGCTGACTGTATAGCACCTCTTCATCTTTGGCTGCAAAGAATACAATCAATCTGATTTCGGTATTGACCATCTGGTGATGTCCATGTGTAGAGTCTTCTCTTGTGTTGTTGGAAGAGGGTGTTTGCTATGACCAGTGCGTTCTCTTGGAAAACACTCTATTAGCCTTTGCCCTGCTTTATTCTGTACTCCAAGGCCAAATTTGCCTGTTACTCCAGGTGTTTCTTGACTCCCTACTTTTGTATTCCAGTCCGTATAATGAAAAACCATCTCTTTTAGGTCTCATCTACCTTGAGAAAAACCGACAAGACCTTACTTTTGAACTCTGTGGGAGAAGGTGAGGGTGGGATGTTTTGAAAGAACAGCATGTATATTATCTATGGTGAAACAGATCACCAGACCAGGTGGGATGCATGAGACAAGTGATCGGGCCTGGTGTACTGGGAAGACCCAGAGGAATTGGGTGGAGAGGGAGGTGGGAGGGGGGATCAGGATGGGGAATGCGTGTAACTCTATGGCTGATTCATATCAATGTATGACAAAACCCACTGAAATGTTGTGAAGTTATTAGCCTCCAATTAATAAAAAAAAAAAAAAAAAAACAAACCTACAAGACCTTCTAGAACTAAGACCTACAAAACCTTGTAGAACTAACATCAAAAAAAACATGTGCTTTTCATCATAGGGGACTGGAATACAAAAGTAGGGAGTCAAGAGATACCTGGAATAATAGGAAAGTTTGGCCTTGGAGTGCAAAATGAAGCAGGGGAAAGGCTAATAGAGTTTTGCCAAGAGAATGCACTGGTCATAGCAAACACTCTCTTCCAACAACACAAGAGAAGACTCTACACATCCCAGGAATGCAAGGATTCTTTAATATCCGCAAATCAATCAATGTAAAACACCACATTAACAAATTGAAAGATAAAAACCATATTATTATCTCAATAGATGCAGAGAAAGCCTTTGACAAAATTCAACACTCATTTATGATTAAAACTCTCCAAAAAGCAGGAATAGAAGGAACATACCTCAACATAATAAAAGCTATATATGACAAACCCACAGCAAGCATCACCCTCAATGGTGAAAAATTGAAAGCATTTCCCCTGAAATCAGGAACAAGACAAGGGTGCCCACTCTCACCACTACTATTCAACATAGTGTTGGAAGTTTTGGCCACAGCAATCAGAGCAGAAAAAGAAGTAAAAGGAATCCAGATAGGAAAAGAAGAAGTGAAACTCTCACTGTTTGCAGATGACATGATCCTCTACATAGAAAACCCTAAAGACTCTACCAGAAAATTATTAGAGCTAATCAATGAATATAGTAAAGTTGCAGGATATAAAATTAACACACAGAAATCCCTTGCATTCCTATATACTAACAATGAAAAAACAGAAAGAGAAATTAAGGAAACAATACCATTCACCATTGCAACAAAAAGAATAAAATACTTAGGAGTATATCTACCTAAAGAAACAAAAGACCTATACATAGAAAACTATAAAACACTGATGAAAGAAATCAAAGAGGACACAAACAGATGGAGAAACATACCGTGTTCATGGATTGGAAGAATCAATATTGTCAAAATGGCTATTCTACCTAAAGCAATCTATAGATTCAATGCAATCCCTATCAAGCTACCAACGGTATTTTTCACAGAACTAGACCAAAGAATTTCACAATTTGTATGGAAATACAAAAAAAACCTCGAATAGCCAAAGTAATCTTGAGAAAGAAGAATGGAACTGGAGGAATCAACCTGCCTGACTTCAGACTCTACTACAAAGCCACAGTCATCAAGACAGTATGGTACTGGCACAAAGACAGACATATAGATCAATGGAACAGAATAGAAAGCCCAGAGATAAATCCACGAACCTATGGACACCTTATCTTTGACAAAGGAGGCAAGGATATACAATGGAAAAAAGACAACCTCTTTAACAAGTGGTGCTGGGAAAACTGGTCAACCACTTGTAAAAGAATGAAACTAGAACACTTTCTAACACCATACACAAAAATAAACTCAAAATGGATTAAAGATCTAAATGTAAGACCAGAAACTATAAAACTCCTAGAGGAGAACATAGGCAAAACACTCTCCGACATAAATCACAGCAAGATCCTCTATGACCCACCTCCCAGAATATTGGAAATAAAAGCAAAACTAAACAAATGGGACCTAATGAAACTTAAAAGCTTTTGCACTACAAAGGAAACTATAAGTAAGGTGAAAAGACAGCCCTCAGATTGGGAGAAAATAATAGCAAATGAAGAAACAGACAAAGGATTAATCTCAAAAATATACAAGCAACTCCTGAAGCTCAATTCCAGAAAAATAAATGACCCAATCAAAAAATGGGCCAAAGAACTAAACAGACATTTCTCCAAAGAAGACATACAGATGGCTAACAAACACATGAAAAGATGCTCAACATCACTCATTATTAGAGAAATGCAAATCAAAACCACAATGAGGTACCATTACATGCCAGCCAGGATGGCTGCTATCCAAAAGTCTACAAGCAATAAATGCTGGAGAGGGTGTGGAGAAAAGGGAACCCTCTTACACTGTTGGTGGGAATGCAAACTAGTACAGCCGCTATGGAGAACAGTGTGGAGATTTCTTAAAAAACTGGAAATAGAACTGCCATATGACCCAGCAATCCCACTTCTGGGCATACACACTGAGGAAACCAGATCTGAAAGAGACACGTGCACCCCAATGTTCATTGCAGCACTGTTTATAATAGCCAGGCCATGGAAGCAACCTAGATGCCCATCAGCAGATGAATGGATAAGGAAGCTGTGGTACATATACACCATGGAATATTACTCAGCCGTTAAAAAGAATTCATTTGAACCAGTCCTAATGAGATGGATGAAGCTGGAGCCCCTTATACAGAGTGAAGTAAGCCAGAAAGATAAAGAACATTACAGCATACTAACACATACATATGCAATTTAGAAAGATGGTAACGATAACCCTATATGCAAAACAGAAAAAGAGACACAGAAATACAGAACAGACTTTTGAACTCTGTGGGAGAATGTGAGGGTGGGATATTTCAAAAGAACAGCATGTATACTATCTATGGTGAAACAGATCACCAGCCCAGGTGGGATGCATGAGACAAGTGCTCCGGCCTGGTGCACTGGGAAGACCCAGAGGAATCGGGTGGAGAGGGAGGTGGGAGCGGGGATCGAGATGGGGAATACGTGTAAATCCATGGCTGATTCATATCAATGTATGACAAAACCTACTGAAATGTTGTGAAGTAATTAGCCTCCAACTAATAAAAAAAAAAACAAAACATCTATTCATTTCAGAAAGTACATTTTCTGTGTATCTATTTATTGAAGAGTATTTTTTCTCTTTTTGTGTTTCAGTTCCCATCACTCATCTTTGAATGTCTTTAAATATGTTTTCCAAAACCCCTTCTGTTGTGCAACTTTTCTCTGTGGCAGTCTCCTGTCTGCAAAAGTCATTTACTAACAAGTTTACTATATATGCTTAATTTTATATTGTGCAATAAATCTTCAATAGCCCCTATATATGATAAGTCTGAAGGTTCAATCAGAGGTTGGATGTATCAATGTTTAATGCATTTCTCAATTTAAAAAAATTAATATATGTTAAAAGAAAAAAGGAAAGATGTATTGTCTCCTATCTTCCTCATGTTTTTATCATCTTGAGGATGGTTACCATTGATTAAAAACAGTTTATCCTTACCAAGGCTTTCCAATTCACTCCCAGATCAATCAACATGCCTGTAAATATTTTCCTTTCAGCCCTCTGCCCTCACATAAGCATCCAGAGGAATAAATGCCAATTTTTCCAACAACCTTCTGGCTAATACCCTTAGTCCCTGATCCAATAAATAAGCAGATACTTTCCTAAGGCTTTCACTAAAAGACCTTTCCAAATACTACTGAGTCTCCTCTCCAACTATATAGCTTAACACAGCCACTGACTCTAGCATATGCCTAACTTACTTCTCAAAAGAAAAGAAAAGGAAAAAAGGCTCCAAAATGTCAATACAAGAGTCCAAGATATTCACCACATAACCAAGGCCTGAGAATACACTTGCACAAGGAGCTCAGGTCCTCCTCTAAGCAAAACGCTTGAGAATCTGAAGAATATACACACTGAACTGACCTCTTCATATCATGGATAAAACTGACAGGAGAGAGCCTTCTGATCATTCTATTCCCTAACCTGCAAGATGAAGAATTATCATGTACAATCATAGTCTTTTTCCCATTATTGAAAATTCAGTAAATATCAGTAACTACAACTCTTGGTTTATACCAAAACTTTTTATTTAATTGACCTAGGAAGGTTGATTAAAATTCCACTTGGTGTTATAATTTAAAACACAAGTGAGATGATACCTCTAAGAATACACACATATATACTGTTTTGAGTCGTGTGGAAGGATTATAGAAATAAATGAAGTGCACAACAGAAATGGTGGAAGTGAGAATCAGCCCCTGTGGGTGTACAGGGATGGAGTATAAGAGAGGAAATGATAAACTGGGAAAGGAGAACAGGATGCATTTCTCTTTAGGACACAGGAAATAAAACAGGAAACCAGGGAAGAGTTCAGGGAGGGTTTTCTTCTACTTCTTTCCTCCCGCAGGAAATCACTAATACTTTCTGAGAAGAGAGGTAAGCCAACCAATTTTTACCTATTGGCGAAATTTCTCAGTTTAGGCATATTAGTGATTACTGTTCTTTATAATAGCTCAAGAAAATTCCACTTAGAAAATACTCGACAGTAATCCCCATTGTTTCTAAGGTAAATTCACCATTTTAAGTGAAACTCCAAAAATGTGACTTCTAAAGAACACCAGGCAGATTAATAAAAGAAATGCTGAGATCCTGCTAAAACATCAAATGTAATATAATCCATATCCAGAACCAACTGAAGCAAAATGGTCAGTACGCAGAAATGTATACTTTCTAGGAAACATTTTAAATTTGAATATATGACATGCCAGCCTTTCTGAGAACCTTTCACAGAAGCAGCTACGTGGAACTGATGGTGTCCCCATTTCCTTCCTTGTATCCTCCTCTGACTATGACCACTATAGAAGCAGGTTCATCCTACTGGTCTGGCATTCTTAATCCAGAGTGATCCTTTAAGAGACCAGGTCAATCTTCACGAAGCATAAGGCTGGGACATCCCCCTTCCACCCTTCACTTCCCCCATTCAGCACACTCCCTGAGCTGTCCCCAAAATTAATCTGGAAGACCAGCAATCGTAGCAATAGAGTTGACTGAGTCAAAATCCCCAGGATCAACCCTCAGGCTAACTTCCATTTCTAGAATTTCAGCACCCACCAGGGTTCCCCTAAGTCATTTCATGGGGTCATGATGAAAAACAGTTCAGATCTCTAGTACAATCACAACTTCTAATTCAGAGGAGGAGATCATGGCATTAAAAGTCAAAACTATTGACAGTCTCATCTCATCTGCATAACAACTCCAGAGAAATAGGTTTGGTCTGTTTGACCATTTATAATGAGTTAGAGAGCTCTTGCTACATGTAAAGACTTGAAAAAATAGAGAAATTACTTTGTTGACTCCCACAAGGTAGCATATATTCAACATAATACTGTGCTGAAATGCTGTGATGGGCGAGAGCTGGTTTACATGAATGTGTTGTAATCTGAATTAAAATACCTCTACATTATCAAAAAGAATAACTTTCACTACCGTTTGGTATGTAAGGCTCTGGAGGCTCTCCTTCCCCATTTCTGTTTTAGGATCTCTACTTTCCACACTTCTGCTAACTCCACTTGCATTGTTTTCTTGATAAGCATGGGGGTAAACCTCACCCCTCACCAAGTTTAGCTTTTCGACTGCTAGAAAACTAATATCACTATGCAGCATATCCATATGTTTCTTGTCTGATGATTCAGATCTGTATATTTGAGATCCAAAGAATCTCACTATCCCAGAAATGCCAAGTGACATCGAACATTTCTATGTTCTTCTTTCACACTGTTATGGACTGCATTGTGTCCCTCCAAAATTCATATATTGAAGTTCTAACCTCAGAATGTGACCATATTTGGAGATAGGGTCTTTATAAAGGTAATTAAGTTAAAATAAGGTCATGACAGTAGGCTCCCACTCAATATGATCAGTGTCCTTACGAGAGGAGAGAACGTGGATACACACACAGAGGGAAGATGATGTAGAGATACAGGGAGATGATAATCATCCACAAGCTGAGGAGAAAGGCCTCGAACAAATCCTTTCCTCATGGTCATCACAGAAGGAAGCAATTTTGCTGACACCTGATCTTGTACTTCAAGACTCTGTGAAAGTCCTTCATTCATGTCCAACTCTTTGCTACCCCATGGACTACACAGTCCATGGAATTCTCCAGGCCAGCATACTGGAGTGGGTAGCCACTGCCTTCTCCAGGGGATCTTCCCAACCCAGGGATCGAACCCAGGTCTCCCACAAGGGAAGCCACAAGACTGGAGTGTGTAGCCTATCCCTTCTCCAGCGGATCTTCCCAACTCAGCAATCCAACCAGGGTTTCCTGCATTGCAGGCTGATTCCTTACCAACCGAGCTGTCAGGGAAGCCCAACACTGTGAAATAATTAATCTCTGCTGCTTGAGCCACTTAAGCTGTGGTGCTCTGTTATGGCTGCCCAAGCAAACTAATACGCTTACCAAAGGAAGAAGGGTGCAGGAAGTTTAAGATGCCAAAGGGACAGATTGTAAAACAGTAGGAAATGGGGAAGTTCATTAAGATGACATGTGGGAGCCAACAGGTTACATAAGAGTACAACTGTTAGGCTTTCCCAGCAAAGGAAAGAATTAATTTAGGTCCTGCTGGACAATTCAAAAGGTGTAAATTAAAGAAAATTATCTGTTCCTAAGTTTAAAGAAAAAACATAGAAAAACATTGAAATACATGAAGCCGCAAAGTAGCAAAAAGAGATCTGCCATATTGAAAGTATATTAGGATACTGAGTTAAAATAAACAGTCTTAACATTTTAATACATCAGACATAATACAAAGACATAAGTCTTTGAAGCTGCTTGGCAAATTCTAAGACTCCTTTCTAAGGCTTAAAAAAGTCTCACTAACCAATTTATTCACTGGAAAATGGCAACAGAAACAGTCCTAAGATATTTGTAGCACATTGCAACTTAGGCTGATAAGTAGATTTCAGTTAAACCTATAGAATAATTGATAATAGATTTTTTCCAATTTTTAATACATATGTTTACTTTTAATAAATGATAAATAAATGGCAACTTGAGGCACGTCAATAATCAATCTTGGCTCTCTGTTTCCCCATTTATAAAAATGGGAAATATATAGTTTATAGCTCTATAAATATCTGAGATACTTAGACTGAGATACTTTATCTTCCCAGAGAGGAGCTATCAGAGGTAGCACAAGAAAAGGGCCATACACTATATTATAAATGACTTTATTTTTGTTCTCATCATCTTCATTATAACATCTCACTCACTCGAGTAGAGAAACAGACCATCTAATGTTTCACAAAAGATAAAGCGTTTTTCATCTTTCATGTTGTGAAGAAGGCTGAATTCTCTTAATCACACATCGTATTTTTTGTCTTAAGCATCAAGCCTCTCCTCGGTTTTCTATCCACAAGCTAGAATATTGGGTTGATTATCATCCTTCAAGCACACTCTTTGCCAAGGTCTACCATTATTTTTCATTAGTTTTAATTCTGGAGAAAAGGAGCTGGAGCCTATACAGGTGATATATGGGGTTAAGGGACCAAGGACTAACATGATTGTGTAAGAAGCTACTGCTGCGTGATATATGGACATATTGGAGTAACACACGCTAAAAGTGAGGAGGCAGCATGGAGCAGTTGGCAGGACAACAGGAAGCCTAAATTACATCATTCATTTAATAGGTCTAACATATGGCAGCTATTACATCTTCAAAACAAATGCAAGACTAACCAACACTCTCACAGAAAAGAAGCTTCCATTCTTATTTTTGCTTATAAAAGTCCTCAGTCCAAGTTGCTGACAATCCAACACAAGAATAACATATGTTTCTAAAGGCAATAATAGTATAGATCGTGCTATGAAACTGTTTCTCCTGGTAGCATACAGAATGTTAAATGTTCTTGTTTTCATCTTATACATCTTTTGAGAAACTCTATAGTAACTCAAATGGATGATTTAATGGTTTTAAACAATAATTCAGTAACAAATAAATCAGCTCATAATTGTTTTCAGAATAAATGATATAAATACTCTATATCAAAGCTGGTCTTTGCTCCAAGCAAATGAAATATGCCTTCAATTTTGTCATTTTCCAATTTTTTCCATTTTTGTGGTCATTTCCATTTTTGTGTTGCCAAAAAAAAAAAAAATACAGGAAAAAGCTCCAATGATCTTTGAGGACCTAATTTTGCCCTTGTTTTACATGATTTTCTAGTAGTTACCCTAATTAGGAGAAAGAGAGAGACAGTAAAAGAGCAAAGTAAAAGCATTATAACCTACTAATAATCATTGGAATTTTTTTTATCCTGCTTAAGGAAAACCATCCATCTAAATTCCAGCTCTTCTGGTGAGATACCCTTAAAGTCTCAGGCCCTCTGGAAACACTCCAGAAAGGAAATGGCTTAGGACTGACAGACGAACACAAAACAACTTTGCACCAAAATTCAAACAGGGACCCAATAGTTCATTCCTCATTGCCTGCTCTGAATTCTATGCTTTATCCACCCCACTCCCAGGCATGACCCAGGATGCAATTTACCCTATTTTCTTGAACTTAAACCCATTGGATGTAGTCCCCTGCTTCTTTGACTGACTTCTTCCCATCTTACTTCCCTTTCACCAACTGTCTAAAGCTTTACAATGGAATATCATTCTTCTACCTAGAAATTTCCAACATTTTAAAGCTTTTTAAGAATGTCCATTTTCAGGACCTCCCTGGTGATCCATTGGATAAAACTCCACACTTCCAATGCAGGGGACCTAGGTTCAACCCTGGTCAGGGAACAAGATTCCACATGTGAACAAGAGTTCGCATGCTGCAATTAAAAAATCCTGCATGCCACAACTAAGACCCAGAGTAGTCAAACAAATCAATAAATATTTAGGGATTTCCCTGGTGGTACAGGGGATAAGAATCCACCTGCCAATGGGGACATGGGTTTGACCCCAGGTCTGGGAAGATTCCACATACCCCAGGACAACTAAGCCCATGTGCCAAGACTACTGAGCCTGTACTCGAGAGCCCAGGAGCCACAAGTACTGAGCCCAGGAGCCGCATTTGCTGAAACCCACATGCCCGAGAGCCCATGCTCCATAACGAGAGAAGTCGCTGCCATGAGAAGTCCATGCACCACAGCTGGGGAGGAGCCCCCACTCCCCACAACTAGAGAAAAAGCCCACGCAGCAGCAAAGACCCAGCACAGTCAAAAGATAAATAAATAAAACTATTTTGAAAAATAAATACTATTTTTAAAAAAGGATGTCATTTCTCTACCCTAGTATCCATTCACCTTTTTCTAGATTGCATTATCAAAGTTTTCCTCTGAGAAACCAACTTCTTCCTCATTCTGTCTTCTTACAGACAGAACAGGTAGAGTTAACTCTACCCCTGACTCTAGAATTAAAATATAAAATTAAAACATAATCAATCAAAGAATTACATTCTACTCCCTTCCTGTTACCATCCATTCCACTTCGTGGTGATAATGAACTTAGAATGAGTATGTGAATCAACAAGGTCCAATGAGAAACCCAAGGAGATGTTCTAGAACTGTCAACAAGGACAAACTCTATTCTACTGGGCACTACCTGGGAGGACATGACCTGGAGCACTAGAAGACATATTTCCAATACACGAGCCCCAAAAATGAGGCCACAGTGAATCCCAAACCAAGAGATGGCATGAGACCACTGGAGACCTTTATACTGTCTTTCCCTTCTAGTTGCTGTTATCTCAGGAGCAGAACTGCATACCCCTTTAGATCAAGCTCCTGGGTATTTCTCTGTACTTTCAACCACATCTAACACTGTCTGCACTTTCTCTACCAAGAGAGAGGATTATAATAAATGTAGTAAATGTGTAAATTTCATTTACAGCCCAAATTGAGATTAATCTGAGACATAAAGTGCTCTTCCCTTAATTTACTTCTCATAGTGTGAGCACCACATTGAACATGATTGCAGAATTTAAAGAAACTTCTAAAGTACAACACTGTCCCTAAATACGGGTCATCTACTTCGCATGAAGCTCAGCTGAAGATCTGAGAAAGTTATAGGGTAGTTGTCACTGTAAATTGTTGCTTTAAATGTTGATTTTAGGACCAAAGTAGCATGTGACTTTCCTTTATGCGTTGCGTGACAAGGCTGGTGCAGACCATGGTCATACTAAGTCCAGAAGAAGGAATGATGTGGAGCTTGATAATGCCATATCTTGATATACTGTAGGAAAAAACCTGTCTGTCTCAGAACCTGAACTCTTTGCCTCCAAAAAACTCCCTTGGACTGCTCAAAGAGCTGTTACTGTGGAAAAATTCAAGTTCGCCACAAAGAGAGGTACCCAGAGACCTCTGGCCATAATTCACTGTCATGAATCCATGGGCTTGGGGGTGGGGGTGACTCATAGAGAATTCCCAATATAAGTAAGAGAACATGTAAACTGTATTTCCATAAAACTTTTTTTTTTTTTCCCTTTTAGCAAGTTCTTACGCTTCTCTGAGCCTCACCGAGGTTTCTGCAGAGGAAAATTGATGAGGAAGAACCCAAGAACCTGAAGGTCCCAGGACCTGGTTATCAGAGTGAGTGAGACCTCAGAGAGGTATCAGGGTCTCAAATAGAGACCAACCTTGAGAAACACTGAGGAAGGCGGGACATGACTGCCCCCAACAGACGTCTGTATCTGGCATGGTACATAAGCTACTCCTCTAGCCTGGCAGAGAGAAAAACTTGGGAGCTCTACCTCACCACACGGGGCTGTGAAAACTGCTTGGTGTAAATCACGGAGAGAATGCAGAGACCACATGGACAGACGGCCACAGGACAAGAAGGACAGGTGTGGCCCCACATGTGAGCAACTGCTGCCTCAAGGCTCCCTGGTACACAGGAACACATGGGAGGCTGTTTCGGGCCCACTTGCCGGGCATCCCACGGCCACCCTCCAGAACGCACTCAGGCACCAGGGCTTGGAGCCCCTCTCTGAAGCTCAACCAGTTCCCCTTCTACCCTCCAGCTGAGGAGATCTCTCTTCACTCTCGGGGGAAGCCTGTTCTCTTCCTCCTACGGCTTCTAAATATCTTGTCCACACCCCCAAAATACTCTTAATTCCCTAAGGATTTAGGGTTTGGGAACACAATTCTAGAGAGGTTCTTCCTACACTGTCACTTCCCTTCCCGGGGTGATGAGCTCAGAGCTGGCCATCTGCTCCAACGGGAAGAGGAAAGATGTGCCAGAAGAAATAAAATAATAAATCTCCACGGTATTGTTCCACCATATCCTCCTCCTGAATTAAATATTTACATCCCCGCAAAGCAAATTTACTCCACATGCAGGTATCACTCCTCACCCTCACCAAATGCCCCCTTCAAATACACACACGTGCGTGCGTGTGTACACACACACACACACACCCCTCACAGGCTCAGATCTGGATCCAAATCCCAGAAGTATGAATACTGCTGTGGACAAGTGGTCCCTGACCGTAGGAGTGATATTTTCTCTGAGTTCCCAAAGGTGGTGGTGGTGTTATTTAGTCACTAGGTCATGTCTGACTCTTTTGCCAGCCCATAGACTGTAGCCCACCTGGCTCCTCTTCATGGGATTATCCAGGCAAGAATATTGGAGTGGGTTACCATTTCTTTCTTGAGGGAATCTTCCCGACCCAGGTATTGAACCCACATCTCAACCACATTGGCAGGCAGATTCTTTACCACTGAGCCACCAAGGAAGCCCAAAGGCGAAGAGGTAAAAACGCGCCCCGGGTGAGTTTTTTCCTTTATATTCTCCTTATCTGAGGTCATCCATAAAATACTCCCATCTCCCATCAATAATCCCTTTGCCACCTGCCCCCCAAACCAGCCCATTACTTCTACTGAACTAAGGAGCCCACTTCACCCAAGAAGTGAAAAGCTGATGACATTTGTTGGCGACAGGTGTGTGATCAGACCCCTCAACCTCCATTCCCGTTACTCCATTCCCAAAACCTCTGTTACAAGATCTCTGGACTCCGGAGGTCTGGAGAAAGAAGGGATATAAGGGTTTACTGAGCCTCCTCACTACAGTCCAGTTTTCTGATCACTGGTGTTTTTTGAGCACTTACCTTATCTCTGCATGGGTTCATGAGCATTGCCCCCAAAGGGACTTTGACCCTATTTCTGGAAGGTATCTGCAATCTGTAGTCCAGAAATAGGCTGCATGAGGAATCAGACATTCCAGGTCCCCGTGTGTATCAGATGCAAGTCCTACCATCTCAAAACAGGTGTGCTATCAACATATATCTTCTCCACGGTTCACTCTACCTTTTAAGTTCATGTCACTAGAGGGATTAAAATGTAATCTGTTGGTTTGGCATTCTTCCTTTCATACTTTTCCTTTCCTGGGTTATATCTAAGTCTCCAGGGATCTACAGCATCATGCTGTTGGTTACTTTCTAAGGCATCTGATGCCCTGTCTGGTCCTCGCTTACCACGCTAAGGCCTCCCGCACTTCTGTCCACAGGGCCCTGGGGAGTTCAGTGACTCTTCCCTCTGCTTCTGAGCCCTGTTTAGGGGATCCAGGAACCTCTGTGAGGCCATCTGTGGCTGGCTGCTGACATACAGCGTGTGGCAGCTCCGCTTGGGTCTGATTCCTTCCCCAAGGCTTCTCCTGGAAAGTGGGCATACAGCCATTCTTGGTCCCCACAAATCTATCTGAAATTGCACATCCTCCAGAATATTTGGAATTAAATCTCAGAAACACTAGTCATTCTCCACTGCATGCCTGGTCTGAAAAATTCTGTAGAATGGCCATTTTCCATCCAGGCACAGAGAAGCAAAGAAAGTTTGCATGAAAAAAAGAATGAGGCAAGTTCCCATACAGAAGCAGAGAAATAAAGAACAAGATCCAGAAAACTGCTACTTGAATCCTAATGGATTTTTGGTCATAGTCCAGTTCCTTGTGAGACCAGAATGAACCTTTTGCTTTCAAATTGTAGCTTTCCATTTTGAGTAGGTATCTGTTAAAACAGATTCACATCTTACTTCTAGGTTTGATTTTAAAGTCAGTTAAGTGAAGAAAATCATATACAGTATCATGTATCCTTAAAATACTTTACACTGCTTAAAAAGTATAGTATGCCTTTTTTACAGCTCCGTAAGATGCTTTTTCGGCTCCCCTAATTAATCACCTATACATGTTCCACTACTGACATCAATTAATTCTTCAACTCTTCAAGAGTGTAGGTGAATCTATAACCACTAACTTACTTGGTCATCTAAACAATACACTTCTGTCCATTGTCAATGATAAAAATAGTTTTTAAGTAAGATCATTTTTGCATTGTTTCCATAGGTTTTGTTTGACCAACCTGCACTGACTACTGATTATTTAAGTCTCCTGTATTACATAACGGCTTCCCAGGTGGCGCTAGTGGTAAAGAACACACCTGCCAGCACAGGAGACCCGCGATGCAAGTCGGATCCCTGAGTCGGGAGGATTCCCTGGAGAAGGGAATGGCAACCCACCCCAGTGTTCTTGCCTGGAGAGTCCCAAGGACTCCTTCTGCCTCTTACTCTCTGGCTCTCACTCTTGAATTAGAGAAATCTTGACGTTGAGTAAGTTAATTATGCATATGATAAAATTCTATCATACATGCAACCAAGGAGAGGACATAGGAGACCATCTACATTTAGGACTACTCCTATATTTCGCCCATGCAGAAACGAAGGCCCAGAGTGCGCATGCTCACTTCAAAAGTATAGAGTAATAATTAAGAACATAACCTCTGGAATCAGCTAACTTCTTCCTTTGGGCTTTTCTTCATTTTCAGGTGTTCTGCAGGGAGCATGAATTATTTTTTTTAATTAGAAGACACAAATAAATGATTTTATTTAATGATTAAGGACCTAAATGTGAATTGAATTCAAATGGAAGACTTACTGGTGTTATTGTCAGTAATTCTTCATAATTCCCTAGGTTCATTATGAAATTTTTAATGAACTCAATGTGAACAACTTAAAGTTTAGCTTCGATTTACAATTAGCTTCGATTTAGCTTTGATTACAGTTAATAATTCTACTTCTGCTCACATGTCGGCTAGTAGAAGTGGCACTTTAGTGTTTGGGCTTAAACGACCTACAAGTGCACAGGTGCTATCTAGTTAAGAAAGAAAGAAAGACTTTCCAAAGATTTTAGGTAGACCACATCTGGGGGTCAGAAATGTCACAAGCCACACTGCATTTTCATGAGTTACTTGTTGCATACTCCTTAATGAATGAAAAAACAAATGTGCAAATGAATAATAATGAGATAGATATCACACAGTATGTGATACAATGTCCAAAGTTATTGCAAACAAAACATTTAATCCAGTGGGGTTTTGCTTTTCAAAGATTCCCCCTTCTCTTCTGCTTCTGTCCATCCTAGTGAAGTAAAGCAAACAACTACAACAGCGGAATTCTGGGTGTGGTGGGAAGCCTTTAAAATGGGCTCCAGTGATCCCACCTCCTTGCATGCAGGCCATTCTATTGTCCCCTCCCCTTGAATGTGAGCAAAAGTGACAGGCTGCCACTTGTAAGATCAGGTTACAAGAAAGATGACGATTTCCACCTTTAGCACACCTCCCCCTGCCCACCCTGCTCTGAGGGAAGCTAGGTGCTGTGCTGTGAGTGGTCTATGACTGTTCCTTGCCTGTGTCTGCATGCAACAGCTAGCAAGGACCCAAGGAGCACAAACAACATGTGTGTCAGCCTCTTCAGTCGAGGCTTCAGAAGATCACTGACACTCTGACTGCACACTTGTGAGGGATCGGAGGCACTCGATTAAGTCACAACCAGACTGCTAACCCACAGAAACCCTGAGATAACGTTTGTTGTTTTAAGCAACTAAGCTTAGGGGTAATTTGTTATGCAGCAATAGTCCAGGGAACAAAAAGAAAACTTAAATCAATACCATATAATGTAATAAAAAAATAACAACAATAAGACCCAGAAAAGCTAGAACAATTTGGGCAAAAAATAAATAAATAATGTTGTTGTATTAGATCACAATGTAGAACTAGATGATACAATAAATATAAGTGCATTTATACTGATATACAGGCTTCCCAGGTGGTGCTAGCGGTAAAGAACCCACCTGCCAATGCAGGAGACGTAAGAGATGCAGGTCCAATCCCAGGTCGGAAAGACCCCTTGGAGGAGGCCATAACAACCCACTCCAGTATTCTTGCCTGGAGAATCCCATAGACATAGGAGCTTGGCAGGCTATAGTCCACAGGGTCACAAAGAGTTGGACATGCCTGAGTGACTAAATATATATACATACTGATATAAATAAATGACTGAAGACAGGGAAGACAGAAGGAAGGCATACTTCTTACAGAAAAATTCTACATAATACCTACCATCCTCTCCCTGCTCCAAGGAGGTATAGTTTATCTCCCACCTACTTGAGTGTGGGCTGGACTTAAAGACTTACTTCCAAAGAATAGAGAATAGAAAGGGAAAATAGTAACTTCACAATGGAGAAACCTGGAAAACTCTACCACATTTAAATGATAAGATTAACATCAGCAGGGGCAAGTCATGTGGATATATACACCCTTTAAGAAGTAATAGTAAATGTGCCTCTTTCCTTCTTGGCAGGAAAGCTATGACAAACCTAGTGTACTGAAAAGCAAAGGTGTCTCTTTGCTGACAAAGGCCCATAATAGTCAGGCTACGGTCTTTCCTGTGGTCATGTACGGTTGTGAGAGTTGGACCATAAAGAAGGCAGAGCGCTGAAGAATTGATGCCTTTGAACTGTGGTGCTTGAGAAAACTCTTGAGAGTCCCTTGGACAGCAATGAGATCAAACCAGTCAATCTTAAAGGAAATCAGCCCTGAATATTCATTGGTAGGACTGATGCTACACCTGAAGTTCCAGCATTTTGGTCACCTGATGCAAACAGCCAGCTCATTGGAAAAGACCCTGATGCTGGGAAAGATTGAGAGCAGGAGGAGAAGGGGACGACAGAGCACGAGATGGCTGGATAGCATCACTGATGCAATGGACGTGAACTCAGGCAAACTAAGGTGAGGGACAGAGGGCCTGGTATGCTGCAGTCCATGGAGTCGCAAAGAGTTGGACACGTCTGGGCGACTGAACAACAAACAACATGATGTAATGAAAGAAGCACTACACCTTCATGGCATTCTTTCACAGAACTCACAATCCAGTCTAACCGTGAAAAGAGAGAGTAGACAAACACACAGTGGGGGATGTTCTACAAAATATGCAACCAGTGCTGCCAAAACCATCAAGGTCATGAAAAACAAAACGACTAGGACACTGGCACAGAACAAAGACCGTAGAGACCTGACAGGTAGCACCATTTGAGATCCCGGATAGGATCCTAGGTCGGAAAGGGAACATCAGTGACAAAATGAGCCTTGCCCTCTTCTCCCCGTGTGTCCCTCCCCTTTGTGTCTTTTATAAGGACCTCTGTCACTGGATTTAAGGCTCACTCAGATAATCCAGAACACTCGCATCTTGAAATGCTTAATTTAATTACATCAGCAAAGATGCTTCAAATAAGGTAACATTCACAGGTTCTGGGGTTTAGGATATGGACATGGATTCTGCAGGCCACCATTCCACCCACTTACAGATGGTAAACATTAGGAAAAGATAGGTGACGTGTATATGAGAACTTGCTACACTCTTGGTAAATTTTCTGTGCATATAAAATTATTCCAAAATAAAAAGTGTACTCAAAAATATTTAAGCAAAGTTGGCTTATGACATAAATATTCAGAAACTGAAACCATAAAAAGAAGCATCCACAGAAAGATGCCCCTTTGCCGACAGCAAAACTGGTGGCAGCAGTTATCTATAACTTTGTAAAGAATAACATGTATATTAATAATAATATAGAAGATTATGCAATCTAGAAGATTACATTGGTTTTTGGAAGCATGTCCAAAACACCAGAGATGGAAAACCATCCTGATCTTTCAAATACCTTCAACCAGAACTTGAAAGTAAATAATGTGAAACTGCTTTCATGTTTGGTTGCTTTTCCTTCCCTTTTAAATTACAGATTTAGAAGAAAGGTCAATCACTGCAAAATATACATGTAATACAAATTCAACAACTCTTTGATTTTTGTCACATCACAGAAGAATTCCAAACTCTAAAATTTGCTCTAATTTACTCAGTGCTTTGAACAAATGCAAGATAAATGGTTCCAGTGGCTTATCTTTCCTCTGTATTTACCAACAAAGACATTCTTACAGCTCAAACTTGTGATTTAAAAGCTTAAAATGATTATATGGAGTTGGCCTACCTGAACTCTAAAAAAAAATTTTAATCTTTCTGAGACAGTCCTATATGGCCATGGATCTGTTTTCTTTTAATTTCCTTGGGTTATTTTTCCCTTATAACATAAAATGTAGTCTATTGTCTCAAATGGTTCATACTGAAAACTGACTTCAGGCTTTTACATAATTCTCACCCTCATAGTTAGAACCCTGCACCTCTAGCTGAGGGGAAAGAGTCTACAGTCAGATGACTGTAGATATAAAGTCTCAGATGGGGGGTACAGGAATGTCAGGCCCCACAGCCCTGAGTTCCAGCCTTGACTGCAGGCCAAATTTCCCTGATTGAGGCAGTCACCCAGTGCCAGAATGCAGACTAACAGACAAGAGGGGAAACTGATTCTCCATTCAAAGTTTCTCTGTGTTTCTAAACACAGAATGCACAAACCTTCTTAAAATAAATCACTTAGGAAACTTGTCAGAGTGTAATCCCTGTTGTTTCCTCCAAGAAGAACACATTACAGTTCTTTTGCTATCCTGTCTTTTCCTGACCACCAGATTCCAAAATCAGAACCTATTCTGGGATGAGATTGGCATGTTTATCAAAGTAATGAAAAGAAGGTGAAGGTATAGGCTAGTATAATGTTTAAAAATCATACCTTTACCCCTTTACCCCAACGAATCAGTTTATAAGTCATAAAGCCATCTTCTTTCTCACCAATCCAGAGATGCCTCTTACCTGTCCTCCTTCCCTTTCTCCCGTCTCATTTAAACCATCTGAACACTCCCTTTCTTATGCCCATATCCCAGGTGTGAGCTCCAGTCATCCCACAACAAACCAAATGAGCTCCAAAATGCTCGCAAATCTTCAGTTGTTCTCACTAGTGCTCCCTCCGAGAGAAGCCCTTATTTAAATTGCAGAAAGTTTCTGACCGTTGTCTTCTTTCAGTTTTCACTATTTGTTTCTATACCTTGTTTGTTTCTATACACTGTTTGTTTCTATATCTTCCTAATCTTCCTTTATTCACAGCAATCATGCTTTTTAATCATTAAATTTCATGAGGCAAAGTTGCCTGTGTGGCCATCCCTTTCCACCAACACCCTTAGGACTGTTCTAGAGGAAGAATTCTAACACCCAGACTTCTAAAGTAGGCGTTCACAGAGGGTTTGAGCTAAATTATTTTGGTAGAGGCACAACATGGGACAGTCTTAGAGCACAACACCAGGCTCTTTGTGCTCCATCCTTGTGAGAACCCCTGAGAGAGCTGCCTCTGGAACATGCATGGGGCCTTTCAAATGGTAAAGAACCTGCCTGCAATGCTGGATATCTGGGTCGGAAAGATTCCAGGGACAGAAAGTTCCCCTGGAGAAGGGCATGGCAACCCACTCCAGTATTCTTGCAGGGAGAATTCCATGGACAGAGGAGCCTGGCAGGCTACAGCCCCGATGGAGTCGCAAAGATTCAGACACGACTGAGCGACTAACGCTTTCACCTTTCACTGTTAAGATTTCTCAGCTTAAAGGACAGCCACTCCCACTACCACTCTCCTCAGAATCCTCCAGGATTGAGGCTCACTGTCTCTTCCTTCCGTTTGCTGACAGCCTTCTCTCTGAACAGCTCTCATCAACTTCCAGCTTCTCACTTGCCTGAACTAAGTGTTCCCCCACTATCCACCCAGGTCTCCCGCATTGCGGGCAGATTTTTTACCATCTGAGCCACCAGGGAAGCGCTAATTATCTCTAAGTATTACTATATTGTTCCTATTGCTTAGCCACTAAGTCCTGTTGCACTCTTTGCAACCCCACGAACTGCAGCACACCAGGCTCCTCTGTCCTCCACTGTCTCCTGGAGTGTGTCAAATCCATGTCCATCGAGTCGGTGACGCCATCCAGCCATCCCATCCTCTGCTGCCCTTGTCTTCTCCTGCCCTCAATCTTTCCCAGCATCAGGGTTTTTCCAGTGAGTCAGTTCTTCACATGAGGTGGCCCAAGTAATGGAGTTTCAGCTTCAACCTCAGTCCTTCCAATGAATATTCAGGACTGATCTCCTTTAGGATTGGCTGGTTTGATCTCCTTGCAGTCCAAGGGACTCTCAAGAGTCTTCTAGAGCACCACAATTCAAAAGCATAAACTCTTCGATTCTCAGCCTTCCTTAAGGTCCAACACTCACATCCATACATGACCACCAGGAAAACTATAGCCTTGACTATACAGACCTTTGTTGGCAAAGTGATGTCTCTGCTTTTTAATATGCTGTCTAGGTTGGTCATAGCTTTTCTTCCAAGGAGCAAGTGTCTTTAATTTCATGGCTGCAGTCACCATTTGCAGTGATTTTGGAGCCCAGGAAAATAAAGTCTGTCACTGCTTCCACTTTTTTCCCTTCTATTTTCCATGAGGTGATGGGACCAGATGTCATGATCGTCGTTTTTCACTCTCCTCTTTTACACTCATGAGAGGATCTAGCTTCTCTTCACTTTCTGCCAGAAGGGTGGTATCATCTGCATATCTGAGGTTGTTGATATTTCTCCTGGCAATCTTTTGATTCCCACTTGTGATTCATCCAGCCTGGCATTTTGCATGATGTACTCTGCATGTAAGTTAAATAAGCAGAGTGAGAATATACAGCCTTGTCGTAGTCCCTTCCCGATTTGGAACCAGTCACTTGTTCTGTGTCTGGTTCTAACTGTTGCTTCCTGACCTGCATATGGGTACTGATGATCTGGTACTCCCATTTGTTTAAGAATTTTCCACAGTTTGATGTGATCCACACAGTCAATGGCTTTAGTATAGTCAATGAAGCAGAAGTATATATCTGGAATTCCTCTGCTTTTTCCATGATCCAGTGAATGTTGGCAATTAGATCTGTGGTTCTGCTGCCTTTTCTAAACCAAAACTGTACATCTGGAAGCTCTCAGTTCACGTGTTGCTGAAGCCTAGCTTGAAGGATTTTGAACATAATCTTGCTAACATGTGAAATGAGCATAACTGTATGGTAGTTTGAACACTCTTTGGCACTGGAATGAAAGTAACTGATTTTCTCCAGTCAGGTGGCACTGCTGCGTTTTCCAAATTTGCTGACATATTGAGTGCAGTACTTTAACAGCCTCATCTTTTAGGATGTGAAATAGCCCAGCTGGAAATCCGTCACGTTCACTAGCTTTGTTCATAGTAATGCTTCCTAAGGCCCACTTGACTTCACACTCCAGGATGTCTGGCTCCAGATGAGTGACCACATCATCATAGTTATCCAGGTCATTAGGACCTTTTTTTGTATAATTCTTCTGTATACTCTTGACCCCTCTTCTTAATCTCTTCTGTTTCTATTAGATCCTTTGAGTTTCTGTCCTTTACCATGCTCATCCTTGCATGAAATGTCCCCTTGGAATCTCCAGTTTTCTTGAGGAGATCTCTAGTCTTTCGCATTCCATTGTTTTCCTCTATTTCTTTGCACTGTTCATTTAAGAAGGCCTTCTTATCTCTCCTAGGGCTTCCCTAGTGGCTTAGAGGGTAAAGTGCCCGCCTGCAATGCGGGAGACCCAGGTTTAACCCCTGAGTCAGGAAGATCCCCTGGAGAAGGAAATGGCACCCCACTGCAGTACTCTCGCCTGGAAAACCCCATGGATGGAGGAGCCTGGGAGGCTGCAGTCCATGGGGTCGCAACGAGTCAGACACAACTGAGCAACTTCACTTTTCTTTCCTTTCTTATCTCTCCTAGCCATTCTCTGGAACTCTGCGTTCAGTTGGGTATCTTTCCCTTTCTCCCTTGCCTTTAGCTTCTCTTCTTTCCTCAGCTATTTGTAAAGCCTCCTCAGACAACCACTTTGCCTTGTTGCATTATTTTTTCCTTTAGAATGGTTTTGGTCACTGCCTCCTGTACAGTGCTATGAACCTCCATCCATAGCTGTTTAGACACTGTCTACCAGGTCTAATTCCCTGAATCTATTCGTCACCTCCATTGTATAAGCATAAGGGATTTTATTTAGGTCATACATGAATGGCCTAATAGTTTTCCCCATTTTTTTCAATATAAGCCTGAATTTTGCAATAAGGAGTTCCATGATCTGTGCCACATCAGCTCCAGGTCTTGTTTTTGCTGACTGTATAGAGCTTCTCCACATTTGACTGCAAAGAACATAATCAATCTGATTTTGGTACTGACCATCTGGTGATGTCCATGTGTAGAGTGGTCTCTTGGGTTGTTGGAAAAGGGTGTTTGCTATGATTGGTGTGTTCTCTTGACAAAACTGTCAGGCTTTGCCTTGCTTCATTTTGTACTCCAAGGTCAAATTTTCTATACACTACAAGTTATTTTATCTATTCTCCAAAAATAACACTTGGTATTTCAAATCATGGCTGTGATGCAAGTTGAAAATATGAACTTCCTTTTCTTGTGGATACAAATATGGATAAAAATGCTTATAAGTATGGCTCAAGAAGACCTATTCATAGAAAGTTAATACATTTACTATAATAAGGAACTTGTCATAATAAGTTACAAGTCATTAAAAAGTGATCTAAGAATAGGACTCTAGAAACTATTAATAAAGTTGTGACATCTGGACTGCATGGATCAATCAGCAAGACTAAAGACAAACATTGAAAGAGCAAGATTTTCAGTCAGAAGATTAAGGCTCAAATCCTGTCTCTAATGCTTATTAGCCATGTGACCTTGAGGAAATTTCTAAACTTTTGAAACACACATAACAATTTTTTAGTAAATTAGCTGTGCTCACATTTTTCCATGCCTGCCTATGCTCATGCCTTTGGCTTCCAACTCCTCCCATTAAAAGCAGCGACTATTTCCTCATTGTCTGAGTCAGGGCTGGCCCTGTACTTTGGCCAGTAGGATGTGGCAGAAGTAGAGAAGTGCCGGTGCCTGGTCTGGGCCTCGAGAGGACTTCACGCACCACTCACTCTCTGGGAAACCTACTGCATCCATGTGAGTGAGCCTGCCTGATGGAGACACAGACATCCTTCCAGTTTCAGGAACACAGAAGCAAAATCCATTTTCCTTATTGACTGCATTATAGGACAGTCTCCTAGACAAGGGCTCTCATTGGCCTTGTTCGGGTCATGTGTCATATCTGAACCAACCACATAGACAGGTGAATGAAGCTCTAAGACTCTATTAGTTCTTGTGCTGATCCCTATATGAAGACAGGAAGTAGAATCTGCACTCAAGAAGTAGGAAAGGAGAGGAAATATGCTGGGTTGCAAAAGTAATAGTGCCAGAAGCCTGCAAGAGTACTGCTATCCGCCAATTTATTACATATACAATTGTCCCACATTATCACTGAACTACATCTTTAGACTTGGAGGCCATAGTCTAATAAGGCAGAAAGAAGATAATCTGACCTCATAAATAGAATTCAGTGCTCTTACTTCTCTATATATAATCACTCTTTACAATCCCTTAACCACCACAAATATGGAGCAGTTCTGGGAACATCAGCTCAGTTCAGTTCAGTTGCTCAGTTGTGTCCGACTCTTTGTGACCCCATGGACTGTAGCACACCAGGTTTTCCTGTCCATCACCAACTCCTGGAGGTTGCACAAATTCATGTCCATCAAGTCAGTGATGACATCCAACCATCGATTCTGTCATCCCGTTCTCCTTCTGCCCTCAATCTTTCCCAACATCAGGGTCTTTTCCAGCGAGTCGGTTCTTTGCATCTAGTGGCCAAAGTTTAGAGTATCAGCTTCAGCATCAGTGCTTCCAATGAATTTTTAGGATTGATTTCACCTCCTTGCTGTCCAAGGGACTCTCAAGAGTCTTTTCCAACACCACAGTTCAAAAGCATCCATTCTTTGGCACCCAGATTACTTTACGGTCCATCTCTGACATACATACATGACTACTGGAAAAACCATACCTTTGACTAAACGGACCTTTGTCAGCAAATTGATGTCTCTGCTTTTTAATATGCTGTCTAGGTTGGTCATAGCTTTTCTTCCAAGGAACAAGCATCTTCTAATTTCATGGCTGCAGTCACCATCTGCAGAGAATCTGGAGCCCAAGAAAATAAAGTCTATCAACTGTTTCCACTGTTTCCCCATCTATTTGCCAAGAAGTGATGGGACCGGATGCCATGATCTTAGTTTTTTGAATGTTGAGTTTTAAGCCAACTTCTTCACTCTCCTTTTTCACTTTAATCAAGAGGCTCTTTTAGTTCCTCTTCACTTTCTGCAATAAGGGTGGTGTCATCTGCATATCTGAGGTTACTGATATTTCTCCCTGAAATTCTGATTCCAGCTAGTGCTTCATCCAGCCTGGCATTTCTCATTATGTACTCTGCATATATGTTAAATAAGCAAGGTGACAATATACAACTTTAACATACTCCTTTCCCAATTTGCAACGAGTCTGTTGTTCCATGTCCAGGTCCTACTGTTGCTTCTTGACCTGCATACAGATTTCTCAAGAGGCAGAGAAGGTGGTCTGGTATTCCCATCTCTTGAAGAATTTTCCAGTTTGTTGTGATCCACACAGTCAAAGGCTTTAGCATAGCCAGTGAAGCAGAAGTAGATGTTTTTCTGGAATTCTCTTGCTTTATCTATGATCCAACAGCTGTTGGCAATTTGATCTCTGGTTCCTCTGCCTTTTCTAAATCCAGCTTGAACATCTGGAAGTTCATGCTTCACATACTGTTGAAGCCTGGCTTGGAGAATTTTGAGCATTACTTTGCTAGCGTGTGAGATGAGTGCAATTGTGCGATAATTTGAACATTCTTTGGCATTGCACTTCTTTGGGACTAGAATGAAAACTAACCTTCTCCAGTCCTGTGGCCACTGCTGAGTTTTCCAAATTTGCTGGCACACTGAGTGCAGCACTTTCACAGCATCCTCTTTTAGGATGTGAACCAGCTCAGCTAGAATTCCATCGCCTCCACTAGCTTTGTCCATAGTGATGCTTCCTAAGGCTCACTTGACTTCTCATTCCAGGATGTCGGGCTCTAGGTGAGTGATCACACCATTGTGCTTATCTAGGTCATGAAGATCTTTTTTGTATGGTTCTTCTGTGTATTCCTGCCACCTCTTCTTAATATTTTCTGCTTCTGTTAGGTCCATACCATTTTGGTCCTTTACTGTGCCCATCTTTGCATGAAATGTTCCCTTAGTATCTTTTTTTCTTAGTATCTTAATTTTCTTGAAGAGATCTTTAGTCTATCCCATTCTTTTGTTTTCCTCTACTTCTTTGCATTGATCTCTGAGGAAGGCTTTCTTATCTCTCTTTGCTATTCTTTGGAACTCTGCATTCAAATGGGTATATCTTTCCTTTTCTCCTTTGCCTTTCACTTCTCGTCTTTTCTCTGCTATTTGTAAGGCCTCCTCAGACAACCATTTTGCCTTTTTGCATTTCTTCTTCTTGGGGTTGGTTTTGATCACTGCCTCCTGTACAATATCACAAACCTCCATCCATAGTTCTTCAGGCACCCTATCTATCAGGTCTAATCCTTTGAATCTATTTGTCACTTTCACTGTATAATTGTAAGGGATTTGATTTAGGTCATGCCTGAATGGTCTAGTGGTTTTCCCTACTTTCTTCAACTTAAGTCTGAATTTGGCAATAAGGAGTTCATGATCTGAGCCACAGTCAGCTCCTGGTCTTGTTTTTGCTGAGTGTATAGAGCTTTGGCTGCAAAGAATATAATCAGTCTTATTTCGGTGTTGACTGGTGATGCCCATGTGAGAGTTGTCACTTTTGTTGTTGGAAGTGACCAACAAGAATGTTGCTATGACCAGTGCACTCTCTTGGGAAAACTCTGTTAGCCTTTGCTCTGCTTCATTCTGTACTCCAAGGCCAGATTTGCCTGTTTCTCCAGGTATCAGCATCTCCTGACTTCCTAGTTTTGTATTCCAGTCCCCTATAATGAAAAGGACATCTTTTTTGAGTGTTAGTTCTAGAAGGTCTTGCAGGTCTTAGAACCATTCAACTTCAGCTTCTTCCACATTACTGGCTGGGGAAAAGACTTGGATTACTGTGATAATTGAATGGTTTGCCTTGGAAATGAATAGAGATCATTCTTTTGTTTTTGAGACTGCACCCAAGTACTGCATTTTGGACTCTTGTTGACTATGAGGGAACAAAAAGGAAATCAAATGAACATACATGTATTTTTTAAAGAAAGGTACTTTATTATACTTAACTTTCCATTCTCTCTCAGTAACAGACAAATATTCTCATGGCTTTCTTACAGGGTTTTTGATGCTCTAAATACTGAGATTTTAGAGGCTTAAGCTGCCATGGATGAATTTATACCTAGGATTTAAAGATGATGTCTCTTGTGAGCTGAATCAAAGGATTGTGGATACAGAAGAAAACTCAGCAATCACTTAAATCTAAACTGGACACAAACAGCAAAGACATTTCAGGTTACAGACTTCAGTGCCATAAATGGGGCAATCGTTGGCATTAGGAATTCCAGCAAAGAACTGAGTAGATTAAGATATATGTTGCCCACTCATTCTGACTACTTTATGATGTTCTAATCAGTGTCTCATTTTCATTTGAACTGAAATGTACACCTTACTGTATAATTTTAAATAGCCCAACTGGTTAGAGAAATGATTTGTTTGTGCCAACCCTTTTCGGGGCATGTCAGAGACTCTGACAGGAATTTACAGATAATTACATTACCTTAGACAGCAGCTGTGTTCTGAAGAGACTTAAAATTCAAGGACAAACTAAGCCTAGTTTTTCTGCACACATGAGTAAGAAAATGTAGAACTATCTCATCAATTCCAAGAGATCTGAGGAATTCTTTAATTTTTAATTGCATTTAACTGACCATTCCTTTTACTTCCTTGAATGTAGTTTGCCTGTGCCTTTTCATCTATAAAATGTAAAAATCACAGGTATACTGCATCAGCAGAATTAATATGGGTAAGACGCTTAAAGTGCCTGTGCTCACAGTGCCATATCTTACTACAGTTTATCTACACTAAGCTTAACAGAGAGGAAAGCTACTGGACAAACCAGATACACAGAAGATAATCTCACCACTACATTTAGGCACAAAATGCAGTCAGCAGGCCAATAGGGAAAAACATCAAAGTTCAGTCAGTTAAATCTTCTCTGGAAAAACTTCTGGATATAAATAAATATTTATCAATACCAAATTAGATAGATAGATACACAGACACCAAACCTTGGTTGTGAAATAAAATGGAAACAGCACTACAAAGCTAAAAGGAACTGGAGATCTACAGATGAAGAAATTTAGGACCCAGAGACATAGGGTGACCTGTTATTGACACTGCTATTTGGTGACAAAACCACACCGAGAATCTAGCTGGCATTTCCAGTCATTGCTGTAGCCAGCTCACCTATTTATTAAGCTGGTCTGTTCAAGATGCACACAGAGAACAGCTTTATCCTCTTTTCCACTCTCTTCACACCTGCTTTCTGGACTCCTTTGCTCCCGTTGAATGGGAACTTAGGAAGGTCCCACAGTTCTCTTATCTAAGTTGCAAGAATGGTCTTACTTGGGTATTTTAAAAGCCTCTTTCATTTGCTGTCCAAATTCCAAAATCTTCTCTGATGCAAATTGGCTCCCATCTTCCTAAGACTTGGGCAGGCAGGTGCACGGGCTTAGGTTCTTTTACCTTCCTTGCTCCACCTCTGCCGATGATCACACAGCAAACAAGCAGCAGAGCCCGGCTTTGCACCTAGTGGCCTGGCTCTCTAGGCAGCGAATCTCTTCTCACTGACTTCTGGTCCGTCTCCCCCACCAGCCCTCTGTTGCTGGCAGTGCACCCTCCGGGAAACCTTTTAAAATGAACAGGCAGCTTTGCCACACCTGCTGCCTGATGGTGGAGCTGCTTCCACAAAATCGCTCTCGTCTGAGCCGCTGCAGGCAGGGGCACCTCCAGCCGCGGTCTCTCTTAGTGTCACTGTCCTTGAGTCTCCCAAACTTCCACACATACCAGGTTCTCCCAGCAGTTCCTCGGGGTGGGGACGGGTATTATAGAGCATGCCAATGACTCTTAACAGTTTTCATCACCAGTGCTTAAGCTCCAACCCTAGAGGTTAGCGATGGGCTAATACAGGCTGAACTGGTTGCCCAACCATATAATACAGTCTGCTCAGGTGATTTCTTTAGGATGTGGAAGTACTTGGCACCTACTGTGTTTATCTTGCCATTGGGGTTTTGACCATATCTCTGAGACAACAGGAATAAAAGTCACATTTAAAATTCTGATACTGTCTCTGCTGACTAAAGACATTAAAAAGAAAAAATAACAGATATTAGGATTATTGGGATAAATTAATATTGCTCAATCTTTTAAAGATGCCTTTTCTTAGCTTAAGAAAATATGCATTAAGAAAATAACCATAAACTCTCAGAATTGAAAGGAATGTTTTTTTAAGGTCATACCACATGGCATGCAGGATGTTAGTTTCTTGACCAGGGATCAAACCCGTGCCCCCTACATTGGGAATGTGGAGTCTCAACCATTGGACCACCTCGGAAGGGATTTTTAAATGCATTTAACTGTCTACCAGTTGCTAAGATGTTTCTAAGTTCTTACCCATCCATGCTTGAACAGCCTCATGATGAAGAAATCACCATCTCTTCAACAGTTTGTTCCCACCTGGGCTTGCTTTCAACCATTCGAAAGTCATTATATGAAACTCAAAACTGCCTCTCCAGGGTTTCCACCCCTTGATTTTAATTTGATCCCTTGGGATCACTCAGAACACATCTAATCCCCCTCTCACGGGGCGGACTTTCAAACACGTGGAGCCAGCATCACTCCATCTTCTGAGGCTGCACCTTCTAGCCCCCAGTTCCTTCAGCCACGTCCTTTATAACACAGCCTCTGCTGTTCCGGTTACCTGGCTGGTCTTCGTTCCCCAACAGTCCCGAGCCTGCCTATGACCCACCTGAGGGACAGCACCTAGAAGTGAAGACAGGATGGTGCAGCCTGGGGAAGAGGGAACATCTCTGCTTTGCCATAGCACTTTTTGATTAATAAAACCTAAGTTTACATTTACACTGCTGATTGCCATGGTACAAATGGATTTATATTATATTCACTGCCAGCAAATTCCCTTTTGTCTTTTCTAGGCATACTAAAGCTAAGTTATGACTTATTCTATATACATGCTGTTGATTTTAGGGCATAAGTAGTGGACTTTACATATATTCTCTTCAAAATCATTCTTTTAACACTCAGCAAGTTCAACAAGCCTAAGATTTTAGGATTCTGTCTGACTATTTAATTTACCCTCTTTAACTTCATATCATCTCAAATTTTATAAGGGTGCCTTCAACATCTTCATACAGACCAACAATAAAAAAGATTAAAGGAAAAGGCCAAGGGCATTCCTAGAAACATCCCTCCATTGGACATCAACCTATTAAACAACATCCCCTTGGTGGCTATTAAATTACTTATCAATGTACACAATGACAGAGGAACATAATAAGGGACTTAGCTGTGTCTTGTTTAAATTCAGGTTGCTAGGTTCTTCACCCCAGCTCTCGAGGTCTGGATGCCTTACTAAAAAAAGAAATTTCACTGTGATGGGTGTTAAACTCTTCTCATAAGCAAGTGATGCAGCTTTTAAGGACTCACACCAATCACTTATTAGTACATTATGGAATTGTAACCATGCTAGTTATTATAGACCAGAGTTTACTGAAATTACTTCTTACCTTTTTTAAAGTTTGAAGGATCAGAACCCTCAGACTCTTCCCATCATTCAGCTCCTCCTGGGCTCGCCATGATGTTTCATAGATTCCTAACTGAGGGTCTGTGTGATCAATTTCAAGCTGAGCCTCAGTACTCAGGGATTTAATTTATTCAGCTGTGAGGCTTCAAATCTCTAATCGAGCAGCTCAGAATTCTCTTTCAGTGGCTAAAACAAACATTAACATTAATACAACTAAAGCCACTCATTAGAAACCCAGGTTTGGGGGTCTGTGCTGTTGGAACTGTCCTGTGCCTCCCAGGAGCACGCGTCTCACGGAGGACCTTCCAATGCTGTCTGCTACACCAAAGAAAGACTCTAGCACCACCAAAGAGGAAAGTTACTAATCTGGAAACAGATGTTCCTAAGGATACCCTTGTAAATGTATGGATATGAAACACATGCCACATATATTTAGTTATAAAAATAAAAAATCCTATTTTTATCTAGCAACTATTTATTTCCAGAAAGTGACTAAGCACTGCAACCAAGTCATACCTGACTTAAAAAAATTAAGACAGACTGAGCTGTCTAACCGACAAAAGAAGTATCTATTAATAATTCAACTCCAATTGCTATGTATATTTCCTGGCAGTCTGGAGCCTGACTAAAAGCACCAGCTTTATTTTCCTTGTTGGCTGAGGACATACATTTCTGTGGCACAGGGAATTTTACCACTGAAAGGTGTTTCATTTGTGTCCAGACTGGAATACATAAGATGGTCTTTTGAACTACTCAAAGTAGCATATTAAAACAGGTTTTTCTATGCAACGTGACCAGATATTTTTTTAAAAAATCGAAGTATCACCTCCGAAAAACTTGTATAAAAACCTAGGTTTTAAAAAACACCTGGAGAAGAGGGTGATTCTACTCCAATGAGGATATCTGATTGCTAATTTCATGCCAATTAAAGTGTAACAACTGAGAATGCGTGTGTAAAGCACAGTGAAGCTTCTGTGCTTGGCTTGTACTGCCACCTGGCGGTACAGGCTTGCTTAAGGAATTTCTTGTAGCATTCATTTAACAGTCTCTCTGCAGTATCATGAGACTTCCCAGGTGGTGCTAGTCCTAAAGAATCCACCTGCCGATGCAGGAGATGCAAGAGTCACAGGTTCGATCATGGAGTGGGGACATCCCCTGGAGTAGGAAATACCAACCCACTCCAATATTCTTGCCTGCAAAATTCCATGGGCAGAGGAGGCTGGGTGGACTACAGGCTATGGGGCCACGAAGAATTGGACTGTTCCAAGCGACGGAAAACTACCACTTGCAGCATCACTGTTATTGACAAACAAAATATTTCTGTAAGCTCTCTAAAATGGTGATGCAGAAGAGATTTCACATAAAGGCTCTGGTAACCAAGTTAAGATGTACCACATCTTATTCAAACACATCATTTGAACACAGTAAGCAAAATGATTAGTAAATGAAAAATAAAAACTCTGTCAGGAAAAAAGTTAGGCCCAATCACATCCTAAAATAAGAACAAAATGAAAGAGACAAAGCTTCTCTAAACATAGACATACCTAGCTTTTAGTTAAAAAAATGAATTTAAGAAAATAAAACTGGAAATTTAGTTTACATATACAAATGAATAGGGTTACAAAAGTATTTTTCAAAAAAATTCCTTAAGGTATTAACACTTCTCGATATGTTTCAGAATTCATGCCTCTCTTTTGTGAAACATCTCTTCTTGGTTTTGGCCCTACTGGGTTATCAGCATTTATATGGATTAACATGAATACTTTATTAAGTATTATATCTGTTAAAGTACATCTATTATAAGAATTTGGCCCATAGATACAAGGAATTTTCCCTTTAATATTTAAGATGTGTGTGCATGCTTAGTTGCTCAGTCGTGTCTGACTCTTTGCGACCCTTTGGACTATAGCCCGCTAGGCTCCTTAGTCAATGGGATTCTCCAGGCAAAAATACTGGAGTGCATTTTCATGCCCTCCTCCAGGGGATCTGCCAACCAAGGGATCAAACTCACATCCCTTATATCTCCTGCACTGGCAGGCGGGTTCTTTATCCACTGATCCATTGGGGAAGTCCTTAATTATGTAAGATAAAGAGTTTTAAATTTTGCCAAACCAAAATTATCTTCTTACTCCTTCCATTTACTTTTAAAATAAAGATTACTATTTTGAAAGGTAACACTCTCTCCTGGTCAGAAAGTGAGGGACGTCTATACGCCACCACTCGCCGCAATCAGGTTCCTCCAGAAGCAGCCACACGCTAAGCTCAGGAAGTCCTCTCTTCAGCCAAACAAATATTTTCACTTAGCCTTTCTATTATTTGTTTTTTTCCCATTTAATTCTTTAAACTATACAGGACTTATTTTGATTTATATCAGGTAATATTCTTTTTATTTCCCAAATGACAGATCACTCCGGTCAGTGACACACGTGGGTTAAGGCTCTCCCATCTCTGCCGATTTGTGACGTCTGCTTTAAGATAGACTAAAATTTAACATACAGAATGAATGTTTATGAGTTACACCTTCCATTTCATTGATAGGTGAGTGCCTGTGCCAAACCCTTAATTATTTTATGAAGTTGAGAATGTTGTAATATTTAATATCAGAATATATATTAATATTTAGAGTTAGGTAAGGAGTTAGCCCTCCATCATTACTCTTCTTTTTCTAAATTTTTCTGGCTATTCTCATTAGTTTCTTGCTCTAAATGACCTTCAGAATAATTTTGTGAAGTTGCCAAAAAATTTAGCCAAGTTACTTTAATAAAGAGACTCTGTGAGAATTGCTCTAAATTATAAATTATTTTGGGAAGAGTTATTACCTTTACAGGTAGGTTGTTAGTAGAAAAAGCAGGATTAGTGATAAGCCTTCTGACACGCTTAAGCTGGATGGCTTTTCAAGGATCAAATTGATGAAGAAACGCAAACTCTTCTGTGCCTGCAATGTGGCAGGAGATATGCAGAGAAGTCCCCTAATTCCAAAAATTAAAAATGCTGGATAAAATATTTTAAAATATCTTTCTAAATGCACGGCTGAGTTGGCTGAAAAATAAGGGAAGACCTCAGAGGCCACACATAAAAGATAGCATGAATCCAAAGTAACTTCTGGAGCTGGTATGTGCCTGGGACATCTACCGACCTATCCCTGGTGGCTTACAGCTTACTCTTCACAGGATCAGTTGGAAGTTAGGGGACAGGACATAAGGCCTGAGCAAGCGGGAAACAGAAGTACCCACCCATATAGTAAGTGAATGGGACAGGGTGTAGGGAGTGAATCACCCTACAGAGAGAAATAGTGGAGACAGTTATCCCACTTTTTATTAAGAAGGATAAATGGGGGAAACGCTTCCCGAGAAGATGACCAGCACCAGCTCTCCCTGGTGCAGGGGAGCGCGCAGCCGATGCTGTGTGCAGCGGGTGGGACGGTCTGACAGGGCCTCCCGGGCAGCAGTGGCTTAGTCGCTAAGTCACGTCCGACTCCTACGACCCTGTGGACTGGGGCCTGTCAGGCTCCTCTGTCCATGGGAGTTCCCAGGCAATACCAGAGTGGGTTGCCATTTCCTACTCCAAGGGATCTTCCCAACCCAGGTCTCCTGCATTGTAGGTGGATTCTTTACCAACGGAGCCAGCAGGGAAGCCCGGATAAAAGTACCCCAAATGCCCAGCAACACCACACATAAATCTTTTCTAGAGGAACACACCCAAGAGATTACCACAGCTTAGTTTCCAAAGAACATATGCTTACAGTTTAAAAAAAACCACAACCTATAAGAAAACATATAACATATGACAGTGAGTTGAAACAGACTACTTTAATTTCTGACCTTGAGAATATCGAATGAGTGTGTTTATATTTAAATATAAATCTCACATATATTTTTGAGAAATAAAATGGGGTACATAACAAAGGAACAAAAGATATCATAAGTAACCTACATCTCTGAAAAAGAACCAAAGAGAAATGCTAGAAAAATAATTTCTAATAATTGACATCAGAAATTTAGTCTCAGGATCTGGCTCAAAATGCCAGTGTAAGAGGCTCCTCACCTCAACCTCCCAGAGACACTGAATCAACAGCTGGACACAAGACAAGTTCCTCTGAAGAAAATCCAGAAAATACCAGACTCCTATTCACTGGGCAAATGAGAAAAAACCCACATCAAACCAAGTAGAAGCTAAGAAACAATCTTGCCATAATCCCAGCCCTGGTGCAGCAACCCCTAACCAGGAGGGAGCTCATACCTTCCAGCTTCTCCCTAAAGAATAAAGGATTGAGACTTCCAATCTGCTGCTCCAACTTTTAAGACCTCCACCTGAGAGATGAGTACCTAAAACATCTAGTTTTGAAAACCAGTGGGACTTGCATCCCTGAGCCCCACAAGGCCACAGGGCTCTAAAAGACAGTCCCTAAAGGGCTCACTCGGATTTAGCATGGCTAACCCTTCAGGCCCAGCACAGAAGCAGCAGGCTGAAACCTGCCCAGTCTTTCCAAAAAGAGGCCTATTTGCATATTTTGGTAACAATGATCTGAGGGGTAACTTCTAATTTAACAGATATCCAAGGGCTGACTTCATTTTTACCCCCCTTCCCCTACAATTACTGTTTTTGACATCATATCTCACAACTTTTTGGTTGTGTATCCCTTAACTATTCATTGTGGATTAGATGATTTTACTACTTGTATTTTAACCTCCCTATGAGTTTTTCACATAGTTGGTTAACTATGTTTATGGTGTATTTGCCTTTACCTATTTTTTCTATTGCAACAATTGTGTTTCTAGTTGTGGACTTTGGTTTTTCCCTTAGAGAAACCCCTTCATCATTTCTTGTAAAGCTGGTTTGGTGGTGCTGAACTCTGTAAGCTTCTGCTTATCCTTGGAATTTTTCACGTCTCCATCAAATGTGAACGTAAGCTTTGCTGGGTAGAGTACTCTTGGTTGTAGGTTTTCCCCTTTCATCACATTAAAATATATTGTAGCAGTCCCTTCTAGCCTGCAGAGTCTCTGCTGAAAAGTCATCTAGAGCTTTAGGTGAGTTCCCTTGTATGTAACTTGTTGCTTTTCCCTTGCTGCTTTTAATATCTTTTCTTTATTGTTACTTTTTGACATTTTAATTAAAAATGTGTCCTGGTGTAATCATCTTTCATTTGATTTTGTTTGGGACTCTCTATGCTTCCTGGATCAACAAATTTCAAAACGCGGCGGAATGGAGGTGGAATGAATACATTCCTCAGAAGAATGACTTAACAAAACTGACTAAAGAAGATAAAACTTGAATGGTTCAATCATTAAAGAAACTGATTCTGTAGTTTGAAATCTTCCTACAAAGAAAATTCTAGATCCAGATAATTCTTAAAGTGAGGTTTATTTTTTACTTAAAAAAATGCTGACTTTATATTACTTTCTTCAGAGAAGACAAAAAGAGGAAAAAGTCTCCAAGTAATTTTATAAAGCCAGTACTGTATAGGCATATTCCACAGAACATTTTCCTGATTAATGGTTTCCCAATAAATTAACTCTTGTATTTAGTACTCCAGCATCATACAACACATATATCATACAAAACAGCAAAAAAGTGAAGTCAGAGAAAAAAATAAATATCATGTATTAACGCATATAGATGGAAGCTAGAACAATGGTACTGATAAACCTCTTTGCAGGGCAGGAACAGAGAGCAGACTTGTGGACACAGCAGGGGAGGGAGAGAGCGGCGCTGAGACATAAACATCACCATAGACAAAACGCAGGGCCCGCGGGAAGGCCGAATCAGAGCGGCGAAACACAGGTGCTCAATCCTGGCTCTGTGACAACCTAGAGGGGTGGGACGGGGGTGGGGGGGTGCTATGAGGAAGGTTCGAGAGGGAGGGGTCACATGTGTGCTCATGGCTGGTTCATGTGGAATGGCAGAAACCAACATTTACAACATTGTAAAGCCATTACCCTCCAGTTAAAAATAAATCCTAAAAACTGAAAAAACTTCAACTATTTATACAGAAATATTATTAGGACCCAAAACACATTTTTACCAATAACAACAAAGGTATGGGGAATGCCCTGAGTAGCATCACAAACACAACTGCAAAAATGTTCCCAGCTTCATCTTTCAGCAAATCACAAGGCATACTGAATTTTAATGAAAGGGATACTCCATACAGATGCCATTGGTGATGGAAGAAGCACTAAAGTACCGTACCACCCTCACTGTGAGTCATTTTCTGCCACATTTCTACAGTGCCTTTCATATTTCCTATTGCCTTTTTCCTCCCTAGTTTTGTATTCTGAGAACCAAAAAAGCTAAGGAAATGTTAAAGATTAACGGAGAAAGAAGCAAACCAAGCAGAAAAGCAGTAACAATAAAAGAGATTATGTTACTGCTGACAAAGCAACTATTTGTTCATAACTGTATAGGCTGGTGATCAGGAAGGAATATTATGGATGCTACAGCCTACTGTTACAGTTTTTTATTTAATAGAGGTTTCTTTAATATATTTTAGTTACATTTTTAAAACTAGTTTGGGTTAAGAACTAACTCATTATAATTTTACCATTAAAAACAAAGGGAAATAGGCTCCCAGTAAATGTTTTTGCATAGAATATCTGTAATTTGTTCAGAGACAAGTTACTAATATTAAGTAGATATCTAGGAGCTTCCCAGGTGGAGTAATGGTAAAGAATCCACCAGCCAATGCAAGAGTCAAGGGTTCGATTCCCAGCCTGGGAAAACCCCCTGGAGTAGGAAAGGGCAATCTGCCCCAGCAGTCTTGCCTGGGAAATTCCATGGACAAAGGAGCCTGGCGGGCTACAGCCCGTGGGACTGCGAAGAGTCGGACATGACTGAGCAACTGAGCCCAACAAGAAGAAGAAGTAACTATGTGTATGAGCGACTGAGGTCGCTCAGTCATGTCCGACTCTTTGCGACCCCATGGACAGTAGCCTACCAGGCTCCTCAGTGGGTTGCCATTTCCTCCTCCAGGAGATCTTCCCGACCTAGGGATCGAACCCGGGTCTCCCGCACTGCAGGCAGACGCTTTACCGTCTGAGCCACCAGGGAAGCCCCAAACAATCTGTACAATTCTAACCAAAACTATCAAAGAGGGGCTTTCCTGGTCGTCCAGTGGTCAAGAATCTGCCTTACATTGCAGGAAACACCAGTTCAACCCCTGGTCTGGGAAGGTCCCACATGACACAGAGCAACTAAACCCCCGTGCCACGACTACTGAAGCCTGTAAACCCGGAGCTAGGAGAAGCCACCACAGCAAGGAGCCCGAGCACCGCAGATACAGGTAGCCCCTGCTTGTCGCTACTGGAGAAAAGCCCGCGCACATCAGCAAAGACCCAGCACAGCCAAAAATAAATATGCAGATATCTAAATACACAGACAAATGAAAAAACTACCAAAGACAGTATGAGAAAGGTAAACACAATCCCCTTTTGTCCATAAACATAAATGCAGTAATTCTAAACAGAACAGTTTTTGAAATGACAAGTTTGGTTTCTCCCAGAAATGTAAGGCTGGTTCAACACTAGCAAATGTATTCACACAATTCACCTCATTAACACATTATAAGAAAAAACCATGTGTTCCTCTCAATAGAGGCAGAAAAAAACATTGAATAAAATTCAACATCCACTCATGATATATTAAAAAAAACTATTAGCAAACTAAAAATAGGACACTTCTCTAACCCAATAAATGATAAAATGCATAAAATGTCATACATGTCGTACATACATGCTGAAACTTTACGAGCATTCCTTTAAAGCTGTGAACAAGACAAGGACGTCTATTATCATTCTAGTCAACAATATCCTTCATGTCCCAGTCTGGGCATGTACACACACACACACACACACACACACACACACACACACAGTATAAGTAGAAAGGAAAAACACTTCCATAGATAATATGATTGTTTAAAGAGAAAATCCAAGAAAATTACAAATGATTTTAAATTTAGTATTCAAATAATTTAATATCTATTGGATTTTCTATCAGATCCCTAACTCCCAACATAAAGAAAATGTCAATCCTATATGGATTAAGCACTTCACAATGAAATGTGCATAGCTTATCTGCAACATTTTGCTGTGTTCCTGATGAGAAAATTGGAGCAGGACAAGGAGCAGGGGAAGAAAAACAGACCACTTCTCACTCTCCACCCTTACAGGGTTTATTAGTTTTCTCTTGCCACCATAACAAATTAATACAAATCTAGCAGCTTCAAACAACACAAATTTATTATCACAGCTCTGTAGGTAGGAAGTCTGGCATGAGTTTTAGTGGACTAAAATCAAGGCATCGGCACGGCTATGTTCTTTTCTGGAGACTCCAGAGGAGAATCTGCTTTCATGCACACTCAGAGGGTTGGCAGATTCAGTCCACACAGTTGTAGACAGGAGGTCCGTGTTTGCTTGCTGGCTGTCAGATGAGGGCCACTCCCAGATTCTAGATGCTGTCCATACTCTTTGGCTTCAAAGATCTTCCTCCTCCATCTTCAAAGCTAGCAATGGAAGGTTGAGTCCTTCTCCTGCATTCTCTTCGGTCACATTTCTCTGACTTTTTTTCTCTGCGTTTTTTATCTCCTCATTGCGGGATCCCTCATATTAATCACATCTGTAAAGCCCCCTTTTTACTACATAATGGAACATATTCATGGGTTCTGGGAATTAGGATGTGGACACCTTTGAGGGACCATTATTCTGCCTACCAATCAGAACAAGGAAACTGAGTTTGTTCCACGCTTGCATTAACACTGTAGGTAGCTTGTACATCTTTCCATAATGCCTCCACTCCAACAGCGTAGGAAATATCCCCTATCTTTTTCTCACGTCCTTTCTGCTTGCGATGGCTGAATTATCAAGCTTTCCTTCCTAGGCTATGTGAGGTCGAAGCAGACGGGAAGATGAAGAATTTAGAATTAATTTCCCGACACTAACATTAATCCAGTAATGGAAACAAATGCCTTCTATTCTTGAACCATCCAGGGTTTAGGGATGATTTACAAGGGACTGATGAGAAAGAATGAGGTGGGAACAAAATGTCAAGACAATAAAAGAAAAATAGCAGCACTGTACCCCCCTTCCTTAAGACGTCAACCCAGTAAGTTTCCATACTTGGGATGGCAGTAAACAAGGAGAGTATAGCTCATCAGAGTCATTAATTGGGTGTCACTATGTACTGTACAGTGTTAACTGATTCAACAAACCTTGCTTAAATCTTTCATCTATGTGGTACATAGCAAACTCTGGGACATGGTGAAGGACAGGGACGCCTTGCAGGCTGCAGTCCGTGGGGTTGCAGAGTTGGACATGACTGGACAACCACGATGTGGTACCTGGGCTTCCCAGGTGGTGCAGAGGTGGAGTCTGCCTGCAGTGCAGGAGACACGAGAGATGCGGGTTCAGTCCCTGGTCAGGAAGAGCCCCTTGAGGAGGAAATGGCAACCCACTCCAGAATTCTTGCCTGGACAAATTCATAGACAGAGGAGCCTGGTGGGCTCCTCTGGTGGGCCCATGGGGTCACAAAGAGTCGGACATGACTGAGCAACGGAGCAGGCACACATGCACGCATGTGGTCCACAGGCAAAGGTATTATCCATAAAATAGAACCCTGGGCTTAGAGAGGTGGTCACTTACCCAAAAGCACAAAAGTCAAAGAAAGAAAGAAAGTCAAGCCGCTTAGTTGTGTCTGACTCTTTGCAACCCCACGGACTGTAGCCTGCCAGGCTCCTCCATCCATGCAATTTTCCAGGCAAGAATACTGGAGTGGGTTCCCATTTCTTCCTCCAGGGGAATCTTCCTGACCCAGGGATTCAACCTGGGTCTCCCGCACAGCAGGAAGACTCTTTACCATCTGCCCATCAGGGAAGCCAAAAGTCAAAGAGCTGGACAGAAACCTGGGTTGGCTGGCTCCTCCAGCCCAAAGAAATATCCTCTCACTGACTTTCCCTAGCAGGAAGGCAAGATTGAAATACGCCATAATCCCCAAACTGTACCCTTCAGAGTCTCCAAATAACACTCTTTGAGGAGACCTTCTCTTTCTCCAACCTTTCTCTCCCCAGACTTCCTAATGAAGGTCTTAGATTTATTTACCTTTTTATGGTCATTACATGTTTACTTCTGCATGGTCCCTGCCCCTGTTGTCCCAGTGGTGATGTTATCATTCAGGCTAGTCCGTGTGGGATGACCACCGGACTTCAGGCATTAAATTATCCTTTTCTTTTCTCCTTCCTTCCTTTCCTTCTTTTCTTTCCTCTTTCTCTGTTCTTTTTTTTTTTTTTTTTTTCCTGTCCTCACTTCTCTCTTTCCTCTTTTCCTTTCATTCCTTCCTTCCCTCCCTCCTTCCTGTTTTCTCTCCCTCCCTCCCCCTCTCCTTCTTCCTGCAATAAGCTTCAAAGAAACAAAGAAAGGTGCTGGGCTGTAGTCTCTGGCGCTTCTCTGCTAGGACTTGAGGTGCAAGGAAACCACATAGTCCAAATCACTACAGTCTCCATCCCTCCGGAAGTTACGGCTGTCAGCAAGAAACCAGTGAACCGCCTCCACTTTCCTTCAGTGCTAAAAATCAATTTTAAATTTCAGCATAAAATCCCAACCCCTTACCACAGGTACAAAGCCCTATATGGTTTGTTCCCGCCTGTCTCTTCCGCCGCATCTGATGCCAGCCTGCGCTCCTCCGACGACTCCAGCCCCGCTGACCAGGGCCTGCTTCTGAGCACCAGAAAAGTGACTCGTCTGAATTGAAATGTACTAGAAATATATACCCTGGATTTCGAAGCCTTCGTAGGAACAAAAGAATGCAATGTATATCATTAATAATTGTATAGTAACTGCATGTTTAAATGATAATACTTATCACCGGTTGCAACTTTGAATTTAACTTGTTCCTTTTAACGTGCATTTCTAAAATTTAAGACGACATTCGTGGTTCGCACTCGATTCCTACCGGACTGCGCGGCTCTATCACATTTTCGCCTCCTTTGTTTCCGTCTTGGCACTTACACTGAGGAACTTACTTACGGGATGCACGTTACCTGTTTCGTGTCTTTCTCACAGAAACAGAATGTGAGACAGGAACTCTGTCTCATTCACACCTGGCTCTCAGGCATTTAGAACAGAGCATGAAGCACAGTATACACCCAATAAATATTTCTGGAATTAATGACCTTACTCTTCCTCAGCTGGAGACGGTGAGCTGTCTCTCCTCCCTCAGAACACGAGGTCTCCGGTCCTCTGGACTACACCCGCAGCTCAGCGCGGACCGCGTGCTCTTGACACCGGGAGGAGGGGTGGTTGAGCATCCACACTGGAAGAAAAACCTCCCCTCCCGCAGAAGGAACGGCTCGCCGGACTCCTCCGGCGCGCGGGCTGAGAAGCCGCGCCCCGCACAACTCTGCCGGTGCCGCCCCGCCCCTCTGCCCATCACTGAGCAATTCGCCCTCCGGCCACACGGCGGCGTCTCGCGAGGGCGCGCGTGTCGATGGTGCAGTCCGCCCTCCCCGCACGCCTCTAGCAGTGGGTCCTTCCAGTCGTAGAAAAGCATTGTGGGAAGGGGGCGCATCCTTTCTAGCCTCGGCTCTCGGCGGGGATGTTCGTTTGCTGGAGCTTCGCGTGACTCGGGTCGTCCCGCAGCCAGGCCTCTGAGGGCCGGGGCGCCGCGCAGGACCATGCGGCTTCCCCGAGTCTTGGGAGGCTGCTGCCGAGACCGGACCGGGCAAGATGCTCCCGGGACCTGAACGCGTAGAGGGCAGCGGCCTGCTTTGGCCTCCGCCACGTTGTTGAGACCTCAGGAGGCTCCAAGCGGCCCCGAGTCTTCTTTTCCATGCTAGGAGACGGGGCGATGGGGGTGGGGGCTTTTGAGTTTATCGACTGTGTGTCAGGGAATTTCTAATGCGGGGATTTTGTGCGTGTGAAAGGGAAAGGCTTCACCGTGTACAGCACGTATGCCGACCATGTCGCGGTGTGAAATCAGGTCCACGCGAGAGTGCCATTTCAGGTGTAGATAACTTGATAACTATGTCATGGTGCAGAATTTGGCGGAAATGAGTATCACCATCCTTGCAGGTGAGTTTTCATGTTCTTACAGAAAGGATCAGTTGCCTCGAGGTTTTAATGTTTTAGTCATCTAATAGAGTAATTAAGCCTTCCTTACCCAGTTAGATTCTGAGTCGTAGACGAAAATGTAGAACTGGGCTTAGTTGCCTTCAGAACAGTGAAGGGTTAGCACCTCGGCGCCACGCAGCATTCCTTACGTGGTATTCTTACCGCCTTTGTGTTGCCCATTCACTTTTGGAAACTAGTGGATGTGGTGTCAAAAAAGGCGTAAACCAAACACTTCCGCAGCTTTTTTTCCTACCCTTGTATTTGATATCTTCGGTGTAGGAGCTGCTTAAGTAACATATACTCATATTATTTACACATGTGGTTTTGATTCTGCCAAGTTAAGTGTACCTTTCTCTTAACCGGCTTTAATTTTTGTTCAGGTGAAAGATGGACGCTGGAAGCATAGACTGCTGCCAGCCGAATACTTAACTATCTGGAAGTGCAAAGTTGACCTAAGGTAGGGTGATAGTTTTGAACTATTGATAGTTGTTGTCATAACAGCAGTTAACAGCAACGTGAATTTTATCTTTCTAGATCGGGGGTCCTTCTCTGGTGGGTATTAGTTTAAAATTGTTAATTGTTCATTAATATTAGTACTGCTGTAAACAGATTGTTAAGTGCAAATGGGATACCCTCGTGCCATTTATCATGAAATCTTTACATGATTTTATGTGTAGCAGCTGAAATTTTAAAGACCACTTGGCCAGACCTCAAGCATGTTTTATGGTGATGTATGAAGTCCAGAAGTGCATGACTTAATGCAGGAAAGAAGTATGTACTGAGTTTATAAGTCTTGAAGTAAATGTTCACTTGTCAAATGGAGTGCCTTATTTTTTTCTTTTAGGCTGTCCTTGGTGAGGAATTTGACAACTTGATCTTCAGGAGCTGCTTAGAGTATTTAAAATTTCCAGGATTGCTTTTAAAAAATAGTGCTTTTGGACAGCCCATAAATGTACATATAAAGCAGTGGGACTGTAAATAAAATAATGTTCTTCTTGGAGGTTTGTGTGTTACGATTTAACTGCTAGAACATAACATTCTTTCACTGAAAGATAAAAGGGGACAGATCACGGTAAGGCTCTGTTGAAAGCATGGGAAAGCCATGATGGAAATGTACGTCTGCAAGAAAAGCAGTGCTGTGGGCCAACTGGAGGCTACTACTGTATGCCATAGTCTGTCTATGCCAGAGATGACCACCTTGGATAAGGGCGGTGGTAAAGTTAGGGAAGAGGGATCGTTGAAACTACAGCAGACAGGAGTTAGTAATGAAGGATGTGTCTGTAATGATTGCTAGGTGTGTAGTCTTGTACATTCACAGATGAGCTGGAGGAGTTGCTTTTTGAGCTAGTCTATTTGAATCGCCTTAGAAATCTAAGTGACTCCTTGGTACTACACTGGTCTGTAGTCTGAAAGAAAGTGAAAGTCGCTCACTCTTGTCCAACTCTGTGACCTGTGGCCTATACAGTTCATGAAATTCTCCAGATCAGAATACTGGAGTGAGTAGCCTTTCCTTTCTCCAGCAGATCTTCCCAACCCAGGAATCAAACTCGGGTCTCCCGCATTGTAGGCAGATGCTTTTACTGTCTGAGCCACCAGAGAAGTCTGTAGTCTAAGCTATATGAATAAAATTTGGCCACAGGAGTAAGTGTGATCCATGAGGGTCAGATTTAAGAGGCTCAATTGCCGATGTGGTAGAGTAGGGGGAGCTGGAAAGGACAGAATGGCAGGAGCAATGGGAAATGCATTAAAGTAAAAATAATGGAGCACAGCCTGAAAGTTAACCTTGGGGTTTGGTGACATGAAGGTAATGTCTGAGGTCTGCTTTAGTGGAACAGTGGGGAAGAATCCGTATTTGAGATGGCACATTAGGAGATGAGTTGAGCACACTGGCTACCAAGAATCCTTTCCAGAATCATGAAATGGGAGAGAACAAAGTGGTAGCTGAAAAGGGTCTGGTGGTGAGATTTGGCTGTCTTTAGATGGTAGTCTAGCTGACAGGAAGAGGTTGAATCTGTTGAATACATGAGGCAGAAGGGATGAGAAGGCTGAAGGAGCTGGGCTCCAGACCATAGGTAGAGTGACAGGAGAAAAGGAAGGACATGGGTGGTTGATGGCAGCCACGACGAGGTTTGTCCTTTGTGTCAGGGGGAGATGAAAGATCCTGTATGTCTTCCCTGTAGACTGCATTCATCTGCCAAGAGGAAAGGTCTGAAATAGTGCTTTGGAAGAGTTAGCCAGGCAGACCTTTCAGGTTGAAGGTCATGAGTTCATAAGCTGAGGTGAAGTAAAATCCGCACATAACAAGACAAGGACACTAGAAATTAAAAGCAGCACTTTTTTTTAACATTTGCAAATTACCAGTGAAACTTAATGCCACAAAATACAGTATTACAAAGAACATTAACGTGAATAAAAATATCTGCAGTGTGAAAGTGATCCCTCAGTCATGCACTTGTGCCCAGGCAGAGATCTACCCAGACTAGGGAAGAATCTTCGTCCCCCTTAGTGTACTGCTGCATAGCTACCTGGCCACAGTCCACAATTCCAGAACTTTGATCTGAAGCCTCTGGTCTTGGTTGTGGCAGACAAGATACTTGGGAGTTTCCAGGAAGGTAAACAGCATCAAATGAAAAAGGCTTTATAAGACTACCATCTTTCCAGTTACCAAATAAAAAGGCCCTTAGGCACAAATATACTGTAATTAAACCTTTAAAAGATGCAATAGACTCCATTATTTTCTTCTGAAGAAACACTTCTGCAGGTCCAAGATATTTCAATAATTATAATTCACAGTTTAAAAGTAAAGGTGGCACACATACCCTTCCCACCCCCATCCCAAGCCCTTCACTGGGATTAAGTCTCTATCTTGAGGCGTGAAGCTTGGATAGTTTTTATTGTTTTTGCTGTGTGTTTTCCAGCCATATTGCTTGTAGATGTCTGAGATTTTTCTTCAGTCAGGCTATCTTTAGACCCGTTTCTTCTCTGGAAAACAATATTTGGAAAAAAAAGTAAGATTCAGAGAAGAAACTACAGCCAAGTAAATTTTATTAACGCATTAGAAATAACTAAGACACCAAGTTATATTTAGGAAAAGTGTGATACCAGGCTGTACAAGTATTCCCTTTATTTAAATAATTATGATAAACAATATGTGTTTAAATCTTAAAAAGTTACATGTGCATAAAAAATTTTGTTAATGAAAATTAGGCATAAATCTCAATCCATTCCCCCAATTAAGTGTCATTTCCACTGAGAGGCTCTCAGGCCTCTTTTCCAAGGAGGGGCAGAGAGATGAAGAGAGGGGACTTCGGGATAATTTTTAATCTTCCCTGATTATATTTTCAGTAGTACCGAAGAAACCCCTCCAACACAATGCCCTGGGTGTCCTCATCACTGAGGGCTCCCTGGTGGCTGGGGTGGGGTCCCTCAAAGGGGGGGCCCTCAGGGAGAGGTGTGATTGAGGACCCGGGCCCTGAGCGCCACACCCAGGGCTGCAGCTCAAGAGGCTCGCGTGCCCCTCCCACAGCTGTGGTGTAGGCCCTGGGAAACAGAGGTGCGGCCACAGCGCCCCCTGCCTAACAAGCCTGTCTGCTCCTGCCTTCTCTGCAGATGGCCTAACCTGTCAGTAGATCTGGGCTAAACAAGCATATTTACTTCCCCCAAAGTATCTCCCCACACATAATGAGCTACACTGCAGAATTCTATTATTTTGGGATTCCTTTGGACTGAAGCCACCCTCTAAGAAGTTGTCTTTTATCTGTTATGGGACTGGCTTAATTTTACTCAAAGAAGCACTGATTGTACAATTTTGCATCAAATCAAGCTAATTTTGGAGTCAAACATCTGTTTGGGATAGAAGATTTTTAGATAACCAGAGAGGTAGGAGGAGGACACCAGAGCATGAGACTCAGGGCAGGGGAATATGGAGTTAAGATAGAAGAATCACTACCGTTTTTGTTAAGCGTTGAACCTATCATTCTGTCTGTAAACCGTAAGAGAAATGAATCAAAGTCCCAAATCTATCCCACTTTAACCAGCCTCCTGCATAAAAAAGTGAGATGAGGTGTAGGCAGGCTAGGCCACTGGCAGAACACTGGCATCATCGTGGAACTTAGGAAATGCAACTTTCCCACTTCCCCATGTCACTTGCATCCTTTTTCCACATGGCAATCAGATCAGCAATTTCCTTTTGGCACAAAGAATAATACAGAACAAAATCCAAACAAACTTTTTCCCACGGCGTCCAAGGCTCTGCATTATCTGCCCTCCTCCGCCTTCACTGTGCTCAGACCTCAGACACCGAGGCCCTTCCCAGCCTCAGCACTTTTTTATCATGCTCTTCCTTCTGCTTCCATCAGCCTTCCACGAGTTCTCACGTGGTTGGTTCCTCCTCACCTGCGGGTTTCCACTTTCCAGGTTACTTTCTGAGATGGCCTTTGCCATATCTATCTAAAGTGAAGTCACCTGTCTATTTTCTAACTCAGACCTTTGTTTCTTCACAGTGCTTACCAAGTTTTTGGTTTTGTTTCACCTGTTCACTGTTATGTGTCAAGGCCAAGAGTCACCATCTTCTATCAAGGGCCAGGTCATAGACTGCCACCTGTCTCTATTGCATACTGTTTTTCCTTCCCTGCAAGCAACCCTTTAAAAACAAAAGTAATTAGCTCCTGGACCGTACAGAAGCAGGCTGCAAACTTAATTTATCCTATGGGCTCTAGTTTGCTGACTGCTCCAGTGAGTGCCTTGTCATTCCTTAGATGTGCTCACTAGACAGTTGTTGAATTCAGAATCAAAGGTGTCCCAGAGACAAGCTTAGATTCAGTGCCATTGATCAGAAGATGAATGGGAGTTGTTCCCGTGTGCAGCAAAGTGACAGCTATTCTTTCAACATTTCATGTAAGTTTTTTGAGATTCCTAAGTGGTGATTGGGGGCTTCCCTGATAGCTCAGTTGGTGAAGAATCTGCCTGTAATGCAGGAGACCCTGGTTCGATTCCTGGGTCAGGAAGATCTGCTGGAGAAGAGATAGGTTATCCATTCCAGTATTCTTGGGCTTCCCTTGTGGCTCAGCTTGTAAAGAATCTGCCTGCAATGTGGGAGACCTGGGTTTGATCCCTGAGAAGATCCTCTGGAGAAGGGAAACGTTACCCACTCCTGTATTCTGGCCTGGAGAATTCCATGGACTGTATAGGCCATGGGGTCGCAAAGAGTCAGACATGACTGAGTGACTTAGACAGTCTAGTTAGAAAAGCAGAAATACAATGAAATTCTCATTTGTATTGAAGCCAACTTAAATTTAAGACCAAGAAAAAAAGGAGCTCTGAAAAATAACAGGGCTTATTAATCCTCCTAGCAACCTCAAGAGGTAGTTATTATCCACATTCCAAAGAATTTAGTCTTAGAAGTTAAACAACGTTCAAAGCCACACAAGTGGTGTGTGGAGAGACACCAGTGCAGGTCCTGTCTGAAGGTTAAGTCTAAACTACTAGTCATGAATGTAATTTTTTTTTAATTGCTATCGACTTGAATTGTTTGGACAACCTATTAGCTCTCCCAGATTAATCAAAAATTAGGCAGATTTTAGTGGAAGCTGTGGTTAACCACGCAGATCTCTATTCCAGACTGAGGCAGTCATTCCCCAGCAGCTTGGAGAGACAGCTGCCATACAGCTCAAAACTGAGCCCCACCCTGGACTGAAGGTGGTCAGGCCATAGTCAGGCCCCCCTCCCAGGGCACCCTTTATCCAGTCACTCGCTACATGGTGAGTGTTTAAGGTCCAGCCCCCTCATCTCCAGGTGGGAGGAATCGGAAGGGCCATCTTGGCTCCAGAGCTCCCCACGGGACCATCTGATGCCTTTCCTGGGACTCTACCACTCAGTGAAACTCTTGCCTATCTTTTATGCCCCGACAACTTTGATCCTAAAAGCACTTTTCAATAAACCTCCCCCATGCAAACCTCCATCACAGAATCTCTTCCTAGGGAACCTAACCTAAACTGGCACAGGCTTCTTCTGTCCTTGCTCAGTTCAGTTCAGTTCAGTTCAATCACTCAGTCATCTCCGACTCTTTGCGACTCCATGAACCGCAGCACACCAGGCTTCCCTGTCCATCACCAACTCCTGCAGTTTACCCAAACTCATGTCCATCGAGTTGGTGATGCCATCCAGCCATCTCATCCTCTGTCGTCCCCTTCGCCTCCCGCCTTCAATCTTTCCCACTCCAACACCACGGTTCAAAAGCATCAATTCTTCGGTACTCAGCTTCCTCTATAGTCCAACTCTCACATCCATATATGACTACTGGAAAAACCATAGCTTTGACTAGATGGACCTTTACTGGCAAAGTTATGTCTGCTTTTTAATAATGCTATCTACGTTAGTCATAGCTTTTCTTCTAAGGAGCAAACGTCTTTTAATTTCATGACTGCAGTCACCATCTGCAGTGATTTTGGACCCCCAAAAAATAAAGTTTGTCACTGTTTCCATTGTTTCCCCATCTATTTGCCATGAAGTGATGGGACCATATGCCATGATCTTAGTTTTCTGAATGTTGAGTTTTAAGCCAACTTCTTCACTCTCCTCTTTCACTTTCATCAAGAGGCTCTTTAGTTCTTCTTTGCTTTCTGCCATAAGGGTGATGTCATCTACATATCTGAGGTTATTGATATTTCTCCCGGCAATCTGGATTCCAGCTTGTGCTTCATCCAGCCCAGCGTTTCTCATGATGTTTAACTTTTGCATACAAGTTAAATAAGCAGGCTGACAATATACAGCCTTGATGTACTCCTTTCCTGATTTGGAACCAGTCTTGTTCCATGTCCAGCTCTAACGTTTGCTTCTTGAACTGTATACAGATTTCTCAGGAGGCAGGTCAGGTGGTCTAGTATTCCCATCTCTTTAAGAGTTTTCCACAGTATGTTGTGATCCACACAGTCAAAGGCTTTGGCATAGCAAATAAAGCAGAAGTAGATGTTTTTCTGAAACTCTCTTTCTTTTTTGATGATCCAACGAATGTTGGCAATTTGACCTCTGGTTCCTCTGCCTTTTCTAAATCCAGCTTGAATATCTGGCATTTCGCGGTTCATATACTGTTGAAGCCTGGTCTGGAGAATTTTGAGCATTACTTTGCTTGTGTGTGAGATGAGTGCAACTGTGCAATAGTTTGAACATTGTTTGGCATTGCCTTTCTTTGGAGGTGGCCACTGATGAGTTTTCCAAATTTGCTGGCATATTGAGTGCAGCACTTTAACAGCTTCATCAGCATCAAGAGAAAATTGGTCCTTGGCTCAAGTCATTAACCAGAGAAGGCAGTGGCACCCCACTCCAGTACTCTTGCCTGGAAAATCCCATGGACAGAGGAGCCTGGTGGGCTGCAGTCCATGGGGTCGCCAAGAGTCGGACACGACTGAGAGACTTCACTTTCACTTTTCACTTTCATGCATCAGAGAGGGAAATGGCAACCCACTCCAGCATTCTTGCCTGGAGAATCCCAGCAACGGGGGAGCCTGGTGGGCTGCCATCTATGGGGTCGCACAGAGCAGCATCAGCAAGTCATTAACAACAAAAATGAATCAAGTTAAGCATAGTGAATGATAGATATGCTGAAGTCAGGGTTCTTAGGTTGTCCATGAACTTCCTGAATTGTATGCTTATGTGCTTGAAATGAATGCTTACACACATTTTTATGGGAAAAAAGACAGTAGTTATAATTGCCTTTCAGAGGGATCCATGATCCAAACAGTCCACTGCAAACATCAAGGTGATACTGGTCCATTATAAACATCGTCTGTTTATAAACCTCGAACTTCCCAGGTGTGCCTTGTCTTGACCACACACCCCTCCTTCTTCTCCTTCCACATTTTATACATGCTATTTTTTAAAACATGGAACCTCGTCATCAATACCATACCCTCTTAAAACCTATTATTTCCTACCTGATGAACTGTGGAACCACCAGAACCCTGAGCATCTGAAGAACGGGTCACAGGAAGTGGAGGTACAAGATCGGTTTTTGAACTGCAGAGAGTGAGTTTTAGAATTAATGACTGAGATAGTACCTAGAAGCACAATTTGAGTTGGAAAAAGCCTATAGCAAAGTAAACAGGTTTTAGATATCTTGCATTCCTTATAGTTACTACCACAGTGCTTTACACAGTGAGGCATTTAATAAATGTTTTTGAATTAAGTTCAACGGGTTAAGTAATTTACCTCAAATCACAGCAAATAAGTAGAAGAACCAAGAATAAATTATAAGTATGTGCTTTTCTTACTGTGGTATGTATATAAATGGCTTTTTGATTTGTTCCTAGAGAAATACTTACTGGCCATGTATTCTTTTTTATTTAAAAAAAAAACCCAGCTGTGGAGCTATGGACAACAATGTTCTACATTTTACAAGCAAACAAAAAATTAAAAAAACAAAACCTGACCTATATCTCTCTCTGATGGGCTAGTCTATCTCCCAATTTGTTAATGTTTATTTCAGTTTTAAGTCTTAATTCTGAGCTTAATGGTTAACATTCCTACCCAGCAATATCAAGTACACAAATTTCCATGGGGTTCCCTGGTGGCTCAGACGGTAAAGAAGCTGCCTGCAATGCAGGAGACCCGGATTCGATCCCTGGGTTGGGAAGAACTCCTGGAGGAGGAAATGGCAACCCACTCCATTATTCTTGCCTGGACAATTCCATGGACAGAGGAGCCTGACAGGCTACCGACTATGATGTCATAAAGAGGCAGACATGACTGAGTGACTAACACACAGACAGTACTTTCATAAATGGATGCATAATTATTTTGTTAACACATTCATTTAAAACATAGCATTTATCATATTAAGCTGAAATATGGCTATTTTTCTCAAAAGAAAAACTAAACAACACGAACTACTGTAACACATAATATTTGCTATAGTAAAAGAAAAGATGAAATGCCATCAATGCAAAAAGAAACTGTTATGCCAATTTCTAATATGGGTGCATTTATTATTCAAAATAGAATAGCTCATGCCTTTTTTCTGTCTTCTAAAAGCCTCAGTGCACAGTTTGGAAGGGCAATGCATGCATGCTGAGTCACTTCAGTCGTGTCCGACTTTATATGACCCCATGGACTGCAGCCCGTCAGGCTCCTCTGTCCATGGGGTTCTCCAGGCCCATGCCCTCCTCCAGGGAATCTTCCTGACCCACGGATCAAACCTGTGTTTCTTATATCCCCTGCATTGGCAGGCAGGTTTTTTGTTACCACTCGGGCCAGCTGGGAAGCCCTTGGAAAGGCCATAATTCAGTATAATTACAGTCTAGGTCTGTGCTATCCAATATGGTTGCCACCAGCCACACACTGCTGCTTACGTTCAAATTAATCACAATTAAAAATATTAGGTTTTTAGTTTCTAGGTCACACTAGCCACATTCCAAATACTCCATGTCCATAGATACAGAACATTTCTATCACTGCAGTTCCCTTGTACTCTGCTACCCTGAAGCCGTGAAGGTGATGGCGTACTCACACCTGCCCACTTACTTCACTTCTGAGAGGACAGACCGCTCTCCATCCGAGCACTGGGACCTGCGATACTGGCGGTAACTTCTCGGTGAATGAGAGTGCCGGATGCGGACTGGGTCACCTTGCGTCCTGAGCAAGCAAAGAGAAACCGGAAGTCAGAATGGGACCGACTTGGGGTTTTCCTTAATATTCTAACTGCGAAGGAGTAATAACTGAGCGTTTTAAAAACCTGATCTCTCTGAGCTTGGAAAGCCTAAATGGCTTTCATTTCATAAGTTAACAAAAGGAAACTACCTCCATCATAAAATGAAAATAAAACTTTATCATACAGCTGACCCCTGAATAATGCTTGGTTAGGGATACCAGCCCTAAGCGAAGTTGAAAACCCCCATGCCCCTTTACAGTCTGAATCTGTGGATTCAGCCAATGAAGATCATACAGTACTGCTGTACTTAATTAGTGGGAAACACCCAGGACAAGTGGGCCACCCACAAACAGGCAGCTATAGGAGAGAGTGACCTCAGGATAGAGCGACAATAATTAATTTAGTACACCATTTTCTACTTCTTCCTCTATAGTTATTTTTAATTTCAGTTAAAATGTAAAGACAAAGCACCGCAAGGAACACCTCTGAAGAGTAAGAATGGATTACTCAGTTACAAATATTAATAAAACTTTTTAAGATAGATTTTCAAAGACATACTCTATTTTAGTGTATGGAATCTCTTTTAATTGTTCTTCTGACAGTCCAGATGGATCCACAAGCTCTTTTCTAGAAGGGAATGAGCAAGAGAATGAAAGTTTTGACATAAACACTAACACCATTTACAATCGGCAGGTGAGTTTTTCACCTTTCTAATCTTGTCTCAGCTTTCTTTAACAAAAAGAAAAGCTTTCTTTTCTAAGGAAAGCTAAGCACCAAAGAATTGATGCTTTTGAACTGTGGTGTTGGAGAAGACTCTTGAGCGTCCCTTAGACTGCAAGGAGATCCAACCAGTCCATCCTAAAGAAGATCAGTCCTGAATGTTCATTGGAAGGACTGAGGTTGAAGCTGAAACTCCAATACTTTGGCCACCTCATGTGAAGAGCTGACTCATTTGAGTAAACTGCGGGAGTTGGTGATGGACAGGGAGGCCTGGCGTGCTGCAGTCCATGGGGTCGCAAAGAGTCAGACAGGACTGAGCGACTGAACTGAACTGAATCTTGTCTTATAACGCAGTGTTAATAAAACTAATAGAGATATAAGCCAGGAATGAAGATTAAGAAAACTAGGGTCCATTTAGGACTTCCTTGACAGTCCAGTGGTTGGGAGTCTGCCTTCTAATGAAGGGGGTATGGGTTCAATCCCTGGTTAGGGAACTAAGATTCCACATGCTGTGGCCAAAAACTAAAATATAGAAATAAATAAAACTTAAAAAAATAAACCAAAGAAACTGGTATGTGTTTAAGGAAAAAATGGGAGGAAAACCTTTTCGGTAGCTCTTCTACCCTCTTGCAATTTTTCTTTATTCAGGATGTAGATGACTCTCCAGCATCCCCTATCTCCCTAGAAGGATCTGCTTCTCTCTCCCGGAGCAGGCGTCCTTTCCTTGGTATTTACTTGCACAGTGGGGCCCATCTGAGGCTCATTCCCAGGCAGGGCTGACTGGCCTCGGGAGAGGTGGCGGGGCTGCCTGCTGAGGTGCCACCATGGAGTGCCGGGCCCCCCACAGTGACGGCCGTGAAGCCCACCTCGCAGGCTTCACCCGGGGCTGCCTCTCTGTGTCCTTACAAGTGCCTTCAAACCATGTGGGTTTTAAAAACAGTACTCACTGGATATGCTTCCATAACTCTTCTTTTGCTTGGATATCAGGACTTCTCCTATAAATAGAAAGAACAACACTCGTCTCGGCACACATGCTTCGTCCAATGATCTAATCTCTAACTTCAGCAAAGCCGCAATATTACTGGTTTCCAGACCGTGAAGTTCTTCTCTGCCAGCTGATACCAGACAAGGAAAGGCTGAACAAGGAGAGCTAATGTGGGACGGTTAGTACGAAAATACCAGACAATTTATCTGCTAGTCGACTGAAAAAAAAGAAAAGACATGAAAATCAGCCACAACCAGGGCTCCATTTAATGAAGAGCTTAGCAGTAGCGGGGCAAATCTACACACTCTCCAGTGGTGGTTTTACAATGAAGACTGATTTGAGGCTTCTGTTTCTGGTCCTTCTAACTACTCAGTTATATCAAAAGAATTCACCTTGATTGTATTAATATGGAAAAGTCCCGATGCGATCTGTGATTACATAGTAGAAGCAACACCACAAGGGAAAAGAAAACGGTGGGACAGCCAGGCTGGCAGACTGTGTGCCACTGACTCGCTGCCCTTTCTCACTGCACCTGACATTGCATTTCTGGGCTGAGATGTGGGCTCACAAGTACTGGGACACGTCTGTGGCCCGTGCTGCCATCTTCCCACATGCCCTTCTCCACCCCGTCTGTAGACTGTACAAATTTCTTCTCTAAGAACTACTTGAATAGAAACTGTACCACCATGTTTAACTTTCTAGAATGATAAATTCAAAGCCAGCATTCCGGTGTTCAGGGTCCCCATAAGAGCAGTAAGAACTAGAAATCTATGATCACAGCAACTGTTGCCACAGAATGATTTTTTTTTGCCCCAGTGAGAAAATGATAAGCTTTTATCAGTCCTTTCAAGAGAACCAAGTTCTAACAAAGGCCCAAAGAAAAGACCTAAACCCTAACAATTAAAATGCCTGCAGGTAAATAAAGCCACCGATACGCTCTCCTGTGGAATTTTAAATTTATAATCTGTATCAGCATTTCTGGGCTCAATATCACTTTCAGCATATGATATTATCATTGCTTTCATTTTTCCCAGTTAATAAGGGCACCTCTGAGACTTTCTGTTAGGTCTTTCTGAGCCCACAGAATACAATAAACTACTTTCTCGCAACTGAACTAAGTAGTTTTTTCCTTTGTAGAGAAAGAAAAAAAAAAATCTGTAGAGCTTTTAATTCACTCAAAAGGAGTCAAAACACAGAAGATAAGAGAAAGGGAACAAAGCCTTGGTCTCAGACATATAAAATATGGTATTGTTAAAGGTAGAGTTTGTTATCAAAAATAAAATTGTATGCTTAATAAACTTAAAATGCTTCTTTGGAAGAATTTCCTATATGGAATCTGCCTTTCCTACATGTGGCTGATCTGGCTCACTAGACAATACATTAGCCCAGTCAGCCACACTGCCACAGAGAAGGTACTAATATTGAAAAGCACTAAACTATTATTCTGTTTATATACAGAAAGATGAAAGACGGTTCCATTGTAATTATACACCAGCATCTGATTCTCACAGGAAGTCAGTATTACATGGCATCTAGGTTAGGAAGCAATTCTGCGGGGAATCACACTTGTTTCAGGACGGTGCAGTGCTGAGACTGTCTTCAGAGCAGGGTATGTTGACCTCCGCACTGCTGACCCTGGGGTCAGATGTCATCCGTGGTTGTTGGGGGCTGTCTTGAGCACTGTCGGATGATCAGTAGTACCTACAGCCTTGACACCAAGATGCCAGTAACACCCTCTAGTGAGGCAGCCAAAAATGTCCCCAGACTTCGCAAATGTCCTCTGGGAGGAAAGACTATCCCAGGGTAAAAACCACTGGTCAAAGGTATGACACGGCAGTACAACAGCCGAAGTCTGGTGAAGGAAGGAAGAGGCCAAATGGCCATAAAGTTCCATTATGTGGGTACTGAATAATGCTGGAGAGAATGCCACTGAAACAGGAATTAACTAAATCTTAAAAAGAATGAAGGAAATGTTATAATTTGATAGCAGGAGGTAGGAGGGGAGGAGAATGACAAAATGAGGGGCAAGGAAGACACATTCCCCAAGACTGCCAACCCCAGGCCTAGTGGTGGAAAATGGTGAATGTGAGCAAAATACAAAAAGCAGATAACAGATATTTCTGAGTGTTGGAATTGCACCTAATTGTATTTTCTTATTTACATTTTCCTATGTTGTCTGATTTTTTTTTTCTTTTAGCCAAGAGAATTTCTTGCCTTAATTATCAGAAAAGAAAAAAAAAATAAGGGTGTTTTCAGGTTTTATACTTACGGGTGATTCACACTGTTATACAGCAGAAACCATCACAAAGACTGTAAAGCGATTATCCTCCAATTAAAAATTTTGAAAAATTACTATTGGGGGGAGGAATAAATTAAGAGCTTGAGACTAACATATAAACACTGCTGCATATAAAATAAACAAGGACCCGCGGCACAGCACAGGGAGCCACATTCAGCATCTTGTAACAGCCCGTACGGGAGAAGAATCTGAAAACCCAGACGCGCTACTGATCGCTCTGCGTACACCTCAGACCAACCCAACACTGTGAATCAGTGACACTTCCCTTCTTTAAAAAGTTACTAATGCTGCAATGCCACAAGAAATGCCTTTCATTCCCATCGCAGAAAAACTGGAAAAGTGTTATCTTAAGAGGGGGCTTCCCCAGTGGCTCAGGGGTAAAGAATCCACTTGTAATGCAGGAGACTCAGGTTCTATCCCCGAGTTGGGAAGATCCCCTAGAGGAGGAAATGGCAACCTACTCCAGTATTCTTGCCTGGAAAATCACATGGATAGAGAAGCCTCGTGGGCTACAGTCTGTCCGTAGGGTCATAAAGAGTCAGACACAACTGAGCTACTGAGCACTTACCTTAAAAGAACATTAGTCCTCCCAGGCATAAATACTGGTCCTAAAAGATTCAGAAATTTGGTCTGCATGTTTGAATGCTATGGCATGTAACAGTCATGTATTTAACCAAACTGCGTTCTCAAGTGCCAGCACTTTCCAGAAGTGTTAAGGCAGGGGAAAATCCCACAGCTAAAAGAAAAAAATGCTAATATCCTCCAATTGCTAGATGACCTGTGACTTAATAAATGTAAACACAGGTTACATGCTGATGAGAACTGAATAATTTTTATGCTGACATTTGCATGCATTTCATCAATGATTTCATCATGCATGCATTTCATCAATGACCTCATGATGTGCCGCTCAACATTGTTTTGTGGATTCTGAAAGCTGTGGAATTTTAACAGCTATTTTTCTTAACTTAAAGGCCCTTAGTTATGCAGGTGTTTTACTTGAACTCGCCAAATAAATTTCTAAGAAAATAGAACCATGAGTTTCCATAGGTACAATGTATATTACAATGTATATAAAACACACACATGCTGTCTAATATTAGCCCAGTATTTTTCAAAAACATCCCTTATACACACCTTATACCAATAACTTAAATTAATATTTACCTTTCAGAGAGATTTCTTTGATAAGACATCATAGAAATAATTTTTCTTTTTTCTATATAGTCTTCTTCTACATCCCCCAAACACTCTAATTATATTATCTAGAAAATAGTATAACATAGAATATGTGCTATATATTATAGTAGAGTGTTAGTCACTCGGTTGTGTCCGACTCTCTGTGACCCCATTATAACTGACCAGGCCCCTCTGTCCATGGAATTCTCCAGGCAAGAATACTGGAATGAGTTGCCATTCCCTTCTCCAGGGGAGCCAGACATTGAACCCGGCTCTCCCACATTGTACGTAAATTCTTTACCATCTGAGCCACCAAGGAAGCCCATATTATAGTAGATAATATACTATATTTTGTATAGTATGCAAATAATACAAATTTTGTATAGTATACAAATACAGTATACTGAAAATAATACATATGACAGCATGTGACTTATTTTTGTGATCACTGCCATAGTAGGAAATTTAGAGCTGAAAATGTGTTACTAAAAAAAAATCAATTTTATAAAACATCTTTATTTAAAACATTCAGAGCACTTAACTCAGTAACTGTTCATCAAATTCCTGAGTGGTCAGAATAGACATGATTGTGCAATGTCTTAAATCTTCTCCTTCCCTCTCCTCCTCTTGGAATTCAAAAAGATTAGGAAGGCACAGAGCCCAGAAACCTAGTTGCTGAAGATCACTCAGGAGTCACTTCCAGGGACTTCATGCTAAATCTTTCAGGCATCAGACTTCTGTTTTGTGTTTAACTGGGAACATCATTCCACCCTGACAACCTCATCTTTCACGTTATTTTTCAATAGAAGTAGTAAGGCATTATTGCCACCAGAGGGAGCCTGAGCCTTCGTGCACACACAAGTTGAACCTGTGAGATATTATTGTTACAACTTCCATGCCTTTTCCAAATATCCCAGTGAATAAAAAAATTCACCCATGCAGAAAAGAAGTTTCATAAGTTTCCCAATGATATGTAAACATCGATGTCATGGCAATGAAGCTGAAAAATAAATTGATAGGACCATTCCCACATTCAAGTAAATGATATCCAATCATATTTCAGTTTATGTGTTTTAGGAGAAAGGATTTTGTATTTTATACAACTGTGTATCTCTGGTATTTAATAATGAACACAAGTTTCTAGTTTTTCATTGGAGATTTAAAAAAACAATGAGTGAATCATGTGTGAACAATGTATTATAACATTCTAAATCCTCAGTGGATACCTCTACATGGGCAATTGACACACAGGACAACAGGATTCAAAAATAGGGGAGTAACTGACAGGTATGTGATGTACTAAATATCTTAAATGCTACATATACTTACAAATATTGACACATCTAAAGAACAGTTTTAATTACTTTCTTCAGATGCTGCTCTATGTTTTCACCTAAAAGAAAAGCTGTAGTGGTTCCTAGAGATTCCTAAATTCTCAAATTCTAGTTTTAATATGAGTGTCCTCAACCTGCTCTTTTTTCTCAGTTCTTCCCCATTTCAAAGGGAAAAAAAATCAAGTAACTTGTTTATACAGATACATTGAGACCCGGAGAACTTTTAATTGCAATTGTGAGTATTTATGCTGTCACTTGACATATGTGATGTGACTTAATGTTCAGCAAAATCTCTTCAGGATGGTATCATCTGTTGTATACATGGACACTAAGAAGTTCATGAAGACAAGGTAATAACCTAACATTCAGAGGCCCAGAATGTAGACATAGGTCTGTTCTTAACAACAGCACCAATCAGATATTGTCTTAATTGTCAACAAACCTTGGGTTTTTAATGTCATGACTCAAATAGAAGGCAGAGCCCAGTATGTCCTAAATAAAGTAATGAATAATCTTGTTGAATTTTAACACTTCTATCTAGTAGCCTACCTGACATTTCCATTTGATCGCCAACTTGGTTTTTCAAACGTAATGAAACAGAAAACACAGATACCAGACCACCTCACTCCATCTCATGGATGAAGTATGCAAAAAGGCATGGCTACTCACTTAATCTGTCAATGCCAAAGTTCATCCACACTATTTCTCACACTATGAACCCGTTAGCTCTCCTTCCAAAATGTGTATTCATCCACTTCACTTCTACCACCACAATCTTTTGTGAGTTAAAACCACCTCACACCTGGACCACTGAAAAAAATTTTTAATTGCTCTTCCTGCTTCCTTTCCTTTCTCAATCTGCTTTTAACTCAGCAGCCAGAGCAACTTCTGAAAGAATTACTCTTCAAATAGATATTTTTTGTTAACTGTACTTTGGCTATATCAGCTATATAGTCAAATAATCAAGTTCAATTAGAAGTCATACCACAAACATTTGTGAAGTCTCTTTATGGTTTGTTTTAAAAACTAAATTCCAGAAAGGTACATGTCATACTATTAACAGGATTCTCTCATACAATTTGCATTGTTCTGAGATAACCCTCTCTCTGGTCTGGTATTTTTATCATGTAAGATTTAAAAGAAAGTTTAAACCCCAAATATTAATAATTATATGACCCATAAGTATCCTAAACACTCAATTTAAGTTATAGATGGTCATACTAGATTTAAAAAAAATTTTTAAGACAAATTACTGCAATCTACAAGAGATCAAGAGATGGGCTTTAATCATAAAGATATACTCAGGCCTAAAATAAAAGTCACTCCAGTCATGTCCAGCTCTTTGTGACCCTATGGATTATAGCCCACCAGGCTTCTCTGTCTATGGGATTCCCCAGGCAAGAATACTGGAGCAGGTTGCTATTTCCTCCTCCAGGGGATCTTCCCAACCCAGGGATAGAGCCTGTATCTCTTATGTCTCCTGCTTTGGCAGGTGGGTTCTTTACCACTAGCGCCGCCTGGAAAGCAGTAGCTCAGCTGGTAAAGAATCTGCCTGCAATGTGGGATACCTGGATTCAACCCCTGGGTCAGGAGGATCCCCTGGAGTAGAGAATGGTTACTGACTCCAGTATTCTTACTGGGAGAGTTCCATGGACAGAGGTTATAGTCCATAGGGTCACAAAGAGTCGGACACAACTGAGTGACTTTCAATTTCATATACCATGTAAAAAGTGAGGATGAAAAAAGTATAATGGCTATATAAGTACATACATACATATACACACAAAAGTTTGTTGGTAAAATGGACATAGAGAAAGGAGTATTACCAGAATAAAGGACATCATAATGATAAAAAGGCCAATTTATCAGGTAGACCAAAAATAAACTTTTTTTTCCCCCACAAATATGTGTGTACCTAATGCCAGAACTTCAAAATAACCTGAAACAAGAACTGACAGAACTAAAGGGTAAAACAGAAAAATCCACAAGTATTGGAAATTTTAACATCTCTCTCAATGACTGACTGAAAAGTAGACAAAGAAATCAGTAAAGTCACAGAGCATCCAAACAATACTCTCAGTTAGCTAGATTTACTTGACATTTGTAGACTACACCCAACAACTGAGAATGACTCTTTTCAAGTCCATCAGATCATTCATCATTAAAGACTATATGCTACCTCTTAAGATAGATCTCAATAAATTTGAAATGATTGAAATCTTACAGATTTTAACCAAAATACAATTAAAGTAGAAATTAATAGTAATTTGATATGTAGAAAATCTCCAAATACTTGGAAATTAAATAACACACTACACTAAAAACAAACAAGGTCAAAGAAATCACGGATTTCAGTGTCACCTTAAGAAGATGAAAAAAAGAGAAAATAAAAGACAAAATACATAAAAGAAAGTAATAAAGAGTAGAAATCAATGAAAAGGTTAACAGACAAAGAAAATCAACAAAACCCAGAGTTAGTTCTTTGAAAAACTAGAAAACAAAATTAAGCAGAAAATTAAAAGAAGAAACAATTTATCCACATCAGGAATGAAAGAGGTAATATCACAACAGATGTTCAAAGGACACTAAAAGTATTATTATAAACAAATTTTGTATTAAAAGACAACTTAGATAAAAGGAACAAATTCTGTTAAAAACACATACTACCAAAACCTACACATAACAAGCGGACACAATCTTAACAGCCCAGTATCTGTTAAAGAATTTCAGTTTGTAATTTAAGACTTACCACAAAAGAAAATTCATGGAAGGGTTGGTTTCCTGGGTAAATTATGTCAAATATTTATGGAAAGAATACTGTTAATTTTATACTCTCAGAAAATAGAGAAAACAAGGAAACGTTCCTAAACTATTTTAAATGACCAGCATAGCCCTGTTTAAAAAAAAAAAAAAAACTGACACAAATATTATAAGAAAATTATAATTCAGAATCTCTCATGAACATGTAGAAAAAAATCTTAACAAAATAATATTAAATAGAAACCAGCAATATATGGAAAGGATAGTAGGTTTATTGGGCGTTTATCCCAGGAATGCAAGGATGTATCACTCAAAGCTCAGTCAGTGTAATTCCTTCACTGAGAAAATAAAGAAAACCCGAGACACTGTCTCTCCTCCCACATGTAGGCAACACGAGACATCTAACTACCCAGGATCATAAAGGGATACAGGTAGTTAGTCCCAGCTCACTTTTCATTTTAAAAATGTGTGCTCTGGGCCTTCCCTGGGATGGCTCAGCTGTAAACCATGTCTCCTGCCCAAGCAGGAGACACGAGTTCGATCCTGGCCCAGGAAGGTCCCGCACGCTGTGCAGCAATCAGGCCTGTGCCCACAACTCCCGAGCCTGTGCTCCAGAGCGCAGGAGCCACGAGCACGAAGCCAACACGCCCTACAGGCCACGCTCCACAAGAAGAGACGCTGCTGCAATGAGAAGCCAGCTGACTGCAACTGGAGTGTGGCCCCCACTCGCCGCAGCCAGACGCCTGCACAACAAAGACCCAGTACAGCCAAATAAACGATAAATTTTAGAAGTATGCATTTTTTAAAAAGGCACGCTTGGGGGCCACTCACTCTCACCTTCTAAAATGGGTCACATTCTCTCTATGGGATATGGGATATGCCCATCTCCTGGGGCCTCTCACCTTCTGGGGTGGCCCATACTCAGTCTATGAAGTGTGTACCCATAGACAGAATAAATAAAGCTGCTTTCCCTCTTAGTTCTTGGAGCACAGTCCCCTTGCCTGCCCACTTATATCTCTCATAAGTGCCCTATATTAATAAATCTACTTCTTGCCCATCAAAAAAAGAAAGAGATGCTTCAGAGCAAGAGGTGGGAGTGGGGAGTCTAAATCTGGATGATGCAAATATTTAAGTGTAAACATGATCAGTTCAAAAGAAAATTGACCTGGGGACTGGCAACCTCATCATCATGGGATAATTGTGCTCACACTTGGCATTGCCTAGCTACAAAAGGAGCAGGCCGATCTCAAGACTGGGACATAATGACTCACTCACTGACAACTGCTCACAAATGGTAATTTGATGGGAAGTTAGTCACAGCGATTTCAACCTGGACCCAGGCTTCAGAGGAGAGAAGCAGCAGGTATTTCACCAACAGTCTGGCTCCAGAACAAAGGAGACTTCCTACTTACTCAGCTGAATATACACTTTTGTTTAAAAACCAAAATAAAACATGATTTTGATAGCCTTGTGTTTATGACATTTTGCTTTGGCTGTGCTCCAACTTCTACCCCTTCAGATGCAGTTGATGAGTGTCACAATAAACAAAGTAAATATGACAAACAAATAGTAGGATAATCATCATAAAGCTGAATCACTTTAGAAGACCTCAAAAGGGACAGCCCAATGTGCCCCGGAATCCGCATGCTACCGAAAGTCCTGAGTTTGTGAATTAAGGCATAAAGAGGGAGCACATACGAGCGAGATCTGTGTCTGGATCGTCTGTTGTTGGGGTCCGCCTGGTTTTTCTCCTTTTGTCTCCTTAACACAGCTTCCCACTGTGGTGCCGAATCAACCATATCATTCTCCTGCCTTATTCTGAAAAGAAACAACATTCACCTAAAGTTAACACCCACACATGTGTTACCTTTATCAGTTCATCCTAAATGTGCTGTCAAAAAGTATCAAAGTTATCACAAAGGTCAAAGGTGTCAAAGGTATCAAAAAGTTATTAAATAAGCTATTTAGAAGTTATTAAGAAATGAAATGCAGATGACACCACCCTTATGGCAGAAAGTGAAGAAGAACTAAAGAGCCTCTTGGTGAAAGTGAAAGAGGAGAGTGAAAAACTTGGCTTAAAGCTCAACTTAGTTTCAGAAAACTAAGATCATGGCATCCGGTCCCATCACGTCACAGCAAATAGATGGGGAAACAGTGGAAAGAGTGGCTGGCTTTATTTGGGGCGGGGGGGGGGGGGCTCCAAAATCACTGCAGATGGTGATTGCAGCTATGAAATTAAAAGATGCTTACTTCTTGGAAGGAAAGTTATGACCAACCTAGACAGCATATTAAAAAGCAGAGATATTACTTTGCCAACAAAGGTCTGTCTAGTCAAGACTATGGTTTTTCCAGTGGTCATGTATGGATGTGAGAGTTGGACTATGAAGAGGGTTGAGTGCCGAAGAATTGATGCTTTTGAACTGTGGAGTTGGAGAAGACTCTTGGGAGCCCCCTGGACTGCAAGGAGATCCAACCAGTCCATCCTAAAGGAGATCAGTCCTGGGTATTCAGTGGAAGGACTGATGTTGAGGTTGAAACTCCAATACTTTGGCCACCTCATGCGAAGAGCTGACTCACTGGAAAAGACCCTGATGCTGGGAAAGATTGAGGGCAGAAGGAGAAGGGGACCACAGAGGATGAGATGGTTGGATGGCATCACTGACTCAGTGGACCTGAGTTTGGGTAAACTCCAGGAGTTGGTGATGGACAGGCAGACCTGGCGGTTCATGGGGTCGCAAAGAGTCGGACACGGCTGAGCGACTAAACTGAACTGAAGAAATGAAAGGCTATTTGAGAATAAGCAATTTTATTATAATCACTCAAAGCTAAGAATGTATTAAATATTAATATACCCATAAGTAGATAAGTGGGTAGTGTTTATATTTTTGATATATTAATATTTATATACAAATATGCAAATGTATATTGGTTATTTTCAGGCTTCGTCCCGTTTAAATTCTTTTAGTCAAGAGACATGTGTCAAACAAATACTCATTTAAAACATATTTAGGTTTTGACTAAAGAAACAGTACTGTCTGCTAAACAATCTTAAATCATGAAACAAAATCATTTTATAAAAACATCTAAGTAAAACAGCAATGAATAGTTCTCCTTTGCAATGTTCTTCAAAATTTCATTAAGTACCAGGTACAGTTCCCTATTTTTAAGATCGAAAGCTAGAAACTCAAACAGTTAGATACGGTGGCATAATGCCTTGGCAGCGGGGCAGGCAGAGAACATTCTGGTTACGCCGCTCGCGTGTTTGAGAGAGAATGAGGGCTGAGCACTCAGGGTGGCCGGGTCCTGGCAGGGAGTACAGAATGAGGGACAGCCAAGCTGCGGGGAGAGGGGCCTGGGGGCACAGGCACTTGTCATGTGAGATCAGGGGATGACATTATCAACCCTGTCAGTTTTTAAAAGATAATCTACAAATCTGGATATTTTTTAAATGAACTCTTTAATTTTTTAAGTAATGGCAACCAATTATGAGTGTGAAGATACTGAATGGACCTAGAATAACCATCATGGACCACACTAAGTCTGCAGATACATCAAATCTTTCTAAAAACAAGGGTGAGGAGTTACAGGGGAGAGGGGGAAACAAGTATTAAATTAAAGCAAGTGCTCGGTTCATGTGTAAATAACATCTAGAATGCACTGATGCTGTGAAGCCATGAGTATTTCTTGCAAAAATCAAACAACTGTTATCTGAATCTTTAACTCTGAATTAAGTTCTTGAGGAAGCCACTCCAGGGTGTTTCTTACACTGCTGCTCCCAAGACATGGGACAGCAGATGGCATCACACGGTAATCATCCCAGTACTGGGACTACATGGGCATAACTGTTTCAGAACAGAAATGAAAAGAATAGACAGGTCTGGAGTCATTTCTTTCACTGAACAGATGTCTTTTGGTTGCCCTGTTACAGCACGGTGGGATGGATATCTGTATTTCTTATAATGCAGATCAGGAGACAGTGACAAATATTCATCCCACTTAAACAGAGACAAAGGAAAGCAAACTGGAGCCTTGAAAAAAAAAAAAAAAAAAACAGAAACAAAGTAGCTTAAAAGGAAAAAGCTATTTACATTTCTCTGTATTAAAGAGGAATTGTGTTAAGTAAAAAATTATCTGTAACACACTTCAAGTCTTTGAACTGTATATATTTCCTCACTAAAGCTTTCATTTCTATTATTTGACTACTAACAGGATACAGTCATGGTATTTTTCACAAATTCAAGAACATAGTTCCCTCTCTCATGATATATGCAAAGGAAATTAAAATTGAAGATATATGGTTATTAATCTGAGTATGAGAAGTAGCTAAAGAAAAATATGAGAAGATATACGAATATGAGAAATAGCTAAAGAAAAATATGAGAAAATATACAATTCAAAGTCATATGATGATTAATAATTCTTTGAAACAAACACTGTTATTTTTCATATTTTGACTACACATACAAACACACATGCATATGTATTTCCATAGCCAAAACCTACACCTGCGAGGCATTCCGTGTACCCTGTGACGGCCAGTGACCAACCAGGCCTGCTGGGGGAGAAGTGTCCTGCACAGCCCAGGACTGAGGAGTCCACAGTTAGGAAGAGATGGTCAGTGGGAAGGAGTCAGGCTGGCAAGGAGATATCTCCCTTCTCGCAGGAACCCACACCTATTGCCCGGGGATAGACATAAAACCAGGTCCATGCAACTCCCAAGCCTGAAGTCTTTTAGATGCAGCTTCCATTCTGAACTAAATCACTGCATAGTTCATGGACAGGACTAAATTTCACTAATTTTATTTTTAATCAGTTAAGTCCGAACCTTTAAATATTTTTGAGGGGTCAGGTGTACCAGCAAGGGTGAAACCTGACTGAGGCAAACATACTTTTGCTAGAGGAACATTCCCTAGACAATTCAAAGGAAGCACAAGGAGTATATGTTCCTTCTTCTGTTGTGGACTCTAGCTAGTTACCTTCATGCTGAGGCTTTTCTCTGAAAACAAAAATGAAAACTCCTCCTTCCAGTACTTTACTAGTAATAAGAACTACATCAGAAAGAATTTCAGTCCGTGGCCTATACCTTTAACTTCTATTTTCCTAATCAAAAAGTCGAAAGTGAGGGCAATGAAACCCTGTCAGTTAATATCCTTGGGACCCACATGTTCCGGAGACAGATGCCCTCTACCGGGGATGCAGCTTCATAAATATTCTAACAAGGAGCATTAAAAATGTAAGGCCCATTGCACAGTGACAACAAAAGCACGTTTTCCTGAGTAATGGGCGGTGTGGCTGCCTTAGTCCGTAATGAAGTTTGAAATTACACCCTTACAAAAGGCCTCTGGTTAATGGTACCTCATTACAAGAGTGAAAGTGTCATTTCTTCCATCACTGACCTGCTCCAGAAAATACAGATGTTACTTGGAAAGAAAAAATCTTACCCTTAAAGGCAAGAATACTGTAATACTAAGTCCTTAGGAGGCAGAAGTTAACTGTTTTGTTTATGCATAAGTAACTAAAGAAATCTTTACATGTACAACACATATCCTATAATGGTTCTGCCTTGTGAGTCTCATTTCTCCTGAGTCGTGGGCCACACAAAGTATTGGGTTTTGCTGATTTCCTTGTTAGAATATTTATGAAGCTGCATCCCCGGTAGAGGGCATCTGTCTCCGGAACATGTGGGTCCCAAGGATATTAACTGACAGATTTTAATTTTAATGTAGGAATTTAAATTATGAAGAATAAAAACACTGTAAGCATTATATTGATATAGGGCCTTTTGAAAAGTCAAATGTTTTATATTTTGACTTTTTACAGGCATGAAAGTGTTAAGGGGGGAAAGAGTCCGTTGCAATTTTTACTGGGAATATATTCATTTCCAAATGTTATATTTAAAGTTGAACCTCAAAAATGCTAAACATTTATTTCCTGTATCCACTAAGGCCATAACTCTACATATCATATTTTGTCTATTTCCTCAGTACAACTAAGAAGACTTAACAGCTAGACTAAGAAGCCTAACCATAAGAAGGCTTTTTTTTTTTTTTAATTCTCCATCATTTTATGTTTTTTTGGCTACGCCACATAGCATGTGGGATCTTAGTTCCACAACAGGGATGGAACCCACAGCTCCTGCAGTGGGAGTACAGTCTCAACCACTGGACCACCGAGGAAGTCTCGGCTTTTGTGTTTTAGTTAATGTATACGGAAGAGAGTTGCTCTAGATCAGAGCATTCTCCAGTAATATTTCAGAATAAGGGAGTTCTGATATACTTCCTTCATATCTCACCAAACTTCAACACCCTACTTTTCCAGGCTATCCATGCAATTCAGATTTTAACTGCATTTGACACTTAATTAAAGTTTGTAAAAGATTGTGGAGATGAAATGCCATATAGTCATTTGATAACAATAATGAAGATAATGACTATTCTTAGTCTCTTCTTTCCATCTTCCCAATTATAGTTCTGCTTCTTCTGCAAAATTCTTCACATTACCAAATGAATTCTTATACAAATCTTCGTGGATTTTACTTTGTCCTCTACCTTCACCAGGGCAGTTTCATTCCTAACAGTACATTCCTTTATACCAGTTCTTAATTCATTTCTCCTTCACTGAGATAAAAGACCATGTTTAATACAAAACCTGAGCAATCTTACAGAGCAAATGTAAAATGACGCTTTCAATGATAAGGAGCAATGCCGGTTGCTCCTGAGTTCAGCCTAGTTCCAGCTCTGTTGTTATCTGACTCAGAGACCCCTGGGCAAAACGTTGAACCTTCTTTGGTAAGTCTGTTTCTTCATCTACTGAATTACTGTGATGATCCTTTCCAGATTTAAAACTCCATGTCTTACACTTTGTGCTGCATTTACAAGGCAGCCAGACTCTGAAACAAACATCTACTCTTCAGATACAGCATGACTCTCCAGACAATTGCTTCACATGGCCGCTCCATCGCTAATAGCAACTCTCCAGTTCCCAGCTGATTGTGGACTTGTGTTTCTCAACAACAGCTCTCATTTTGGGATCACCTGCTATAAACCAATCTTCTTTTTTTTTTTTTCAGTAGTTTTTCTTCCCCAGGGAAATTTATATCGGTTCCAGGCATCTGTCAACATACTCCCTGAAGACCAGCAAGCAAAAAATTCATTTGCTTTTCCCATCTCCCCCCATCATCAATAAACTAATCTTATTTGCTCTTAAAGGTGCTTCAGTCTCTTCCACTTACACCTTATGCTCTCCCTCCTAAAATGGGCTGCCCTCTGCACAATTTCCTCTCCTCACCTCTCCCTGGGTTTTCATAAGCATTCAACCTGCCTCGAGTTCAGTCCTCCGAGAACATTTCTCTGTTGCTGTAGCTTTGTGCTTCCACCGTCGTCTCTGTCAATTTGGACTATGCTCTGGAATCCCTAAATTATCCGTATCAAATGTTTAAATCTTAATGCAGCTTAACAAAGTGGAATCTGAACCCAGTGCCACGTGTGTAGCACAGGGAACATCATTTCCATTGGCTTTGTACAAACCGCCCACTCCAGACCCACAATTTGTACCTGGTTTGCAGTCCAGACACTTCCATCAGGGACAAGAACCAGGCGGGAAGCATGCTTGCAAGGAAACAGTTACCTGTTTTCAAGCCATGTGGAATAAACACCCTTGGGTTTCAGTTTGCCAACATCCAGAACATACTCTCCCCTTGAGGCACAGGGACAGTAATGTTTGGTTTTATGATTCCAACAACAACAAAACTCTACCAAGGCCATGATCTAGATTCACCTGCCTCAGCCGTATCGTCCCTGTCAGCTGCAGGGCCACAGAGGATGGTTTCTTACTTTTCTCAGAAAAGTAATATAAAAGACTTCGTGGAACACATTTAAAATACTTCAAACCATCTTAATCCATTATTCAGATACAGATTCTAAGAGACACCTAAAAAGCAGGAGGAAACTCTAACAACATTTGTGGCAGGATAAACTCACATGTTAGAAACACTGGCTTCTCTATTGTTAAAGGGAGCTGCCCCCACTCTGTAGATACAGTGGGGACTTCAGGTAACGCTGAGCAGCACTGAACATCCTCATCAATCGGATGCAGGGCTCTTTCTGCTTCTCAAAGAACATCCATTATCTCAGATCTTCACAAACCTCATGAGGTAGGCAGCGCAGGTATGATCCCATTTAGCATGTAAGAAAATTAAAACTCAGAGGGTGAAGGAACCAGCTTCTAGGCACGGAGCTCTTCAAAACAGGGACAGATTCATAATGCACGGCCCCCTCATTCTTTGTTCTGTGCTCTATTTCACCCACACGCATGCACACATGTGCACACATATTACCTCATGTACATAATTCATGTGATTATGATGCAAACGGCTCAGAATGAAATTTGGGAAAGGTCCAAATGGTCCCCTGTTGCCAATTTATTCTAGTCCTGTTCTTACCCCCAGCTTCTCTCATTTTTCTTACTCTTTTAATTCTTACCAGGCTCCAGAGTTACTTCCACTTTTATGCTTATGCAAAAAACACCAGACTGGTTCTCTGCCTCACTGCCCCCTAACTCCTCCAAATCTCCCACTTCAAATCCTAAAAGCCTAGCAACACATCAAAGCTAATGACTGAGTAATCCACAGATCCCAGTGAATGCCTAAAGGAGAGCTGATTTTCATCAACAGCACAAAGGATATTTTGCAGACCAGTTCCTTTGAATGTGAAGGATATTTTATTAAGCTCAAGGTATTTTCAGGGAAAGCTGGCTTATGAAAGGCTTCACTGTGATAGATCTACTTCTTAGGTGCTCCTTCAGCATACTCTGTGGCAAGTCCCAAGCACAGCCCAGGGGTTCAAATCCCAGGGGTTCAAAGAGGAGCCAACTGACCCTTCTGATTTTTACATGTAAGATTCAAAATTCTAACTAGTAAAAACTAATACAATCTGATACTCACAACGATCATTAATTTAATGCTTCTCTGTACTTGGTAGATTTCTAATTTGATTAATTTAATTGAACCGGTTTTTTCACAAATCAGTATAGAAAAGTAAGTAATCTCAAAAGAAATTTGCAGCCTTTTAGATTTCAACCCTACCAGTGAACTAAAATATCAACTCCATTTCCCGATATCAATCTATCTTTCACTATTTAGATCATAATGACCACTTTATAACTTTTTGGAGATCAGATACCCTCTTAAGAATCTGATTAAATCTACAGACTCATCACCAGAAAACTGTATGCTTGGAAACGGAGAATTTTATATAAAATTTCTTGAGATTATGATACCCCTAAAGCCTACCCATCAATCAAAGGATAAAAAAAGGTGGTCTGAAAATACAGATGTGTAAAGTTAGGGAAGATGGGGAAACGGAGGACAAAGTTAAAAGAAAAGTGGAAAAGGCTAGAAAGAGGGTGTAGGAGAGGTCGGGACAGCCGAAGAAGAGGCAGCAACGCCAACATTAGATACCCAGCCCTGCCCGCCACAGTGCTAGCACCTCACAGCTCAGTCAGTCTTTGCAGTGACTGGAGAAAGCAGATCAGGTGGTGCGCACGCCATTTTACGGATGAGAAAGCTAAGTTCACACTGATTAAATGAGTTGCCCAAGGTCAAACAGCAGGACAAGGCAGAACCAAAACCCTGACCCATCCCTTAGGGTTTTGTTTTTGCTTTTTGTTTTGACATTTTATCACTGGTTCCTAAACAGAGACAGATGTCAGAGAGGACAGGAAAGAAAGAGTGAGAAAGAAGCTAAGAAAAGAAAAGAGTAGGGGGGAACTGGGTGAGGGAAAATAATGAGATAGTATAAAAAAGGGAGACAAGAGAAGGGAGATGATGACAAAAGTGTACGTAGAGACACTGAGGGGAAAATAAGGACTCTGACATCTTAGATGTTGTAACAAGAAACTGCTCCAACTTCCAGCTAATTATACAGAGAGGAAGAAACTATTTTCTCAAACCTCAAAATCTAGAAAACTGCAGGTACCCATGCAGATTATGAAAACAGTAAAGAGACAACTAAAGTGAAAGAGGATTAAGAAATACATAAACAATTTCCCAAACAAAGGAGGCTTAAGTCTCTGCTGTTGGAAATTTCTGTGGAATGAAACCCTGCAGTTATCGCACAGTCCTCACCCATCTGGCCTCACTAGCTCTAGGCCCAAAACTAACAGAGGAGGTTGCTTATCTACAGTCATATTTTCCTAAAACTGAGTCTAAACAACATCCTTGTTTCTAATACTAGGCTTCCAGAGTCAGGGTGGATTGTGGTTTTTCCCATGTTTGTTCAAAGCCACGACCACTGCTTTGATGAAGCTGATTTGTGACACTGTCGTGTCAGCTTGCGCTTCTCTTCACACAAAACGAGAGACGCTGAGACTGCTACCCGTGGGACAGCAAAGCAGCCTGAGCCCAGCGGACAGACGCTGAAAACACAGCGTGCACACAGCACTGTCTTCAACCTAAAATGAGAGACCCTCCTTAGGTTAAACAGCAAACAAGCAACCACAACAACAACAACCCAGCAAGAAGCAGTGGCAGAGGAAATGACATCCTGAAGACCACACACAGTCTCCAGAAAGTCTCTCTGGAGAGTCTCTCCAGAGCTCCACTGGACACATCATGGGCTTCAAAACAGTGCTTGAATAGCTAATGTGCACAGTCTTTGTCCTCCTGCCCCAGGCTACAGTTACCATGGAGAGACAAGAAAATGGGGCGTCGGGTGCAGGCTCTGATTTCCAAAGTGAGAAAGCATCCGGAGCTGAATTTAGAGACCTTGCTGGCAGGAAGCAGAAAATCAGTATGTTCAAGACCCACTTTGCCCCATTCTAGGGTTACCAGAGTCCTTTAATGAAAGCACAAAGGACGCGGGTGAGAGCTTGGCTGGGTCACCCTGCCGATGAAAATAAGGAAAGGCAACTGAGGTTGAAGAGATTCATTTTCTCCTCCCAAAGTTGAAAGTCAGACATCATGAGACAACCCTTCATATATTCAGACCCACGCATCCCAAGGCAGAAGGAGTGGGTTCTGGCGAGATGGTAAAGGCTGCAATGGGATGGAGTGGGCAGTGGCGGCACTGCGTCATGGGTCGTGGCCCCCGACGGCGTCATCTGCGACACCACCCCACACGCTGTGCCTCCACCAGGACGCTCAGGCGTGGGGGTCAGCGCTGCAAGATGAGCTGCTTCCCTCGCCCACTCTCTGCTATGCCTCTCAGAGCCAGACTCCAGACCTCATCTTCTACAGGTACTGCCACCCTGTGTAGCCCTCGGGCAGGGTCTCTGCAGGTAAAAGAAATTATTCTTGCAAGTCTTTGTGTCAGTGTGCACTGAAAGCAGTTTCTCATTAAGAGCCTTATAAAGTACTTTAGCATTTAAACGTTCAGAACCACCATCGTTCTAAAATATACCATTTATACAGTACAAAAAAAGGCAATTTGAAAAACTGTTGATGAATCTGGGGTAGAGGCAGAAAACACCTATTAGGAATATTGAAGCCAGTGCCCCTAGATCAGAAATGAGCTATTTAGGAATTTGCTGGCAACCTTTAAATAGTGTTCCATTTTAACAGCAAATGTCACGTTAGCACTTTTGGCTCAAAAAGACACTGTTTTTAAATAGGCTGGCTCTGAGAAGTTGAGGACCAGGTCCTGGTCCATAGGGTCACAAAGAGAAGGGCTAAAGTGACTTAGCATGCACGAACTCAGAACACACCAAGCAAAACAGAAATATATTTGTTAAGGCACTGGCTTGATAAAGGTCCATGGAAACGGGGGAGGTGTTCTTCCGTTTGTTTCGTGTTGTCTGTGCAGAAATACTGGATTTTAGAGCGGGAAGAGGGTACCTGAGGGAGAGCTACCGTCCACACTCGGGTTTTTATAGGTGAAGAAACTGGGATCATTTCCTTGAGAAAAGTGTCCTAACACATTGCGAGCTCATCTCTATCAAGAAGGCTCGACATAGAAAGTTTTCCTAAGAAAGTGGTCTACTCTCACAAGGCTGTCTGGGCTGTTATCAAATAGGTGCGGTAGCTAGACAGGGAGGCAAATTCAATGCATGCCACGCACAGGGCTCTGAGCACGAAACAAGGACCCTGGAGATCATCTCCTGCAACGTCCTCAGCAAGAGACAACCCAGAAAAAGCAGCCACGCCAGAGTCGACATCAGATGAGAACGGGTTTCCCAGTGGTGGCACCGCTGACATTTCGGGGGCCAGATGTTTCTTTGTGGAGTGCTGTCTTGTGCACTGTAGGATGTCCAGCAGCATCCCTAGTCAGTAGCAATCCCCCAGTTGTGACAGCCCAAAGTATCCCAAAACATTGCCAGATGTCCTCAGGGAAGAGAGCGAAAACAAAACTGTCCCCAGCTGAGAACCACCAGACTAGAAACTGTGTAACCAATAACTATATCCCTCAGCTCCCCAACCTGCGCTTCTTTCATCACGGATTACTTGTTTTCAAATAAATATTTCAGAATTAGGAAGAACTGATTAAATCAATGCATTGTCATCACTAATATTGATTACATGTCAAATCATGTTACTAACAAGCTCTTAAGACTAAGTCCTAAAAATATGAATTAATTGCATTTACCCACCTAATTGTGTGTGCCTGGCACAAGTATAAACACATTTGCATTTACATATACATAAGACTAAAACTATGCAACTATGAGTGTCTTGCTTTTTGGTTGGGCAAAGGATAATGATGTCATGTTAAAAGACACTTCAGGGAGAAATGTCTCTACAAATGATAAAATTTCTAACCACTCTTAGGCAAATTCACTACATGCTGTACCTAAATATAGATCATTGCTTTTTTTTTTTTTTAATTAACAAGAAGGGACATCACTGTCAAACTGTTTAATCATCTTATTACAAAGAAACTCAGTTCAAAGAGCTGAGGTTTCCTAAAATAGTACTTAAGAATCATTCCAGATTTCTTCTTATTTACAGCTGAGAAAAATCAGGTGTAAAAATTCATAGGACACAGCTTCTACAATCAGTGGCAGCCTCTGACTTCAGAGTTCCTGTTAACTATCATATTCTAACATTACCTGTTTCTCTTTTTCCGGTGCTCTCTATTAGAATTTTCTGATTCACTACCACTGCTTGTGTTACAGCGTGAGCGTGACCTGAAAAGAAAATAAGAGAAAAAAAAAAAAAACATATTTATGACAAATGAAAAATTTCAGAAAGGTTCATGTAGGTTCTTTAATTTTGCAATAAAATTACCAACTCAAACATAAGTAGTTGTCATAGCCCTCTCACAGTCAGCTTCTCAATTCAGCTAGGCATCTGAATGTCTATAGAAATGTGGAAGCAGACTAAAGTAAATGTCACCATGCTCCTAGAAAAGACCACAGAATCAAGTATTTTCAATAGAACTCTGATGCGGAAAAGCCCCTGGGGTGGTCTAAATATGGACTCAAAGTCCTGTCAAACCCCTACCCCCACGAAGAGAGGGAGAGTTTATTTCCACTCCCCTTGAATTTGTACTGGGCCTACGACTGATTTTTCCAATAGAAGGAGATGGAAGGGATACTCTGCCAGTTCTAGGACTATCCCTTAACAGGGCTGGTAGCTTCTGCTTCTTCCCAGCCACCTAGGTTAACGAGGCGCAGAGATCATGGAGAGAGAGAGGTCCCAGGCTGACAGCCATTCTGCCAAGGACCAGTTAAACTAGCTAACAAACTGCTGTTCAATCAACAGACTCATTAAAGATATATATGGTTGTTGTTATATTCAACCACCCAGTTCTGGATGGTTTTACTGTAACAAGAGATAAGCAAGACACTTCCCTGACAGCCCTGTGGTTAAGACTCCACACTTCCACTGCAGGGGGCATGGGTTCAATCCCTGGTCAGAGAACTAAGATCCCAAATGCCACTGTGTGGTGTGACCAAAAAGAAAAACAGAAAGAAAACGAACAGAAAAGAAAAAAAGAGAGAGAGATTATGGAGATAGCTCCTCTAAGACAAAAAGGAGCAGGAAAAAAAAAAAGAAACTCCTAAAGATGTTAAGGAATGGAAGACTGATAACCAGTTGTAGCCAAAATCGTTATTTCAAAGTTTAAAAACGTACAATATCCTTAAAGCAGTCACTAATAAAACCAAACATTTCCCACACTCTTGCCTCAGGTCTGAGCTGTGCTGATCTGCTAAGCCCTTTCCCTCTCCCTTGACCCTCCTTCCATTTTGGCTTTTTTACCTCCTCCTCTGTTTTAGATCCGAATCTTCACCACTGTTGTGGGCTTTCCTATGGGGGAAAAAAAAAAAGAATTCATTCAGGAGAATGAATTTTCAACTGGCTAAGGAAAGCATACCAGAATGAGTTTTACTTCAGTTAATGCACGCTACACAGTCATCCATTCACGTCAGTCACCAAACGCGTGAGTCACACAGACATGCCAGCTCTACAACAGATCCCAGAAACGACACCAACTGGCCTCAAGAAGCCAAGGCTAGCAGGGGCTACAAACAGTCCACAAGTACTTATGCACCATTATCTGTGTGCATAAGTATCCATTAAGTAATTAACAGATGCAATAGTAATTATCTGTTAAGTTCCACTCATCCAATAACAGAGTTCAATTGTAGTGCCCAGATCTGCAATTGAAACAGAGCACTAACCTGATTAGGCCCACCAAACCTAACCTGCCTCATTTGCTTTTAGTTGATTTTAAACTAACCACTCCCTAGCTTCCTTATGGATAACACCTCCGATGTATGGGTCACTACAGTAATGGTTGCTTAGATTGTTTTTCAGGAACGTGGAGTTAGTTCTTGCCCAGTTCAAACTGGTTGAAACCACTGACCATTCAACTGGCCCTGTGTGAGTGGCAGATGGATGATCTTTTGATTCTAGAGGGCCAAAACCTCTACCCTCAGAACACACTAACTCTGCCATCTTCTGAACAGTTGCCATGAAGAACCATGAAGCTCGACCACTCTTGCAGAAACACCGATTACCTCCCTCTTCTTACCTCCAATCACCTCTCCCCACACCTCACACACCCTGCCTCTTTATCCCATAAATATACCTAAGTCTGATCTTCAGGGAGACAAGTTTTGGATTTGTTCGCCCATCAACTTGCTTGGCTATCTTTAGAATAAACGATTTCTCTGCTGCAAACCTTGGCGTCTCAATGTCTGGCTTGCTCCAAGTTAGGCAAACAAACCCAATTCTGTAACACGATCCACCAAGCCAAGTTCTGCCATAATCTGAGGTCAGCTCTCACCTGAATGCCCTTTCCAGCATCCCAGCCTCCATGTACCTTGTCATCTTCCCTAACGACCCCTTTAGTGTAACTCAGCAACCCCATCAGGGTCACACTGTGGAGTTTATTATCTGTAACCACCTGCAAAAACCTTGTTCTTTAACCTCAATCTCCCCTCCCTGAACACCAATTCCTATTTACCTTCAAACAGCTTCAGTGGGGCATCCCGGTTAAATGTGTGAGTTCTGTAGTCCTAAAGGTGAATCCCGTCCCATCTGTTGATAAGTAGTGTGATTTAAACACAAGACTTCTCTACTGAGCCTCAGTTTGAATAGTACTTTCAACACAGGCTTGTTATGAGGATAAAATGAATTAATATATTTAAAATGCACACAGTAGGACCTGGCCCACTCTAAGCACTCAATAAATGTTGGCTATTACCATTGTTGCTTGTCCAATGACTTCCATTCTACCTTTCTTTGACCTCAGTAGTACTGTCTGTCTATCAACCTTGCAACTTTCCGTCAGCTAACTTTTATTTCCTCCCTGACTCAGTTTGGATTTTCATCATCACAATAACATGCATGCCAGTACTTGAAACTTCCTCTGATTGTTCAGTTCTTATGACAAAACTCCAAGGCTGGGTGAATCCAACTCTCCAGGTTCTCTGGGCCAGCCCTCAAAAGCTGGCGAGCAGTGCTAGATGAGGTTACATAAAAGGGCATCTTAGTTCAGTCGCTCAGTCGTGTCCGACTCTTTGCGACCCCATGAATCGCAGCACGCCAGGCCTCCCTATCCATCACCAACTCCCGGAGTTTACTCAAACTCATGTCAACTACACTACAAATCCATGTGCATAATCTCAGATCTACAACATGGCCCAGCAATCCAACCACCTTTCTCTGGTCTAAGAACTCTCAGTTTCTTCAAAGTGCCTTCAAACTCCTTTCACCTTGCAGCCCTCTGACTCACTGCACCACTGCTGCAGCAAATGACTTTGTGTTCTCCTTCCAAAGCAAAAAGGAGCCAGCCATTGGATGGGAACTCTTTCCTTTTCCTGTTACCAAAAATAAAACTCACCAACATCACCCTCTCTTTGACGGAAGTGTCCTTACAAGTAAGGTCAGTCCACTCACCTGTGCTGTGCAGGCCCCACACCTTTTACCTACTCGGTGACTGTCATCAACCGGCTCTTGTCTCTCACATATATTCAACTTGTCCTCAGAGCCAAGTTTCTTTACCCGCTTTTCACATCCTCAAGTCTCTCCTATGCAAACATACACACACCTACTTTGACTCCACATCCCCCACGACTTTGTGCCCAGTCTCTCTCCTCTCCTGCAAAGCCAAACTTCTTGACAGAGGTCTCTTTCTTGCTTTTTGGTCTCCGTGTCCTTATCCTTTGTTATATGTGCCTTTACAGTCCAGTCGGGGCAGACATGACTCTTTTAATGCCACATTCACAACTTTCCTTCTCCTACTTTCCCAACATAATTATATCAAATAACATTATGTTGACAGAATTGTTCATTGTAAACACAATTACATAACTATTGCTCACAGATGACTGATCTAAACAGCGTTTCAGGAACACAGTTTCATTCGTGTATAGGTTTAAATTTTTCTCAGACATGGTAACTGCCGAGATTTCTACTTAAGTTGCCTGCTTAGGTTTCCTCGTACTTCTCACTAATACTTTACCCCATCTCTGAGAGAGCTGCACAACTCCTCCTGAGATGGATAAATACACAGACAATCTGCAAGTTCCATGTACACTCTCTCTGGAGCACTCTGCGGTCCTGCTCACACTGGACAGTTTGCTTTCTAGCACTGCTGCATAGACGTCCCTTCACCATGAGCCACGGAATTTCTTTTGCACCTTTGATGAATCCCATAGTCTTAGGTCTCATGGCCTCTTGTCATGGCAGCTATATATATATATATACAGATACACACAAACACACATATATATACACTCATATATAAGTCACTTCAGTCATGTCTGACTCTTTGCAACACTATGTACTGTAGCCCGCCAGGCTCCTCTGGCCATCGGATTCTCTAGGCAAGAATACTGAAGTGGGTCACCACACCCTCCTCCAGGGGACCTTCCTGACCTAGGGATTGAACCCGTGTCTCTTACATCTCCTGCATTGACAGGTGAGTTCTTTACCACGAGCGCCACCTGGGAAGCCCATAAACACTATATATATATCAGTTCAGTTCAGTAGCTCAGTCGTGTCCAACTCTCTGTGACCCCATGGACTGCAGCACACCAGGCCTCCCTATCCATCACCAACTCCCGGAGTTTACTCGAATTCATCTCCATTGGGTCAGTGATGCCATCCAACCATCTCATCCTCTGTCATCTCCTTCTCCTCCCACCTTCGATCTTTCCCAGCATCAGGGTCTTTTCAAATGAGTCAGCTCTTCGCATCAGGTGGCCAAAGTATCAGAGTTTCAGCTTCAACATCAGTCCTTCCAATGAACACCCAGGACTGATCTCCTTTAGGATGGACTGGTTGGATCTCCTTGCAGTCCAAGGGACTCTCAAGAGTCTTCTCCAACACCACAGTTCAAAAGCATCAATTCTTCGGTGCTCAGCTTTCTTCACAGTCCAGCTCTCACATCCATACATGACCACTGGAAAAACCATAACCTTGACTAGATGGACCTTTGTTGGCAAAGTAATGTCTCTGCTTTTTAATATGCTCTCTAGGTTGGTCATAACTTTCCTTCCAAGGAGCAAGTGTCTTCTAATTTCATGGCTGCAGTCACCATTCTGTAGTGATTTTGGAGCCCAAAAAAATAAAGTCTCTCACTGTTTCCACTGTTTTCCCATCTATTTTCCATGAAGTGATGGGACCAGATGCCATCATCTCAGTTTTCTGAATGTTGAGCTTTAAGCCAATTTTTTCACTCTCCTCTTTCATTTTCATCAAGAGGCTCTTTAGTTCTTCTTCGCTTTCTGCCATAAAGGTGGTGTCATCTGTGTATCTGAGGTTATTGATATTTCTCCCGTCAATCTTGATTCTAGCTTGTGCTTCATCCAGCCCAGCATTTCTCATGATGTACTCTGCATATAAGTTAAATAAGCAGGGTGACACTATACAGCCTTGATGTACTCCTTTCCCAATTTGGAACCAGTCTGTTGTTCCATGTCCAGTTCTAACTGTTGCTTTCTGACCTTCATACAGATTTCTCAAGAGGCAGGTCAGGTGGTCTGGTATTCCCATTTCTTTGAGAATTTTCCACAGTTTGTTGTGATCCACACAGTCAAAGGCTTTGGTGTAGTCAATAAAGCAGAAGTAGATGTTTTTCTGGAACTCTCTTGCTTTTTCAATGATCCAACGAATGTTGGCACTTTGATCTCTGGTTCCTCTGCCTTTTCTAAAACCAGCTTGAACATCTGGATGTTCATGTTTCACATATTGTTGAAGCCTGGCTTGGAGAATTTTGAGCATTAGTTTACTAACCTGTGAGATGAGTGCAATTGTGCAGTAGTTTGAGCTATATATATACATATATATATTTGTGTTTGTGTGTATATACACTAAATATACACAATACATTCTATATATGACACATATATGTATATATATATTTTAGAATGAAATTTCTGACAATGTCTTCTTTATACACATATAATTACGGTTTATCTGGGCATAGAATCCTGAATTGAAACTAATCTTCCTTCAGCATTTGGAGGCAATGCCTCATTATCTTCTTTCCCTGCTTTTGCTGTGAAGCAGTCCAAGGCGATGATATTTATTTGTCATGATCTGTGTTTTTTCCTCTCCCATTTTCCTCTCTGATGCCAAATTTTTAAAATTCTCTCTTGGTTTATAATGTTTTAATGATCTTGGTATCGATCTTACTCTTCAATTTACTATGCCAAATGCTCAGTGGGTTCTGTCTAAAGTTAAACCATTCCAATCTGGGATATTTTCTTATGTTATTTCTTTATTAGTTTCCTTTCTTGTAATTTTTGGGTCTTTTCCCTCAGAAATTTCATTAATCAAATGGCTGATAGTCAGGTTTGTTCATAATAATTCTTATTTCCATGGATTTGTTTTGGTTCTACTTTGGGGAATATTTCCTTAACTTTATCTTCCAAATTAATTATTTAAAATTCTACCCCACAAATTTAAAATCTAAAAATTCTTATTCACTCTTTCAATACCACAGTTTTCACTTTTCTAAAGGTAATAAGTATATATTTTTTAGAAATTTTTGTTTCTTGTACTATTTCCTGTGAGTTCCCCCTGCACATACTACTAATTCTTGGCTCAGTCTCTGTCTTTCCAAAGAGAAGCTATCCCGAAACGCCGGGTGATTATGGCTTTTTTCATATTTTAGACACTGAGAAGACTGGAACCCTCTGGATGGTGCAGTGCATGGTAACACACAGCCTCACTGCACTGCACAGCTAATACGGGAAGTCTCACCATTTCACTGGAGAATCTTTTGAAAGCGCCTATCTGTAGACCTTTTCCCTAGTATCTTTCCATATCTTATAGGGACAGTCTCTCTCTACTGTCATGCCTAGGAGACAGAAGCCTGGCTTCTAGCATTCTGGGAATGAGTGCAGTTCAGTTCAGTCACGCAGTTGTGTCTGACTCTCTGCGACCCCATGCACTGCAGCACGCCAGGCTTCCCTATCCACCTCACCAACTCCTGGAGGAAGCTCAAACTCATGTCCACTCAGTTGGTGATGCCATCCAACCATCTCATCCTCTGTCATCCCCTTCTCCTCCTGCCTTCACTCTTTCCCAGCATCAGGGGCTTTTCCAATGAGTCAGTTCGTTGCAATGTACTGCAAAGAATACGTTCGGCAGCCAGGTAGCCAAGGTATTGGAATTTCAGCTTCAGCATCAATCCTTCCAATGAATATTTAGCACTGATTTCCTTTAGGATGGACTGGTTGGATCTCCTTGCAGTCCAAGGGACTCTCAAGAGTCTTCTCCAACTCCACAGTTCAAAAGCATCAATTCTTCAGTGCTCAGCTTTCTTTATAGTCCAACTCTCACATCCATACATGACCACTGGAAAAACCATAGCTTCGACTAGATGGACCTTTGTTGACAAAGTAATGTCTCTGCTTTTTAATATGCTGTCTAGGTTGGTCACACCTTTTCTTCCAAGGGGCAAGCATCTTTTAATTTCATGGTTGCAGTCACCATTCTGCAGTGATTTTGGAGCCCAAGAAAATAAAGTCAACCACTGTTTCCCCATCTACTTGCCATGAAGTGATGGGACTGGATGCCATGATCTTAGTTTTCTGAACGTTGAGCTTTAAGCCAACTTTTTCACTCTCCTCTTTCACTTTCATCAAGAGGCTGTTTAGTTCCTCTTCACTTTCTGCCATAAGGGTGGTGTCATCTGCATATCTGAAGTTATTGAGATTTCTCCCGGCAATCTTGATTCCACCTTGTGTTTCATCCAGCATCTTGCAAGATGTACTCTGCATATAAATTAAATAAGCAGGGTGATAATACACAGCCTTGAATACTCCTTTCCCAATTTCAAACCAGTATGCTGTTCCATGAGTTTTCACATAGATATAATCTCTCTGTCTCTTTTACAAGTTAATCCTCTTCAACTAAGGCAAATAGATGCTGAAGTTTTCTCACAGCACTGTCATTGGCTTGTCTTTGCCTTCTATCTATATTATCTATCTAGACAACCTCAACTCTACTTCATATTCAATTAACATCTGTAAGAAATCTATATTTCAGTCCAGATAGCCAATGTAGCTCCTGACTTACATTCAACAATCCATGTAAATCCCTCACTTGGACTTCTCAATGGTATAACAAATTCAACTTATCAACAACCAAACTCAGTTTTCCCTTTTAAGCCTGTGATATACAGGTGATTCTTATTTCAGTGCATCACACCTCAATCCATGAAATTATACAAGTCTGGTTTTCATGCTGACACCTGTCACTCCTTCACCCCTCATTCTGATCCTTCTCATCCCACTGCTTTTACCTCTTAAAGGGTCTTAAAGCCATCCACTTCCTCATATCTCCACATCACCACCTTGGTACAAGTTCCCATCCTCTTTCTCCAGGACCTATGTGCTGTCTGGTCTATGTCCACTACCACCTTTCTCCCAGAAACAGTAAGCATCATTTTTACCCAGTACTAACGCAACTGTGTTATCACTCCCTTAGAAAAACTACCAGAATAATGACTCAAATCCACAACAAAGGCCAGGTGTCCTGTGAGGTCTGACTTCTCTGTCTGTCTTTCTTTCTGTCTTTCTCTCTGGGCTCATCTCGCACACATTTCTGTTCTCTCAGTGCTTGACAACACTGACCTTTCAGCCTTTCTATGAACACTCCCCATCTCCACTCCATCCCAAGGCCCCTATAGGGACTTTCTCTAGTGCTGGTTAACACATGCCTTGCATAGAGATGCCCTCAATAAGCATTTTTGAGTGTGAATATGGATAGAGGTAAAAATAAACTTGTATTGACCAGGAAGTATAATAGCTTTTCTGTTCTAAAACAAGACTGCTTAAACAAGCAGGCTTCAGGGTCTCCATGAATGTTGAAAAATTCTATGAAAATTTATGTAGTGGTGGTTTAGTCACTAAATTATGCCTGACTCTTGTGACCCCATGGACTATAGCCTGCAGGCTCCACTGTCCAGGCAAGAATACTGGAGTAGCTTGCCACTTCCTTTTTCAGGGGATCTTCCTGACCCAGGAATCAAACCCAGGTCTCCTGCATTGCAGGCAGATTCTTTACCAATTGAGCTGGCAAAGGTAAATTTATACATGTATTTAATTAAGTACTTTCCCCCTCTTTGGAAGGAATCCAACATTTCATCAGTCTCTCAGAGTTTCATCATCCCAAAAGGTTAAGGACCAGGGTTCTAGGCTCCACCAGAATTTGATAGATTTATCCATTTAATGACAAACAACTAGCAAAATAGAAAATTTTGATATGTTTTGCAAAACATGTTATTCTGGCCAGGCATTGCAGAGAAGAACTTTCCATTATTAAATTTAAGTCCATGATATTCCTCCATGCTGATGACAAATCTCAGTTTTAAATGTCAGAGTTTGATTCAGCTATGTAGGGATTTGTGCTCAAGGGCAAGGCAAATACGTGTGACGATAAAACAAGACTAAGAAGGACAGGGACAATTACAGGGTATTTAGAGTGGAAAGAAACAAAGAAAGCTCCAGCTCTTGAGGCCAACAGTCAGCTATGTCTAGTCTCCTCAAAACACATATGCCCAATAAGAGACTTTTCAACCAGAACCAGACAGAGGCCCTGATGCTCAGACAAAGATTCTCTACTCTATAAAATCAAAACTGTCTTTCCCCTGGATGGTACCCATGAAAGGAGCCTGTGTCCACTCACCACAATTACGTCTCTGCATTGCACAGGAAGCCAGCGGAAACTGTATTCAGTATGAACATTATTAAGTCTGGATTTGGGAATGTGTGTGCTCCCACTATTTCAAGAAATTAGTTTAGGGGAAAAAATACTATAAATTTTGATATGTAATGTAAAAACCTGATAAATTCACTTCTAAACATTAAAATCAAAATGACCATCTGCTCAGTGTGTGTATTTTATTTAGGGAATGCTAGAAAAGTACACTAATAATTTAGGGTAAGAATCTATAAAAACCTATCTATTAACAATAATCATACCATCACAGATTCTTAAAATATTTAGTAATTCCCACTACCCACAACTCCTCAATACACATATACAAACAAATGCACTTTATAGTGTTTCCCAGTTATGTTGACTTGTTTTTTAAGTGTTCTCCAAGTTGAACCAACTGTTGGAAGGGAAAGGAGAGCAGAAAATCTATTCCCCTGCCTGTTTTAAATGATGACTCATCAGCCCTGCCTTTTTCAGACATACAGACGTGGACCCAAATTCCGGATGTGTGCAAGGAATAGTTACTCTTTTCTCCTCAAGTCTGTTTTCTCATCTATAAAAGTGAGATAATAAAGCTGGGCCAGGTATTTTTCCATTGGTACTCAGTCCCATCCAGACCTAGCTGTAGTCTCCCATGTATTGCCAAGACGAGACGCCTGAAAATTACATCTTCCTAGGCTTCTTCACCACTTAGGTGCTCAGGTGAGACTTGAAGGTGGGAGAAAAAAGGAGGCAATTTTGCTCCTGGCAGCACCTGTACACTTACTGTTGCATTCCTTAAAAGTGAGGCTTCCACAGCATTAGACGTGGTGGTGCCTTCTCCAGCAGTAGCAGCAAGAGTCATTCCTACAGTGGTGGTGCCCCCGGCGGTGTCAGCGCCAGGCACAGGCTCCCAGGGCCAGCTCAAAGGCAGAAGCGGCTTTGAATCTTTGGGTGACTTCCCCATCTCTCCTGCTACTCCTGCAGCCCAGGGGCAGCACAGCATCCAGGCCACAGACTCTTGGTCTTTCTGTTCTTCAGTCCTGCTCACACCCATGCACTGATCCCTGCCTTAATCCTTCTCTGCTGGAAAGGCCTGGTGACTGAGGTACACATTACATCAACTTCTGTAGGGTATCATAAGGTTGAAATGAGATAATACATAGCTAGTAAACTGCTCAGTACTTGGAACATGGTACATGCCAGCTATTTTTTCATTATTCTGTCTAATCATCATGGGTTATGATCTGGCTCTCCCTTCTCAGTCCTGCTGGGTGACGATGATGATCTTTCTTTTCTTAACTTTCAAAGGATTTTGGTGAAGTGGACCTGGCTTGAGAACTCAAGTTACTGATGAAGACTCTAGGAAACTGACAGAAGCAGAAGGAATCAAGCAGGGATGGACCAGCACGTGAGTACCAACAAGGGCAGAGAAAGGAGATGCACCTCTGCTTTCTAAATCCACAGTGCATACAGAAAGAATCTTGATGGTTATCTGAAAACATGTCTGGAACATCTCATAATTTGGTTATTGTCATTGTTGTTCAGTTGCTAAGTTGTGTCCGACTCTTCATGATCCCATGGACTGCAACACGCTAGACTCCTCTGTCCTCCACTATCTCCTGAAGCCTACTTGAATTCATGTCCATGTAGTTGGTGATGCTATCTATTCATCTCATAATTACAAGTCACTTATAAAATACCACTCATGTAGGCAGCCAAAGTAAAACATAGTCCCCATCAGACAGAAATAAAAATGAATTTCACTAGTAAGTGATTTCTAGGTCTTCCTCTCTTGGACCTGTCATATTGCCCAGCCTGCTTTGCAGAGAGGGTTCAAAACCGCTGTACGGGAATTTCTCTTTTCTTGATTAAGCACAAACACACACGTACATTCACATGGACAATCTGACCTGCTGGGTAACATGTAACAAGACTCACTTTCTCCGTTCTTGAAAGGGGTTTTACTCAAGTTTAAGCAACAATACCAGTCTCTTGAGAGCCAGTAACTCAGCCTCACCTAAGAGATATCTCTCTAAACATGATCTTGTCTTCCCAGTTCAGTTCAGTCACTCAGATGTGTCTGACTCTTTGTGACCCCATGGACTGCAGCATGCCAGGCTTCCCTGTCCATCACCAACTCCCAGAGCTTGCTCAAACTCATGTCCATTAAATTGGTGATGGCATCCAACAATCTCATCCTCTCTCATCCCCTTCTCCTCCTGCCTTCAATCCTTCCCAGCATCAGGTCTTTTCCAAGGAGTCAGTTCTTCGCATCATGTGGCCAAAGTATTGTCGTTTCAGCTTCAACATCAGTCCTACCAATGAATATTCAGGCTTGACTTCCTTTAGGATGAACTGGTTGGATTTCCTTGCGGTCCAAGGGACTCTCGAAGAGTCTTCTCCAACACCACGGTTCAAAAGCATCAATTCTTCAGTGTTCAGCTTCCTTTATAGTCCAACTTTGATATCCATATATGATTACTGGAAAAACCATAGCTTTGACTAGATGGACGTTTGTTGGCAAAGTAGTGTCTCCAACATTAAATGATTAAATATTAAATGCTTTTTAATATGCTATCTAGGTTGGTCATAGCTTTTCTTCCAAGGAGCAAGCATCTTTTAATTTCATGGCTGCAGTCACCATTTGCAGTGATTTTGGAGCTCAAAAAAATAAAGTCTCTCGCTGTTTCCATTGTTTCCCCATCTATTTGCCATGAAGTGATGGGACTGGATGCCATGATTTTAGTTTTCTGAATGTTGAGCTTTAAGTCAACTTTTTCACTCTCCTCTTTCACTTTCATCAAAAGGCACTTTAGTTCTTCTTCACTTTCTGCCATAAAGGTGGTATTATCTGCATATCCGAGGTTATTGATATTTCTCCTGGCAATCTTGATTCCAGCTTGTGCTTCATGCAGCCCAGTGTTTCTCATGATGTACTCTGCATATAAGTTAAAAGAGCAAGGTGACAAGATACAGCCTTGATGTACTCCTTTTCCTATTTGGAACCAGTCTGTTGTTCCATGTCCAGTTCTAACTGTTTCTTCCTGACCTGCAAACAGATTTCTCAGGAGGCAGGTCAGGTGGTCTGGTATTCCCATTTCTTGAAAAATTTTCCACAGTCTGTTGTGATCCACATAGTCAAAGACTTTGGCATAGTCAATAAAGCAGAAACAGATGTTTTTCTGAAACTGTTTTGCTTTTTTGATGATCCAATGGATGTTGGCAATTTGATCTCTGGTTCTTCTGCCTTTTCTAAATCCAGCTTGAACATCTGGAAGTTCACGGTTCATGTACTGTTGGAGCCTGGCTTGGAGAATTTTGAGCACTACTTTGCTAGCATGTGCTGCTGCTGCTGCTAAGTCACTTCAGTCGTGTCCGACTCTGTGCGACCCCATAGACGGCAGCCCACCAGGCTCCTCCATCCATGGGATTTTCCAGGCAAGAGTACTGGAGTGGGGTGCCATTGCCTTCTCCATGCTAGCATATGAGATGAGTGCAATTGTGCGGTAGTTTGAACATCTTTGACATTGCCCTTCTTTGGGATTGGAATGAAAACTGACCTTTTCCAGTCCTGTGGCCACTGCTGAGTTTTCCAAATTTGCGCGCATGTTGAGTGCAGTACTTTCACAGAATCATCTTTTAGGATTTGAATTAGCTCAACTGGAATTCCATCACCTCCACTAGCTTTGTTTGTAGTGATGCTTCCTAAGGTCCACTTGACTTTGTATTCTAGGATGTCTGGCTCTTGGTGGGTGATCACACCACTGTGACTATCTGGGTCATGAAGATCTTATCTTCTCAGGTCAAAACATTTAAATATTTTACATATTAATGTATATTGTTAATCCAATATATATTATATATACATATTATACATACTATATAATATATATTTTCAAAATATTATATATATTTTTAAAGATTTAGTCTTAACTACAATACAGAGAGTAAGTTCCCATCAATATTTTATGAAATCATCCTCTGAAACTCTGGCTTTTTAAGAGAATGCTTCAGGACCTCTAGCTTATTTCATCTCAAAAAAACAAAAAACAACAACAAAAAAAAAACCCATAAGCTCTCTGTTATTGTGAAGGGACAAACAGTCATGACACTATGAGAATAACCTGGTTAAACTGCGACTGGGATCTGGAACTGCTGCTGAAAAATTTAAAACCGACGGCTGTTCCGCTTACCTCCTCCTGGTGGGCTGCACAGAGTCATTGTCGCTCCCACACGAGGGGTTTCGGCGGCGTGTGTAAGGGAACTTGGGGGATTTCGTGCGGTCGTTGGGGGAGTTATAGAGTCCGCTGGAGTGGAAGAGGAATGGTCAAGGATGTCTGCAGAGGGCCTAGAGGAGCAATACCCTAAGCTGGACCTAGGGAAGTGCTCACAACTGCACATTCTCTACTTTCAGGGGAATACTGGGTCTTAGGCACATGGTTCTCTTTCCTGACAAGATTTATTTAAAGAAGATCTAGTAAAATAAATCATGAAAGTCTTCACTTTGCAGAAATGGGCTTGTCTCACTGGACTTCGAAAGAAATGAGCACACACAAATGATGGCAATAGTAACAACAATCTGCATTTGCGATGAATCTATACATGCTAGCTGAGGGCTTTATACTCATTATCTCATTTTATCTCCAGGTCAACCCTAGTCACTGAAGTACAGTTATTAGACCCATTTAACAGAAAAGAAAACAGAACTACAGAATATTTAGTTAAGCGGCCAAGTACCCAGAAAAGAGGCAGAGTTAGAATCTGAATCATCGTGTGGTCAGACCTGGAACCATCATTCAACTTATCAATAAATTAAGAAGCAGCTCTGTCCCTGGTATGGTAATTGTGAACAAAATTAACTAAATATTTATTTATTTCTAGGAATAAAGGTCCACGAAAAGCACTATTCATCAATGGTAGTTTTCAACTTAAGTTTTAACAAGAATGATGCAATTGGGGAAATTATCATTAATATGTCATTTCAAGTATCCAAATGACCACCTAAGCATCCTCACCACCTCTCAGACAGTTTCTCAGTATATGCAAGTTTTCCTTTCTGTCTTTCCAGGAGAAAGTTTCACGTTAGGACACATCCTGTTGACTTCTACTTCAGAAGTTCTCAGTCACGCTGATTTAGGAATCTGACTGCCTTGTCCATAGTTAGTCATCACCAGCCACAAAGCAAATTCCATTGTTTAACAAGTTGCAACTGCCAACCACATTTATACTGTTCTCCTTTATAAAAGCAAGGATTCTCTTTACCTCTGGGGGCCGTTTTCTTCCCACGGTGCATGAGATTTGCTTCTTTGGGTATCAGGGCTGTTTTCATTCTTTGCTTTCTTAAAGCTTTAATTTAAAAAAACAAACAAAAAAAGAGTGGAAAATAAATTAACTAGAAAATAAAGAAAATTAACTCACATACTTATTTCTTCAGTAAAATCATTTAACAAATGTTTTAAAATGTGTGTTTTTATTCATACCTGTGACTTATTCCAGGAAAAAATGTAAAGTGACTGCCTAAAAAATAATAATAATAATAAACTTTCCAGCTGTACCTTGGGGGTCTCTTTGCCCCTTCTTTCTTCCTAGTTTTACTGCTGTAAGTCAACTACATGCCAAGTCATCAATTGTTAAAAGCAGCTTTCTAGAGTCCACCTGCAGTATGGGAAGGGGCTTCCCTGATGGCTCGGTTGGTAAAGAAGCCACCTGCAATGCAGGAGACCCCGGTTCAATTCCTGGGTTGGGAAGATCTGCTGGAGAAGGGGTAGGCTACCCATTCCAGTATTCTTGGGCTTCCCTTGTGGCTCAGTTGGTAAAGAATCCACCTGCAATGAGGGAGACCTGGGTTCAAACCCTGGGTTGGGAGGATCCCCTGGAGAAGGGAAAGGATACGCACACCAGTATTTTGGCCTGGAGAATTCTGGCAGGATAAAAAATAGGGGGAACCAGCAAGCCAAAAACACAAGGCTGACAAGAAAGGAAAGTTGAATATTCTGGCTCGTGTGGCTGGCTCCCTCTTTCAGCAGTGGTCAGAGACCGCTGGCTTTGGATCTGGGTCTGAATTTGTGCAGGCCGGTCAGCTCTGGGCAGGTTCAAGCCACCCGAACTGACCTTCTCTGCCCCCAGCTTCCGCCGTATCTTGGCTTCATCCTTCCAAATCAGAATGACTTTCAAATCTTATTTCCTGACCTAGTATCATCTTTCTGTCCTAAGAATGTAAATATAACTGAGTTGTTATTCAACCTAGACAAACTGTTTGAGAAACACTGGGAGACACAAGGCAGGGGCTCATCAAAAGCCTCCCGTCCCCAGGGGAGGCGAGAGGGTGTGTCACCTCTCACTTCCCTGGGAGCCTCCACTTCAGAGGAAGACAGAGCTACTTAACTCCCAATCCACGTTTAACCCCAGGTCACTGAGGAATCCTCTATTTAGTTGTCCTGGAATACAGTCATAGAGTTCTTTGTAACAGCAAAGAAAGAGGAGAGAAAAAATGACAAGGTCATTTAAAAAAATGGAAATAAACTTGTACCCTAGTATATGATATTCATCTAGGGAGTTATAAAGCCTAAAAAATTAGATATTTGACAAACGCGTGTTAAAGAGCACAAGTGTTGATAGACAGTAGGTATATTTTATTTATGTTATTCTTAAAAAGATTTAAAAACATTTGGAAGATCAAATTTTTAAAGTAAAACTTTAATTTTGAAAGAAGGAAAAGTAATAAATATGGTATGTAGAAAGATACAGTAGAAAGTTTGAGTGTGCTTAATCAATCAGAGAGAAAAGAGAAAGGGAGATTGAGCAGTGCAGTAGGGGATGAAAGAGGAACTGAGATAGCAGCAGCAGAATGAAGTCTCAGGGGCAAATTAACTGAATGCCGTCTCTGAGCTGCTTCTCATCCGGAGCTTGAGTGGGAAAACTTGGCAGTCCTTCAGGTATCAGTCCTATCGGCAAGAATGCAGTTGTGGAGTGGACTGAACGCCTTCCATACGCTCTAAAAAGGCTTGGGATCTGAATTTCATGCAAGATGGCCGTTCTTATGTCAGACTTACCATAAGCATACCCTGTACATACAGATTCAGCTGACTCTCTAGCCACAACTATGAGGCTAAGAGAAGCACAGTAAATGAAAGTGCAAGCAATGCTAGTATAAAACAGCGAGTAGAAAGCTGCTATGTAACACAGGGAGCCCAGTCCAGGGCTGGGATGGGATGGCAGGGAGCGGGAAGGAAGGCCCACAGGGGAGGGCGTATACTTATGGCTGGTTCTTGCTGTTGTACTGCAGAAACAACACAACATTGGAAAGCAGTTATCAACCAATTAAAACAAGAATGCAAAAAGAGAAAAGAGGAAGAAAGCGTACATGAAAGCAAAGAACTTATCATTCCAAAAACAGAATCTGTACAGGATGAATCTGTACAAAAGAAAATGAAGGCAAAACCTTGGGGAAAACATTGCAACTCTGAGAAATTTCACAACTTAGAATTATTTTGCTGAGAAATCATACACTATATTTCTCCAAGTAGGAACACTCTAATTGAATGAAAACACCATTATTTACTAACAAAAGATGGAGTAGATGATCTAAGAAGTTTCTCAAGGTCACATATTTCCGACTGCTTAGACTTCTCCACAATGCATATGGAGCACTCTCTATAGCGAAACTGTGCTCTCTATAGAGAGCTCATTGTATGTGCAACATCCTGTTCCATGAACATAATTGGAGATAGGAAAAAGTGACGCTGAAACAGTGTCTGAAGAGAGAACAAGGCTGATCTTTCAGGGAAACAATCCACATAACACATTAAGAGAAGGTCCTTCCGCTGGGGGATGCTGCAGGGAAAATTGATGCAGAGGACCATGATAACATCATACATATGCAATCACTGCCTTCTGAAACCCTGCACCTCTAAACGCTATAAACCCTCTTTCCAGGGCCACAGTTCAGTGCACTGCTATAATGAACGCAGTACATTAAACATGAATACTATCTACTTTACTTCCCAGGTCCCTCTGAGTTAGTCCATTATATCATGCCATTTAAAAAAATCACAAGGGCTTTTCGCTGTGTTGTGGAGAAGGCAGACCACAGACTATCTATAACTTCATCGTGCTACGCGACAGCAGGAGCATTTCCTTCAAATGAGAGGGACACCTCCTGATTCTTTACATTTTACTGGCATTTTAAGGCATTCTTTGGCCCACAGATAATTTTCATTAAAAGTACCAGTTAATTACCAGAGTGCTTCTTAACCTTGACAAAAGATAAAAAGCATTTCTGTGACAGCAGATAGCAGTGTGTCCTTTCAGTTAACTGACTGACCTTTTTATTGGTGAAGGTGCGATAATTTTAGTTGTTCCTTCATTTTCTCCATTTTCCATATTTGCAGTTACCCGATTCATGCTGTTTGATCCTAGTAGCAAAGTAGAGGAAAGAAAGAGAGTGGAGAAGAAAAAAAAAAAGGAGGCAGTGGTCAGAAAAACACAAAAGAAACAGAAAAAACATTTCTTAATGTAAACTTAGGGACATCATGGCACACTGTATTGGTAAAATATAATTCTAAATACATAATGAATTGCTCAATAAATCTGAGATAATATTTCCTGAAATGTACTAAACCCTGAACATAACAATGTCCAAGAGGTCTAGGTTATGGCATCATTTTAAAATAGGACATTTTGAGACTTCAGTGTTTACAAAGTTCCCACATCACCGATATTCTTTAAACCGTTAAATAAGAATCTAAGATATTTAGTACTATTATACTGGAATGTAAGCCATTCCAATCGGTTTTTGACAACTATGTTGTGAAAAAATTACTGTTTCTTGGCACGCCATTGACAACCCTCATTTTCAATCAAACCTACCCCAAATATTTCAGACCTGAAAATACACCAACTCATAATGCAAATGGCAAAAACAGACTCATATAGATGTGATTTGTATCACTCACATTTAAAAAAAAAAACGTTTTCAAATGTGTTTTTTAATGTAAACATCCCTAAAAGGCTAAAACTAACTTTTTAAAAGCTGTTATTCCCCAGATTTGCACACATGCTAGATGGACCAGCAGAGGGCACCCCCAGTAGACACAACAACGGAAACTGTGATCAAATCCAGCACAGCAGCCAAGCCCATCCAGGAAATCTGGGTCCCACTCTTGGGAGAGAGGCTGATGAGCCCGCAGGGGTGAGAGGTACAGGCGCCGATGACGAGCCCCCTCCTCCGGGAGGACGGATGCCTGCAGTCCCTGTTCAGCTGTGTGGCAGGCAGCTGGGTCTTCCTCAGAAAGCCACCTTGTATGTCCACGGGTCAAGTCCTTCAATCCAAAGTACAATCACCGCTAACAGTTTTCAAGTTCTAAGGTAAGTCTGTAATACCAATAAGAGCTGATACTTACTGAGCACTTACTATGTGGTGGGTGCTGTCCCAAGTGAAAATCGCTCAGTTGTGTCCGGTTCTTTTGCGACCCCATGGACCCTCTGTCTTTGGGATTCTCCAGTCAAGAATACTGGAGTGGGTTGCCATTCCCTTCTCCAGGGATCAAACCCAGGTCTCCTGCATTGTAGGCAGATTCTTTACCATCTGAGCCACCAAGCTTTCCTAAGTACTTCTGGTCTATTTACTCGTATAATCCTCAAAATAATCCTCTACTATACTAAGATTTTTCCCATTTTAAAGACAAGAAGAACAGGAGTTTGCCAAGGTCCCACAGCTCATGAGCGAGGGCCCAGCTTTAAAACCCACCAGTCTGGCTCCTGAGAATTAGCTCAAAACCACCACAATGCACAGCCTTCCATGGCCACCTGTGCCTCATCCTCGGGAGCCAGTCTAAATTAAGGGTACACTGGGAGAAACAGACTCTTTGGAAGACAAGTGAAAAGAATGTCCAATGAGGAAAACATGTAATCGTCAACTAAGAGAAGAACTCTCTGTCAAGGGCAACCAACCTTGAGAGATAACAAGAGAAACGCGTGAGCACCCTGAAGTTGGCAATTCTCTCCAGGACACTGGGATGCAGCTTTGGCTACTCATTAGGAGTGATAAACATTAATGGATACACCTTAGACACAGAAAGCAAATAGGGGTTTCAAATAAGCGCTCCATAAACTATTATTATGAGCAGTTTGACATGGATTCAATACCTGAATTTTGTTCCAGTTTTGGAATCCTGAAGTGAAAAGGTGAACCTGAAGATACGTGGCATTAAACGTAAGCTCACATGGGAGCAACATTCAGAATTCAGGCATTTAGAGAAGAGTATGGTCGGATGAACGGGACACAACCAACTCCCCCTGAACAACTCCCAATGCTATCAGACACTGGAGTGGCCAGTCACTGTCTATTTTGCCATAACCCTTAATAAAAATCACAAGGGCATATTCCCAAAATTGCAGGCGCAGATTTATGGAGCTGCTTCTCAAAAGTGGGAACTCCGTGTGACATGGCCCTGAGACAGTGACAAGAGGGATTAATGCACTTGTGCCCCAGACAGCTGATGTGTCCCCATATCAATATTTTTTTATAGTTTTAAATACCTGTTTTTTAAATGCAGCATTGTTCTAAGCTGGTATTACTAATTTATAATATAAGGGAAATTCACACATCTTTATATATATATATATATATATATCCTATATATATAAGGAAATTCACAGGGCTGTCTCCCAGGCAGGGGGAAGATGGGGGCACAGCAGGAAACCAGCCCAAATGCCACTGGCAATAACAGCAGTGGAAGGAGCCGCGAGTGAAAGCAGGCTTCGCTTAAACTGAAGTCCTGTGCAGCTAGCTGGTGAATAAACCTGGGTTTGCTTCAAGTCTTGTCACTTTTGACTGAGCAGTCAGTCCCTTTTTGGTTTGGGGTTTTTTTTTTTTTTTTTTTTTTTTTTGGTGTTTTATTGTTTGTCTTTTGTTGTGGTTTGATTTTAAAATTTTCATTAGAGTATAGCTGATTTACAATGTTGTGTTACTTTCTGCTGTTCAGCAAAGTGAATCAGTTATACATACATACACCACTCTTTCTTAGATTCTTTTCTCATGTAGGTCATTACAGAGTACTGAGGAGAGTCCTTGTGCTACATGGTAGTTCCTTATTATTTATTTATTTTACACATAGTAGTGTGTATCTGTAAATCCCAATCTCCCAATTTATCTCAGTCTTCCTCTCCCTAGCCCTGGTAACCGTAATACTGCTGAGCAGTCTTTTCTTAGTCTAACACCCTTGGGGAAAGTGAGGCTGCTTGATCACTTTCACTGAGTCTCTTTGCCAAGCTTGCAAAAGCTTAATAAACAGGCAGGCCAAAAACTTAGGAATATTTTCAAATAGAAAATTTTCAAACTATATATGTATGTGTACTTCCTTAAAGAAACCAACATTTGGTTATTCACAATACCTAAGTCATAATTTTTGAGGTCAAGCATAGATCTATGGTTTTCTCAAAGAATTTCAGGGAAAAAAAATCACACACAAGCTCTCTAAGACAATGACTAACACAATAGGCAAATGTCTTCAAAATAAACTGCTTCACTGACAAGACTATTTTACTAACATAACAGTCATATAACACAGTCAAACACATAGTAACTAGATAGGGTAATCCAATTTAATTTATGGTTTTTTAATATTCAAAACAGCATACTACTAACCCCCAAAAAATCTATTTATATGCATTTCCCTCCTCTGTAAGTATGTGAACTGGACAAGCCTGAAGTGTAAAAAGCCTTACTAGGAAAACTAACTGTAAGAAAAAAAGCTACTTACAAGCCTTAACTTACAGGGAGATTTTCTTAAGTATCCATTCATGTAATATCCATACCTTAATTATAAATTACTCTTTTTATTCATGAATTTAGGGTTCTTTAAAAACTCTAAGTAGGCAATACTTATTAGCTTTATGTTAGTAAATACGCACTTGAAAGTAGTAACTATACTTTAAAAATACTGTATTTTAACCATTGTCCTAATTACGTCAAATGAGTGAGGTTTTTCTTTTTATCATACTATCATTTAAGAAGAAAGCTAAGCAATTAAATATTGCTTACTGAAATCTGCAAAGGTGAGAGAGATGGTTATGTATCCTTTAGGCTTACCGAGTTTCCATTTTGCTGACGTGCACTAACTGCTTTCCTTTTCAAAACTCTTCCTCCCCTCATTATCCTACCTTCCAGAACCAGCCCTCTTACATAAGCTCAGATTCTTGAACTACAGAGAAGTGGTGATCTGACAAACCAACTACACTAAAGGGCTCATGTCTTCATGTATTAACTGGTCACAAAACAGTTGCATTTTAAAGACAAAAAGAAGCCAAATATTAACTAAAATAATTAATTGATAACAACGGAATTTTAGGCATTGTTCCAGAAGAAATTTTGAGACTGGAGAAATTGTTTTCAACACTCTTTTTTCATTGTAAATTATAACAGACCACCAGAAAAGAATATAACATACATATGTGAACTGTTAAACAAATTATTATAAAGTGAACCACTATTAAACTACTTCTCATGTCAAGAAATAAAACATTAAGGGCAGTTTTCCTTCACTATACAAATCACTCCATGTGGGGCAACTCTTTCTTTTAGAGAAGGGCAAACAGTTGTTTTCCATCTAAAATATCCAGAAACACAAATGGCCACATATGTATTTCAAAAACTATTTATAATACACACAATAAAATTACTAATAAAAGTGAATAAGGCCTCAAACTCTTAATAAAATGAAGGGTGTATCACTGAGGCCCCGTGGTTTCCAGCACAGTGTTTTATACATGGTGAGTATTCAGTGACGGTCTGTTATTATAGAGCATGTCTTTCTGTTTCTGCTATTTTTTTCCCACTAGAAGGGAAAATTGAGGATAGTAATGTTAGGTTTAAAAAGTGTCAAAACAAAGACAAAAAAAAATCTGGATGTGGCAGGATGGAAAATGCAGGAGACGAGACGACACGCAGCCATACCCTACAAGCCTGGGCTACTTCTCAGGGCTTTACCGCAGCCTTCCACTATAGCATGCTACTCTTTTCTAGTCTTTTAAAAGAAAGCAGCAGTTGACCTACAACAAAAGTCAGTTATCCACATATGATTACCAAGGCTCCTAAGTAAATCTGTATTTTGTTTTACGTAACATATTAAGTCTAGCAAGGTCATTTAGAATTAGAAGCATCCAGTTCAACTTACATATCATTCACATAAAAAGACAAAGGCCTGGGACTTCCCTGGAAGTCAAGTGTTTAAGACTCTGTCGTTCCACTGCAGGGGGCATGGGTTCCATTCCTGGTCAGGGAACTGAGATCCCGCATGCCACATGGTGTGGTAACCCCCCTCCCCCAAAAGCCCAAGGGTTTTACTCATGAGACTTGGTCACAGGAAGAAGAATAAGTTTATGAGGAGACTGCTACAGTTTATTAAGGAGCCAAATCTAGCTCATGATCTGTGACTGTTTTGTCTCTGGGCTGTTAAACGCTACAGTGTGGCATGGGCCCACACGATTCCCTACGGGCCAGGCAGCACTGCAGCCCACTGTTCGGCGTTCCATGGGCTCATCTGTTCATCCTTTAACACCCCACATGCAAATGATTTCATCCCGTGTGCAGCGGACCATGACCACGCTATTGTGCAGTCTGGCTCTGTTCACAGTTCAGTGCCCTCATCTTAAGCGACCCTCGCCTTCCATGCAGGAAGAGCAGCCGTCAGAAACAGAACCAACGTTCGCAGGGTCTGTTTAGCTGTTTGATCTGGGGGAGATTCTTAAAAGTCACCCTGTGATGTCCAGATTTCAAGATGAGGTACTGAATTCACATGGGGATGCTCAATTACAAAAACACTTTATATGTAAATAGTATTATGAGTCTCACAAGGTCCCTCATAGCTCAGTCGATAAAGAATCTGCTTGCAATACAGGAGACCTGAGTTCGATCCCTGGGTTGGGAAGATACCCTGGAGAAGGAAATGGCAACCCACTCCAGTATTCTTGTCTGGAGAATCCCATGGACAGAGGAGCCTGACAGGCTACTGTCCATGAGGTCACAAGAGTCGGACACGACTTAGCGACTAAACCACCACCACCAAAGTTCATAGCTCAATTTGATAACTGCCAAACTTAGTTTAAATGTCTGATGTTACTTAGATGTTGCCACTGCTTTGAATTTAGAGTGGGCATGGAGGATGAACTCAGAATGAATTCTTAATTCTTAATTTATGAATTAAGAATCTCAGTAACTGGAAATATATTTTAACTCTAGTTCTCACACTGATAGTATAAAATCACCTTGCTTTGGTTTTTGAACTTTATAAACTGGGTACTACGGGTAAAAATGGCAGATGACAGAACAACTTGGCAAAATATATTTTTCTAACATCACAAATTACAAACAGTAAAATGGCCATGGAAACTTTATATATATATATATTTTTTTCCTATCATCAGGAAAGGTTTTATATTTGCCAAAACTGATATTCATTAAATTATGTACAATGCAATTAAATTTCAAAACACATGATTTGGAAAATAAAAAGTATTTCAGTGTACAGTGGCTAATTCTTTAAAGTTCAAATGCCTGACCTCAGCCCATTCATCCCAAAGAGGCAGCCAGACCCCTGCCTTTATGTTTCTGCATTCAAAAGTCCTAAGGGTGGTATTTAAATACAGTTACCTCTTTACAACAAACATACAGACTTTTAAGACTGATTTTGCTACATGTCAACTGCAAGATCAAACAAAGCATTCTGCTAGAAAGCTGGAGGGTAGATAATAAAGAGTGGGTGTGGATGAGAAAGCTGCTGGGAAAATACGTCTGTGCAGGAAAGATCCCTCCCCTGGCTGGTCTGCTCCCAGTCTCTCCCTCCCTGACCCAGCGCGCTCCTGGACCCCTCTGCTTCCCTCGTGACCAACACGGTCAGCTTGGGAGAGGGAGAGACGAAGGCATTTCATCCTCTGCCCGAGCTACCAAGGCACACACACCAAGAGGTGGGCACCAACATCCTTCTTTGTAGGTCAGAATACTGCTTCAAAACCCAAACAGGCACGTCCGAGCATCTGTTTTCTCCTTAGGCCCTCAGAGTAGAACAAAGGGGCTGTACTATCTGGAGGACCTGTGATCCACACCTGTGTATGCTGGGGGGGCTGCCAGCCACGCTAACAGCAGAGGGGTGCCTATCTCTCCTCTCAGCCGTCCCAGGGCCAGTGCCGACACGGCTCTGTGAATGGTTGTCTGGAAGCAAGAGGTGTGGCAAAGCTCTTAGTCTCCAAGTTTTTCTTCCTGGGATATGAGAGCACAGTATGACGGAGGAGAACTGAATAAATGCTCACATCCTATCCGGGCGCTGCTCTCCCACTCCCCCTCCCCGGCGGCCACCAGCTCCCCACCCCCGCCCCCCCACCAGCAGGGCCACACGGTTTAGAGCAAACCTTCTCCAGCCATCTTTTCTCAGGCCCCTCATTTATGCTCAGTTGGTCTAGGGCAGGTGAACAGTTCCACACCAGACACAAAGTTGGTTCTGTTCCAGAGGAGTGTGCTGCTGCTCCTGCTGCTGCCAAGTCGCTTCACTCGTGTCCGACTCTGTGTGACCCCACAGACGGCAGCCCACCAGGCTCCCCCGTCCCTGGGATTCTCCAGGCAAGAACACTGGAGTGGGTTGCCATTTCCTTCTCCAATGCATCAAAGTGAAAAGTGAAAGTGAAGTCGCTCAGTCGTGTGCGACTCCTAGAGACCCCATGGACTGCAGCCCACCAGGCTCCTCCGTCCATGGGATTTTCCAGGCAAGAGTACTGCAGTGGGGTGCCATTGCCTTCCCCAGAAGAGTGTGCTAGACCACTGCTTTAGAGGTTTTATTTGATGTCATTACAGTGGTATATAAAGGGTGTTTGTGCTCAGTCACTTCTGACTCCTTGTAAGCCCATAGACTATAGCCCGCCAGGTTCTTCTATCCATGGAGTTTGCCAGGCAAGAATACTGGAGTGGGTTGCCATTTCCTATCCCAGGGGATCTTCCCAACCCAGGGATCGAACCTGCATCCCCTGTGTCTCATGCATTGACAGGCAGATTCTTTACAACTGTGCCACTTGGGAAGCCCCATATAAAGTATATACAAACACAAAATACGTATAATTGTATGTAAAGATCACTTTTAAAAGGTTTATTTTGCTAAGGCAAAATTGAGAACATTTTCGGTTTGTCTGGTTTTTCCATAGTTGAGCTCATATCTAGGAGGCCTTAACTCAGTGTTCTTCAAACTTTTTACACAAGTACTCACTAAAAGAATTTGGAAAATGATTCACTCAGAGCATGTTTTTAAGATGGTATCTAACATTTTGCATCAGAAGCTTAAAGAGTATCAAAAGGATGTCATTTGCAACATATAGTAAATACCGACATTTTAAAATGTAACTGTTTTTACTTATACTTATGTCTGATTCATGTTGATGTATGACAGAAACTAACACAATATTAAATTAAAATAAACAATGTTTTAAAAGTTTTTAATAAAAAGATGTAACTTTTGAGTCTCTTTATTCACAGAGAACAGACTGGTGGTTGCCAACGGGGAGGGGTCTGGGGAGGTATGAAGTAGGCGAGGTTAAGGTTAGCAGATGCAAACTTGAAGACATATAATGAGTAAACAACGTCCTATTGTATAGCAGAGAACAGTATTAAATATCCTATGATAAACTATTATGGAAAAGAATATTTTTAAAAAGAACACACACACAGAACTGAATCACTTTGCTATAAGTAGAGATTAACACAACATTGTGAATCAATAGTACTTCATAAAAAATATTAAACAAAAAATTAATTAAATGAAATTGTTTCATGACTCTCTTAAATATATCCAGTGTAATAAAATACCATTGAACTTTGATATCCACAGTCATTCATTTTAAAAATACATGAAATGACCTAGAGGGGTGGATGGGGTGTAGAAGGAGGGGATATGTGTGTGTGTGTGTTACAGCTGATTCACATCGTTGCACAACAGAAACTAACAGTGCACTGCAAATTAATCATACTCCAATTAAAAAAATATTTTTGATTACAAAAATAAGCAAACAAAAATACATGAAATGAGCTTATCAGTTGAAAATTTCACAGCAATCTTTTATTCTCCTTATAGTTGCAATTCAATTTCATCTCCTCTGCAAAAATATATCTCAAAGTAATGTTTTATGCTTGAAAGTATTTATTCATCACTATATCTTATTTTTATGACAGAAAAATTGAAATAAAGTAAAAGATTTCCCATGACCATAAAGCTTGACATGGTAAATATTTTTTCTAAACCAAGTTATCATTACAATTACTAACAGCATGCTATACCACATCAATGATGATAAGTAATTATTAAATGTAAAAAGTAAGTTTTTATTGAAAAGTAATTCTTAATAAGATAAACAGGATAGTCTTGTTTTCTCCATGATTAACCTGGATCATACCCATTCAAGAATATTATTTTGTGCTAAAATAAAACAGTTTAGCAACAATTCTAGTCTTATTTTTATTTCAATAGATTTTCTTGTTCACATTAAGTAGAGGTTTATATTATTCTGTTAAGTACTGTCGTAAGGACATCACCAGTGTCCCAAAGAACTTCCAAGTTACATGTAAACCTATAACTCTACAAGTAGTGATATGTTATCTAAAAGTATTTCAAATTCTCTATTAGATGGCAAATCAATTGGGTCCTTCATCAATTCTGCGGAAACTCAAAGTGAGAAAATGACATACAAGGATGTGTCACTGGATAATCAAGGTCACTTTACTTTTCCAACATCAGCCCAGGAGGTTGAACATTTAAACACAAAACAGTATAACAGATTCTGAGTGGGAAAAATGACTACTTTTCTTTTGGAAAACGGGAAAAAGTCCATTGGGAAGGGGCAAGCCTATTATCACAGGCAGGCTCCTTCCAGGAAAGAGAATCTGGAAATTTAGTCTATCAAAACGTCCTGGGTCTACAGAACCCTGAGAAAACCCTCCAGCATCCCCTCCTAGTCAGGAGCTGAAATCTTCTGTCCCAGGCCACCAGTCCTTCAGAATTTGCGTCCTTCATAACAGCATCATAGACCAGACCTTTAGTCATAAGCAAACTATCTTCCTGGACACTTACAACAGAAAGTGCTCCACTCCACAACGTGCCTGATTTTGGTATGTCTTTTACCTCTTTGGTCTGACAAAGTGGTTAAGCATACAAGTCTTACAAACTCAGATTCATTTCTAGCTATGCCAATTAGCCCACTGTGTGATCTTTGACAACGTATCAAATTTCTTTGCATCTCAGTTTTCTCATCTATAAAATGGAGATATAGCAAACTTCTTATATAGTGGATATGAGTATTACATTAGATAATTTCTCAGTTCAGTTCAGTTCAGTCATATCTACCTGGGTAGCATCAGAACAAACAGCTTAAGGGCTCAGCCCCATAAGACTGCCCCCGTCTTTATTTGTAATTGGAGGATAATTGCTTTACAATGTTGCATTGGTTTCTGTCTTATATCAGCACGAATCAGCCACAGGTATAACGTCTGTCTCCTCCCTCTTGAACCTCCTTCCCACCTCCCATCCCAGCCCACCCCGCCAGGTTGTCACAGAGGACCAGGTTGAGTTGTCTGTGTTATATAGCAAATTCCCACTGCGTACCCACTTTACATACGGTAATGCATATGCAGCTCTGCGGAGCAGGAGCGGCTGTGAGGAGATACCCCACCTCCAAGGGCAAAGGAGAAGCCCCCGCACGACGGTAGGAGGGGCGGAATCACGTTTAGAATCAAACCCCATACCCAACAGAGACTCTCAGGGGGCTCAAACAAACTTTATGTGCACCAGGACCCAGAGACCCCACAGAGACGGAGACAGAACTGTGTCTGGGTGTCTCCTGTCAACTACGGGTCAGCAGTGGGCTGCTGCAGAGGCAGGGGCTCTGAGGGCAGCAGACCTGAGCATGGCATAAGCCGTCTTGGAGGAGGTCGCCATTAACCCAACATAGAGCTGCCAGAACTCACACAGGACCCGGGAAACAGACTCTGGGAGGGCACAAACAGAACCTTGTGTGCACTGGGACCCAGGAGAAAGGAGCAGTGACCCCACTAGAGACTGACCCAGACTTGCCTGGGAGTGTCCAGGAGTCTCTGGCAGAGGCAGGGGTCGGCGGTGGCCTGCTGCAGGGTCAGGGACACTGGGTGTAGCAGTGCATGCATGCGACCTTTTGAGGCAGGTCGCCATTATCTTCACTACCTCCACCACAGTTTGGCCCCAGGTAATTAACAGGGAGGAAACAGCCCTGCTTCAACAGAAAACTGGATTAAAGATTTACTGAGCAAGTGAGTGAGTGCAGTTGCTCAGTGATGTCTGACTCTTTGCGACCCCATGGACTGTAGCCTACCAGGCTCCTCCGTCCATGGGATTTTCTAGGCAAGAATACTGGAGTAGGTTGCCATTTTCTTCTCCAGGAGATACTCCCGACCCAGGGATTGGACCCGGGTCTCCCGCACTGTAGGCAGACACTTTACCTTCTGAGCCACCAGAAGCCCTGCCTATCAGAACAAGGCCCAGTTTCCCCCCGCCCCCCCGTCAGTCTCTCCCATCAGGAAGCTTCCATAAGCCTCTTATCCTTCTCCATGAATCAAGGTCCATGAATCAAGGCAAACTGGAAGTGGTCAAACAGGAGATGACAAGAGTAAACATCGACATTTTAGGAATCAGCGAACTAAAATGGACTGAACGGGTGAATTTAACTCAGATGACCATTATATCTAACACTGTGGGCAAGAATCCCTTGGAAGAAATGGAGTAACCATCATAGTCAACAAAAGAGTCCAAAATGCAGTACTTGGATGTAATCTCAAAAGCGACAGAATGATCTCTGTTCGTTTCCAAGGCAAACCATTCGATATCACAGTAATCCAAGTCTATGCCCCGACCAATAATGCTGAAGAAGCTGAAGCTGAACAGTTCTATGAAGACCTACAAGACCTTCTAGAACTAACATCCAAAAAGGATGTCCTTTTCATTATACAGGACTGGAATCCAAAAGTAGGAAGTCAAGAAACACCTGGAGTAACAGGCAAATTTGGCCTTGGAGTACGGAATGAAGCAGGACAAAGTCTAATAAAATTCTGCCAAGAGAATGCACTGATCATAGCAAACACCCTCTTCCAACAACACAAGAGAAGACTCTACACATGGACATCACCAGACGTCAATACCAAAATCAGACTGATTATATTCTTTGCAGGCAAAGATGAAGAAGCTCTATACAGTCAGCAAAAACAAGACCGGGAGCTGACTGGCTCAGATCATGAACTCCATTATTGCCAAATTCAGACTTAAATTGAAGAAAGTAGGGAAAATCACTAGACCATTCAGGTATGACATAAATCAAATCCCTTACAATTATACAGTGGAAGTGACAAATAGATTCAAGGCCATATACTGTCACCCTGCTTATTTAAGTTATATGCAGAGTATATCATGAGAAATGCTGGACTGGATGAAATATCAATAACCTCAGATATGCAGATGACACCATCCTTATGGCAGAAAGCAAAGAAGAACTAAAGAGCCTTTTGATGAAAGTGAAAGAGGAAAGTGAAAATGTTGGCTTAAAACTCAACATTCAGAAAACTAAGATTATGGCATCTGGTCCCATCACTTCATGGCAAATAGATGGAGAAACAGTAGAAACAGTGAGACTTTCTTTTCTTGGGCTCCAAAACTCACTGAAGATGGTGATTGCAGCCATGAGATTAAAAGATGCTTGCTCCTTGGAAGGAAAGTTATGACCAACCAAGACAGCATATTAAAAAGCAGAGACATTACTTTGCCAACAAAGGTCCGTCTAGTCAAGGCTATGGTTCTTCCAGTGGTCATGTATGGATGCGAGAGTTGAACTATAAAGAAAGCTGAGCGCCAAAGAATTGAAGATTTTGAACTGTGGTGTTAGAGAAGACTCTTGAGGGTCCCTTGGACTGCAAGGAGATCCAACCAGTCCATCCTAAAGGAGATCAGTCCTGAAAATTCATTGGAAGGACTGATGCTGAAGCTCAAACTCCAATCCTTTGGCCACCTGATGCGAAGAGCTGACTCCTTGCAAAAGACCCTGATGCTGGGAAAGACTGAGGGCAGGAGGAGAAGGGGATGACAGAGGATGAGACGGTTGGATGGCATCACTGACTCAATGGACATGAGTTTGAGTAAACTGCGGGAGTTGGTGATGGACAGGGAGGCCTGGCGTGCTGCAGTCCATGGGGTCGCAGAGTCGTACACGACTGAGCGACTCAACTGAACTGAACTGAATGCATGTGTTTCGATGCTACTCTATTTGTCCTACTCTCTCTTTCTCCTGCTGTGTCCACAAGTCTGTTCTCCATGTCTGTGTCTCTATTGCTGCCCTGCGCATAGGTTAGTCAGTACCATCTTTCTAAATTCCATATATATGTGTTACTATGCAGAATTTGTGTTTCTTCTTCTGACTTACTTCACTCTGTATAACAGGCTCTAGGTTCTTGCCTCCACTTTAGATGCCTGTTGCAAGTCCAGGTAGTCACCTGTGCTTCTAACCAACAGGCTACCAATCAGAGACTCCCAAGACCCCCTTCTAAAATTAATCTCCTAAATTAGCTAACAGAACTCAGACCTCAGTTACTTACTAGATTCCTGATGTGTTACATGTAAAAGGATGTAACTCAAAAACAGTCAGATGAAGAGAGGCACAGGGCAAAGATACATGGAAAGAGACAGAGACCTTCCATGCTGAAAGTACACCACTCTTCCCACTTCTACATCTATATGTTCACCAACCCCTCAGAACCCTATCCTTTCTAGGTTTGGGAGGCTTCATTAATAGGCATGATTGATGAAATTACTGGCCATGGGGGATTGATTCAACCTCCAGTGTCTCTCCCCTCCCGAGACATCACCAGATGAGACAGAAGTTTCTGACCCTCTGTTCACGTTTAGTTCCCCTGGCAGTTAGCACCCCTCCTTGTCTGGGGCTTCCCAGAAGTCATCTCATCACCATAAACTCAGACGTGGTGAAAAGGGGCTTGTTATGAGTAACGAATGACGCTCCTTTCACGTTTAAAGTTCTTATCACTTAGCAAATTCCAAGTGTTTAAGGAGCTCTGTGCCAGAAATGGGGAAATGATTAATTTCCCATCATTTGGAAGGCCAAATGATTAATTATTATTAATTACAACATCACAAGTCTTACGACAAACAAGTGTTCAATTAATTCTTGTTGAATGAGAAAGTAAAGGGAACAAAAATGTCATTTATGGTAACTCACTAAAGCTATGCTATTTAACTGGAATATACAGTATACCTTTAGCCTTGGTTGCTTTTTTAATTTTGATAGCTATGCATGGAATGCTAAACACTCCCAGAAAGAGTGGAAACATTAACTTTTTAGAGAAAATCTAACCAGTCTTCCATATAGTAAGACATTTTTTACAGAATGAAAATAAACATTAGCTTCAAGGCAGAATAGAAAAGGGTGTCAACAAGGGAAGACAACCTTGAACAAACATACCCCAGACTCTGGGACCTAATGTTCCTTGCAATTAACACAGTTACTGTCATTTCCCCTCTTTGCTAGGTAAAATGTCCCAAAGAACTTAAATATTTTCTGTAAACAACTTGATGATATAAAAAACAAAATGATTTGCTGCTACTCTATAAATGTACTATCTTCAAAAATACCTGCTGAAACAGCAGATCTAGTGAAGTAAAGAAATCTCACACAATAGTGGAAAAATAGAGGACATATACTTATTTTCAAAATACTTTTCACTTTTTTGTTTTCCATTTACTTTCCAAGGATGTGCCTTTATATTCTAAAAACTTCAGTTCAAATTCTGCTGCTGCTCTTACTATCTGTGTAACTCTGAATAAGTGTTCAATGTTTTTGAGCTACAGTTTCCTTATGTGTAAGATGAGGGTAACACCTACCTTCCTCACAGCTTTTTACCAAAAGAATTGCTTCACTTCATGGACAATGAGATGAAAGCTCAGCCATGCTGAATGATGTGTTACAAGTCACAGTCAAGTTAGACCAGGAATTCAAATCTACTCAAATCAGATACATTTTTTTTTCCTGCCACTGTCCCACATGCCTTCTCAATGCAAAGGCTTATATCATCAGTTGCAGGAATTCTTATGGTGAAGAGAAAGTGGGCTCACAGATTTGGACCACCCCCCAATAGATGACCTAATTCTGACTTACCAGTTTGAAGGAGGAAAGTCATAGTCACACTTTCTCTAAAATAAAGTTAACACTCCCCTAAATTTTCTAGAAATCATCTCCAAAACTACCCACATAGTTGTTACACTCTGGGTTAGAACGCCTTTTCTAATTTCCTTAAATGAGAATTTTTACTAATGTCTTCCCTTCCTGTCTTCAGCTGACCTAGAGAGGACAAACATGCAAAAATTCACAATGCCTATTAAGTGCCCAGTAGGTGTGAGAGCTATTTTTATCAATTTTATCAATCTTTTCCCAGACAGTGCCTACTGATTCTCATCCAGATAACCTCCAGGTTCCAGAACTTGCTACAGTTGCAAATCATTTCACCTCTTCGGGCCTCAGTTTCCTTGCCTACAACACAAGTGACTATTCTCTATTTCATCTAATCCAGAAACATATGTGGGTCCTACATAAGTCTTCCTCCTTTGACTTGATGATCTACAGTGCAATTTCCTATACTTTAAGGCTTACATTTATTTTTTTTTTTCATTTAGTTTTATTAGTTGGAGGCTAATTACTTTACAATATTGTAGTGGGTAAGGCTTACATTTAAATGCACAGCTATAAGCATGTCTAGTGCCTTTGCCTTGAAGACCTGGGCTGTATCTGTTACAGCACAGTAGTAATCCTAACATTTGAACTTGGATGATCCATCTTGTACTGTTCTATTACATCTTTCATAAATTATCATGCATGCATCCTAGCACAATAGTGTCCTCATCTGAGCTTTTCAAGAATCTATCTGTTGGAAACTTGAATGGACATTTGAAATTACTGTGAACTTAAGACACTCATGACAATTATCTGAAGGGCTTTTTTCAAATACAACATGGTAAAAATGCAAATACTATTAAAGAACAGAGTAAACATATCTGTCTCCCATTTCTGATTTTCTATTTTTGATCGTATTTTTATGTAATGGGAGTGTATTGCCTGCTGCTACCCACTACCCCTGCCCTTTTTTTCCCCCCTTGCTTATTCTGTATCTTGGAAATCATTTCATATCGATGCCAATTTATCACTTTCTTTTTTGTTCCCTCTCCACAGTGACCTGGTTCATATCCAGCTCTGGGGTGCTGGACAAGTCCTTGCCTCTGACTTTTGACCTGTACACTGTGAGTCAGAGCATCTTCTAAAAGAAATGAGGGCAATACTACTTGCAGGGTGCCCAGTACACTGCAGGGCATGCAGTGATGCTCAATGACTATTAGTTATTAACAATCCTCTGCCTGGGGAGCTCCTCAGGGGATCTGACCTTTTCCAGCAGACGTGGAGGGACTACAGAGTCGGCCAACACAAATTCAAATCCTGCCCTCAGATTTCTTCTAAAAGACAGATGGTATTTCCCAGGGGTACACATCTATTATTTTATCAGGTCAGTGCCCTACTAGTGGACATTGGGTAGCTCCCAGTCTCTCGTGACGACAAACGTGGCCACGGGCCTGCTCATACGGCAGAAGCAAGGCTGCTGCTCACCTAACAACATGTTGAGGCTGTGACCTGACTTATGAAATCACAGATCCACAGCCGTGGCTGCTACTTCCTCTTCACTCACCAACGCTGACTCCCTCTCCGAGCCCTTTCAGCTTCGCCCTTTATCTTCTGTTTCCATTGTCGGCTCAATGTGAAAAATGCACTTGGGTAGGCCTAGTGCCTAATCACCGCAAGTAGGGAAAACCACCTTACACAGAGGATGAAATGATTAACTATGTGAACCTTAAAAACAGCATACAATCTCATTACTATGGATTCACTGTAAGGAGTTTGTTATTCTCAACTCACAGCCATAGACTATCCAGGGGGTTAGACAGCCTGGAGAACGGTGAGCATGGAGTAGGGGCTAAAAATAAGTGGAGAAAAATGATTACTCTGAGGAGTAGGAACAGGGTAAGTAGGACAACCCCCAGCTCTGGGCTCCTAATACTGCCTGACAACAGCTGCCCTTGGGTGCCCAGAGGTCTTTGGGCAGGCAGGGGAAGAAGGAAGCAATATATTTGCCCCCAAAGGGAGCACTTTGACCTGCCCACTTCCTTCATATTGTTTATACCTAATCTTCCAGAATAAATTGGTGCCAATCCAGTGGTAACCAGTTTCTTTCTGAAGCCCATTCATTGAACTTCAATGACTCTGTCCACACATCACTCCCAAAAGGCCACACCTCCTCCATATGATATTAACCTTTGTATGTGAAACTGATGCTATATGATAAATATAATTCAAAGACTGCCAGGTGGACTCACAGACTGGTCCCCACTATGTATAGAAAGACTGCTTTTGATTTAGGAGAAAGAAACTAAAGAGAAGTTTGAAAGAGAAACTAAAGAATGTGGAAAGCGCCCTTCCACATTCCCAACATGATGCTATGTCCCATGACAACAACCTGTGAGGCAGGAGCCTCACAACAACAACCTGTGAGGCAGGAGGTAACACCACTGGACCCACAAAGAAACTGAGGCTTAGGATGGTTAAGTGACTTCATAACATCACACAACTAGTCCAAGAATGACTGAGGCTGAACCCCGATTTACAAGATGGAGCTAAGTCTGATACACCAGTCTCTACTCACATAGCTGGCTTTTCGACTGCCTTAAAAAAAATTTTATTTTAAAATGTATTTTTGAAAAAAAAATAAAAATAAATAAAATATATTTTTGATCACCACAAGTCAAGCTGGGCTTCTGCTGCCCTCACATCTGGCACATGTCAACCAGAGCAAGGGCTCAATGAGTGATTATTACTTTCTTGACATTACCATTTCCCAGCAGCCCAGGGAGTTTTCCTGCACCAAAATGGTGAAAGTGTACTTCACTGTCACTCCTGCTCGGGGCTGCTCTCCTGCATTTCTCGGTCTCTCCTGCTCTGGCCTGCACCAGCTCAGGGCACCAGTAAGCGTCGGTCAGCTTCCCACATGCGAATCATTTGCTAGGGGCTTTAGAGCTGTGTGGCACCATCAACCCCTGGAGCTGGCCAACTCACCTACCAGCTACAAAGTGCTCCTGCGGGGAGTCATGGACTGTAGAAGCTGACTTAGGGACCCTATAGGAGATGCTGCAGAAACCACAGAGACCCCAGGGCAGGTGGGCCGGTCATTCATACCAACTCTGTCAATCAGGTTCCGAAGAGGCAGCCCTCAAGCCATAGTGGCCCTTTAGGAAGGTTTCATTTAGCACACAGAGACTTTCTTCAAAATGAAATTAATTGCCAATACTTAAAACTCTGGAAAGTTTCTATAAATACCCAAATTCCATGCTTCCCTTAAGACAGTGGAAGATTTGGCAACACTGAGTCCTCTTTCCTGCAAAGAAACACTGGCTTGGCCTGAGCAAGAGCTATCTGTTTCCAGACCGTCCTCACTCACAAGTCATTGTCATGATCCCTTTTGCATTGTGTCTGCAGAGACTTCCAGAATGCCAAAATGTCACCTGAACCGGCTTTTCAACTGCCTGAAGGACTACACTGCACCTATTCATTTCTCTGTTCATCAGTATGATATCCTTAAAAACTCAAAATGCTGCACCAGACAATCGCAGCATTGTTTATCCACTGTAAATGGTTTCACCCATTACTTTTCAAATAGCTAATTACGGATTATAGCTAAACATTCTGTCTTTACTGCCCTTCTTACAGCAGAAGCTCTTCTATGACATGAACCCACTTACGCGAGGTGCCAAGAACTTGTCAGAGAAAGGGCTGGACAAACATGCACTTCCTTCCTGCCATCTGGCCTCCTGCTTTACCCCGAACGCCTCTGCCGGGCAGATCTGCAGGAATGCTCTGGATGCCTGCCCTGGCGCTGAACTCCTCTGGGTGGGGCAGCAGGCAGGCCGGGTGCAGGGCTCTTGACTCTGGAATGCACTTCCTCATAGAGGTGCCAAGGCCTAATCTCAGTGGATTCTAACCACAATGGCTTTTGAGCTACCAGGGCATTTATTATTCCTGATCAAGAAATGAACAAACAGACTTTTTAAATTATCAGAGAACTCAGGTACCGGTTAAGAGGAATAGTGATTGAATCTGACTGAACTACTTTAACTTCAGAAGAAATAAAAGAATGTCTTCTACAGTTACAAGTCATAAAGCGTCTGCCTACAATGCGGGAGATCCAGGTTCAAAACCTGGGTCGGGAAGATCTCCTGGAGAAGGGAATGGCAACCCACTCCAGTATTCTTGCCCCACCCACCCCCCCAAAAAAGGGGCTCAAAGAAATTAATGATATAAACTAACAAAAAGCTAAAATTCCCTTTCTATCTTAACTTGTTTTTTAGTGCCTATAAATGTTAAATAAGAGGTGAGAATTTATGCCGATAACTCTTGGAACTGTAGTTCTAAAGTTTTATTTTAGAGAGAACACCAGAATTCAATTTATGAAAATTCATAGCTGGTCTTAAAGAGTTGTTTGTTTTTTTTTTAATCTATCTCCCCTTTAAACCACAGCTCCATTTTTGTGAAACACAGTACAATCTAATAAAATAAACGTTCTCTATGCTTTAAAATAAGCTTTCTACCATTTTAATTGTCAAATTTTTCAAATTAAAATTAAAGCAATTGTGACAAGAATTAAGGTAAAACTTTTGCTTTTCTTTGGTTAGTTAAAAGAATAATAATAATAAAAACCTACTGTTTTAAGCAATTGTTCCTTTCCTGCCCAGCCACCCATGAATGAGTCTCAGGAATAGGCAGCTTTGGAGGAGGAGGCAGCTCTGGAGCTGGGAGTATGGGAATCAGAAGCGACAGGCCTGGGAGAGCTGCCTGGAGCAGTAGAAAGGGCTTGGTGGGGAAGGAGGTGGACGCTGGAGGGCTGGGTGACCTAGTGACCTGCAGGCCACACCCTCACAGCAGCCTCCCCTCCACCCCTCTCAGCAGCAGAGCCTTAAAGGGCAGGCTTGACTCTCAGCATAGGAGGCTTCCACCTCACCCATGACTTCTCCCCTCTCTACACACAGGGACCCAGATTCACACAGAACTGCCCTGCTTCAAGGGACCTGGTAGATAGGATAAGGAGCAGAAAGTGACTGATAAACATGAAGACAAAAGCGACCTCTTCAAATGATCTGCTCCAAGTCCAAACCCCATCATGACCTTAGACACTGGGTCTCCACCAGCTGGGTTCAACTGAGGCTCAAAGCAGAGTACATTTGAATTAGAGGAGAAAGAATATACAACATTCAAAAACACATACAACAGCATTCTCCCTGCCCCCACAATAGTCTTCATTTGTGCATGACAGCAACTAAAGTTAACACTGCATCAATGGCATTGTTAAATGGTCCTTCTCCAGTCATGGTCTCAAGGGCAGGGTCACCCCTGGGTTCACAGAACACATCACAGTTTTGCAGCATACAGGCTTGAAAAGCAAAACTGATAGGTACATACAGTCAAAGTCTTAGTTTTTAAACACAGCATTGTATGGCTCTTTTTTTTTTTTTTTTTGAATGGGCTTCCCTTGTGGCTCGGCTGGTAAAGAATCCATCTGCAATGTGGGAGACCTGGGTTCGATCCCTGGGTTGGGAAAATCTCCTGGAGAAGGGAAAGGCTACCAACTCCAGTATTCTAGCCTGGAGAATTCCATGGACTGTATAGTCCATGGGGGTCGCAAAGAGTCGGACATGATTGAGTGACTTTCACTTTTTTTTTTTTTAATAAAAAGATACCACTGTTATAAAATTAGCATGAATACTTAGAGATATCACTTCAAAGATATTCACTTTAGTTATATTTATATTCTTCAAGTTTTGAAACAGCTTAAATATCCAAAAACTAAAGACTAGTTGAATAAATTATGTCATGTCTATGCATCTGTGTAGCAGAAAATCATAGCGACATTAAAATGGTGTTGTATCAAGAACACTTAAAACTTGTTAGAACATTTTCATGAAACAGTATTAAATAAAAAGTAGGTTGTAAAACACTTCTATATCATTTTTGCAGAAAAGATATACAAATGACCCGAAGGCTATATAAAATAGTGTCAGCACTAGCAGATGCTGAAGCTGGGGAAGACTGAAGCCAAAAGAAGAAGGGGGCAGCAGAGGATGAGATAGTTAGACGGCATCACTGACTCAATGGACATGAATTTGAGCAAACTCCAGGAGATAGTAGAGGACAAAGGAGACTGGTTTGCTACAGTCCATGGGGTCACAAAGATTCAGACATGACTTAGTGATTGAACATTCAGAGAATGGAACTGAATATGAAAGATTTTTTTTGAATGGGGAGGTTTGGAGGTTCCTAAATTTTCTAAAGTAAGCATGTACTTTTATAATAATAAAAGCATAACAAGTGCAACGTTTTATGAAGATGCTTGGCCTGATGTTGAGAGGCTGTCCTAGAGCACTCTGGGCTGTGCGTGGCCACCTCCTCAGCCCCCATCCCAGCTCAAGCTCCTCCTCAGTTGCTAAGTCCTGTCTGACTCTTGTGACCCCATGGAGCCTGACATGCTCCTCTATTCATGGGATTTCCCACACAAGAATACTGGAGTGGGTTGCCATTTCCTTCTCCAGGGGATCTTCCCAACCCAAGGATCAAACCCCGTCTCTGCTTGGCAGGCGGATCTTCACCACTGAGCCTGGGAAGCCCTCACCCTAGAAGGAATGTGTTTTAATGCAACACTACGGAGAAAGGGAGAAAACATGAGGCTCAACACAGATTCAGGCAGGTTTGTGAAAATTGCACTTGGCTGGATTCTACACAAGCCAGCAAAGAAACAAACAGACAAATCCTCTGTCCCTAAAATAATCAGCTTTTGGAATTTAGGCTTACAAGGAGAGACAGACAGACAAACAGAGTGCTGTACAGGCAGATATTTTTCTAAGAGCACAAGAGGAGAGGAAAAGGAGCAACCTGAGCAGGTTTGTGTAAAAAGCATGTGTGATTCCAGCATCTCAAGTGGAATGAAATGTTGATTTGACACAAGGAATGCTTTTGATATTCTCAGTTGGTCTCAGAATAATTTCATGAGGCCCGGTGTTTCAGAAATACAAGATGATCTGAAAGTTGCTTATCAATTATAGCACACCGCACTTGATCCAAAGGATTAATACTGATCAGATACAAAGATAATCACAAAATATTAAGATAAAGATATTAAATTTCAAGGCTAAAATTTCTGTCCTAAGTCACCTGCCTATTATGTAATCTTGGCTAAATTACCTTTATAATCTTAGTTTCCTCAACAGCTAAATGGGGATAATGATATTACTTATGTGGCACGGTGATCTATTGTAAAATTAAATCATGTCTAATTTTTGCCACTGTAGAAACATCAGAAAGAATTTAATTTCCGCTCAGCCCAGTGAGAGGAGGGGACCAACAATCAGATTTAATTTCACTCTAGAAACTCTAAATAAGTCAGGTGACATTCTCACAGCCAGCAGCAGTGGAGCAAACTTAAACATGTTCCTCATAGGCTTGGTACGAGGATTAAAAGAAACAACGGCTGTCATAATGCTTTGCCAGCTGTCATACAATGTTCAGACATTAATTACTGTTATTAAAAATTCCATTCATTTCATACAATATGGCAAAAAGGCCCAGGAGATCTGGGCTCTCATCCCAGCCTCACTCCTGTCTAGCTACTGGGACCAGTTCTTTCTCATCTATAAAATGGAAACACAGACTTTGCCATGCCCTCCCTTCCAGGATTACTGTGAGGCTCAAGTGAAATAATATATGTGAAAAGCCTGTGGAGAGTGTTAGACAAGGGTGATCTGTAAGAAACCATAAACCAAAGTCAGTACTATCACTTTATAGAATAAAATCTGTGAGCTCTGAGCATTGAACACAGGTTAAAACTGATGGATTAGGTGGCTTTATTAAGAAGTGGTGTGCATTAAAAACAAAAAAACTGAATAACCCAATGTACATCAACAGTAGAATGAATAAAGAAGTTGTCATACAACAGAAAACTCAATACAAGAAAAATGAATGCACTTTAAAAGAACACCCTCGATTTCATTTATATTATACTTTAAAAACAGGCAAAATAAACTACTTTGTTCAGAGAAGGCTACATAAGCAGTAAAAATATAGTGAAAAGTAGGGAAATAATTATCACAAAGTCAGATCGGGGTTTTTGCCAGTTGGGACAAGAGGAGATGGTGAGGATGTGATCAAGCAAATAGCAGGGACTTCTGGGGCTACAGAATAGGTTAAACTGTGTGCGTGTGTGCACGTGTACACATATATATACACATATGTGGGGATTCCCTGGTAGCTCAGCTGGTAAAGAATCCACCTGCAATGCAGGAGATCCCAGTTCTATTACTGGGTTGGGAAGATCTGCTGGAGAAGGGATAGGCTACCCACCCCAGTATTCTTGGGCTTCCCTGGTGGCTCAGCTGGTAAAGAGTCCACCTACAATGTGGGAGACCTGGGTTCAATCCCTGGGTTGCAAAGATCCCCTGGAGAAGGGAACGGCTACCCACTTCAGCATTCTGGCCTGGAGAATCCCACGGACTGTATAGCCCATGGGGTCACAAAGAGTCGGACACGACTGAGTGATTTTCAGTTTCACACACATGTGTATGTGTAATGCTCAGTCATATCCGACTCTTTGCGACCCCATGGACTGCAGCCTGCCAGGCCCCTCTGTCCATGGAATTTTCCAGGCTAGAATACTGGAATAGGTTGCTATTTCCTCCTCCAAGGGATCTTCCCGACCCAAGGACAGAACCCGCATCTCCGGAGTCTCCTGCATTGGCAGGTGGATTCTTGACCACTGAACTACCTGGGAAGCCCTCATACATACATACACATCTATGTTTACATGCATAGGTATGTATGTTTGTATATTTTATGCACTTTATTATACTGCACAATGAAACCAATGACGATAGAAAACCAACTGAATTGTTCACAGACTGTTACACCAGCAGTATGGTTTTAATGAATTTTGCTAAGACTTTGTTTTAATTCTAATCTCAGGTACACCAAACTAAGAAATCGCTCAGTTGTGATTTTATTAACCCCTTCAAAAAATGAATTATTTTGTATAGTCATTAAGCAAGTTACAGTGATTCAAATTGATTACCTGTCAGCTTATGAATAATTTCTGATTGCTTGGACATTTTCTGGGTCAAATTGAAAACTCTAGTGTTAACAGTTAAAACCTTTCAAGGCTACAGTCACCACTTAAGTATATGCCATACCAACAGCCTAAAAGGAAATGCAAGGTTACACTGATGAGTTGGGGGCTCTGTGACTTACCAGCTGGCTGTGTTTGTGCTATTCTCTTAGGGTAAGTCTTGCTTCGACTTCTTGACACATTCTGATCGGGCCGGGGAAGTTGAATAGAAAGATCTCGACTCATCTGTAGTGCTGTCCTGCCACTTGAAAATACAACATTTTGAGTAACACAGGTAAGACCACACAGCCACAAAATTAAAGCACAGCTCATAAAGAATATCTGCAGTGTATGGAGAGAAAGAAAAAAAAAAAAAAAACAGACTCACGTAGATTATACAGGACCTTCAAATGATTCTCATTGCAATGTTAAGCAAGGAAGTAACAAAGTCCAACAGGAAAGATTTAGGTGAGATACAAGCGCCAGCTAAAGAATGTCACCCATCATCTGGTTCTGCAAGAATGAAGCCACTAGCCACTAAAGTTGCTGACCGTCAACATACTCTGAAAGGGATTCAGGACAGAGACTGGGACTGAGGCACTCTGTGCTCCAGGAAAAAAATGGCAGAACAGGCCTTCAGATAGACGTTCTCAGGAGAATATTTTATGAACTCGATCTCTTGCATCTTCTCAAACCTAGAAAAGCACTACGATCATTAATGGAGACATCTGCTCCTCGTGACTAGCAGCAAGCTTCTACAGAGATGTGTGTTTGATCACACACATTCCCTTAGGGGCAGGTCCTCAGAGCTATCTGAAAGACCATCGCTCAGCCCCCAGTCTTCTCTCTACAAGCACCAAATAAAGCCTGACTCACAGCTCTCATGTTGCACTTTTTTTTCCCCTCAGCTGACATAAGGAAGATTTTTCAGAGAGAGAACCAAGAAAGAAAGAATTTATTAGAGGAGGAATCAGGTTTGGATTTAAGTAGAATGATGGGCTAGAAACTGAGGATGCGGATGTTGTCAGCTCTAGAACTAAATAATAAAACTGTGTTGGGTTCAAGTACTGAGGGCAAAGATTCTACATGAATCGACACGTCCTCGTGCTGTACTTATGAGGCAGGTCGGAGAGCCTCTCCCACTGGGGCACTTGGTGAGACCGTGCTCTGAGCCCTGTGACACAACCAGCCACTGATTCAGCCCACCCCACCTGTGCCAGCAAGTACCCAGAAGATTCAGAGCAGCCAGAATCCCCCAGCACAGCACTACTTCCTTAGGAGTCTATGAGGAGGCAACAGCGTGAGCTTTCCCTGGGGATAAACTAAACTTCTTAAGGAACCTTGTAATTTAATTTGCTGAATTTTAGTCAACATTCATTCTACTAAAAATTTATTCCACAGCTGTTGAATTTGAACCAATAAATGACTCTTGGATTTCAAGGAAAGTGTCATTTAGGTACAGAGAAAATGCATTTCTAAGTGACTACTTTGATTCACTATAAGAAGCACCATCTAATGGGAAAAAGTCTTTTAATGGCCTCAACCTATTTATCCTACATTTACAGGATACATGGCAACCCACTCCAGTGTTCTTGCCTGGAGAATCCCAGGGACGGCGGAGCCTGGTGGGCTGCTGTCTATGGGGTCGCCCAGAGTCGGACACGACTGAAGTGACTTAGCAGCAGAAGCACAGGATATATATTGGTCTCTCCCCAAAAGAGACCAAATGAGACTGAAAAAAGCCAAATTTACCTCCTACACACGTCTGTGAAAACTTCCCCTCCTTACTACCCCATTCATTTTTATAAGAAATAGAGGCCTGAAACATTCATAACAAGCAATTTCTCATCAGGCTAACTGGGGATGTGACTTACTATGTGGAGTGAAAATGAGTTTCTATCCATGAGTATATATACTCCACATTCAAGACTTCATGAAAACCAGGGGGAGGGCAGCAAGTTGAGGGGCAAAGAGTTAAGAGGTTTGCTTTCACTTGAAATTTAACTATATTTCCCTGCATAAATAGTGAAAATGTATTATATAGAAATCTAATAATGTTATTTGATAAGAAAAGTATCATTTATCAACTTTAATTTCGCTGTTGTTACATATTAATATATTGTTAATAAGAAGCTCTGGACAGTGGGTTCAAATTCCAGCTATGTCATATCCTAGCTCTCTGACCCCGGGAAACATTACTCAAACTCTCTGTATCTCAGCTTCCTTATTACTAAAGCAACAATAATACCAATGACGACTTTATAGGCTTATTATGAATGTTAAGTAGGAATGTTTCTAAATTTTCCAGAACAATGTCAATCACAAAAAATCACATAATTACTAACTAAATACAAGTAAATATATTTTTAAAAATTATTTGAGAACTTTCAACAGTTTTAGCTATTCTAAAGGTAGTACATAAGGTAATACAAATAGCAACATCTCTCCCCTGAAAATCTTTTCAAAATTCTGTATAGAGAGCAAAATTCCATTATTATAAATGATTTGGAGTCTGAAGATAAGATCTCCTTGCAACAGACTTAATCTAAGACTTGAATAGTCTGTACTTCATTGCATGGAGGAAAAAATATTTGCCCTAAAAACATAACCTAATGTGTGGACTACTGAGGCATTTGATAATGAGATTTTACTCTATTATTCAATTTTTCCTCACGGCTTGTCTCTCAGGAATAAAGGAGAAATGAGAAAATCATATCACAAGACTAATAAAACTGAAGTCCAGGGACAAAAGCTGACCTGGCAGAGGCTGCACAGGACCCAGGACTGGAATAAGCTTTCTACCCTCCAGCTGGCCAGGGTGGCACGGCCTGGCAGCTCAGGAGAAGGGACATTTACTTTAAAGCTACAAGCCTGGTTCAAAGCTCAGCTCTACCAGAAACGTGTGGTCTTCAGGAGGCTATTTCGTTAATCTAGAACCTCATTTTCCTCGTCTGTATTTCTATTGTTCATCTTATTTCCTAGCAGAAATACCCCTGTATGGTATTCTCAGTACTGCCTTGTAACAAAAAGCACTGGGCAAATGCAGATTTTCAGTGCTGGTACAAGCGTCCCTACATACCTGGTGGCTGTCCACAGTGACAGGACAGAGCTCTGTCCCCGTGCCACCCACGTGCCCGCCCCTCGCCCTGTGGCACACATACTCCCATTCCGTGCTGGGAGGCCCTGCCAGCAGCCTGCCTCAGTTCCAAAGTGAGGCTACAAACAGCCATTGGCTGGGTAGAGGCAAGAGAAGAAGACGCCTGGGCTCGAATCTCAACTCTGCTGCTCACTAGCTGAAGGGCTTTAGTCCAGTTACCTTAGACTGGGGGGGGGGGGGGGGGGCGGCGGGGGGGCGCTCAAATGTCTTGTCTACACAAACGAGGATAAGTCCCCTTGGACGGGTCACTGAGTGTATTGAATCAAGTAACACATGAAAGCACGTGACACAGTGCGTTCTCAGGAGAACTGGGTCTCTTTCATGCTTCAAAAACTGCAGCAAGAAGGCTATCAGGGCACTGGGGGGCGGGGGGGGGGGTGCCTCTCAGGTCTAAGTCTCATTTCTAGAGTGTAAGTTCCACACAACTCATTCATTCATCCAAACCAGGAGTCCTCTACAAACTTACAACAGGTAGAGGCAAGATTAGCTTTTAAGGGGCTCAGAGAAAGAGAGAGCAGTATATAACAAAATATTTAACCAAAGACTTAATCAATCTCTATTTCAGATTACTGGTATCTGATAATAAAGCAATAAACGACTTTGACTGTCAGATTTCAGCTCAATCTTTTCCCCAAAATTTAATTTTGAATTTCTGAAAGGATTGCCTGTCACATACCACTAAAATTAAGTTTTCCCCTCTAAAGTAATGACTAGTTTTTCTCAAAGATGTTGGAATCTCCTTGGTATTGTGCAAGCCCTAAGATGCAAAAGAGAAAGTAAAGACTAGAACTCTGTCTTTCTCTATCATACACTCCTACACACACACACCCCACTGTAAACACAGGTAGAGTTACACACATAGACAGCTACACTCACACACCACAGACACTGGTTATGCCGTTCACGATTCCCCATGCTCTGAAAGCCTACAGGGTAAAGGAAGGAGTTTCTGTTCCCAGAGTTCTCCCTTCATTCTAGGATGTCTCTAGAACATCTCAAAACAAAGGCACGAGCATACGGTGTTTTTTAAAGGTTGGCCGTTATTACTTTTGACAATTAACAGTCATGTACTGGTGACCACCCAGTAGTCAGAGACCCATCCCTGCCTAAGCCTGACTCTGGGTAGTGGGATGAAACAACCTTCTTCCAGGAAATGCATAATGTTGGTGGTTCCTACATACAGACACTGAGACTTGAATTTCATTAAGATTTATGAAGCAGTTAACACTGGCCACAAAATAAGAACAGATTTAGCAGAGCTTCCAATTTGCAAAGGTTACCTTTAATTATTTTTGTGGAAGAAATTATATTTAATATGCAAAATCCAATAACTTCCTAATAGTAATTCCCAGAGTGACAGCATTTGCATTTCAATAAATTTGAAAAATCAGGTGTGGTAAATTTGTGGAAACCAGCTACAGTGTATGTTAAACAGCATAATTACAATTTTGACATTGTGAATATTAAGACAGATGCTTTATCACTGGCTTCATTCAGTGACAAAGAGACAGGTGTACACATTCACTTGATAGCCCTTGAAATGTGTTATGTCCCAATGGGAAGAACAGCCCAAATACTGACTATCAGCTGTTTTCCTTAATATAGAAGTAAATACTCTCTCCTTAAATTCCTGTAATTATATCACTATCTAGGGAAAAACCTTGATAACTTAAAGTTTAAATTTTTAGATTTCAATAAATATTTTCCTACAAATACCAAGAACATCTATAATATAATACTACTTAAGTGTTAAGTCAGCAAATGAGAAAACATCCAAGTGAATATGTAAAGATTAATGCACTGAAGATTTAATATTAATCACTCCTTTATTGATTATCCCTGGTTTCAAAGCAAGATTTTTTTTTTAAAGTGGTTCGTAAAAGAAAGGAATTAAAATCTGGCATATCTTGCAAACACTTGACCCAGTTTGATTTTTAAATCTCCTAAGCATTTCACTTGGAGATGTCTCAAATGGACTGACAGAACAGTGTCCCGCCTCCCAAGTCCCATTTCTGCACCCTGCTTGGGTTTTAGAGGGCCTGGAACCATCTCACTGCCTGAATAATACTGTAGCTATCTTAAGGCAGAGGTGTTAGTTGCTCAGTCGTGTCCAACTCTTTGTCACCCCATGTAGCCCGCCAGTCTACAGTCTCTGTCCATGCGATTCTCCAGGCAAGAATGGGTTGCCATGCCCTCCTCCAGGGGAATCTTCCCAACCCAGGTATCGAACCCAGGTCTCCCACACTGCAGGCAGATTCTTTACATCTGAGCCACTAGGGAAGCCGAAGGCAAAGGTGGTGAAATCTTATTCTTTGTAGCTCTGGGCACCTATTATCCTGCCTTCGACATCACAGGCTCTCCAGTTAATAGAATGAATTGAAACAAAACAAATCTTTTTCAAAACATAGAAATTTTCCATTTTCACAAGCTCCTGCCTGGCTGCTTGACAATCGGGCTTTCCCTGCAATGTGCTAACAGTCTGACTAACCGGTGAAGGCACAGGCTCTGTCTGGAGTTAGACTGCCAGATAGTGAGCCCAAGTCAACACTTCCTGGCTGGTTTCTCTGAAAAGTGACTTGTCTCTGAGCCTCAGTTTCTTCACACAGTATGAGGATGACATCAGTAAGACTGCAGTGATTAAAGAAGCAATAAATGGGATACATTTAGCATAATACATGGCACTTGACACTGCTCCATAAAGTTAACATATACTTGTTAGCATTACTATATTGTAGGCATTATACTACAGAAAACATTTGACCCATGATACACAGATTGTATTTACAACAGAGAATCAACTGAATATCCTAAGGATGCCAATAAACTACTATTCAGAACATCTGCTTTGTTTCATAATCACAACATAATTGGCGATAACTGATAATTCGATCAAAATGAATTTCTGAAGATAGTAAGCTCTACTACATTCTAAAAACTCTATACTTAATCAAGCTAATGTACTCTTTAAATAATCATTAAACCTAGAAAATCATTTTTTGTCAAGAAAGTTTAATAAACTGTTATTGCCTATCAAAATCATTGGCATTGTGGAAAAAAATCAGAAAAAAATCAGATCACAAACTTTAATACGTATGCATGCATCTGGATGGTTAAATATACATTCATATACACATCCACACACCCCAGAGGAAAAAAATGCCATTTACCTATACCGGTGCTTATAACTCATGGATCCAAACTTGCTGAGTTTTCTTGACAATGAATTTGCTTCATTTTCTGGCATTCTAATGAATTTTTAAAAGAAAATTAGTAAAAGACTTACAAATATACTTATGTAACACTTGAGCAAAAACTACATAGAAATACGTAACAGTGCAATACTGCTTAACACATAGTTGAAATATTTTACTCGGTCTACATATTGGCAAAAAATAGTAATTGATCATTTCAAAGCTAAGTGTTGAAACAACAACCACATTCTAGTATTTTATACAGGTATAATATCAAAATACTCATACTTCCTGAAGACTATTAAATATATCATCACCCTTACAAGGAAGCTTTTGCTGTGAATAAATTTAATTTCTCTACTTAAATTCTCTTGGGAACTTTGTCACTATGTTCATCAACCCAAGCCAAGGTTCTCATGGCAGTTAATCATATCTAATGTCATGGTTCACTCTTCTTCGTACTTTCAACATACTTAGTTCAACTTTCAACATAGTTCAACGTACTTCGTACATTCAACACACAGCTCCAAGTGGAGTTTCTTGGCCCAGCCCCAGTGATGGAGAGGTAATGTCTCAGACGTTCTGGGCTACATCCCTTTCTGAATACAAACTCCTCAAAAGATGTGGATCATTTTATAATGCTACTCCTCTAGCATAGTATTATTTGGAAAAAAATGTTCTATGTAAATCAAAAAGGAAAAAGGGGAAGAATTAATCTAGTTTTAAATTTAAAAACCAAAAATAGTTTAATGTATAATATTACCTGATAAAATTTAATTTTATCTTTACACCATAAGAATGTGAAACAAACAGTAACCACACGACCCAGTGGTCAGGTCTCTACCTGCATCTTAAGTGACCTCCCAGGAGCACACAAGGTGGATGCCAGCTCCTCATTCATCACAACATCTGCCTCCCTTACAGGAGCCGTTTCCCCACGCTCCTGTCCTCTGAGCGCCGGGAAGGTCCCACGGCGCGGTCCCTTTCCTCTCTACTGTTTACACAGGTGACCTCATCCCTTTGGCTTATTGCCTACAAAATTTACATGACCAACCTTGGTCTTTTCTGTAAGCTTTGCATACCCAGCCACCCATTGCATATTTCCAGGCTAGGCATTTCAACTTTAGTGTGTCCACAGCAGAACACTTAACTCCCACCAATACCAAAGCTATCTTTTACAGAAATCTAAAAAGCAGTCATCCTTGATAAACAAGCAAAAAAATCTACATACATGTGCATGTAAAAAAGTTAATAAAAGAGAAACACTTCTAAATTTCTTCTAAGGATAGAATTCTTGTTATAAAAGCAAACACAATTTTCATTTATTTGGCAAAGGAACATACCTAAAAAATGTATGATATTCTACACTACACTTCCAAAGATGCTTGCAAGCAGTTTTACTTCGAGCTTCAAAAAAGAATGAGGTTTCACTGCACTAAGAGAGAAAAAAAATGAGAGAATATAAATTACAGACCATAACATTTTTCAGATGACAGCCACCTTCTAGGTGCCAAAAATTCAAGTAAGCAGAGAAATCATTGTTAACATATTAAAAAAAAAGAAAAAAGAACAATTATGTCTTGATAGAATTACAAGACGTAAGTTCCATGTAAATTTCCGCACCATCCCCTCTACTGCCTTTTCCTGCGTCACCCGTGCCCACGAGTGCCCAGCGGTGGCACGGGAGCACCGAGCGCTCTCTGCCAACAGTGTGTGCGCCAGCGCGGGGCAACACCGACCATGGAGACCAGCTCCCCAGAAGGAAGACACGCAGAGATCGGGTTCCCAACTGTATGTTCTCAGGGACGTACAGGCCACACTAAAATGACGGAATCTGAAGAGGGGCTGCGGGGAGGGGCGACACCATCACTGCAGTGTAATCTGGGCAACTTACTCCCTTTTGCATCAAACTACTGGGTGAAAGAAATTAAATGTCATGACAGATGTAAAGTGCCATATACTAGATATGCAATTAATTTTAACAATTATTTTAATCTGGTAGTTCCTTATCTATTTTATACATATACAATATCTATTTTATACTTATATATTTTAATACATAAGAAACAGAGGCAATATAGATGTAATTTGAATTATACAGGAAAATATACTATTTTTTTAAGTGACTTAATAGAAAACCAAGCAAAATACAGTATCCATACTAAAATAATAATAAACCACAAGCTCTGTGAAGTTACATAATTACTAATTTAGTTTCAAATAAAAATCAAACTCAAGTCACAAATGCAGAAATGCCCGTGGAATAAGGTTTCCATGGATTCATAAACACAAAATTGTCAATGCGGAGGAATAACTGAAATGATTCTTCCCCCTTCACACATCCTTTTAGCAAGGACAGAACATTTATATGCAGGAAATTTCTCCCAAGTCCATCTAGAATGAGGCTGCCCAATTTAGGAGTTTATTTGCAAAATGAAACAGTGTGATGGAAACAGAGCCAATCTATGCATGTTACAGCAAGACAACCTGCAATTCCAAACTTCGTGAGGTGGAGGGAGGAACTTAGGCAAGTCTAAGTTTCTGAGCTGGGTGCAGCAAAGTACTAAAACATAGCAAGTGGAAAGAACTGGGGATTTGGATGGCAAAGGAATGGACGATAGCTCACGCTATTTTGATTTTGAGGCGCCCATAGAATTGGGAACTCCACATGCCTGGTGGGCCAGTAAATATCAAGGGCAGGCTGAGGAGAGAGGTCGTGTCTCTGGTATAGGTGATTTTACCCGAGAATGTAAAACAGTCTGCTCAGGGAGAGAGCACAGATAATGATGCGATCACAATGAAGATGCTCATGAAGGTGGAGTGGGAAAGGTCAATATGGACCAGGAGGCAATGGTGTCAGAGAGGTTGGGGGAGAGGGCAAGTCTCAACTGACCCAGAAAGGTCACGGGGTTTGAAAAGAGGTCACTGCATTTTATGGGGAGAAATCTTCAGTGGCTTTCATGAAAGGAGTAAGGATTTAAAAAGTAGAGATGAGTAAGAAAAGGCAATGAATTCAGAATGTGTCTGCCTCAAAAGCAAAAGAAACCAGAGGGGAGGTGGTAAAGGGGCACAGAGGAATCACAGAAGCCCCTTGGAGGCAGCAGGGAGACCAAGCGTCCTGTCAGGAGATGGAGATGCTGAGAGGATTTTTCTTCTTTCACTTTTCCTTTTTAAATACATACACGTGGTAAAAACACCAAAAGTTACCAAAGTGGTTACACAACGAAAACTAAATCTCCCTTTCACCATTGTCCCCAATTCCCCTCCCCAAAGGCAACCACTATTAAGAGTTTCTTATATAACAGTCACTGGATTATCCAATATATAATGCACAGGTCATTAACTTTAAGATAATTTTTTCTGGCTGTGTATCAGGATAAATAAGATAAAGTCAGTACACGGGACTTCCCTGGTGGTCCACTGATTAAGACTCTGTGCTTCCACTGCAGGAGGCATGGGTTCTATGCCCAGTTGGGGAAGTAAGATGCAGCATGTCTTGTGGGAAAAAAAAAAAAAAAAAAGCCAGTATAAGACAGGTTCCCTCTGGTGGTTAGTCACCAAGTCGTGTCCAACTCTTGCAACCCTGTGGACTGTAGCCTGCCAGGCTCCTCAGTCCATGGAATTATCCAGGCAAGAATACTGGAGTGGGTTGCCATTTCCTTCTCCAGGGGATCTTCCCCACCCAGGGATCGAACCCAAGTCTCCTGCATTGCAGGCAGATTCTTTTCCAGCTGAGCTATCTGGGAAGCCCCAGGCTCCTCCTCCCTTGCCCCAACTACCACCTTCCTCAATATATCTCTCTGTCAGCAACTGAAGCACTAAGTGTATCAGATAGGACCAACATGCTGGGCATTGTCACTGACATGAAATGGTGGCTGCTGATGACTACTCTGTGACAGAGACACCTTCATGTTTTACCAAGAACATCCAAAAATAAGGTGGAATTGACATATTAAATCGAATTTTCACGAAGTGATTTAATTACATATATTACCTAGATTTCCAAAAATACAGGGGAAAAAAAAGCATTTAAACTTGAAAATAAAGTAAATCTCCTCAAACTTTTCTTGGACTGGTATTCACTCTATTCTTTACAGAAACATCTGCATTCTTTTACTTTTCACATAGACACCTGGTCACAGGAAATCTAATATATTTTTTAAAACTATCATCACCTAATGATCCAACCAGATTTTAAGATTGGGTTTTCCCAAGTTTCCTTGCGAAGAAGGCAATGGCAACCCACTCCAGTACTCTTGCCTGGAAAATCCCATGGATGGAGGAGCCTGGTGGGCTGCAGTCCATGGGGTCACTAAGAGTCGGACACGACTGAGCAACTTCACTTTCACTTTTCACTTTCACACATTGGAGAAGGAAATGGCAACCCAATCCAGTGTTCTTACCTGGAGAATCCCAGGGACGGGGGAGCCTGGTCGGCTGCCGTCTATGGGGTCGCACAGAGTCGGACACGACTGAAGTGACTTAGCAGCAGCGGCAGCAAATTTCCTTGGATACAAACTTATTAAAGGAACAAACGAGTTTCCCGCAGGCCCCCTAATTACTTCTGCCCCATGCAATGACAAGTATAAACTCATTCCCCATTCATACAGGGCTTTAACACCAGCTGCCTGGATTTTGTCCCACTGCTAGCAGAATGATCCAAATACTAAAAGGTGAGTTGATATAAATAAATTAAAAAAGAAAAAAGAGCCAGGTATTCTGAATAAATTCTATATATTTTTGCCACTTAAAATAACTGCTGACATGAATGTAACTGACGTGATATTTAAATGTCTTTCTTTTTAAAACTTCCCTACCTGCTAAACCTTTTCCAAAAGGACATGGACAATTAGCACCTTTCCATTCGTTCATATAAACACAAGTAGCTGCTTAACTTCAGAAATTCATTCCAACCAATTGCTAAAATACTTTATCCAAGAATCCAATGCATGCTTTTGGCAAAATTTTTCAAATACCTTCATAACTCCAGTCATTTCATGCCAGAAGCAAAGCTATGGTCTCAATCTACTTCTTTTTATTTTATAAACAGACCAAGCTTAAGTCACCTCTAACTCAGATAACACATGGGAGTTCATCATACTGTGGATCTCTAAGTAAACGGGACTCAAAGTCCCAATCCCATCATTTGTAAGAATTCAGGACCCAGATCAAATGGATGAATTCCCAACCTAACTCCCTCTGTTTTTCTCACTCTTTACCCATCTTTGCTGGCTGTTTCGCTTTGCGACTTTGAAGAAATCAATCTGTTTTGAGCCTGACTTCTCTGAAGTGCCTTGAGTTTACTGACAGGGTCATGGAGGTGCTCATGCTGTAAGAGGCTCCGCAGTTACCTCTCCCTGGGCTCCAGCTTCACTGCCTCTCCCGTGCCCAACAGCCTCACCACACAGAGCCCTACTCTAGCTGGTCCCTCGCTCCTGCCTTGGGGAGCAACCACAAATGGACAGTTTGCCTTCCCCAGCTTCCCTAGAACTGCGGGGATAAACATCTTCTCAATCCTGTCATTACATATTCATCCCATCTCCAAGGTCAATTGAAGTAACCTAAGGGACACTGCAAAGATCAAATACTTAGAAGAGATTAGTACTTCTAACAGTGGTAAAATGCAATCATTACATAAATATTGGAAAGGCCTACAGCAGAGAAGCTCCTTATCAATGATCCACAGAGACAGAGAGGAGAGGCTAAAAAGAAGTGCAAAGATTACAAGACTACAGTACTATGGGATCTTTTTTAAACATTCGACTTCTATAAGATTTATATGTACTTGGCAATTGTGAACCTACTTTAGGCAGACAAAATAAAAACCAGGGGACTAATAGCAAATGACTGAAAGAACTTAATTACTGATAAAGCAAAGGAAGGCAAATGGTAGAAAGGAAAAAACTTTATTCTTGAACTAAAAATAAATATCAAAGAAATATCACAAAATTTTAAGTATTTTGAAAAATTTTATCTTTATAAATGGTGAACCTAAATGTAAAATTAAATTATGTTTGTGTATGTGAGACAGTGGGCACAATATTTTAATCACTTTCCCCATATTTTCCACTGTTTTATCATTCCAAGTGCAAAGCCAGATAAAGAATTCAAGTAAGTTCTGCAATAAAAAACTATCAATCTTGCTATTAGTTGGAAAGGCAAGTTAGAAGGAAATTTGAAAACACCGAGTAAAATTTATCTTGTTCTTTTAACGTTATCTTGTTTTTTCTTTACAGAGTGCTCTCTAAAAAGTGACTCTTAAACATTAATGTCTCATGATATTGGCATAAAAAGAGTTCTACAGTCAAGTAGGTTTGGTTAAATGCTCAGACCTTTTAATGAGCATTGTGATATAATTTTGCACTGTGATTCTCCAAGAGTTGCTAAGGTAGCTGGTCTTTCCCTGATTTATATGAGCAAAAACTTTATTTCTAGAACTGTGGCTTTTGTACACGAAACACCCCTACACACACATCAGTTATTTTTAAAATTCCTTTTGAAATGCACATAATATGGTTTGAATTAAAAATCACTGTGCATTTCAACAGAGCACTGGAAGAATAAGATTAATTTCCATTCCTACATATATGTTGTATTTTACAATAAAAAAACAAAAATGGCAAAAATATTCCAGAACTCTTTTGTCTTCTATGTGGGTAGTATTTCAAATTATATACTAAACATGAAAAACCTTTTTACCTCTTTTACAAAGAATTAATTGCTTAATGAATAATTGTTTATAACTCTTTCTAGTTCATAGAAATATATATTAAAGAATTTGAAGGGATGTGTTAGATTGTGTTGCATCTCCCCTTTTTCCTTTTCCTCCCAGAAATTTAAAGGAGAAAATAGGAGCCAAAACATTAGAGAATGTTTATATCATGTTTCAGTAAACTTCGAAAACTATTTTGTTGAGCTTACTCTTCTTCCTATTTGAAAAAATTCACAGATGCAAATCCAGGATTCCAGATGGCTTGCTTTTGTTATTGTTTTTACTCTATCTTTTCTTCATCTGCTCTTTAAAGAAACTGTAGAATTTCCTAAATGTCAGCATTTCTTTCTTATACTTGCAGGTTTCATTTTTTCATGAAAATTAATCCTTACTGCCAGTCTTACAAATGTTTGAAAGAATTTAATAACAAATGTTACTTAAGCTTGTTAAAATGAAGGCATACCTGGCACTATCTACTGATATTCTTAATGTAGAAAATTTTTATAGCAGAATTTAGACATTCCTTCCAAACAAATGGCTCACTGAATTATGGAAAAACATACATAGTAGCAAACGAAGCAAAGGAAAGTCCATGGGCCTGAAAAAGACCTGAGCTCCCCTTAATACTGTGGCATCAGCTACTCACCTTTCAAGAGCAAGTGCTGCTGAGCCCTTTCCTGGGCAAAACTCTAAGTGCATGAGGGCAAGACACTTCCAACACAGAGACATGGACTAGGTGCTCACTACAAGCCCAGCTTTGGACTGGGTTCATTCACAGTACAACCTCACAACAACCCTGTAAGCCATTTTATCATCCTCACTTCAATGATGACAAAAGGGAGTTTCAGTGTTGTTCAGGAAATTGTCCAAAGTTAGAGAAGTGAGAGTTCTGGGCTTACATTGTGCTACTTGACCACAAATAGTTCATCACTGAGTCTGAAAGAGTCCAAGCCAAACTGTCATACGGCCTCAGGATCCAAATGTTACCAATAGAGTCACACATTTGAACCTTTACAGGAAAATACAAATAGTTCAGATTCACTCATACATTGCAGGTGAAATGTACAATGGCACAGAAACTGTGGGTAAAGGCTGGGGTATGGGAATAAGGCAATACCTAATATTCACACTTAGCCTCTAACTGAGCATTCTCACTCCTGAGAACATACCCCGAAGATAGTCCTCCAACAATATAAAAATACATATGCACAAAGTTATTGACTGAAGGAAAAATACATAATTGCGAACTATCAAATGACCCAGCATAAGAGATTGGTTGAGTAAATGATTTTATAGACACTCAATGGAGTAAATGCAGCTGTACAAGAGAATAAGAAAGCTCTCAATGATCTGATATAGAGATTTCTAGGAGGTATTACTAAAAGAAGGACAAAGCACAAAACTGTATACAGGGACTTCCCTGGTGGTCCAGTGGTTAAGAATTCACCATCCAAAGCAGGGGACACAGGTTTGATCCCTGGTCAGGGAACTACGATACCACATGCCAAGAGGCAGCTAAGCCTGGGTGCCACAACTAGAGAGAAACAAAAAAAACCTGTCAATTTTAGTGGTGTGCACAAAGGAATTCTGACACTGCTTGAGATGTAATTTTAAGACCAAACAAACAAGTAAATGTGTTACTGTCGGGAGCTAAGGTTCTCAAAGGCAAAGAAAGGCTATACAAATATGAAATGAGGAAAAGAAGAGCAAGCCCTGTGGAGCTGGATGGAAATTGGAGGTATGGCATGAATTTACGATTTCTAAAATATGTAGAAACATGTTCATTTGCGCACATGTGTATGAATGTATGTATTTATACCTGTACATATATGTATATTCATGCATGTATTCCCTGGCATTGTCCACTAGAAAGTCCAGAAGCAAAGTCATCCCAGTAGCAATGACCACACTGACACCCAGATCTTGACCCTCCCCCACTAAAAGGAACCAGGGCTCTTTGGAGAAATGACTGATAACAAGGTAAATGCAGGGTAGGTACAAGATGTACCTGAAATACCATGAGATGCCAAAAAAGGGAGAAAATGACCAAAACAATGTTAGGAGGCATGTCAAAAGGGCTCCCATTGGCCATATCTAGGACAATTACAACACCAGAATAGCTAGGTACAGTAGTGCATTGGAAACCACTGGAAAAAATAGGAATAAGTCCATGCTGATAACAGAAATAAATAAAAAAGAGAGAAGGTGAGGCTCTCACAGTAGAATGTCAAGGACTGACTGATAAATGTGGAAGATATAAGTGTATATATACATACACATACACACATAATTATGACGGATTAAAGTTGTACAGCAGAAAAAAACACAGCACTGTAAAGCAATTTTCCTCCAATTAAAAATAAAATATGAAGGCAGTGGGAGAGCTAGAAAATCAGCATTTTGCAAGCATCATAGTAAAAGATTTAATCAGGAAAGAGTCCTAAGTCAATGTTAGATAGATGTAACACCCCAGGAGAGTCACAACTTCACCTGGGCTGCTTTCCAGCTGAGAATGCAGAATCTCATCTGATTACAGTGAAATATCAGACAAATACGAAAGTCTACAGTTGACCCTGGAGCAATAGGGAGTTAGCAGTGCCAACCCCTACACAGCCGGCCCTCTGGATCCAGGGTTCTGCTTCCACATGTTCAACTAAGCACAGATCAAGAAGTACCTGTAGTATCTATTTAGTGAAAAAAATCCATCTATAGGTGAACCCATGCAATTCAAACCCCTTGATATTTAAAGGTCAACTGTATTTTCAAAAAGTGGGGTAGAACTGTATTCTTCAAAAAATCCCCCATCCATCATAAAAAACAAAAATGCTACTAAAATGTTCTAGATTAAAGGAGGCTAAGATGATTCTACACTGGAGCAGGAAAATACTATTAATATAAAGAATGTTATTAGGTCAACCAACAAAGTTGAAAAAGTATATTTCTATATATAAATATAGAAAAAGTAGATAACAGAAGTATTCTATCAACATAAATTTATTAAGTTGATAACTATGCTATGGCCACGTGAGAAAATATTCCTATTCTTAGGAAATACACACTGAAGTATTTAGAGACAAATGACACATGGAACATCCAGTCAAATCACTCAGAAGGTAGTATGCATGTGTAGAGAAATAACAAAAATGGAAAGTGAGTAAAATGCTAACAAATGAATGTAAGTAACAATATACAACCCTGTTCTTTGTAGCATTTTAATCTTTGCAACTTTTCATAAATTTGGAATTGTTCTCAAATAAAATCAAATTTTAAAACTCCATAGTTCTGGAATTGAGCTGCAGGAGTTGCTTGTATATTTTTGAGATTAATTCTTTGTCCATTGCTTCATTTGCTATTATTTCCTCCCATTCTGAAGGTTGTCTTTTCACTTTGCTTATGGTTTCCTTTGTTGTGCAAAAGCTTTTAAGTTTCATTAGGTCCAATTTGTTTATTCTTGCTTTTATTTCCAATATTCTGGGAGGTGGGTCATAGAGGATCCTGCTATGATTTACGTCAGAGAGTGTTTTGCCTATGTTCTCCTCTAAGAGTTTCATAGTTTCTGGCCTTACATTTAGATCTTTAGTCCATTTTGAGTTTATTTTTGTGTATGGTGTTAGGAAGTGTTCTAGTTTCATTCTTTTACAAGTGGTTGACCAGTTTTCCCAGCACCACTTGTTAAAAGAGATTGTCTTTTCTCCATTGTATATTCTTGCCTCCTTTGTCAAAGATAAGGTGTCCATAGGTGCGTGGATTTATCTCTGAGCTTTCTATTTTGTTCCACTGATCTATATTTCTGTCTTTGTGCCAGTACCACACTGTCTTGATGACTGTGGCTTTGTAGTAGAGACTGAAGTCAGGCAGGTTGATTCCTCCAGTTCCATTCTTCTTTCTCAAGATTGCTTTGGCTATTCGAGGTTTTTGTATTTCCATACAAATTGTGAAATTATTTGTTTTAGTCCTCTGAAAAATACTGTTGGTAGCTTGATAGGGATTGCATTGAATCTATAGATTGCTTTGGGTAGTATACTCATTTTCACTATATTGATTCTTCCAATCCATGCACATGGTATATTTCTCCATCTACTGTGTCCTCTTTGATTTCTTTCATCAGTGTTTTATAGTTTTATATATATAGGTCCTTTGTTTCTTTAGGTAGATTTATTCCCAAGTATTTTATTCTTTTCATTGCAATGGTGAATGGAATTGTTTCCTTAATTTCTCTGTTTTCTCATTGTTAGTGTATAGGAATGCAAGGGATTTTTGTGTGTTAACTTTATATTCTGCAACTTTACTATATTCATTGATTAGCTCTAGTAATTTTCTGGTGGAGTCTTTAGGGTTTTCTATGTAGAGGATCATGTCATCTGCAAACAGTGAGAGTTTTACTTCTTCTTTTCTAATCTGGATTCCTTTTATTTCTTTTTCTGCTCTGACTGCTGTAGCCAAAACTTCCAAAACTATATTGAATAGTAGTGGTGAGAGTGGGCACCCTTGTCTTGTTCCTGACTTTATGGGAAATGCTTTCAATTTTTCACCATTGAGGATAATGTTTGCTGAGGGTTTGTCATATATAGCTTTTATTATGTTGAGGTATGGTCCTTCTATTCCTGCTTTCTGGAGGGTTTTTATCATAAATGGATGTTGAATTTTGTCAAAGATGCTTTCTCTGCATCTATTGAGATAATCATATGGTTTTTATTTTTCAAGGATTTTTGCATATATGTTCATCAGTGATATTGGCCTATAGTTTTCTTTTTTTGTGGCATTTTTGTCAGGTTTTTGTATTAAGGTGATGGTGGCCTCATAGAATAAGTTTGGAAGTTTACCTTCCTCTGGAATTTTCTGGAAGAGTTTGAGTAGGATAGGTGTTAGTTCTTTTCTAAATTTTTGGTAGAATTCAGCTGTGAAGCCGTCTGGTCCTGGGCTTTTGTTTGTTGGAAGATTTCTGATTACGGTTTCAATTTCTGTGCTTGTGATGGGTCTGTTGAGATTTTCTATTTCTTCCTGGTTCAATTTTGGAAAGTTGTACTTTTCTAAGAATTTGTCCATTTCTTCCAAGTTTTCCATTTTATTTGCATATAGTTGCTGATAAGAGTCTCTTATGATCCTTTGTATTTCTGTGCTGTCTGTTGTGATCTCTCCATTTTCATTTCTAATTTTGTTGATTTGATTTTTCTTCCTTTGTTTCTTGATGAGTCTGGCTAATGGTTTGTCAAAAAGTGCACCAAAGAACTAAACAGACATTTCTCCAAAGAAGACATACAGATGGCTAACAAACACATGAAAAGATGCTCAACATCACTCATTATCAGAGAAATGCAAATCAAAACCACAATGAGGTACCATTACACGCCAGTCAGAATGGCTGTTATCCGAAAGTCTACAAGCAATAAATGCTGGAGAGGGTGTGGAGAAAAGGGAACCCTCTTACACTGTTGGTGGGGATGCCAACTAGTACAGTCGCTATGGAGAACAGTGTGGAGATTCCTTAAAAAACTGGAAATAGAACTGCCATGTGACTCAGCAATCCCACTGCTGGGCATACACACTGAGGAAACCAGAATTGAAAGAGACACATGTACCCCAATGTTCATCGCAACACTGTTTATAATAGCCAGGACATGGAAGCAACCCAGATGCCCATCAGCAGACGGATGGATAAGAAAGCCGTGGTACATATACACAATGGAACATTACCCAGCTATTAAAAAGGACACATTTGAATCAGTTCTAATGAGGTGGATGAAACTGGAGACTATTATACAGAGTGAAGTAAGCCAGAAAGAAAAACACCAATACAGTATACTAACACATATATATTGAATTTAGAAAGATGGTAACGATAACCCTGTATCTGAGACAGCAAGAGAGACACAGATGTATTGAACAGTCTTTTGGACTCTGTGGGAGAGGGCGAGGGTAGGATGATATGGGAGAATGACACTGAAACATGTAAATTATCATATGTGAAACAAATCGCCAGTCCATGATACAGGATGCTCGGGGCTGTTGCACTGGGATGACCCAGAAGGATGGGATGGGGAGGGAGTTGGGAGGGGGGTTCAGGATGGGGAACACATGTACACCCATGGCGGATTCAAGTCAATGTATGGCAAAACCAAAACAATGTTGTAAAGTAAAATAAATAATTTAAAGAAAAAAAAAGAATTTATTAAAATAGAAAAAATAAATAAATAAAACTCTGTAGTTCTAATTAAAGCATGAAAGGAATGCCTAGCTTGTGTAACCAAGACCTCTTGGGCTTGTTGACGAACAGTGTCAGCTCCTGGCTACCATCACTTCCCGTGTCCTCTTCCAAAAGCAGGCAGAGAGTTCAGCCAAGTTGTTCTAATTACTTGTGGCCAGAGCTGCCAGAAACCTTTTGGTTCTACATCCTGTCACGCTGGGTGGGTTTAGCTGAGGTCAGTTCCACGATGTATTACATGTAAATATAATCACAGCATCATTTCTTTCCCCATTTATTCAACAATGTGCTTAGTACATGCCAACTTCTGGGCCTACTGTGGAGACTACATTCTCCCCTGTTAATGAAACCAAGAAATTTGGGTATGATCCTAAACTCCTCCCTATTTTCACAAATCATTCAATCCGCTACCAATCAGAAACAACTTTACCTCCTATTAATATAAAGAATGTTATTATACATGTCTCCCAAATGTCCCCATTTAAACATCTACCAGACATCTGAGATTCAACATGTTAACTTTATCTCCCATATGTCTCCCAAAGGTCCCCAATTAGACATCGACCACACATCTGAGACTCAACATGTTAACAGTGGGCCTCCTGATTTTCCCCCCGAGCCTCTCTACTTACAGCCTCCCCCACCTCCCTTGATGGCAGCTCCATTCTTGCTGCAGTTGGTGCCAAACACATTTAAGTCACCAAGTCATATTTCCCCACATCCATAAAACCATGTGGCTGCATCCAGATCCAACAGCTTCTCAGCACTTGAAATATTATGACTCTGGTCCAAGTCACTATCTTCTCTCGTCTGGATTTTTGAAATCAGCATTACTTATTGAATGAGTGAACAAGCAGCAATCTTGGCTCTCAGGGCATTCAGTGAAAATCAACCATTTCATCCAACCTTTTAAAAAATGTAAACTCAGGTAATGAACACATTCTTAAAACCAAGAGCTAACATACATGTTGTAAAACAATAGTGGTGTTTTCATTAAAATAAAAAACCAACCAAGAATTCTTTATATGGCTAGATCACTTGACACTCTTCTAGACGCTGTGACCAATACTATAAAATACAAAACTTTATTAAATAACAGAAACAAGAGTATAAACTAATTTTACCTGTGACTGATATAACTATATAGCTATAAAATGTGTATGTATCAAATTAAAACTCCTGACTAAAACAAAAGAATTCAACAAAACATCCATATTTGAAATAAACATAAAATTCCATAGCTTTCACCTCTATCAGCAAAAAAAAGTTATGAGATATAAGAAGAGGAAAAAAATGTTAACTGCAACATTAAGAAAAAACACATAACCGAACATTATGCAGGCACAACATGAATATATATGATAAAAGGAGAAATATTTGTGATATGCTATTAAGTATAAAAACTGTGTACAAAACCACATGGAGATGAAACATATATACATGCCTATATACATATATTAAATGTTCACTCTAATGGGGCAAAAATCTGGAGAGTGTACCAAAGTAATAATCATAATCACTACCTTTGAAATCTAAGTTACTAGATAATTTAAATTTTCTTCTTCATAGTGTAACTCCCAGATTTCTACAATCATCATGTAAGATTTTTCTTTAAACCATAGTACCTATTAGGAAGCTTAAATAATGCATAAAAGTATTTATACTAATTAGCTTCCGAACCTGTCAGAGGGATAAACTTTTATAAAACCAGTACTTAGTTACAGACAGCTATTTGCTATTTGCAAAGCAATATATAGACAGATCATAAGTACACATTAAATATTGTTAATATTAAAATATGTTAATGTGTTATGTTGGGCACGGTTAATATTTAAAAGTGGAATTGGACAGCATTAGTGCTACAGTGCGATCCCAGGAAAATATTTTATCTACAGGACATTGCTATTCTTTTGGGAACTCAATCTTTGAATTTGGCCCTAACAGCACTTAACACACGTAGTTAAGTCTCTGGAGCAGTCGACCAGAAAACCAGCAGAATAAGGCCCTCAATCATTTTTCAAATTGATGGTGATTATTGTTCTAGGTAATAGGTTTCAGGGGGCTTATTTAATCTGTGATTAACAGTTAGGCCTCCATATTAATCAACTTTATTCTAACATATAAATCACCACCTCACAAAGAGATGCCGTGGTAGAGAAAGGAGCAAGACTCTGCAAAGCCAGAATACTCAGGAAATGGTGGGCTTTGGTTAGTGTATTATTTAATAAAACAAAAATTTATTTTTTTAATTTATTTTAATTGGAGGCTGATTACTTTACAATATTGTAGTAGCTTTTGCCATACACTCACATGAATCAGCCATGGGTATACATGTGTTCCCCACCCTGAACCCCCCTCCCAACTCCCTCCCCATCCCATCCCTCAGAGTCATCCCAGGGCACAAGCGCTGAGCACCCTGTCTCATGCATCGAGCCTGGACTGGCGATCTGTTTCACATATGATAATATACATGTTTCAATGCTATTCTCTCAAATGATCCCACCCTCACCTCCTCCCCCCAAGTCTAAAAGATTGTTCTTTACATCTGTGTCTCTTTTGCTGTCTCGCATATAGGGTCATCGTTACCATCTTTCTAAATTCCATATATATGCATTGGTATACTGTATTGGTGTTTTTCTTTCTGGCTTACTTCACTCTGTATAATAGGCTCCAGTTTCATCCACCTCATTAGAACTGATTCAAATGAATTCTTTTTAATGGCTGAGTAATATTCCATAGTGTATATGTACCACAGCTTTCTTATCCATTCGTCTGCTGATGGACATCTAGGTTCTTCCATGTCCTGGCTATTGTAAACAGTGATGCGAAGAACATTGGGATACACGTGTCTCTTTCAATTCTGGTTTCCTCAGTGTGTATGCCCAGCAGTGGGATTGCTGAGTCGTATGGCAGTTCTATTTCCAGTTTTTTAAGGAATCTCCACACTGTTCTCCATAGTGGCTGTACTAGTTTGCATCTCCACCAACAGTGTAAGAGGGTTCCCTTTTCTCCACACCCTCTCCAGCATTTATTGCTTGTAGACTTTTGGATAGCAGTCATTCTGACCGGGGTGAGATGGTACGTCATTGAGGTTTTAATTTGCATTTCTCTGATAATGAGTGATGTTAAGCCTCTTTTCATGTGTGAAACAAAAATTTAAATCCCTTTGATTCAAGCATGAGTTACACGGGACCTGCTCTGTCACCTCACTAAAGACCACAGCCACTAACAGAGCCAGGAGCACACGGGGCCTCAGGACACACAGTGACGAGCGGTCAAGCTTTCTCAGAAGTGCCAGGGCACAGGGCCGGAGCTGTGTGTGTAGGAGACCAGGCCACCCCCGGAGACTGCCATTAAAAAATAAAAAATCGCACAATGACACCAATTTTATTGTTGTTTTCGCCTAATTATGAAGAAATGTAAGAAATTGAAAGTTCAAGTTAGCTGCAACTTTACCAAACATTTATCTCAAGGCGGCAGAAGGCATTATAAGGCAGTGTAGTAATAATGTACAAAGAGTTCACCGAAGGACCTCATTCACAAAAATGTTAGGTCTCAATGGGAAAATGACTTTGAATAATAGCAATGTTTCCATGAAAAAGTCTTACCATTTTATTATCATGTTTTGTTTTTTTCCCCTCTCAAAGCCATGTAGTTTGTGAGGTCTTAATTGTAGTTCCCCCGATCAGGGACTGAACACAGGCCCCAGCAGTTGGAAGTGTGGAGTCCTAACCACTGGACCGCCAGGGAATTCCTGCTATCACATTCCCACTAAACACTCTGATAGCACGTCACACAATTCTGGGAGCGATCACTGCATTTTTTTCGAGCAGAACAAGCAGCAGTACCAAGTTTTCTGCTTTGGCAGCCCACCATCCCAGTCCATCAGTTCACTGACCAGGTGACAAGTATTTACTGAGCACCTGCTGCATGCAGGACCCTAAGCCAGATATTATGTTCCAACTGCGGTTGCAGCCACTTTTCTTTCTGTGTCTTAGTTCGTGGCTGCATCAGCAGATTGTGTTTACCTCTTTTTACAAGTATCTTATTAGAAAGTCAATTCAATAGCATTCACTTAAAAATTCTGTTCAGCATAAAGTTAGTACTAAAGAGACAGAAGGGTGGATTCTCCTACATCATATTTTCACCTGCATATCCCATAAACATGAATTATAGTAACAGCACTTCAAGGAAGCATTATTTTCACAGGGAGATTAAAAGGAAGCTTTCATATTCTTGTCTTCTTTTGCCCGGTTTCCTTAAAACTACTTGTCAAGGCACGAGAGCACCCTGAGGCTCTAACAAATCCTGTACCTACTACCCAAGCAGTCCTGGAGGTCTCTGCCAAGCTGCAGCAGGACGGTCAGCATTTTTGCACGCTTGGCTTACACTCCCTTGAAAGCATCTAGAATTTCTCATCTGGTTTACCTACCATGCTCAACTAGGGAAAGAACAGAAGTGTGACTTCCTATAGATTGTTCAATTGACTTTGAGACAAAATTAGGACATGTTTTGTCCTGCATTAAGGTTGCACCCTTCTGATTACATGAATCTCACCTTCACAGACAATACTAAAGAACGAATAATGATAATCACCTCCTATTCTCTCCTGTGCCCTAGAAAGGTTATTTTTTTCCCCCTTAGTTAAAACTGAAGTGACATTTCTCCATTACCAACTCATTCATTTATACTCACTTCCCCTTCCCTTCCTTGAAAAGGAGTTGTTTACATGAGTCAATTAACCTGGTTCCATGTGGCCGGAGCTGAAGAAAACATGGCAATTTTACTTTACTCGGTCTTCTAAGTTATCAATGAGCAGACAAAGCTTCCCGTCTCAGGGAAGCCAAGCACTAAGCACAAACTTACATCTTTTCCCAGTACTCTGAGTTCAAACTGGGTCTCCTTGAAGTGAACCTTTGTAATCCGAGGCCTGAAAAACAGAGCAGATGGTGGTGCTATTGCTGCTTTTAAGAATTAATCAGAAATTCAGAGAAGTATCCAGTGGAAAAAAAAGACTGCTCCTACTGGCCCCTTCCTAGGCTGCTACATAGGCTGTACAGAGTTCCCTGGATATCCTTTGCTCTGGACACCTTCCTAAACACACTTCCTTCTCACTCTGCTGGGCTTCTCCACTGTATGCAGGCGAGCTTGGCATCCCCAGGCCCTGGCAATGCGGCCTTTCCAGACACAGTGTAGTGCTACGGGCTCCCCAATCTCGCTCAGATCCTTCCTCATTTAGAGTCAGAACTCAGGGCAGTCCGGCCCACAGTTCCCCAGCACACACTGGAATGGATAGGAAATCCTACTATATACAGCCTCCAGGGACAAGAGAGTCTAGGATCAAAATACCTGAAATTTACTGAGAACATATACACTGAGATGAACCAGAAGAAAACTTTTACCCAATTTCACTCATTTATTATCAACCACTGGAAATGTCTGTTTGCTTTTCCCCAACACTTTCAATGACATTCAAGTTCCATAAGCCCAATACATACAGTGCACAACTTTAATACCAATTCTGCCCTCAAGTTAAACTTACCAGAAATACTTTCCCACTTGTTTTTTATTCTTATAGACAACAACACCAACTGGAGTTAATCCTAAAAAATACTCAGATTTGTTTTCTCCCTGCAAAAACAAACATACGCTTGTAACCATAAATTTATTCATGTAAAGACTCTCTGTCAAACTGTAATTAGCCATATGCACATTATCCGTTGCATAAATACTGGATCTGGTTTTTCAAAGACATCAGCTTAGAAAGCTAGTTAAGCTATCATAGTAGCTAACTTGCTGCTCATTTTTCCCCAAAGTTTTTAAGAAAACTGTTCTTAGTGTATTCTAACTGGTCACCTCAGTTCATTAAAAGAACCTGGACCACCTACCAATCAGGCCACTGACTGATTCACTCATGTTGCTTCTATGGTGGTGTTCAACCCCAGCTGCATATTAACTGGAATTCCCCCATGGACCTTAAAATGCTCTTGCCTGGGTACCATCATAACAGGTTAAATGGGAATCTGTAAGGATGGAATTCAGGTAACAAAAACACATATATGTTCCAGGTGATTCTCCTGAGCAGCCAAGAACTGACAACCACTGGCTGCCCTCAAGGGCCCTTTTCAGGGACTTATCTTGATCTTACTCTCCGATCTGGACAATCACGAGGCCTGGTTCACCACCATCCTCCCCAGAAACCTCAGTCAGTCACCTGCATGATTTTCTGAGGTCTCCAGCATATGCCTTTCTATTTTCATTCGTGACTTAAGACTGCTCAAAACTTTTTACATACGATCTCTTCTCGTAAAGACTGGAAACCTTTCATTTCTGGGCAATAACAAATCCCAAGTAAGAAAATGTGATTCTAATTGAAAATGTCACAGAGTGCATATCAGTCAGGGAATTGAGTTTGTATTCATCTTTTTTCGATTCTAAAGTCAAATAACAGCCTGCAAAGCCAAATTCCCAAGGAACATAAGATAAATATATTTTCAAAGAAAATCAGCTGTAGCCTATTTTTAGTTCTATTCAATTCAATTTTAAAGCAATGTATGGAAGATACTAATGAATCTGATTAATTTGCCATAAATTTCCACCTCCCACAGAAAATGTGGTTTTTGAATTAGGATAAACATTACGCAAATATAGAGGTATTTTACAGAAGACTCTCTTTATACATTCCCTATAAAATATACTTTTTAAAAAACTGAAAACCTAACAAGATTAATGTGGCAAGAAGAGAAAAAGAGAACTATTCCACAAAGTTTTAGAAGTAGTTTTAAAGGACAGGAGGATGGAGCATTTAATGGTTTAATGAGATTAGATTATAATTTATCAGGGAACAACTACTTCTACCAAATATGTAACTTTTATTGCCATATTAACAGTATACACAGGGATGCTTCTAGTTTTTTACAAATAATATGAAATGATTTGTTTTGGGAAACTCTGAGACTCTTATGAGCAAAAGACATATTACAAAATGAACACATCAATTAGTGCCTGCATTACAGTAAGTATCATCAGGATTTCTTAAAAACTGAGTCCTGAGTCCATAATTCAATTAACAAGCATTCAATCTACATACACTCTTTAGCAATTCATTTCATGTAAATGAAACATCTGATTCATTTTCTCAAATAATCAAATTTGTTTACTGCTAACTAAACTCACAAAATCAAAGACAATGACATTCCAATCTCATGGGCATAGAAGAACCAATTGGTAACCTTAGAAAAGTGTCTCAAAGTTGAAGACCTGATCCAGAAAACTCAGTGCAGATTTAGTGAAAGTGTCCACCGATCCTATTCAGAAAGCTTTCATCAGCCACAGAAGACAATCTGCAAAAATGTTCCTACTTATACAATGGCAATAACTACAGTAGGCAGACCCTAATGTTGATAACACCTGCACATCCAACATAAAACCACCAATAGTTATACATGTACTGTTACCTAAAGTCTACTTTGCCATGCAGGTGATTTTATGAATGCTTTTCAGCCATAACCTCTATTTTTGGAAAATACTCCTGTTTCCTGTCTAATATAATCAACTATAGACTAATTTAAAACTGTTTTGACATTTAGCTAACCCCTCTGGAATTATTATCCAGATTGTGTTTTCAAGCCAGTTAATTGTTTTCTACACACGGAAATACAATCACAGACTTTTATGCAAAACTCATTAGGATTTAAACAACGCAGAAGATTCTTTATGTTCAAAAACACAGATGAAAAAGTATCATCTGCTCACTAAACAACAGGACTGCTGCTTTCCTTTGGGAGTTTCAGTGACTTTTTAAGAAAATGTCACCAGCTTAAAATATTCTGTGTTAATTAAATGTTACTCACATAGACAGGATGGAGGTCAACACCATACATCTCCAGGGACTTGGCAGTCCTCAAGTAATTCAGCTCTGCTTCAGAAGGAGCCTGACCCCTGCACCCAGCATAAAAACAAAACAGCCTTACTTTACTTACAGCTACTGCACTCACAGGGAATATAAACCATTTTCACTATATTCAGTGGAAAATAAATAATCCTTTGTGCTAATGCAAACTTAAGCCTTCATATTTCAAGAAGCCTCCTGCCTTCCTGGTGGCAAAATTTTATTTTATTTATTTATTTTTTTTTTGCAAAATTTTATATTTTGAGGTGATACTTGTAAGTTTCATTTACCAAATCTAGTTTTGCTCATTATAGCCAATTCCAATAGCTCCACATAATTAAAATGTCTCAGTTTCAGAAGTCCCAAAGAGATTATTGAGCATACAAGCACTCAAATTAAAAAGCACACCCCTTTGCAAAGAGTAAAATGTCTCCACGCTCCAGCAGCTCTCCATCGGGAAGCAAGCAGAGGAGAGCAGTGGTGGGAGGAGGAGTGGGCTCCCCAACAAGCAGCCAGGCCCAGCAGCATGTCCTGAGCACATGTGCAGTTCTTCAGAAACTGTAAAAATATCTGTCACTTTCCTAGTACAAAGTGCTTGTCACTTTTCTTAAAATCTTCCCCAGCTCTTCATCGGTGATAATATACAGAAAACAGCATTCATTCCTAATGAGGATAAGCATCTGCCAAGAATCTCCACAGATAAGTGGAACTCTGTGTGTGTGTGTGTGAGAGAGAGAGAGAGAGAGAGAGAGAGAATGAGTGAGAAAAGAGATTTTTAATGATTAACAAAAGGAGTTTTTAAATATTAAAAAATACTTCAAGGCAATCCCATGTTTCAGCCATGGTACTCTGGAAAACCCAGCAAAGTAATACTTTTGAAATCTATGAAGAACGTTTACCACAAATTAGATACAAAAAAGCTACCAAATACTGACTGAGCTTTAGCCTCTTAAGAGTAACCACCAGGCTGTCAATGCCATCACAAAAAACAGACAAGGTGCTTTGTCAAAGCTCCTTGATAATTTCAAAACATAATTGTACTTGAGAACTCCTAGAACAATTAGTATTCTCAGAATGTGCCAAATACACTGCCCTTCATAATTTTGTAACAGGCATTCTTTTAGCACTCATTTCAGTGAAACCTTAAAATGCAGGACTCTAGAACAAGGCTAGAATACAAGGCGGAGAGCCTGGTTTCTCTGATTGCAACTTCTGCTGCTACTGATTGAAACAAATCCTTTAGGCAAACATTTTTTTGTTGACCAGATTAACTCTACATTTTTTTCTCTTAAGTATGGTAGTTCTGAAACCAAGCAAATTCAAGAGGGAAAGTTACATAAGAGGCAATAAAGGCAAAGTTAATCAGTATAGGAAATTTCACAAAATACCTATAATTAAATTATAACTTCAATGCTGCAGGTCATTAATTGAAAATCCTACTAGTGGAGTGTGTATACTTCTCAGAACTGCATGTGGTGTTAAAAGCCACACTGGTGTCATGATCTCCAGATTCACTGCTAAAGACTGAATAAGGGTTTGCTTGTAACTGTGAAGAATTTACATACTTAAGACAGAAAATCCAGAATACATGAAGGCTTTTGTGGTTATAAAATCTACTCATAGTTTAAAAAAATTAATTTCACAAGGTACTGGTGACTGAAAAAAAATATAAAATTGTAAAATATAGTGTGTACAGAATGCTTTCATTTATGTATGTCATACATACATCAATACATTTATATATTTCATTTAATACATACATACATTTATGTCTTTCATTTCATACATACATTTATGTATTTCATTTCATACATACATAAATCTATATAAAATAAACTTTCTATATAAAATAAATTTTCATACAAAATAAATTTTCTCTATGGGAAATTATGAAAGGCCACTAACTAAAAATATACTGACTTTAAGTATTAGGATTTACTCTTTTACACTTATTTTTTTCCTTTTTAAATTGTCTGGGTTTCCTATGAGCATTTTAGTGTTATAAGCAGTAAAAAAAAAAAACCAAAAATCTTCAAAAAGAAAAATGTTCAAACATAGAATAAGAAACTTTTCTTAAGCCTGTCAATAGTATAAGATGATGGTTGATGCAATGTAAAGTGGGATTCTTTTTTTTTCCAGCTTTATTGAGATATAATTGACACAAAACATTATGTAAGTTCAAGGTGTATAACATTGATTTGATATGTTTAAACACATATTGTATAATGATCACCACCATAGTGTGGCTATCTTTTTTGTTGTGCTAACATTTAAGATCTAATCTCTTAGCAATTTTCAAGTATATGGATACACTGTGAGGGCATAATGCTAAGTGACATAAGACAGATGAAGACAAATACTGTATATGTGGAATTAAAAAAGGAGACCTCATAAAAACAGAGACTAGAATGTCAGTTACCAGAGGCTGGGGAAGGGAAGGGATGTGTGTATGTGAAACAAAGACATAATGGTCAGAGAATACAAACTTTCAGTTATAAAATGAAGTTCTGAGGCTCTAATGTACAACATGCTGATTACTGTTAACAAAATGTGCTTCTTACATTAGAGTTTTATGAATCCTTTCTATAGCCTCTTCAAGTTCTTCCTTCTGATCAGGAACAAATCGGTACTCTGACACATAGCCTGCAGTATGTTTGTATGGATCATAATCTCCGAGTTCAGCTAAAAAAGAAAGAAAATGTAATTTTTTTCCATTTTAGGAAAATGGAATACCTAAAAATACAGGAATAAAAGTATTTCTATCATGCTTAAACATTTTCTTCAAATGCTTTATTAATAAATTTATATAAGGTAACTAATTTTAGTTTAAAACAACTCTGATGAGCATATACAGAGAATATCAACAAAATCTTATCTAAAAAACATAACATTTTTGCTTTCTGTGAGACTACAGCTATCATTTTCATTTAACTTAGCCTTACCAGTTTATATGAAGTACAATGTTATAAACAGAATTTAAAGCACACATAATGGAAATGCCTGAGGTGAAAAACAACCAGATCCTCTCTCTGACAAGGACACCAAGAGATAAAGCATGTGGTTCAAAACATATTTGCCCCAAATAATGGTCATGGAAATAGAATATGATGTTGCACATAACCCCACTACAGTTTACACAAAGAACAAAATGAAACCAGAGAATTCACTATGTTATACTTATAAAAATTCTTCCTACATTAATCCAGCTTCCAAGCCCAACCCAGTTCCCCAGTTCATTTACACAGCATTTTTCTGGGAATATTTTCTCTAGACTATTTCTGGTCTGCAAGACCTACACAGGCAAGGAACATGGTGTCTCATCACCCCACACCTAGCTTGATTCCTTGAAGAGGCTCAGTAATTATAAACAGAAGGCAGCCTCAGCTTCAGCCCCCAAAACGACAATGCAACCTGGAGCTGCCCCCTCAATGTGGCGGCCATGTTGATGCCAAGAGCTAACGGACAACGCGTGCTGACTGCAAAACACACTGAACCGGAGATGGCCCTGCCCCGGTGGGGTCCTCACAGCAGCTGCTCGGAATCAGCGGGGTCTCTGAGGCACAGCAGCTATGACGGATTGATCAACTTGGGCAGAATGTAGAACAGAACAGATTTTCAGACTCTCCACTGACTCAAGAATCAATGCCACTCCTATGACTAAAACTCCATGGGACCTACTATCAGGGATATGCAACCAGTTTCATTTTTACCTCTTCTGAAGGCATGCTGATTAAAGCTGGAATTTTAGCAAAATGTCATCTAGTTTATAAACTTGCTTAACAAGAAAAATTCAAACATCCTTCTCAAGACCTCTGAAGCAAGTCTGCTTAAATGAAACCTACCCTGGATGGCATATGCTCCCAGTTGAGCAGCAGTGTTAATGGGGCAGGGCAGTCGGCCCTGAAGGACATCTTGCTTCACCTGCAAGAAAAACTGATACCTAAAAGAAACAGAAAAGAGAGATTAATGATCTCTTCCACTACTGTGATCTGAAGGTTCAGACTCTGAAACCTGTCACCTTTAATGAAAATGTAGCTGATTTTTGCTCTTTTGTGAGGGGGCTGCTGAGGGAACAGGGACTATTTAAACACACTGCAGAGGCAATCAGGGTAGTGACTAAGGAGCGAAGGGTCTCAAGTTCAACCAGCTGGATTGCACCCCAGCTCCAGGACTCACTAGCTGTTTGTCTTAAGTGGCTATTTCATGTAACAACCAGGCTCCTCAATGGTAAGAGTGAGACCAAGAAGTATCTATACCTCATCAGGCGGATATGGATGCTACATACAAGCCATTCTTACCATTCTCCTCACTGCCACTGATGCTACCACGATGACATGTTCTCCTTAGAATGAACGTATTACAAGGACCCACTCAACATGCTATGTGTTCCCTAATGAGTCTAAAATCATGGATACAGGAGAGAAACATCATTATAATTCCATTAGTCCTCCTATTTATTAAGATGCTGCCCATTACCTGAGGCTTTGCTCATACCATCTGCTGAAAGAAAACCATTTATAATAACAGTGCCACATATAATAACTGAAGACTTTAAAATGAGGTTAGTACCATTATTATCTCCATTTTGCAGATGAACAAGTTAACAGACACAAAGAGATGAAAAAAAAATTTGTCCAAGATCTCATAATTAGTTATGTAGCAGGACTAGAACTGGAACCCAGTAGCAATTATGACCCCAGAACTCTCCAAATCAGGATGTTATGCAACCATAAGCTAAGGTTTTCCCCTTCTCCTTCCATTCAGGCTTTCTCCCAGTGGGTGACGGAGGCGAAAGGTTTATGAACCAATACAATTAACAGTCAATGCCATCCTCGGTCACTAGCACTCACTCTCTCTCTCTCACTTTAGGCTGGTTTTTGTGATCTCTCTTTCTTTGTAAGGTGATTCTTGCTGTCATTGGGAAAGACAGGGAGAAAGCACAGGAAATTAACTATAAAAGTCAGTTGTGGTAAGTATTTCTTTTGTGTGTGTGTGTATGTGTGTGTGTGTGTGTTTTTCCTCCTTTTTTATTTTTTTTTTTAGTTTTTTTTTTTATTTTCGTATTTCTTTACCAAATGCTCACAACAAAGTTTTTAGTAAGAGAATTTTAAATGTTACTCTGATAATTTCTAGAAGTTCACTTCAGTTGCTCAGTCATGTCCGACTCTTTGCACCCCCATGGACTGCAGCATGCCACGCCTCCCTGTCCATCACCAACTCCCGGAGTTTACTCAAACTCATGTCCATTGGGTCGGTGATGCCATCCAACCATCTCATCCTCTGTCATCCCCTTCTCCTCCTGCCTTCAATCTTTCCCAGCATCAGAGTCTTTTCAAATGAGTCAGCTCTTCACATCAGGTAGCCAAAGTATTGGGAGTTTTAGCTTCAGCATCAGTCCTTCCAATGAATATTCAGGAATGATTTCCTTTAAGATGGACTAGTTGGATCTCCTTGCAGTCCAAGAGACTCTCCAAGAGTCTCCTGCAACACCACAGTTCAAAAGCATCAATTCTTCAGCACTCAGCTTTCTTTATAGTCCAACTCTCACATCCATACATTACTACTAGAAACACCATAGCTTTCTATTTTTTTTTTTTTTATTAGTTGGAGGCTAATTACTTCACTACATTTCAGTGGGTTTTGTCATACATTGATATGAATCAGCCATAGATTTACACGTATTCCCCATCCCGATCCCCCCTCCCCACCATAGCTTTCTTTGTCTAGACGGATCCTTGTTGGCAAAGTAATGTCTCTGCTTTTTAATATGCTGTCTAGGTTGGCCATAACTTTTCTTCCAAGGAGCAACAGTCTTTTAATTTCATGGCTGCAGTCATCATTTTCAGTGATTTTGGAGCCCAAGAAAATAAAGTCGGCCACTGTTTCCACATCTATTTGCCATGAAGTGATGGGACCAGATGCCATGATCTTAGTTTTCTGAATGTTGAGTTTTAAGCCAACTTTTTCACTCTTCTCTTTCACTTTCATCAAAAGACTCTTTAGTTCTTCGCTTTCTGCCATAAGGATGGTGTCATCTGCATATCTGAGGTTATTGATATTTCATTCAGTCCAGCATTTCTCATGATGTACTCTGCATGTAACTTAAATAAGCAGGGTGACAGTATACAGCTTTGAATCTATTTGTCACTTACACTGTATAATTGTAAGGGATTTGATTTAGGTCATACCTGAATGGTTTTCCCTACTTTCTTCAATTTAAGTCTGAATTTGAATAAAGAGTTCATGATCTGAGCCACAGTCAGCTCCCAGCTTGTGTAAGGGTGGTGTCATCTGCATATCTGAGGTTATTGATATTTCTCCCGGCAATCCTGATTCCAGCTTGTGCTTCCTCCAGCCCAGTGTTTCTCATGATATACTCTGCATATAAGTTAAATAAGCAGGGTGACAATATTCAGCCTTGACGTACTCCTTTTCCTATTTGGAACCAGTCTGTTGTTCCATGTCCAGTTCTAACTGTTGCTTCCTGACCTGTATACAGATTTTTCAGAAGGCAGGTCAGGTGGTCTGGTATTCTGATCTCTTTAAGAATTTTCCACAGTTTGTTGTGATCCACACAGCCAAAGGCTTTGCATAGTCAATAAAACAGAAGTAGATATTTTTCTGGAACTCCCTTGCTTTTTCAGTGATCCAGTGGATGTTGGCAATTTGACCTCTGGTTTCTCTGCCTTTTCTAAATCCAGCTTGAACATCTGAAGTTTATGGATCATGTATTGCTGAAGCCTGGCTTGGAGAATTTTGAGCATTACCTTACTAGTGTGTGAGATGAGTGCAATTGTGCAATAGTTTGAGCATTCTTTGGCATTGCGTTTCTTTGGAACTGGAATGAAAACTGACCTTTTCCAGACCTGTGGCCACTGCTGAATTTTCCAAATTTGCTGGCATATTGAGTGCAGCACTTTCACAGCATCATCTTTCAGGATTTGAAATAGCTTAACTGGAATTCCATCACATTCACTAGCTTTATTTGTAGTGATGCTTTCTAAGGCCCACTTGACTTCACATTCCAGGATGTCTGGCTCTAGGTGAGTGATCACCCCATTGTGATTATCTGGGTCATGAAGATCTGTTTTGTACAGTTCTTCTGTGTATTCTTGCCACCTCTTCTTAATATCTTCTGCTTCTGTTAGGTTTATACCATTTCTGTCCTTTATTGAGCCCATTTTTGCATGAAATGTTCCCTTGGTATCTCTGATTTTCTTGAAGAGATCTCTAGTCTTTCCCATTCTGTTGTTTTCCTCTATTTCTTTGCATTGATCACTGAGGAAGGCTTTCTTATCTCTCCTTGCTATTCTTTGAAACTCGGCATTCAAATGGGCATATCTTTCCTTTTCTCCTTTGCCTTTCATTTCTCTTTTCACAGCTCTCTGTAAGGCCTCCTCAGACAAACATTTTGCCTTTTTCCATTTTTTTTTGCTTGGGGATGGTCTTGATCCCTGTCTCCTGTACAATATCACGACCCTCCATCCATAGTTCTTCAGGCACTCTTGTCTATCAGATCAAATCCCTTGAATCTATTTCTCACTTCCACTGCATAATTGTAAAGGATTTGTTCAAATTTGTACCCAAAGCCTTGAGTGAAGACCTGCTTAACACCCTGCAGTTTCCCCACTGCTCAGTTAATGTCACCACAGTCCTCAAGACACGCAAGTAACGGAAACCCAGAGCAATGTGTAAGGCGTGGCACCCACATTCAATCACAAAATTTGTTGTTTGGAGTCTATACACTGTTCACCAACTCCTAGTCTGGGTAACTAACCAGGAGATTTCTAAAACTTTCACAACCCTGTCACAAATCATACTTATCTCTCTTACAAACAACCTTTCCAAGAAGTAAATGGGATAATGTTACTCCCTTGATTTAAAAAAAAACAAATAAAACAAAACAAACAAACCTTAAGAGACTTCCCTATGCCTTCAGGATAAAGTTCAAGATCCCTAAGATAGCTTGTAAGACTTTTGCTTATTTCTTGAGCCACATCTCTTGCCATTACCAATGGCTACCCCCACTATCTAACTTGCAATCACTTTTCCAGCCCTACTTAAACACTTTCCACTCCCTGAATGCTCATCTTAGACATCAAATCCACTTTGTTATAATCATCTGGGTTCCTCTTGAAGAGGAGAAAAGCAGAGTAAAGTAACATTAGCAGAACTGAAATGCAAAAATATAGAGACATTTAACCAGAATTACTACAGATTACTGGAAACTTGTGTTAGTTTTACTTCCTTCCTCAATTGCTAACTTGGAATCTCTTTTCCCGAGATGTATTTTTTTTTAGTAAATGGGTCATAGATGCATATTTGTCTTGCTGTACTAAGACTTTTACAACATTTGATTGAACAGTAAAAATCTTTTGCCAAATAAATTGAGGGGCATAATTCTATAGACTTTGCTTCAGAGAGAAATGGAAAGAGAACCAAAGAGATGAGAAAACAAAGAGCTGAAACAGAAAAACAAGCAGGTACAAAGGGGAAGATACCACATCCCACCGATGACTGTATTTCCAGTATCTCAGGCTCAGCACACAACAAGTACTCAGTAAATACCTGGTGACTTGATGGGTGTAGGAATGAACAGAAAGACAGATGGATGAAAATGGGGACAAATTAACATCCTTTGTTGCCCCTGAGAAATTCATGAAAAAAAAGGAAAAAAAAGGATATCTATTCAAACTTCCCTAGAGAGCTTGCCTTTTGAAGATACTGGAGATCTTTAAGCCATATCATTTTTTAAAAATTCACCAAAATCAAAGAAGACAAGTAAACTATTTTTAACTAATAATTTCATTAATCTCTATCATAGGAAGCATCATATTAGTTTCATATAAGACAAACCTATGATACAGCAAAATCATATTTTTATATCTAAACATTTTCTTATCTCAAGGCTTACTTTTAATTATACATAACTAATTTTGTCCATTTATGAGACTCACTGTACAATATAATATTTCATTTTATTTAAAGTATCTGCCTGCAAGACTCTGTGGGAGAAGGCGAGGGTGGGATGTTCTGAGAGAACAGCATTGAAACAAGTATACTATCAAGGGTGAAACAGATCACCAGCCCAGGCTGGATGCATGAGACAAGTGCTCAGGGCTGGTGCACTGGGAAGACCCAGACGGATGGGATGGAGAGGGAGGCGGGAGGGGAGATCGGGATGGGGAACACATGTCAATCCCTGGCTGATTCATGTCAATGTATGGCAAAAACCACTACAATATTGTAAAGTAATTAGCCTCCAACTAATAAAAATAAATGGAAAAAATAAATAAATAAAGTATCTGCTTGCAATGAGGGAAACCTGGGTTCGATCCCTGGGGTTGGGAAGATCCCCTGGAGAAGGAAAAGGCTACCCACTCCAGTATTCTGGCCTGGGGAATTCCGTTGACTGTATAGCCCATGGGGTCACAAAGAGTCAGACACTGACTTTCTCTTTCACTTCACTTTATTTAAATTACCGATTTAGAGTTGCTAGGTCTTCCCTCCTGCATCATTCTGATTAAGGTTATGACTGGATGCTTGAGTCCTTGTTTATCTCTGGTTTTAACCAGATAAATCCCAATTTGCCTAGGACAGTTTTAGCTTAAGCCTGTTATACATTCTCCATTATTAAGAACTTTTTTCATCATGCTCCAAGTGTTAGGGTTTGAACAGCAAATTATATGATAACCTGAGTTATATTATACCCTTACTGGAAAAAAATGCTGATCCAGAACATATTCTGGTACAAAGCAGAGTCTGCATAAAGCATTTACTTGTTATCTTTTAATATAAATCACTGTACTAGTGCATATGGAGAAGAAATGGCAACCCACTCCAGTACTCTTGCCTGGAAAATTCCATGGGCTGAGGAGACTGGTAGGCTACAGTCCACGGGGTTGCAGAGAGTCGGACCCGACTGAGTGACTTCACTTCACTTGTGTATATGCACTGTCACCCCAGTGAGATTAAGAGCCCCAGGAGTGGGGGGTCCTCCATCTTTCACCCCAACCTCCCTCATCACAAGACTACAACCAGTACAACACAAGAGAAGGACCTGAAATATTGGCATCACAGTTTTCTGTTTATGTGATGTTCATAGAAAAGAGCTGACTTGACACCCCAGATGTACAAGCTGCTAAGGACCATAGATGATTCAGCAAGTGTCAGGGATGAGACCACACAAAGGAAACTTGCTTAAAGAAGAGGCAGAGAGAAACCGTTCTTTGAGGAGTCCAAACAGGAGGTTCTGAGATTTCTGGGGCCAAAGACAACCAAGAATGCTTAAAGAATACCAGTGCAGCTTGAAGCATACTTTCCCATGACTTCAGACCCTGCTGAGTAAACTGAAAGATGTGGGGACAAGCAGAAGCTTGATTTCTGGTGCCAGCTGAACGTGACACCGAGAAACCTGAGAGAAGTGGTCTGCCTGCCTTCACAGGAGGATTGTTCTCTGAATCCAGCAGAGAAGCCTAATCATTCTGGATAAAACAATGTGCTGGACAGAGGGGAATGTTTAAATAACAACATAATAGTAAACGTGAGAGGGGGGAAACAGCATGCACGGCTTAAGAAAAAGAAAAACAGGAGACTCGCCCACTGACTATCAAGGGAATATGGCAAAGACTGGGAATAACATTTTTGCAGCTTAAAACTGATGATAAAAATACAAGAGCAAAGAGTTGTAATATCACCTTATATTTGGATAGTCTTTTAAAGGTCACAAATTTCTTCTGCATCCATACTGGAATGTGATCCATGCCTCCAATCTAATGTGTTGAGAACCATTACCTTCACTTAGAAGGAGACAGGGACCCCGGAAGTGAATGTTAAACTGAAGGTCACTCAGCCCATAAAGAAGCTAAAACACACTAACCTTCACAAAGAGAAGAATATTGATTACCAGATATAATAATAATAATAATACACTGACAAGCTTAATGTCAATCTCTAACAAAGCACAATAAAATGTTAAAAAACAAACACTTATTTTTAGAAGCTGTTCATCATGAACAAGTATTCATCATGAACAAGTTATTTGGAACTAACATGATTCTCTTTTTTAGGAAGAGTTAAAATTTCAATGGCAACAAGATCAGTGTCTCAGTCGTGTCCTGACTCTTTGTGACCCTATGGACTGTAACCCACCAGGCTAGTCTGTCAATGGGATTTTCCAGTTAAGAATACCAGAGGGGGCTGAGATTTCCTTCTCCAGGGGATCTTCCCCAACCAGGGATTGAGCCCACATCTCCTGAGTCTCCTGCACTGAAGGTGGATTCTTCACCACTGAGCCACAGGGGGAAGCCACAAGGTCTGCCAGCAACGCAACAGGCAGACTCATTTACTCACTCATTCTCTGTCTTTTCTCTCCAGAGGACTGAAACCACAGCTCTCTCTTGGTCACTACTAAATTTCATTGGTCCTCAGGGCACTGGACAACAATGCTCCACATATTACTCAATGGAGGGTGAATCAGTGAGTGGATCCTGTGTTTATGTACAAATTCAAGAAATGCACGCTAGAGGACAGTAGTAGGATGTTCTGATTAATGGATTGACTTAACCTGGAAGACCTATCTTCAGGGCTCCAAGATGGTCTTTTCCTCCCTGATTTGTGTGTGTGTGGGGTTGGGGGTGCACTGGGTCTTCATTGCTGTGTGTGGGCTTTCTCTAGTTCCAGCAAGTAGGGACTACTCTTGGTTCCAGTGTGAGGGTTTCTATTGCAATGGCTTCTCTTGCTGCTCAGCACAGGCTCTAGGCAGGTGAGCTCAGTGGTGGTGGCTCGAGGGCCCTAGCGGCATGCGGGCTCCGCAGCAGTGGCGCATGGGCGTAGCTGCCCTGCAGCTAACGGAATCTTCCCAGACCAGGAATGGAACCTTTGTTCCCTGCACTGGCAGGCAGATTCTTATTCACTGTGCCACCAGGGAAGTCCTCCTCCCTAATTTTTTAATCAGTAATTTACAAACATAATTCATTTTATCTACCCTTACCATCTACTAAACACTTCCATTTTTACACAGGTGGCGCAGTGGTAAAAGAATCTACCTACTAATGGAGGAGACTCAAGAGACACAGTTTCAATCACTAGGTCAGGAAGATCCCCTGGAATCAGTTCGGCTCAGTTCAGTCGCTCAGTTGTGTCCGACTCTTTGCGATCTGATGGGCTGCAGCACACCAGGCCTCCCTACCCATCACCAACTCCCGGAGATTACTCAAACTCATGCCTATTGAGTCAGTGATGCCATTCAACCATCCTCTGTCATCCCCTTCTCCTTCTGCCTTCAATCCCTCCCAGCATCAGGGTCTTTTCTAAGGAGTTCTTCACATCAGGTGGCCAAAGTACTGGAGTTTCAGCTTCAGCATCAGTCCTTCCAATGAATATTCAGGACTGATTTCCTTTAGGATGGACTGGTTGGATCTCCTTGCAGTCCAAGGGACTCTCGAAGAGTATTCTCCAACACCACAGTTCAAAAGCATCAATTCTTTGATGCTCAGCTTTCGTTATGGGCCAACCCTCACATCCATACATGACTACTGGTAAAACCATAAGCTTTGACTAGATGGATCTTTGTTGGCAAAGTAATGTCTCTGCTTTTTAATATGCTGACTAGATTGGTCATAGCTCTTCTTCTAAGGAGCAAGCATCTTTTAATTTCATAGCTGCAGTCACCATCTGCAGTGATTTTAGAACACAAGAAAATAAAGCCTCTCACTCTTTCCATTATTTCCCCATCTATTTGCCATGAAGTGATGGGACCGGACACCATGATCTTAGTTTTTTGAATGTTGAGTTGTAAGCCAGCCTTTCATTCTCCTCTTTCACTTTGATTAAGAGGCTCTTTAGTTCCTCTTCACTTTCTGCCATAAGGGTGGTGTCATCCGCATATCTGAGGTTATTGATACTTTGCCCCTGGAATAGGAAATGGCAATTCCCTCCGGTATTCTTGCCTGAAAAATCCCACGGACAGAGGAGCCTGGCGGCCTCTGTCCATGAGGTCACAAAGAGTCAGACACAATTGAGTGAATGAACACACACACCCCCAAGTTTGCTTGTAATATCTAATATATTCTTCCTATTATCTTTTAGAAAAAATACAATAATGCCATTTTACAGATGAGAAAACTGAGACTTTAAAAGGTTATGTGATCTTCTCAAGATAACACAACCAGTGAATAGCAGAGTAAGGCTGCAAAACCCAACCTGACTCCAAAGCCTGCCTTCTTAACAAATATGTGCATTATGCTGATAAAATCTGCAGAAAACAGAGTTATGAAGGATACATAATACATGGAAGTTTGTTATAATATTTTGAATCAGAATTGAAAATAAGTTTAACAGATGCCCTGAGGACACAAAGTATTTAAAGAACAGAAAAAAAGACAAAAAGAGTTTAGATCTATTCTGCATAAACCCAGCAAGAATACCTAGTGCTGATGACAGAAGTTCCAGAGATCTTTTCTTTCTTATTGAACTTCCTACTGCTTTGTGAAGCAGTAAGGTTTCCTCTCTTAAAAATGTTTAAGAAGAAGCTGGCTGACATTTCAGGAACTTTTTATAAAAATGGAGGGTAGGATATATGACCTCAGAATCTCCCAACTTCATTTAATACCAGAAAACATCTTAGAGCAAACAGTAGGTACTCCAAGTTGAAGCGATTCTATTAACTATATTTTTCATAGTCTGGAACCTTATTTTTTAATGTATCTCATTCACCTAAAAAAAAATTTCCCTCTAAATATAATATCCTTCTGGAATACTTTGTCTAACATAATCATTTATGTACTTAATGCAGCACTACCTATAATTTTAAAATGAAACAAGCTGGATGGCCATCCACAAGGGCAGGAGTATAACAAATGGGTTAGATGGTGAAAGAGGTCTGTAACAATATGTATGAAATTGTGTGATTTTTCGAAAGAACTATATATAGAAAGAATAAGTAAAAGTGTGTTTACTATAGCTATTTTTCATATGCAAATTGCAAACTATATATACAAGATAGATAAACAACAAAGACCTACTGTATAGCAGAGGGAACTATGTTCAGTACCTTGCAATAATCTCTAACAGAAAAGAGTCTGAAAAAGATATATATATACATGAAGTGAAGTGAAGTCGCTCAGTCGTGTCCCACTCTTTGCGACCCCATGGACTGTAGCCTACCAGGCTCCTCAGTACATGGAATTTTCCAGGCAAGAGTACTGGAGTGGGTTGCCATTTCCTTCTCCAGGGGACCTTCCCAACCCAAGGATCAAACCTGGGTCTCCCGCATTGCAGACAGACGCTTTACCGTCTGAAGCCCATATATATATATACACTCACATATATATACACACACATATGTATGTATGTATGTATGTATGTATGTATAAATGAACCACTTCACCATACACCTGAAACACTAAATCAACTACACTTCCAGTTTTTAAAATTAAATTTAATTTAAAAAAAAAGAAACAGAAGAGAGAAAATGAAGAAACAAAAATTAAAAAACCTAACAGCCAATACAGAGTAGGTTGAAACAATTTTCCAAAGAAGTGAAGCAAGATAAAAATTCAAGATGAAAATGCAGACCCAAGTATGCTTTACCTTTAGTAGCTTATGTTGGGGGATTTTGTCTTTTGGTTTCCTTTTTGCTTTTGCCAAAATTATCTCATGTAATTGACTCCCTTTTTAAGGTCTATTACACCTAACCATTTAAATTAACATATTCATGCAAATCAGTGATTTTATCTTTAGGATATACTAAGAGGGAGTATATTGGAGAAGGAAATGGCAACCTATTCCAGTATTCTTGCCTGGAGAACCCCATGGACAGAGGAGCCTGTGGGCCACAGTCCATAGGGTCGCAAATAGTCAGACGTGACTTAGTAACTAAACAAGAGTGAGTATATAATAGTAGCACATTAAATGCATACTTAACTTACCTAAATTTGACTGTATGTTTTTGCACAATAAAAACAAATTATCATAGATCATGGCCACTAACTGTAAGCTAACTATATCATCTGGTTCTTTATGTGATCTGGTCTAAAACTTGAGAGAAAAAAGGTTGCATTCAATATATTGTGGGGTTGTACATTACAAACAAATCCATGTATTCTGCTAATGAGCCATTAGAAGATTCTGGAAGGAAGTTTCTACACATCACCAGTATTTGGTGAACAGATATGAAGTAATGCATTATTAGAAAACACTACTCTTTTTCTCCCTTAACACTAAATCAAGCACTCTTTTGGACTCTAACCCTCACTTAACATGTAACTAACTGAACTGGCAGAGAAAAGAGAGAACAAACGAGCAGTGCTAGCATTTATTACTCACTGAACTGTGAGCCAACACAACCAACTTAAAAGAGCTTCACATACACTGTTCCACTTAATGCTTATAAAAACCTTACAAGAGAGGTGGTGGAAGTGCTGGCTTGGATGCTAAGTCATGGCGGAGTCTTGCGACCCCTTGGACCTTAGCCCAACAGGCTCCTCTATTCATGGGATTTCCCAGGCAAGAATACTGGAGTGGGTTGCCATTTCCTTTTCCAGGGGATCTTCCCCACCCAGGGATTGAACACGAGTCTGCTGCATTGGCAGGCAGATTCTTTACCTCTGAGCCACCAAGAAAGCATGAGACAATATTATAAGTGAGGAAACGGAGGCACAGAGAAGTCACTGATAACATCAAAATGAAGAACTCCCCTTGTATTTTCATATGTTGTGCCCTGTAAGTCCCTAATCACTTACAGATACAAATGTGCTTCTATATCACTTGGACTCAGGTTCCCCATAAACCTCAACTTAGAAATCACTCTTGACTGCAAAGACTATTCATGAAACTCTAGTGTAAATAGGACCCTCACCTGAACCTCTCCCCAGCACAGTGTCCCTTCTCCCATAGAGGTTTGCTCAGAGAAAGCCTAGAGCAGTCCTGCCTTTCCAAGCACTCGTTAACAATGTAGCGATGGAAGACTGGAAAGCAGATGTCAACACAGTTCTACAAAGAGGCCTAGTTACAGTACTTGAGAGCAGAACAGCAGAGGTCCCAAAGCTGACCTTCTTCTCTCTTTTCTGTGAGAGTGAGACAAATCAAGACAAAAGGACGTCTGAGGAATAAGACTTCTAAGGAAGAAGAGAAAAGGATGGAACAGAAGCAAAACCACAGACTGTCTTCCTTACCAAAGGCATGGTTTCCAGTTCTTTGAACAACACATTGGGTTCTACTCAAGCCACGGATGGGTTCATTAGGAAAACTGACCATTTAAAGGTAAGTCAGGGAAAACATTTCTGTTTTTGCTACCACATGGAGGCAGGTCAGGCTTCCCAGGTGGCTCCGTGGGTAAAGAATTCGCCTGCAATGCAGGAGATGCAAGTTTGAGTCCTGTGTTGGGAAGGTCCCCCGGAGGAGGGCACAGCAACCCACTGCAGTATTCTTACCTGGAAAATCCCATGGACAGAGAAATCTGGCGGGCTACAGTCCATGAGACCACAAAGAGTCAGACTCAAATGAAATGACTGAGCACACACGAATGCACGTAGGCAGGTCATTAGTGGAATAAGTGCAAACAGAACGCTATTGTCTGCTCCTCATAAGCCACTTTCAAATGCTGGCATAGACTGTTTTAACAATATCATCAATACCAATCAGAAACTTTGCCTTAACTGAAATGAGATAGTCAGTGACAAAGGTAAAGTAATGCATTATAAAATACTGGGTTTTCTCTCTCCCTTAATACTAAAAGCAATTATCTTTTCATTTTCTATAGAGATGAATGAAATCTCTGAACAGCTAATATTTAAGCTACAACAATTAAAGAGAAGTAAGTAGCTCTTCAAGTTTATATTTACATATGCAAGCTCAGCATCAAAATATCGTCCCTACATAAACGAATTTAAAACAAACCAGAAACAGACTCCCAGACACAGAAAACAGACTGTGGTTGCCAAGGGCGAAGAAGGGCAGAGAGGGTTGGATTGGGGGTTTGGGATTAGCAGACGCAAACTATTATGTATATTATAGTATGGATAAACAGTAAGGCCCTACTCATTGTTTAGCACACAGGGACAGCACAGGGAACTATATTCAATATCCTGTAGTAAACTATGTGGAAAAGAATGTGAAAAAGAATATAAACGTATATGTATCATTGAATCATGGCTTCCCAGGTGATGCTAGTGATATATAGCTGGTAAATAACCAGCTTGCCAATGCAGGAGACGTAAGAGATGTGGATTCAATCCCTGGGTTGGGAAGATCCCCTGGAGGAGAAAATAGCAACCCCCTCCAGTATTCTTGCCTGGGAAATCCCATGGATAGAGGAGCCTGATGGGCTACAGCCCATGAGGCCAAAAAGAGTCGGACACGACTGAGTGAACAACAACAACAATAACTGAATCAACTTTTCTGTACAGCAGAAAATAACACAACATTGTTATTCAACTATACTTCAATAAATTTTAAAATATATTTGTATCTTCCATTTACACATTCATTGGGTGTTCATTGGAAGGACTGATGCTGAAGCTGAAACTCCAGTACTTTGGCCACCTCATGCAAAGAGTTAACTCATTGGAAAAGACCCTGATGCCGGGAGGGATTGGGGGCAGGAAGAGAAGGGGACGACAGAGGATGAGATGGCTGGATGGCATCACCGACTCGATGGGCATGAGTTTGAGTAAACTCCGGGAGCTGGTGATGGACAGGGAGGCCTGGCGTGCTGCGATTCATGGGGTCACAAAGAGTCGGACACGACTGAGCGACTGAACTAAACTGAACCGATGGCTACTTTTACATAACTACAAAGGCTGACTGTATCCTTCACAGTAACGATACAGAAATATCCCATCACAGCAGATGCAGAATCTATTATCAAGTCACCCAGGTCCATGTCATTGTTCAAGCACATCTACCATCAGACGCTGAACTGCCTCATGCAACACGAGTTTAAATTTAACCCTCACAGGAAACGCTTACAAAACACATGCAGACACCATCCCAACATTTGACTCCAATTTGTTTTAAATAAAGCCTTTTGTATAAGCCATACATGTACTGGTCAAAAGCAAAGTCAGTACTATACCTGGTTATTTCTTCTTTAAGTTTACACGGATCTTCAGCATAGAATTTAATACCAAAATACAAAGTATATGGAGGTCCAGCTAAAATAAGAAATAAAAATTAAATTTCACATTATAAATTTGCCAAAGTGGTACTGCAGTATAACACAACTATTAAAAATTACACTCATCAAAAATATTTGCAAACCATATACTGGATAAGGGGTTAATACAAAATATATGAGGAAGTCACACAACTTAACAGCAAAAGACAAATAACCCAATTAAAATATGGAAACTAAATAAATATTTTTCCAAAGAAGACGTTCAAATGGCCAAAGATATTCAATACAAGAAAAGATATTCCACGTCGCTAATCATCAGGAAAATGCAAATCAAAACCATATCAGGACATTACCTCACACCTATAAGAATGGACACCTATGAGAATGGCTACTGTCAAAAAGACAAAAGTGCTGTGACGATGTAAAGTAAGAGGAACTCTGTACACTGTTGGCGGAGACATAAATTAATGGAACCATTAGGGAAAACAGTATGGAAGTTCCTCAGAAAGTTAAAACCAGAGCTACCATATAAGCCAACAATCCCACTACTAGGTGTTTATCCAAAGGAAAGGAAATCAGGATCTCCAAGAGATGTATGCACCCCCAAATTCACTGCACTCCTACCACTAACTATTGCAAAAAGTACTCCCTAAAATCAGCAAAAAGCTAGAAACAATTTAAATGCTCAGCAGCAGGTAGACTCCCTGGAGAAGGAAATGGCAACCCACTCCAGTATTCTTGCCTGGAGAATCCCATGGACAGAGGAGCCTGGTGGACTACAGTTCATGGGGTCACAAAGAGTTGGACACGACTGAGCGACTAACATACATACATACATAGCAGGTAGACTATTTAAATCAACCACAGGACATATACATGGTACTGTGCAACTGTTTAAGTGAGCAGTCTCTGATAAGGTACAACAGACATACAGTGTATTTTCATTTTTAACTAAGTAAATAAAGTCACAAATTTAGAAGCCAGGGAGAGGAAGTCACATAGAACAACAGGTAACAAAGTCATAATACATTTATAATATATAGGTGATGTTATTATTTATTATTATTATGACACACACATGCTATGGCACACAGAAGACAACCACTAGCATCCTACCTCTCTCTCCTAGCCTATGCCTTCCTGTATAAGGCCCTCCTTATGTTGGAGCTTTTATAGAAACTAAATTTTAAAAGAAACTTTGTTCTAACTTATCACTACAGTTGATTCCATATGTTCAATTTCTATGTATACTTATCACTGTGTTTTTATTTCTGACAAATATAACTTCACCCCTAAACACAGATGTCAAGGAGGCACTGATTATTAAATATTCAGAAGAGCTAGGAAGTCCATCCTCTGCTAACCTGTCTGTGTCAATCAAGCTCTGTGTTACTGAGCAGATGGGTCTGCCTGTGCCTGCAGGCCACAAGCGTTCACATATCTGGGGATGGGAGGAGCACAGATGCTGCTGAGATGGTGTACAAAGGGAAGAAGGCCTTGTCCAGACTCTAGAGCTGCTTTTATTCCCCGGAACATGACAGATTCCACACTATTGACCAAGCCTAGCCAGTTCAAATGTGCTTGGTGATAAGCAGTTAAGCAGAAGTTTGAAAAACATATAGTTAAAAACATTCAGTTTGTACTAATTTTCTCTAAGGACTTTTGGCCCAAATCAGCCCTCCTTTACGCATGTACATATAAAATGTCTCACATCCAAATACACAAGTTACTATCTGATTGTATCTGATAATGTTCAAAAATGTTTCCTTAACATTTGATTCCCAGCAAGCATCTGGTAACATATGCAAGGCAGGAAAAGCTCCAAGGAGGTAAAGCAACTCACTCAAGATCCCAAAAGTGAGAACCACATTTGCAATTACCTAGAGTTTAGTGCGGAGAAGGCAATGGCACCCCACTCCAGCACTCTTGTCTGGAAACTCCCATGGATGGAGGAGCCCGATAGGCTGTGGTCCATGGGGTCGCTAAGAGTCAGACACGACTGAGCAACTTCACTTTCACTTTTCATTTTCATGCATTGGAGAAGGAAATGGCAACCCACTCCAGTGTTCTTGCCTGAAGAATCCCCGGGACGGAGGAGCCTGGTGGGCTGCCGTCTATGGGGTCGCAGAGTCGGACACGACTGAAGTGACTTTGCAGCAGCAGCAGCAGTAGCAGAGTTTAGTGCTTGCTGGCAACTACTGCACACAGGCTCTCAGGGGAAAAAATCATACACCTTCAGAGTAAACAAATTAAATACTTCATACATACATCACTGTTTTGTAGATCAACTGAAGGCTAAAGAAATGGAAATTCTGGAGCAAGGATATGTGTATCCAGGTATTTTTCAGCTTCTTAATCTGAAACTGACTATAAAAATCAGGTGCCAATGAAGCAAATTCCTAGATTATTATCTTGATCTATGTCTTTCCAGGTCTATCTTTAAGAAATCATTTACGTAAAGTAGGTTAATAATGTTTTACTCTAGCAAAACAGAAGCCAAAAAGTGGCTTCTATCTACCTCTAATCTACCTTCTGTGAAGACTGATTTCAAGGCCTTTAATGATAATAGCCTCCCTTTAGCTCAGGATATCTAAATCAAAACCTACCAATCAGAATTCTGGTAACTAGCAAATATTCTGTCATTTTTACAGATATTACTTCTGACTTATCTGCTGGAGATGTGAGAGGCATTCTCCTTCATTAATTATCAAACTATCTTAAAAAATAAAAAATTATGTGTTATTCAATTGTATACAGCTGCTGCTAAGTCGCTCAGTCGTGTCTGACTCTGTGCGACCCCATGGATGGCGGCCCACCAGGCTCCGTCGCCCTGGAGCGGGCGCCGTTCCCTCCTCCAGTCAATTGTAGTACCAGTGTTTTATTCTCCCTGTACATCAAGTTTCTGACAGGATGACATTCATTTAGGATGAGAAAGTTATAACTGCATTACAGATTATAGTTATTAAAAACACAATATTTCATACCATGGAAAGAAACAGATACTTCAAATGCTCTTAAAGGAACACTTGAATAATATACCTTAAATCAAATAATTTACATTTTTCTCCACATTTGCATAGAAATCTGCCTTAAAATACTAAAATTTTTCTAATTTTTAAACTAGTATCTTTTAAGTAAGTGGTTGAAATGGACAAGAATTTGTTGTATTTATTATTCTACCTGAATCTTTTGGAAAAGTGCAGATTTCTAGATCCTGAGGGATGAGGCTTGTTAAACTGGATCATCTACCATTCATACCAGGCTACCTTATGGAAGTTATCTGCATTCACATCTAATCACATGGACCTCCTGCTTCCTCTCAGCCTTCAGTAGGCAGTTTGCTCACTCAGGAAGCATGTGGAATGAAAAGTCAGAAGGTCAGGGCTTTGGTCATCCCTCCAATACCGAGCAGCTTCTCATCCATGGCAGGTCGCAAACCCTTTCTGATTAGGACTTACTCTTGAGTAGGCTGAGGAGGCAGAACTTGATGTCTAAGGTATATATTTTGAGGGTGCTTTGTCATCTCATAGGCCACCAGCCCCATCTCTGAAACCTGTTGCCCATTCTCATCCAGAATGCTGGCCCCCTACCAGCTGTGTTTGTACTGACCTTGGAAAAGCCTAGACACAGCTGAGTGAACTGAAGTGAGCTACTAATGCAAACTGGCCAAACACCCTCCCAAGAGTTTGGAGTTGCAATTCAGAGACAGCCAGTTCACCTCTGCTTGTGGCTAGAGCTATAACTTGGAAACTGTGGAGCTTTCCACCACAGACACGGAGGGGCAAAAAGAGCTAGACCACAGAGAGAAACAAAAGTGATGCTGATGTTCAGAGAAATGGTACGTGCTGAGTTCCTGACAATTTTGCAGTTCTTATTTCCCAATTCCTTCCGGAGGCACAGCTCTGTTCCTGCCCGTGGGGTCCATAGGGCACCATGTGACCCATTTTACCCCAAGGAATGAGTCAACACACAGGAAAAGTACAGACTCAGAATGGAGTAAGAAAGGCCAGAAGACTCCTCTAGGTCTTATCAGCAATAATTCAGCAAAATAGTTTAATGATATGGTTTCAGTTTGGGAAGACAAAAAAGTTTCAGAGATGGTTAGTGGTGATGGCTGCAAACCAATGTGAGTGTATTTAGTGCTGCTGAACTGTACACTCCAAAATGGTTAACTTGGTACATCTTATGTTATACATTTTACTAATAATTTTAATAATAAATATGATTTTTAAATAACTACTCTTCTACATACTTAAGGGCTGCAAGTGTGTGGGCATGTGTACATTCATAAATAAAAATCTGAGTCATGAAAATTAATGTTAATGAATATAACATTAATTAGATTTCTGAGCCAATTAGTAGGATTCATATTGATAAAGTCAAAACCAAAATAGATGGATCCTTTCTGAACTCATAGCAATCTTTCAGGTTATGAGGGCACTCCTTAATTATTGAGCCAGTAAATAATGTGAAGGGCAATACCACTCTTTAACACAAGAAACTCAAGCACTTTAATATATCCAATGCCCACTTGCTTTTCAAATCATTGCCTCTCTGCTTTTTCTGTCTGAAGGTGAAATTTCAAAAACAATGGAAAAGTCACAGACAGAAGTCCAGGTCAGGTGCCCCCAAAAGCCAAATTCAATACTCACATCTCCTCAGAGTCCCTATCCACACAAACCTAATCAGAGTCTGCAGAGACCAAGCAATGTATAAACAAACACCCATTTCCATATTCTAGCACTGAGGTGCTAATATTCACACCTGTGGTCTTAAAGCCATTTCTGCACTCATCTAATCATGGACATTACATCATTTTCAAATTTCAACAAAATTAAAATCAAATACCTACTGTTGATCAGTTCTTTGTGTTCAGACAGGGTTTTTGCAGGATCCAGCCAATACTGGTGTGAGGAAAAAAAGAGTAATTGCAGAAATTAGTTGTATTTCATTGGCCTTCTCTTCAAGAATATTTGCAAAATGTTATTTTTTAAATTACATTTAAATAATAAGTAAAACATTTGATTTATGATATATACACACAAACATACATAAGAATTTTCTGCTGCTAGAACATTAAAAGAGAAATGATGTCAGTGTTTGGAGAGAAGCAGAGAAGAGAAACAGTACATGCTGGGTTCTTAGTTGAATTCTTGTGTTGGTTATAAGATCAGTAACATCAAGATGATAATGAGTGAGTTTCTTACTGTTTTTGGCTGCAGAGAATGCAGCCAAATCTCTTTCCAGCATCCCCACAGCAACTCCACTAGAGACATGTCTCTCCCTAAAATCTTCTCTGTTCATTTCCAGTCCCATCCCTGACAAGTATCTCTGCCAGGAGTAGGGAAGAAAGCAATCTAATCAAATCCTCATTAAGTATCCAGGAGAGGAGGCGCAGTTCAATGGGTGAGGGTACATACAAGTCCCAGAGCAGACCCATTTGGATTCCATCCTCTCTCCCTTCATTCAGCAACGTATAACTTGCAACCAGTTACTGGACATCTTGGGGCTTCCCAGGTGGCACTAGTGGTAAAGAATTGTGAGAGTCACTCAGTCATGTCTGACTCTTTATGACACCATGGACTACACAGTCCATGGAATTCTCCAGGCCAGAACACTGGAGTAAGTAGCCTTTCCCTTCTCCAGGGAATCTTCCCAACCCAGGGATCGAACCCAGGTCTCCTGCACTGCAGGTGGATTCTTTACCAGCTGAGCCACTAAGGGAAGCGTGAGTACTGGAGTGGGTAGCCTATCGTTTCTCCAGAGGATCTTCCCGACCGAGGAATCGATCTGGGGTCTCCTGCACTGCAGGCAGATTCTTTACCAACTGAGCTAGCAGGGAAGCCCAGTGGTAAAGAACCTGCCTGCCAATTCAGGAGACATGGGTCTGATCCCTGGGTTGGGAAGATCCCCTGGGGGAGAGCATGGCTACCAACTTCAGTATTCTTGCCTGGAGAGTCCCATGGACAGAGGAGACTAGTGGGCTACAATCCACAGAATCACAAAGAGTCGGACATGACTGAAGAGACTTAGCACGCATGCAAGCACTGGACATCTCTTTCTGAACCTTCTTCACAGGCTTGCTGGAAGGATTAAATCAATTACGTCACGCAAAGTCTTTATAATAGCCCCTGGCTCACACTAAGTATGCAACACATGCTCATGATGATTATCATTAAGGTGTGAAGGTCATTCTTAATAAGTATCATTAGCCAGTCTAAGATACTTGCTTATTAATTCAAATTAATCTTTGGAGGACAGAATTTTAGACAGTAACGGGAGAATTTGGGGCCCTGTCGAGAGGCCTTCCTTTAAATCTCACCTTTGTGAAATAAAATCACTGAAAGAAAAAGAAACAAACCTGCCTCATCTGGAGGAAGAGCAGAGGAGGAACAAACCAAGTACAAAGCGGGCAGAAGCACCCAGAGTTCCCACAGAGGGACACAGTCAAAGGGATTCCAGCGCCTGTTAAGTCAGGGCAGTCAGCAAGGTGGAACCTTTACCCGACTCTTCTTGCCAAATGTTGGTGGTTCCAAGGGCCAAGCTAACCAATTTCCACAGTTTGCATTTTATCATGTTCCTGGATGAAGAAGGGGCAACTCTCACAGCATGGAGGTAGGAGCTGGTCCAACCTGAACCACTTTATTCCTAGCACTCTTGTGTTTGTCCAGTGAAAACATTCACTCTCTCTTGATTACCCTCAGTCAAGAATAACAAACCACAAAAGGAGCCTCAGAGAACCTCTTTGCCCAGCACCCCTTTTCCTGCCCCTCCACAAGGGCAGAAATGCTCACTCTGCTATGTAACAGTACCAGTAATTATAAATAGTTATTATAATATTTTATATAATCCCCTTACCTTTTATTCCTATTTACATATAATAAAAAATCATTCATCCTAAATGAGTATCATAATCATCTTATTACAGATTTTATCACAATACTTAACTCTATTCATGTATACATAATCCTCACTATTTGCCACTCACAAAGCTGTTTCAAATTTTCCTACTTTTTCAAAAGGTAATCAATATAAATAAACTTGATTACCCATCACCTTTGTGAAATAAAATCACTGAAAGAAAAAGAAGCCTTCTGCCTCATCTTATATATTTGACAAATATATATGCTAGCCTTCAATATAAAGGGCTTCCCTGGTGGCTCAGAGGTTAAAGCGTCTGCCTGCAATGCAGGAAACCCGGGTTTGATCCCTGGGTCAGGAAGATCCCGTGGAGAAGGGAATGGCAACCCACTCCAGTATTCTTGCCTGGAGAATCCCACAGACAGAGGAGCCTGGCGGGCTACAGTCCATAGGGTCGCAGAGAGTCGGACACGAGCTAGCGACTAACACACATAGACATCAATATAAACGGGTAGCAACTTATAACACATGTTCATCATCCTGCTCTTATCACGTTTTAATTTTTAAAGGTCTAGAAAAACTTACTTTTAACGCAAGGTATTTGAAGAAGAGGTCATAATCAGTGAACCGCTTTTGGAGTCCACAATGACTAAAGGTGTGATTTTGGTGTTAAAAAATAAATGGTTCCCAGGGAAACACTGATTCATTCAAATAGAGTAAAAATCAATCCAAATGCTCAGCTACGTGTTGGACACAGAGCAGACTTTCTCCCCTAGATAAAGCTGCTTCCTACAAAATGGAAACATTAGGTGGGTAGATTGTTTCTTGCCAATCATGTTAAACAAAAAGGTTTGACTCTCCCTGGATTTTTCAAATAAGATAAAACAGAGGAAAACACATACAACCATAAACACCTGCATCAGGTTTCTATTGCTGCCATAACAAGTTATCACAAACAACTTACACCACCACCCATTTATTCTCCCCAAGGTCTGTAGAGGTTTCTTTGCTCCAGGTTTCACAGGACGAAAAAACAGGATATCAGCTGGCTGGGGTTCTGAAGGGTTATTTGGCAAGGAGACCCTACCCACAGGAGCACTTCTGGAAGGAGACTTAGGAGTTGAGCCATGAGAGGCTTTCCCAGTTTTCTCCAGATGTCAAGGCATATATAATACTAGGCCTTAATTTTAGGCCTTACACTTCTCTGACAAAGGTCTGTCCAACATCCATTGAATCATCAAAAAAGCAAGAGAGTTCCAGAAAAACATCTACTTCTGCTTTATTGACTATGCCAAAGCCTTTGACTATGGACCACAACAAACCGTGCAAAATTCTTCAACAGATGGGAATACCTGACCACCTTACCTGCCTCCTGAGAAATGTGTATGCAGGTCAAGAATCAACAGTTAGAACTGCACATGGAACAACAGACTGGTTCCAAACTGGGAAAGAAGTATGTCACCCTACTTATTTAACTTATATGTAGAGTACATTATGGGAAATGCTGGACTGGATGAAGCACAAGCTAGAATCAAGATTGCCAAGTGAAATATCAATAACCTCAGATATGCAGATAACACCACCTTTATGGCAGAAAGTGAAGAAGAACTAAAGAGCCTCTTGATGAAAATGAAAGAAGAGAGTGAAAAAGTTGGATTAAAACTCAACATTCAGAAAACTAAGATCATGGCATTTGGTCCCATCACTTCATGGCATAAAGATGGCATATTTTGGGGGGCTTCAAAAACACTGCAGCCATGAAATTAAAAGACTCTTGCTCCTTGAAAGAAAAGTTATGACCCACCTAGACAGCATATTAACAAGCAGAGGCATTACTTTGCCAACAAAGATCCATCTAGTCAATGGTATGGTTTTTCCAGTGGCCATGTACGGATGTGAGAGTTAGACGACAAACAAAGCTGAGCGCCAAAGAATTGATGCTTCTGACCTGTGGTGGTGGAGAGGATGCTTGAGAGGCCCTTGGACTGCAAGGAGATCCAACCAGTCCATCCTAAAGGAGATCAGTCCTGAATAGTCATTGGAAGGACTTATTTGAAGCTGAAATTCCAATCCTTTGGCCACCTGATGTGAAGAATTAACTCACTGGAAAAGACCCTGATGCTGGGAAGGATTGAAGCAGGAGGAGAAGGGGACCACAGAGGATGAGATGGCTGGACGGCAGCACCGGCTCGATGGACAGGGACGCGGCTGCGTGACTGAACTGGCACTGTGCTCAGTGCTTCGGGCAAACAGGGGGGAGCGCAGAGGCTGTGGTCTTACTAGTCCGTCTAATCTCATCTCAGAACTAGTAAAAAGGGATTGCAAGAGAGTCTCAATCTGTCCTTCTAACAAAATCACCCCCCAAAAACAAACTTCACAAACATGACTCCTCAAACCAAATCTTTGTTTCTTTCTTTGTTCTTCCCTCCAGAATGACTTTCAGGCATTAAAAAGCCAGAGAAAGAAAACAGGAAGGAAATTTTAAGCTAAATGTAATAGGAAAGACTGGTTAACCTATTAAAAATTTCCAAATTAATGGTAATCTGTACACTTTTAAAATAAATCTTTCCTTGTGAAGTGAAAAAGCAAAATGGTCTAAGAGGACTTGGAAATTACAATTTTGCAGCAAAAAAGGGAAGAGTCAAGACTCAGCCAAAGGCTGCCCACTGCCATTAAATTTGCTTGGTATACATCCATACGCACACATGTGTGGCATTTGATCCAAAGAGAACCTGGGATTACAGAAGTCACACGATGATAAATGCCCCAGAACACGCATAATAAACATGAGCCACCAGTTTCCATAAGCTAGCATCTTAAAGTGTAAAACCCACTTACACTCAACCAAGGTAAAGAAATGACCTTGGAACCAAAGCAGCCATACAATGATGGCCCTTGTCATCACTCATTATCAACAAGAGATCAAATGTAGCACATGCGTGATCACCTTGAAACACAGCAGGCAGCTGCTCCATAACCAGCGAGAAAAAGGGGCACAGAATTTGCTAATAACACAGCATTCCAGTTTCAGCTTTAGGGTCTACATTCGAATATTCACCTATATCCAGAATGGATGTAGGCTCTAAAACTGGGATAACACTTATTCACTCACCATTTATGGAATGCCCACTACATATATTCTCTATATGTCATGTCAAATCTTGCCCTGAGGATTGTAGTGAAACACGAATGACTGAGAGCTTTCCCTAACCGTGAGACACGCACAGCCTAGCAGACACACAGAGTTACTGATACAGTATAATGTGGTGAGACTCATCTGTATAAGATGAATACATGTAAGACAAATGCAAAAAGAAAAGGAGCTCTTCAAGGTTAAGCACAGGGAGGCATCACTGAAGAGAAAATCTTTGGACAGTGTGCTCACAAATAAAAAACTTTCCCAAAATACAGAAATGGAGACAGAGCCCTAAGTTTTTACAGAAGTGTTATCTAACAGCTCAACTGCTCTTAAAGCTGATGGGTCTATTTTTAAGTGACAACACAGAACAAGATACTCCAAGTCCTTTACAACTGAGGACTTACTGAAGTCAGTGCCATCTGATAGCTTATAACTATGCAGTTAAAAAAAACAATGTTCCTGATACTTACCTGATGGTGCAGTGGCTAAGACTGCATGTTCCCAACACAGGGGCCCTAGGTTCAATCCCTGGTCAGGGAGCTAGATCCTGCATACCACAACTAAGACCCAGCACAGGCAAATAAATAAATAAACATTTTTTAAAGAAAGAAAAAAGAAATGTGTTTCTAAAAGACTTCCAGAAAGAAGAAGAAGGAAAAAAAAGTGGCCCATTCAGTCTTTCTGTCTGTGCTGAGTGCGGGAAAAAAGAGGAATGAAGGCCGAGTAGGGTCCACTGCAATGCTGGGCTACCAAACAGCTTTCCTAAACTGTACTTGCTACCCAGACAGTCAGGAGGAGAGTCTGCCCCATCTCTCTCATCCTCTCTCAACATGTAAGCAGCTCATTCTCTAAGAAAATCCACCACTCACTCTCCCCCTTCCTTTCCCCCACCTCCTCTTGCTCACTTATTTCAAACATATCCTATAGTTCTGTATATATTCCTAAGCTGGACTGGATCCTATTCAGGAGGAAGATGAAGTGACAATTAACCAAAACAGACCGTGCTCTCTCATCCTGATTTCTACAGTGGGCTTCCTAACACAAGAGCACATTAACAGACCACAATCCCAATGTGCTGCGCTGTGCTCAGTCGGCCAGTCATGTCCGACTCTTTGTGACCCCATGGACTGGAGCCCGCCAGGCTCCTCTGTATAATCCCAATATCCAGTCACTGAGGAGTGAAGATGACAAGCCCTCCTTGGCAATGACTCTTTGCCAGAGTACAAGAGTCCAATAGTTAGAGGGTCTTACCTCTTCAGCCCTGTCGATCTTAATAACAGCATTTATGCAACCCAAAGAGAAATGACAGATGGGCTCAAGTTCCTTACTACTCTCACAGTCGGCTAAATGCCCGAGCATCTTTTCACCCACCTTGGCTGATGATGTCTCAGTTTTATCAATTTCCTAGGTAACAGTCTCTGAATTGTATTTTAAAACTCTAACACTGTCCAGTAAATCAATATCCTAAACTTCAAAAGATATATATTTAATTCAGGATCCAACCTTTCATTTGACAACTGTTCTTTTGGAGTCTTCTGGAGTTCTAATAGAATAAAGACTAAAACATTTTAGATAATGCATGGACAGCATGGAGTAAGAAGAACTTTGCTACATCTTATTTCACACTGAGTATAATACTGACTCTTCTTTGAAGAATTTAAGAATACCACAATGGTATTTAATAATGTTTCCTGTAGATCCAAAAAAAGGCTTTAAAGCACACAGTCTGTATCAATATAACAAAATAACTTCTTGATCTAAGGGAGTATGAAGAGTTAGCAATCTGTAAGTGACAATGGCGCCAAAAAGATCTAAAACAATGACACTGCAAGTCATTCCTGGGGCGTTCCAGGACTTGACATAATTTGCATATACATTATCAGAAATCCAGGGCTGCGACAATGGCTATTTGGCTTTTTCCATGCCCATGTCCCAGTGTCCCTATACAGACACATCTCAGGCCCTCCAAGCAACATTCACAGGACTGATTTTAATTTGCTGCTTGGTATCAATCACAGCCTTGGAACCTCAGGTAAAACCACCATTACAGAGCTACTCATAGCAGGGACAGAAACCAAGACTTGTCATTAAGCCATCATGAGGGGATGGGGAGCGGGATGGGCCAGTTCGTAACTGGGCCATATTTTTCAACAAAAGTGGATTCTATTGCACCATCTGACTACTCAAGAAGTGTCACTGGCCCCAGAAACAATTCCTCAGTTCTTTCCCACGGACCCTGGCACCAACTAAGGCTTAGAGAACTAACAACAGTAACAGCTAACACCTACTAAATGCTTACCATGTGCCAGGCATTATTGAAGACTTTACATGTTCACACTTATTTAGTCCCTTTAATTATGAATTAGAAACTACAAAAATTACCCTCTGGCAAATGAGGAAACTGATTAAACAACTTGCCCCAAAATACAGAATAACAGACCCAAGGAACTGAACTTCCTTTTATTTTAGATTTGAACCAAGCCACTCTTCAAGAATACTGTCTGAACAGGAATGCAAAACTTCAATTTCAAGATTCATACACTTGACTACCCAACTTCTTTTTTCCCAGCTCACTCCCTCACATATTCTGACTCCACCAGGATACAACTCAGTTCCTACTACCTTTGCATAGTCTTTCCTCCCTGTTCCGATGCACGTCCTCACTTTGCTCATGATTCATTATCTTTGTTCACTCACAATTGTCCTCAATTCCCCTGCACAATCTTCCCTCCATATATCCACTGGAAAAAAACAAACACACACCTGTCAACTCTCCGCCTTCTCCATGCTAGCACCTGAGAGGCTAACTGTAACTGCAGACTCAAATTACACAACCATAGATGGGCTCACTTTAAAGTCATTATTAGGAACCACTAACACCCCCCAGAATCCTACTACATATTATTCTTTCACTTGCCTGGATAACTGCTCCATATTTTCTCTTCCGCCTTTCTCACTCTCAGCTGATGACCCTTCTTATTTCACTGAGAAAACTGAAGTCTTCAGGTGAGAACACGTATGGCTTCTCACAACATCTCCCAGCCTGTCTGCATCCGTGCTGGCCCTGTCTCCTCTGCTATTGCTGTGGGGGAATGGCCATGCTCCACTGAAGCCCATCCCTTCCCACCTTTTCAGGAACATGGTACCAGCAATTTTGTGCTCTCTTCCTTGTACCATCAAAGCTTCCCTTTCCACAGAATCATTCCTGGCCAAATACATGATTTTACTTCTCCCATATTGAAACACACACACACACACACACACACTTTTGAGCCCATATCTGCCCATTTTACTTCCGTACTTTAAAACAAATCCCTGGTAGGCAAGTGGGTTCTATACTCTGCTCTCACCACATCGCTGCCCCCCACCCCTGCCCGGCCGCCACTTAGTGGTGACTTGCTGGACGCATCCCCTCCGTACCCAGCAACGTCCTATCTACTTCGGGATTTGCAGAGACGCAATTTAGGAGACGTAACACATGGACCATTAACAAAAAAATCTTAGAATTTACTTTGAGATTTAACAACTGTGTGTGTGCTCACTCATTCAGTTGTGTCCGATTCTTTGCAACCCCATGGACTGTAGCCAGCCAGGCTCCTCTGCCCATGGGATTCTCCAGGCAAGAATACTGGAGTGGGTTGCCATTTTCTCCTCTAGGGGATCTTCCCAACCTAGGGATCACACTCACATCTCTTGCATCTCCTGCACTGGCAGGTGGATTCTCTGCCGCTATACCACCTGGCAAGCCCCTTTAACATCTGCAGCTTGCTTTTATTGACCTTACCATGTGTCTGGAACTATTTAAGCCCATTTCTGGATTAATTACGTCATTTAAGTAGTTCAACTGAAAAGGTTCAAGTAGAACAGAAGTTTGACTTTTCCTCACATCAGGGTACTGGGCAGATGAATTAGTTGATAGGGCTTGTTAGGAGCTGATGAATGTGAAATCATTTCCCAAATTATAAAATATGGACTTAAGGGAAGTGTTGGGAATTTCATGTAGGCTAGGGGGGTAATTTGCAGAGTAGACTCAGATTAGTGAACACTTAGGGGGGAAAAAAAGTGTGGAGCTTGGATTATGAGTCCCTATTTACAGATGGGGTATTTCAGTCTCTGAAAGGCCTAGTGATGTATTCAAGATCTTATTGTAAATGAGTTAGGGAATCATTAAAGTTTCCTGATGCTGGGTCCAGTACCTTAAGGGTATGGAAAACTTTAATTTGTAATTTGAAAAAAAGAAAAATGAAACCAATGGTATTTTACATGATCTGCATACCTACTATGTGCCAAGCACTGTACTAGATGTTCTGCATATTATTTTTTCATGCTAACATTTTGACAACCTTTATACAAGTAAGAAAAGTACTTGTATCCCCATTTTATAGGTGGAGACAGAGTAGTGGCCTACAGTTCCACAATGGGTCAATTAGGAAACAGAGATTCAAACTCAAACATGCCTGTATCCAAAATACACTCCATCTCCACTCTATCACATGCCTTCACTCAAGTGCAATATATCTGCTACATGAGCTGTTCTCCAGTATTATCTATTTTTCCCAAATTTGATCATAACAGCTCACTCAAGGGCTGAGCTTCCCACAGCCTCTTGGGAACCCACTCTAGTGCCAGCAGCCATTGTTAGCCCTACTGACAGGTGCAGGGCTGTCACCACTGTCTCGAAATACCTTTGTCACATGCTCTCTCCCTCCAGCCTTTCTTCCTGCTTCACTGACCACAACTTCACAGCCTCCTCTATTGGGTGTTCACTATCTCCTTAACCAGGAAAGGCTGGATTGTCCTGGGCTCACACCTTACAACCAGGCTCCTGGCTTTATGTCATCTATACATGACACCTCTCAAACATAGCCAGACCAGAATTGCCCCCAAAGCCAACTAACTTCCTGCTTAGATGCCTATTAGAATCTTTAAACTTTACATGTTCAAAGAGGAAATGATGATTCTACTCCCTTCCAGAAAAACCTGTTCTCCTGTAGTCTTTCCCATCTCAGTAAATGATACAAAACTCTTCCACTTGTTGCAGTCAAAGCCTCTTTACTGTCTATCTCTTCTATCAATCTGCAAATACTGCTGGCTTACGTTAAAATACAAATAGAATCTGACAAATTCTTACCGCTCCCAGAGCCAAGCAGTCATCACCATTCATTTCTTAACTCCTTTAATGGTACTACAGGTTCTACCTCAGCATTCAGAGGAATGCTTTAAAAATGCAGATCAGATCAGTTTACTCTTCTTCTCCACATCCTCCAGTTGTTTCCCCTCTTACTCAAATTAAAACCCAAAGTCCTTATGATGATCTGTAAGGCCCTACCTGACCTGGCCCCACTCCTGTCACTCTCCATTGTATGTTTTGATGATGAGGTGGCAGGAAGGACCTTAAGGAAAGTATTAGTGGAAGCCTTAGGGCCCCGACACATGAGCGCATGTGAAGTCGCTCAGTTACTTCTGCCTCTGTGACCCCATGGGCTGTAGCCCACCAGGCTCCTCTGGTCATGGGATTTTCCAGGAAAGAATACTGGAGTGAGATCCTTTTGTAGTTCATGAGCATGATGACTGGGTGTTCACGCTACTGCGTGATATGTGCCTCCCTCCAAACCTTGTTACGACATCGGCACATTACCTGTCTGACGTGAAAAAAAAAGAATACTGGAGTGAGCTGCCATGCCTTCCTTCAGGGGATCTTCCTGACCCAGGGATCGAACCAGCCTCTCTTAAGTCTCCTGCATTGGCAGATGGTTTCTTTACCATTAGCACCACCTCGGAAGCCCCCAAGGAGGGCTAAAGGAAAGCAAAGAGAAACCTGTTGAAAGCAGGAAGAAAGACCTGACTCTTCAGGCAGAAAGTTTAGCAATACTGTTGCCTGGGGCATCATGGAAAATAAAAGATGCACCTATTGAACTGGATGATCCAGACAAAGAAATTTCCAGGCAGACTGGAGAAAGTCTTGACTGACTTCTCTTGCTCCCTATAAGGAAAGCTAAGAGGAAAGAGATATGCTAAAAACTGACTGTGAAATATCAACCAGGATTTAACAGGTTTGAAAATAAATTTCTCTCACTTTTAGACTTATCAAATGGCAAATGATGCTACAATTAAGAAATGGCTCCTGGGCAAAGACCAAATCCAGAGTGCTGTCAGGAAATTATGAATGTAACCATAAAACTTAAGCCTTCAAAACATCTAACATGACATATTATCATGTGTAAAACAGACAGTCAGTGGGAAGCTGCTGTATAAGACAGTGAGCTCAACCTGGTGTTCTGTGAGAACCGAGCGGGCTGGATGGGAGGCAGGGCGGGCTGGAGGCTCAAGAGAGAGTTCAGTTCAGTGGCTCAGTCGTGTCCGACTCGTTGCAACTCCATGGACTGCAGCAAGCCAGGCCTCCCTATCCATCACCAACTCCCAAAGTTTACTCAAACTCATGTTCATTGAGTCAGTGATGTCATCCAACCACCTCATCCTCTGTCGTCCCCTTCTCCTCCTGCCTTCAATCTTTCCCACCATCAGGGCCTTTGCAAATGAGTTCTTCGCATCAGATCCCAAAGTATTGGAGTGTCAGCCTCAAATATGTCCTTCCAATGAATATTCAGGACTGATTTCCTTTAGGATGGACTGGTTGCATCTCCTTGCAGTCCAAGAGACTCTCAAGAGTCTTCTCCAACACCACAGTTCAAAAGCATCAATTCCTCAGTGCCCAGCTTTCTTTACAGTCCAACTCTCACATCCATACATGACCACTGGAAAAACCATACCTTTGACTAGACGGATCTTTGTTGGCAAAGTAATGTCTCTGCTTGTTAATATGCTGTCAAGGTTGGTCATAACTTTTCTTTCAAGGAGCAAGAGTCTTAATTTCATGGCTGCAGTCACCATCTGTAGTGATTTTGGAGCCCCAAAAATAAAGTCTGTCACTGTTTCCCATCTATTTGTCATGAAGTGATGGGACTGGATGCCATAAGCTAAGTTTTCTGAATGTTGAGCTTTAAGCCAGCTTTTTCACTTTCCTCTTTCACTTTCATCAAGAGGCTCTTTAGTTCTTCTTCACTTTCTGCCATAAGGGTGGTGTCATCTGCATATCTGAGGTTATTGATATTTCTCCCGGCAATCTTGATTCCAGCTTGTGCTTCTTCCTCCCAGCGTTTCTCATGATGTACTCTGCATATAAGTTAAAAAAGCAGGGTGAAAAGATACAGCCTTGACATACTCCTTTTCCTATTTGGAACCAGTCTGTTGTTCCATGTCCACTTCTAACTGTTGTTTCCTGATCTGCATACAGATTTCTCAAGAGGTAGGTCAGGTGACCACCTGAGGTATTCCCATCTCTTGAAGAATTTTCCACAGTTTGTTGTGGTCCACATAGTCAAAGGCTTTGGCATAGTCAATAAAGCATAAGTAGATGTTTTTCTGGAACTTTATTGCTTTTTCAAACATCTAACAGATGTTGGCAATTTGATCTCTGGTTCCTCTGCCTTTTCTAAATCCAGCTTGAACATCTGGAAGTTCTCGGTTCACATCATGTTGAAGTCTGGCTTGAAGAACTCTGTGCATTACCTTGCTAGTGTGTGAGATGAATGCAATTGTGTGGTAGTTTTAGCATTCTTTGGCATTGGAATGAAAACTGACCTTTTCCAGTCCTGTGGCCACTGCTGAGTTTTCCAAATTTGCTGGCATATTGAGTGCAGCACTTTCACAGCATCATCTTTTAGGATTTGAAATAGCTCAACTGGAATTGAATCACCTCCACTAGCGTTGTTCCTAGTGATGCTTATGTGTATATTTATGACTGATTCACACTGTTGTATCGCAGAAACCAACATGACGCTATTAAGCAATTTTCCTCCAATTGAAAAAAAAGGATACAAATGAACTCCTCACAAAACAGAAAAAAACTTAGAGAAGGAACTTAACAGTTGTTGGCGGGGAAGGATGGGGAAGGGACAGTTCGGGAGTTTGGGATGACGTGTATGCACTGCTATATTTAGAAGGGCCTACTGTATAGCACCAGGAACTCTGCTTAATGTGATGTGGCAGCCTGGATGGGAGGGAGTGGGGAAATGGATACACGCATATGCATGGCTGAATCATTTTTGATGTTCACCTGGAAGTATCCCAGCACTGTCAATCAGTTGTGCCCATGCGCTTAGTCACTCAGCCGTGTCTGACTCTTTGTGGCCCCATGGAACGCAGCCTACCAGGCTCCTCTGTCCATGGGGTTCTCCAGGCAAGCATACTGGAGTGGGTAGCCAGTCCCTTCTCCAGGGACAATTCCCAACCCAGGGACAGAACCTGGGACTCCTGAGTTACAGGCGGATTCTTCACCATCTGAGCCACCAGGGAAGCCCTGGAGAAGGACACATATATATACACAGCTGAGTCCTTTTCTGTTCACCGGAAATTATCATAACAGTGTTAATCAGGTGTACTTCAATACAAAATAAAAATTCTTTTTAAAAAGAAATAGTAATTTGTATGGCCTTTGTCAAATAGAATTGATTATAAATTGATTCATAACAAATACACAAATTTTTTTAAAGAAATTATATCAGCTTTAGTTGAAAGGACAGAGATCATACACAAAGGGGCCTTTGGAACCCAACCTTCATCAGGCAAAAAGCAGACTGAAAATACTACTCAGCTGCAAACACACTTTACTTCTCATAGAAAGGGAAGGAAAACTCAGAGAACAGAACCCAAAGCCCAGAGGGCAGGGCCAACTGTCACAAGCAGTTAAGACCAAGCTTTAATCAAAGAAACGGCTGCATGCTCCTGGCTAGATTTCAGAACTGTTATGGCCTACTAACTGCTATGTGCCTCCTGTTTTCCCTCATTCTAAATGAAACTGTCTATACCAATTATGGGCTTTCCCGGGGGCTCAGCAGTAAAGAATCTGCCTGCCAATGCAGGAGATACAGGTTCAACACCTGAGTCAGGAAGATACCCTGGAGAAGGAAAGAACAACCCATTCCAGTATTCTTGCCTAGGAAATCTCATGGACAAAAGAGCGTGGTAAGCTATAGTTCATGGTGTTGCAAAGAGCTGGACAAAACTTAGTGACAAAACAACAACAAATACCAATTATCCTATCCCATGTGTGTCCCATCAATATATGCTGAATGATGATCTGGGGTATGTAGATACATACTTCTTACCTTCTAATTCACAGGTCTTCAGATCAAGAGGAACTATATTCACAAGACTGAACTGTAGGTACTGAAGAACAATACCCAAAGAGTCTGATTTGATGAACTCCTGTACCTTAAGTCTGAGTCCAATGCCATACTAAATGAGATTTGGAAAGGCCTTGGGAGGGATGTGAGTGCATTTTATATGTAGGAAGAAGATAAATAATTTTTGGCTGGAAGACAAGACTTTCATGCTTTAAAACATGGGAAAATTTAGTTGATGCTCCTCTCATCAAGTGGGATCATCTAATCTCTCTTCCATTTAAATACAGACTGGCCGTTCCTCACTTCAAATCAGCAGAATACAGCCAAAGTAACACTCTCTGACTTCTGGGCTTAGTTATAAAAGGTGATACTGCTTTGCCCATCCCTCCCTATCTTCCTGTGGATGCCTGCTCTGGGAACCCAAACTCTACCCTGTGAACAAGTCAAGCAACAACATGTAAAGTCCACATGTAGGTGTTCCATCACCAGTCAAGCCCAAGCCAGTGCCAACATCCACAGTCAGACACGTGGCTAAGATTTCAGATGACTGCAGCCTCCAGTCTTTGAGCCTCTCCAGTTGAAAATAGTGATGCAGAGATAAGCTATCCCTACCAAGCCCTGTCCTCATCACAGGTTCAAGAACAGAGTCGCTTTTTTTTTTCCCTTGACTGTGCTATGTGACTTGTGGGATTTTAGTTCCCTGACTAGGGACTGAAACCATATCCTCAGCAGTGAAAGCATGCAGTCCTAACCACTAGTCCACCAAGGAAGTCCTAGAGTTGCCTTAATGTATTTATATTTTTTGAAAGAGAAAACTTCATGTATATATCTATTTAGCTGTGCTGGGTCTTCCTTGCCGCATGCTTTTCTCTAGTTGTGGTGAGCAGGGGCTACTCTCTAATTTTGGTCCACGGGCTTCTCACTGCAGTGGCTTCTCTTGTTGGGAATCACAAGCTCTACGGCACACAGCCTTCAGTAGTCGCAGCTCCTGGGATATAGAACACAGGCTCAGAAGTTGTGGTACGCAGGCTCAGATCCCCTGCAGCACGTGAGATCTTCCCAGATCAAGGATGGAACCCGTGTCTCCTGCACTGGCAGGCAGATGCTTTACCACTGAGTCACCAGGGAAATCCGCCTTAATTTAAAGTCACTCAATTTTGAGGTGAATGTTACAGAGCCATGATTAACAGGAACACATGCTAATTCATCAAGGTCTCTTTGATCCTTACACTTGCATTCAACAGGCCTGCTGTTTCCTCTGTGTTTAAATCATCTGTGAACCTGACGAGCATGCCCTAGCCCTCCACAGCTTTATCCTAGGAGGTGGTATCAATGCTGTAACCCCTAGCACATACCTAGAGACTTCCTTCTAAACTGATATCATTCAAAAATCAGTTCTCTCTGCTTAAGGCGTAGTCAACTAAACTATCTTTCAATTTAACCATCATTTTTTCATTTAATCCACAAATATATCAACTGCTCTGTATAACTTTCTGAATTCTAAACATACTAGTTTTATCAGAAATAAAGCAGTCAGATATGAGTTGGTTTTCTGGTTACTAATAGAACCATGCTGGATTATAGTGACCAACTATTATACCTCCTTGTAGCCCACAGATCATCCCTTGGACATGCCTTCCTGTCAAGCCATGACTATCTCCAGTTGTGCTTCTCCACAACTGCATCCATAAGCTGTTGCTAATCTCTCAGGAGCCAGGATATCTAACAACAAATGAGTTTGGATTTCTTTTTAAAATAAAAATAAACAGTGTCTTAAGCATGACAGATTTCATGAGAGAAGTCCTGAATCCTTGAATGGACTTTAAGATATTACCTTAGTGCTATAGGGCTTCCCTGATGGCTCAGATGGTAAAGAATCTGCCTGCAATGCAGGAGATCCAGGTTCAGTCCCAGGGTTGGGAAGATCCCCTGTAGAAGGAAATGGCAACCCACTCCAGTACTCTTGCCTGGAGAATCCCATGGATAGGGTCGCAAAGAGTAGGACACGCCTGAGCAACTATCACTCAAGAAACGTTAGTTTTTTTTCAGTAAGTTTTGTCTACCTTTTGGATAAATGAAGTTGCTACCTATACACTTCTAACATGTGGGTAAGTGAAGCATCATGATGGCAACCCACTCCAGTGTTCTTGCCTGGAGAATCCCAGGGACAGGGGAGCCTGGTGGGCTGCCGTCTGCGGGGTCGCACAGAGTCGGACATGACTGAAGCAACTTTGCAGCAGCAGCAGCATGATTTACCTTGAAATAAAATCTTAAATCTGCCATACTTTGAAACTGTAGTAATTGAACTAGAGTTTGTTTTTAAACTCTGTTCAAGCAACTGAATATAAGGAACCATATAATTTGTTACAAAGAAGCCAAGCCAACCTAAGAGGTTATCCAATGAAGTAGACATGGGTACCCTGCTCAGGACCACTATACATAGTTGTGCCCAACTCCAGAGGCCAGAATTACATGGTTAGCCCAGATATATACGGCAGCCCTGCCCCTCTTCTTCTGCATTTATAGTCTATTTCTCCCTGCTGCTGCTATGTACATGCTTGGTCATTGTCAGGAAGCATTTAACAAGAGGCTTCCTGTGTACTCTTTTGGATCCGTCAGGAACCCTCTGGTCCTTATTAATTCCTGAATATTCAGGAATTAAGAGGAGAGGCACTCCTTTCCCATGGCTGAGGAATCCAGGCATTTCTCATTACGGTGATAAGTACCCTCTTCCTTTTTATAAGCCATAGGGTAAAAGGTGATTGTTCGCAACTCTCTCTTTGATAGGGATCATCTTATGTTTTGTAAGTATGCAATTTTAATCTTCAATCTTTCCTGAGAATCGTCTAGTGGTTATCCCTACTCTCTTCAGTTTAAGTCTGAATTTGGCAATAAGGAGTTCATGATCTGAGCCACAGTCAGTTCCCGGTCTTGTTTTTGCTGACTGCATAGAGCTTCTCCATCTTTGGCTGCAAAGAATATAATCAATCTGATTTTGGTGTTGGCCATCTGGTGATGTCCATGTGTAGAGTCTTCTCTTGTGTTGTTGGAAGAGGGTGTTTGCAACGACCAGTGCATTCTCTTGGCAAAACTCTATTAGCCTTTGTCCTGCTTCATTCCGTACTCTAAGGCCAAATTTGCCTGTTACTCCAGGTATTTCTTGATTTCCTACTTTTGGATTCCAGTCCCCTATAATGAAAAGGACACCTTTTTGGCTGTTAGTTCTAAAAGGTCTTGTAGGTCTTCATAGAACCGTTCAACTTCGGCTTCTTCAGCGTTACTGGTTGGGGCATAGGCTTGGATTACCGTGATATTGAATGGTTTGCCTTGGAAACGAACAGAGGTCATTCTGTCATTTTTGAGAGGGCATCCAAGTACTGCATTTCAGACTCTTTTGTTGACTATGATGGCTACTCCATTTTGTCTAAGGGATTCCTGCCCACAGTAGTAGATATAATGGTCATCTGAGTTAAATTCACCCATTCCAGTCCATTTTAGTTCACTGATTCCTAGAATGTCAACATTCACTCTTGCCATCTCCTGTTTGAGCACTTCCAATTTGCCTTGATTCATGGACCTAACATTCCAGGTTCCTATGCAATACTGCTCTTTACAGTATCGGACCTTGCTTCTATCACCAGCCCCATCCACAACTGGCCGTTGTTTTTGCTTTGGCTCCATCCCTTCATTCTTTCTGGAGTTATTTCTCCACTGATCTCCAGTAGCATACTGGGTACCTACCGACCTGGGGAGAATATACAGTGGAAGTGAGAAATAGATTTAATGGACTAGATCTGATAGACAGAGAGCCTGATGAACTATGGACGGAGGTTCGTGACATTGTACAGGAGACAGGGATCAAGACCATCCCCATAGAAAAGAAATGCAAAAAGGCAAAATGGTTCTCTGAGGAAGCCTTACAAATAGCTGTGAAACAAAGAGAAGCGAAAAGCAAAGGAGAAAAGGAAAGATATTCCCATTTGAATGCAGAGTTCCAAAGAATAACCAGGAGAGATAAGAAAGACTTCCTCAGCAATCAATGCAAAGAAATAGAGGAAAACAACAGAATGGGAAAGACTAGAGATCTCTTCAAGAAAATTAGAGATACCAAGGGAACATTTCATGCAAAGATGGGCTCAATAAAGGACAGAAATGGTATGGACCTAACAGAAGCAGAAGATATTAAGAAGAGGTGGCAAGAATACACAGAAGAACTGTACAAAAAAGATCTTCATGACCCAGATAATCACGATGGTGTGATCACCCACCTAGAGCCAGACATCCTGGAATGTGAAGTCAAGTGGGCCTTAGAGAGCATCACTACGAACAAAGCTAGTGGATGTGATGGAATTCCAGTTGAGCTATTTCAAATCCTGAAAGATGATGCTGTGAAAGTGCTGCACCCAATATGCCAGCAAATTTGGAAAACTCAGCAGTGGCCACAGGACTGGAAAAGGTCAGTTTTCATTCCAATCCCAAAGAAAGGCAATGCCAAAGAATGCTCAAACTACTGCACAACTGCACTCATCTCACACGCTAGTGAAGTAATGCTCAAAATTCTCCAAGCCAGGCTTCAGCAATACGTGAACCAAGAACTTCCAGATGTTCAAGCTGGTTTTAGAAAAGGCAGAGGAACCAGAGATCAAATTGCCAATATCCGCTGGATCATTGAAAAAGCAAGAGAGTTCCAGAAAAACATCTATTTCTGCTTTATTGACTATGCCAAAGCCTTCGACTGTGTGGATCACAATAAACTGTGGAAAATTCTTCAAGAGATGGGAATACCAGACCACCTGACCTGCCTCTTGAGAAATCTGTATGCAGGTCAGGAAGCAACAGTTAGAACTGGACATGGACCAACAGACTGGTTCCAAATAGGAAAAGGAGTAGGTCAAGGCTGTATATTGTCACCCTGCTTATTTAACTTATATGCAGAGTACATCATGAGAAATGCTGGGCTGGAAGAAGCACAAGCTGGAATCAAGATAGCCGGGAGAAATATCAATAACCTCATATATGCAGATGACACCACCCTTATGGCAGAAAGTGAAGAGGAACTAAAAATCCTCTTGATGAAAGTGAAAGAGGAGAGTGAAAAAGTTAGCTTAAAGCTCAACATTCAGAAAACTAAGATCATGGCATCTGGTCCCATCATCCCATGGGAAATAGATGGGGAGACAGTGGAAACAGTGTTAGACTTCATTTTTTGGGGCTCCAGAATCACTGCAGATGGTGATTGCAGCCATGAAATTAAAAGACGCTTACTCCTTGGAAGGAAAGTTATGACCAACCTAGATAGCATATTAAAAAGCAGAGACATTACTTTGCCAACAAAGGTCTGTGTGGTCAAGGCTATGGTTTTTCCAGTGGTCATGTATGGATGTGAGAGTTTGACTGTGAAGAAAGCTGAGCACCAAAAAATTGATTGGCGTTTGAACTGTGGTGTTGGAGAAGACTCTTGAGAGTCCCTTGGACTGCAAGGAGATCCAACCAGTCCATCCCAAAGGAGATAAGTCCTGGGTGTTCATTGGAAGGACTGATGCTGAAGCTGAAACTCCAATACTTTGGCCACCTCATGCGAAGAGTTGACTCACTGGAAAAGACAGTGATGCTGGGAGGGATTGGGGACAGGAGGAGAAGGGGACCACAGAGGATGAGATGGCTGGATGGCATCACCGACTCGATGGGCATGAGTTTGAGTAGACTCCGGCAGGTTGTGATGAATAGGGAGGCCTGGCGTGCTGCGATTCATGGGGTCGCAAAGAGTCGGACACAACTGAGTGACTGAACTGAACTGAACTGAACTTGCTGAGAATAATCACCTTGTAAGACAGTATATATGCACACACCATGTTGATTAAAACACCTTTGCTCCATCAGAGCTTGGGTCCCCGTGTCTTTCTATTCCTTCTTTCTGTCTTTCTCTCTCTCTCTCTCTATTTCTGCCTAATTCCTTGGAGAGCGGAGGCCCGCTGAGCTCACTTTCTTGCCCGGGCTTCTAAGACCCTCTCGAGAAGGCACACTGTGCCTTCACCCACTTGAGAGGGCGCCTGGTGCCTACGTGCAGAAGCGCGAGCCCTAAGAACAGGGCTCAATTGGCTTTCCGCGTAAACCAGGGGATATCAGCCTCCTTCTCTTACTTTCTTATCGTCGACTCCGGACCACCAGGTTCCGGTCCATTAAAGGACCAACAGGTCATGTCCAACTTTTTACAACCCCATGGACTGTCGTCCTCCAGGCTCCTCATCCATGGGATTTTCTGGGCAAGAATACTGCAGCGGGTTGCCATTTCTTCCTCCAGAGGATCTTCCCGAATCAAACCCACACCTCCACGCCTTCTGCATTACAGGTGGATTCTTTACCACTGAGCTACCTGGGAAGCCCCTGTTTCTCCCTAAATGACCTTAAAAACTTTGAAGTCTTACAACTCTAAAAACGTAGGGAATCCTAAATGTGACACTGTCCTCTCAGGAACCCAGCTACTTGCCTAACATCTCCACCTAGATGTCCACTGGGCATCTGAAACTTTACCCATTCAAAACAGACTACTGAGTCCCCACTCCCCAAATCCAGCTCCTCAGTCAGATGCTATCACTTCTTAGCTTCAACTTCCAATAGGTTCCCACATACCGCGGCTACCACAGGCTGACCTCCTATTGGTCAAACCTGTCAACCCGTCAGCCTCCTTCTCACGATGATGCTTAGCACCACTGGCCTTTTTCTCACTTCTAGAAGACTTCATATTTGTCCCTGTTTTAAGCCACTGAACAGCTGCTCCTTCTGCCTGCCACAGCCCCTCACTTCTTGACTTTCAAGCCTCAGTTTAAATGGTATCTCAGAGAGACTTTTTCTGACCACTCAACAAAAGGAGCCTCCCAGTCACTCTGGCACAAGTTATGTTATTTTTAAAGCATTTGTCACTACGTGATATTTGAACACATGTTTACAATTTATCTCTCCCTAGAGTATAAACTAGGGACCTTGTCTTTTGCTGACCACGGCATCCTAGTTGCTGAGACACAGTGGTCACCCAGTAAGAATCTGCTGCGTAACTCAGTGGAAATGAGAAACAGCATTTGCTCTTATCTCATCACAGTCCCAGGTCAGGTCTGGGACATCAACAAGAATAAGGATATCACACTGTAAGCAAAAAGTTTTCTGAGTAAATATTCTCTGTAAAATATCCTGCAACCCCAAAAAGTGGTGGGCATCATTTTTGCTTAAAAAATTAAGCTCCTATATATCATCAGCTTTTAAAGGGCATACTTTTGTTAACAAAAAAGTTACTCTGAAATTTCACAATCCAAAAGAGAAAGTGGGTAAATCTTGCCTCTGTCCCCAAAGAAAGTACCTGCCCAACTTTGAACAATTTTTGGAGTACCTCTATTACTGGAATAGGTCATACAAAAATGGTCAAACTAGTCATCTTAGCTTTTTTCTTTTTTAAAGGTTTTTAAAAATAACATTTATTTCTTAAAAGTTAACATGTGCATAATAGGAAACCAAAAAACACAAGAAGCAAAAAAACAGTCATTCATAGTCATACGCAGTTTATCATTTGATGTGTCCTTCTAGCTCTCACTTGTGTGTTCTCACAACTAAGCATCCATTTTTATGTAATCAAGATCATACAGTTATGTATCATGCTGTTTCACACATCATGAATATTTACCATTTCAAAGTCCCAAAGCTATGAGCATTTTGATAACCAAGTTGGTCATCTTAGCTTTTAGTGCATGCAATATATTTTAAATTTAATGAATCTCAAGATAAAATAATATAGGAAATAAAGCATTTTATCAGTAAGCTACTGGCACATTCCAATCAAATCTCTTTTTCATGAAGAAAACCCTCTTAAGATTCTGAATAAGGTTAAATCAAGGTCAGTTTATCAGAGGTTTGTATCAGAACACTAGATTAAAAAAAAAAACCTTGTTTCCTATGATAATCAGAAAAATGTCTAGAAACATTAACTCTAAAACCACTGCTTCCCCATTAGCCAATCAATCAATCGTCTGAAATTTCATCCTGCATAGCTCATTCTGAGTCAACCAGGTAGAAGACAGTCTAATAAAATGTTCATGGTAATGAAATCGGCAATATTCTTGTCATGCACTTAAACAACTAAGAAGGTGTGGATCACAGAAATTGATCACACAACACCTGTTTCATTGACAAAAAACACAGCATACCCGCATACTTCGTTACATATGCAAATGTATATGGGTGTGTATATATAGTGAAGTTAGTACCATTTCTGATAGCTTTATTTTAAAGTATTTTGTACCTTTACTGTGTTCAACTGTTTCTCCTTTTAATCTATTTTTGATGAAAAAAGACACTACTTGCCATTAGTGAAGAAAGAACTCTGTGCAAGATAGAATCTAGTCTTTCACCTTACTCAATCTGGAAGACAAATATATGGAAGCCACGGGATAAACTATTTCATTACATTTTATCAGTAAGCTGGCACATCCCAATCAAATCCTCTTAAGAGTACATGACCCATGGAAGACACATTTGTGTCTATTATGATCAACCATCTGGGAGGGAAAAGGAATGGGGGGAAAAAGAACTACAAGAGGGTTAGGTTCAGATGCACCATGGAGCTGACCCTAGAAAAATCTAGGTCCTTCAAAAGCATTTTTGAAACCACGTCAAAAAAATAAAGAGACAGGCTTCCCTGGTGGTCCAGTGGCTAAGAATCCACCTTGCAATGCAGGGAATACAAGTTCGACCCCTGGTCAGGGAACTAAGATCCCACATGCCGCAACTAAGACTTGATGAACACAAAAGATAAATAAACAAATTTTTTAAAAATAAATTTTTTTAAAAAAAATCAACATACACAACAAAGAGAGCATGCTCTGCTGGGATTCTTTCTAGCAGGCCAGCTCCTGAATTCTCACTATGCAGCAAGTGACTGGACTCAGAAGAAATCAGACCCACTCTAAACAGAAACTGGTTCCAGAAAAGCATCACCACTTCCTTTCTTTTTCTCTTTTTTGGCTGCCCTGGGTTACTGTTGCTGCTTTCCCTAGTTCCGGCATATGGGCCTCTCCAGCTGTAGTGTGCCGGCTTAGCTGCCCTGAGGCGCATGGGATCTTGGGCTTCCCGGGTGACTCAAGAACTTGCCTGCAATATGGGAGACAGGGCTTTGATCCCTGGGTTGGGAAGATCCCCTGGAGAAGGGAATGGCTACCCACTCCAGTATTCTTGCCTGGAGAATTCCGTGGACAGAGAAGCCTGGTGGGCTACATCTATGAGGTTGCAAAGAGTCAGACATGACTGAGCGACTAACACTTTCGCTTCATATGGGATCTTAGTTCCCCAACCAGAGATCAAACCGCTTAGTTCCCAAACCAGAGATCCAGTCCCCTACACTGGAAAGCAGAGTCTCAATCACTGGACTTGCCAGGGAAATCGTATCACTTCCTTCCTTAATAGAAACTGTTCATAAACTACAGGGAAATAGAAAAACCTATTTTATTAAAAATACTATTTATTATGAACACATTCTTAAAAAAAAAATCATAGGTAACACAACTGTATAGCCACCAGTGACATTACCTGAACTCAAAGTCTCATACACCTCCTTCTACTACATACTATACTACCGCTTACAAAAGAGGAAGATTCTGAATAGAACTCAGTAACCTCCAGCATACTAAGAATATCACTCATCTGTAACTTCCTGCAAGTCCATATACTTTCAACATAACTTCCTAATATCTCAGTAACATTTATATATATATATATGTGTGTATATATATACACATATATAAATATACTTATGAAGTCTAGTTAAAATGAACAAAAGTTCCTCAACAACGTCCTTTCTCAAGAGACCCAAGGCAATAAATTCAAAGAACAGTGGGAAACGGAGGCAGCAAACAAAGAAAAGCAAAGAGAGAAGCATTCTTGTCAAAGAGTGCCCTTTCTCTGAACTGCCATCTGTCCAGGTGAGAGAGCACCCAGTTGGCAGTGGCAGAGGTGGTAATAGAGCAAGAAATGGGGCATAATCCCCATCATCAAGGAGTTTTCAATCAGGTGGGAAATATTATTTAAGAGAAAAACACAAAGTAGCATTCCTTACCTGTCTTCTGTAAAACCTGTATGCAGGTCAAGAAGTAACAGTTAGAACCGGACATGGAACAACAGACTGGTTCCAAATTGGGAAAGGAGTACATCAAGACTGTACATTGTCATCCTGCTTATTTAACTTATATGCAGATGCCGCTCTGGATGAATCACAAGCTGGAATCAAGACTGTCAGGAGAAATAACAATAACTTCAGATATGCAGATGACACTACCATTATGGTAGAAAGCCAAGACGAATTAAAGAGCCTATAGATGAAAGTGAAAGAGGAGAGTGAAAAAGCTGGCTTAAAACTCAACATTCAAAAGACTAACATCACGACATCCAGTCCAATCACTTCATGGCAAATAGATGGGGAAACAATGGAAACAGGGACAGACTTTATTTTCTTGGACTCCAAAAGCACTGTGGACAGTGACTGCAGCCATGAAATTAAAAGACTCTTGCTCCTTGAAGTAAAGCTATGACAAACCTAGATAGCACATTAAAAGGCAGACATTACTTTGCCTATAACGGTCCATCTAGTCAAAGCTATGCTTTTTCCAGTAGTCATGTATGGATTTGAGAGCTGGACAATAAAGAAGGCTGAGAGCTAAAGAATCGATGCCTTTGAACTGTGGTGTTGGAGAAAACTCTTGAGAGTCCCTTGGACTGCAAGGAGATCAAACCAATGAATCTTAAAGAAAACCAATCCTGACTATTCACTGGAAAGACTGATACTGAAGCTGAAGCTCCAATACTTTAGCCATCTGACATGAAGAGCCAACTCATTGGAAAAGACCCTGATGCTGGGAGAGATTGAAGGCAGAAGGAGAAGGGGATGACAGAGGATGAGATAGTTGGATGGGATCACTGACTGAATGGACATGAGTTTAAGCAACTCTGAGAGATGGTGAAGGACAGAGAAGCTTGGCATGCTGCAGTCCATGGGGTCATGAAGAGTCTGACACTACTGCGCGACTGAACAACAAAAATTTCCAATGCATGGTAGGAGTAAGCCTAGGGCATTTCTGGGGGATGAGAGAAAGCTTTAGGAAAGACATCTCAATCAGATGGTAAGGAAGAGCAGGATCACCACCTAAAAACGAGGCATGAAAGACAAGAAGGGTATCAAGCCAGAGAAGCAGAGGGGATATCACGAGACACTACAGCACAGGTAAGGAGCTGCAGGCAGTTGAGTGCAGTGTTCATGAACCTGCAGTGCAGGTTTGGGTGGAGGATGGCTGGGGGACTAAAGAGAAGAACTACAGTGCAAGAAAAGCTCTAGAACAACAAAGGGCCACATTTCTTAAAGGATCTTGTAACCCTTGTTAAGGAATTTCTGAATTTTTCCTTAGGGATTCATTAAAGAATTTGAAGCCACAGAGAAGACATTCTTAAAGTAGTATTTCTGAAACAAAACTACAACTGCAAGGGGGAAAACATGAGAGGGAGCAAGAGCAAAGACAGGACGACCAATCCTGTCTTGGAAGAAAACTTCTACAGAAACCATGCTGGCACCTCAGCCAGGATTCAGGGCTGGGGACTGGGGCTGGACGGTTAAGAGGTGACCACAGTCCTGCTGACACACTGCTCTCCCCGCGGAGCTAGGAACGGTGGTTCTTTTCACCCTCAACAGGATCCTATGGAAGGTTAATTACAGTCACATCAGTTATTAAGAACTGACAGACTGGGTGACTCGTCAGCTCTGAGAAGGGAGACGATGGATTTAGGGATGACACCCTAGCTTGAAGAGCAGCATTCACCACGGTATTCAAGAAGAAGGGCAGGCACCTCTTATACAACCATAAGAACATCCTAAAGGGTACACAGACAACAGATAGTTTTAAGGGGCTTAATTCCAGGATCCTCAATTTCCATAAACATTTTTCTTACCACTTTTATTGATAAATAATTATTGACACACACAAACTAACTTAAAGCATTCAACATGATGGTGTAATTTATATATATTGTGAAATGATGACTGCAACAGGTTCAGCTAATGTTCACCTTCTCATACACACACAATAAAAAGAAAAGAAAAAACGGTTCTCCTTTTGATGAGAACTCTTAGGATTTGCTCTCTTCACACACACACTCTTTCTAGACCTGATCTACTTGGCACAGTTCTCCCCACTGCCCTCCCCTTTCACAACACTCCTTTCCCATTTACAGTAGGAAGGCACCTCTCACCCTTTCAAATTCTCTAGCGAACACTGCCCCAGGATGTGGCAAATCCTTGAGCAGAAAAACAGAAATATTTTTAAATACCAGTGTTAGCAAAGTTGCCTTCAATAAAACACTATTAAACCAGAAGAGCAGGGTGTTCTCTTTCCCAGCCTTACATGTCCTTCTGGTGAGGACTAGACAAGGTGAGAGAAGTATGGTATTTTGCTCCTTGGCAAGGTTGTTCTGAACTCAGGTATATTATAGAACAAGACAGCAAAAGGAATGGTGATTTTTGTTTAATGATCTTGCAACTTCCACCATCCAGCTATTATCAAAATACATAAAAATATGGCTAGGTCAGGAGATAGAGATCCAAAGAAAAAAAACAAATCAAAGCCCCGGTAAATCCATCACATCTAAGTGACAAAACACCATGCCTTATCTGTCTATATTCATCCAGAAACCAAATCCCAAGGTGAAATACTTGTCACAGGACACATGTTAACATTTTTATTTAAACTGACAAAAGACAGAATACATGCTGGTTTAGCTGAGTGGTTTGATAACTGATTTTGCCAAAGTAAAAGTTGGACTCTTTTCATAAATTGGATGAACTAAATCTGCAGCTCCACAATTCTGATGAAAATATAACTATGCAAGTATATAAAAGCATTTTACCAAAAATCATATATTGGCAAATGTTCATTAAAATGAACAATTTTTAATTTCCTAATCCTTTCAAATCAAAATGGATTCCATCAGGTGCCTCTAAGTAAAAGAGAAAAAACATAATAAATACTGCTTTGATAAATCTTGGTAAAGCATTTTTAATATATCTCCCAGAAACTGTGAAATTGAATTACTCCAATGATTACAAACTGTTCGCCACTCAGTAAGTTTTGAATCCCTTGTTTTCAAACTAAACTAAAGCATAACCTGATGAGTGGACTGAGATACCCTTGTTCTCAGAGCAGGTTGAGAGGGGATGGTGATGACTACAGTGCATTTGAGATGCCTAACAGATTACTGAAAATAATTTTAGATGACAGATCACTATGTGATTTTTTGGGGGGGTGGGGGGAAGCATATAACTCAGGAGAGTTCAAAGAACTGAGTGATCTTCCTTTATCAAAACTCCTTCCTTTTCAATCTACCTCCCTCAGTAGATAAGGTTACTCCGTGCCCATCCTTATAAAGACGAGAAATAGGAATAAAATTGATGCTGACCCCTGTCTCACACCAGGAATATATTATAATCATCCAGGGGTATGTGAACCAACTGAGAAGAAGCAGTCCAGTATTTTACCAAGATGCACTTCCAGTAAATGTTTACTTTTTAGGTTTAAGAATTATTAAAATATATAATACTTTGCTGTTTTGATAGCCATAGTAATAATAAATATTCTTAAGGCTCATTAATAAAGCCTTAAGATTTCATGAAATAAACTTTTAAAATTTCAATTTCTAATAAATAAATAAATAAATAAAATTTAAATTTCTAAAAATGGTAAAATGTGTAGCTACTAAATGACATGAGCAATAAATTAATATTAAAATAACTCAATATAGAAAAAATAAAATAAAATTTCAATTTCTATATATAACATTGTTATGGATAAATATAGTTTGTTAATAAAATATAATAAGAGAAAATTCTATGAAGAAAGTAGAATAAAAGTTTAAAAACATAAAAGAAATAAAGAAAATTCTCTGACTTTTAATGTAAAACTTTTTTAAAGGTTAAGGATCAGTACCAAAATTACCATGACATATACATTTAAGACTATACATTTAAGATTCACTCAAGAATAATGCAACAGATTTTACAATGTCAGTGCTTATGATAAACCAAAAACTTGTATCTATTTAAATGTAGGATAAAATTTTCATTCTCAACCTAAAATTCTACAAAGGTGCATAGCTTTTTTCTTTAACCTGGAAAATCATTACTCTCGAGAACATTTGAAAAAAAAAAAAAAGGGCAGGTCTGGAGGTGTGATGATGACTTCAGCTTTGAATATGTGGGGCTGGAGGGACCTGAGGGTCATTGAAGGACAGAAGAAGAGCTAACACTTAGGCCACACTGACCATACAGCTTAAAGCAGTAGTCTGGGTGTTTACAGACTCCTTTACTCTGAACTACCACCCCTGATACTATTACTCGATACTATTACTTGATACTATTACTATCCCCACTTTATAAGTGGGGAAACTGAGGCATGGAGATTCACCCAATGCCTCACAGTTCTTCCAAGTAGTAAAGGCTATATGAACCCAGACAGTCTGAATGCAGAGTCTGTATGCTGTACAGTATGATGCCTTGAGATGTCTGAGTCTGTGATACAAATCTGAGGAAAAACTGAGCCTTTAGATAGTAATTTAAATCATACAGCAGATAAAATTACATAGGAGGAGTGACATAACCAACAGCAGGAAAAGGAGAGCTTCAGTAAGGATTCCTATAAAGACACTTCTGGTGTTCCTTTCCAGGCCCTTGGACTCATGAAGAACCTGAAGTCATGTCTTCCCCTCCCCGGCCAGGTACGCTTGATGTGTTGTCATCAGTCATCCCAGGCCACTGCACTGTTCACGATGCTCTTCATAAAGTCAGGGGGCTACTGAAGAAAACGTTTTCAGGAAAAGGCAGAGGAAAAGTGATGCTAAAGAAGACTGAACAGGAACAAACAAAAGAAAACTCAAAAAGAGAAAAACAAGGAGAATGTGTTGTCAGAAGAGCAAAATAAGATTTCAAGAACTGAGTCAATGCAATAGAAAGATTAAGGAAGATAAGGGCTTAAAGTTTCACCTGGATATAGCAACTCATGACTAACCTGAGCACCATTTCAGTGTAGGATGGGTATCAAAGCTGAACTGTTCAAGTTTATGAATGGGATCTGAGAAGTAGAGGCAATGAATTTATGCAAAGCTTTCTGCGGTTTAGGTGTGACACAGAGGGAGTCAATATGGCAGTAAAGGAGTGCATGAAAGTGGAAGAAGGGTGTTTTTAAAAGGAAAGGTGTTTTTGAACATGCCCAAATCTTGATGGAATAAAGGGAACACAGGAGAAGGCTGCAGATGCAGAAGCAAAATCCACAAGAGAGGCATTGCTGCTCCTCCATTGAGAGGAGGGAAAAGGATGATTAAGAAGCAACTAAGAGTCCCTTGGACTGCAAGGAGATCCAACCAGTCCATCCTAAAGAAGATCAGTCCTGAGCGTTCACTGGAAGGACTGATGCTGAAGCTGAAACTCCAATACTTTGGCCACCTGATGCAAAGAGCTGACTCATTGGAAAAGACCCTGATGCTGGGAAGACTGAAGGCAGGAGGAGAAGGGGACGACAGAGGATGAGATGATTGGATGGCATCATGGGCTCAATGGGCATGAGTCTGGGTAAACTCCGGGAGTTGGTGATGGACAGGGAGGCCTGGCGTGCTGCAGTCCATGGGGTGGCAAGGAGTCGGACACGACTGAGCGACTGAACTGAACTGAACTGAAGTGTGTGCAGAGGGTTAAGCAGCTGGGGAGTTTCCATCTGATTGCTTTTATTGTCTCAGTGAAGAGAAGAGTTCACTGGGGGAAAGGGCATTCATGTGCTGGCTGAATCTGTAATGCAAGGTGTCTCCCTCCTCCTTTGACTTCTAAAGTTACAGGACCAGATCCGGCAGGTTGAATTCTATATTCTGAGAAAAGCTCTAACTAGATAAAATCTGCATTTGAAGGAGTACTTTGTAGAGAAGCCTCACACTAACATTAAAATAGAATATGGGAACTCCTGTGGTGGACCAATGGCTAAGACTCAAGGGTCCCAAAGCAGGGGGCCCAGGTTCCATCCCTGGTCAGGGAACTAGATCCTGCATGCCACAGTGAAGATTAAAGATCCCACATGCCACACTAAGACCCACATACCCAAATAAGCAAAATAAATAAATATTTAAAATCAAGTTGGACATGATTATAACTATTAATTTTAAAACCAGAAGTAGTAATAGGATATCACATTTACTCTTATTACTGCTTTCAATATCAACAAAACGGATCTTCAAAAATCTCCAGAGGTGTCCAGAGCTTATTTGATTTTCTCTCCTTTCCTCCAGTCCTCCATCCTAGTTTCAACAGGAAAAGTGTTCAAAATGTTTAAAACTGTATAATATACAACGAGCTTTCAAGTGTTCTCTAATTTGATCCTACAACAATCTTGAATGTCAGGGCAAGGAAAGCATCTCAGTATTGAGAAAAATGAAGTGACTTGACCTTTCTTAAAAGCAGACATAGGACTCAACCTATCTTGTGGCTCCTAAGGCAGTTATCTGTTCCACTACCACTTCACACTCCATTTATAACAACAAAGGCAGCTCATGTTGCCTTTCAGCTTCAGAGTAATTTCAAACTTGCCCAACTATTAAAGTGAATAAGCCTATATTAAAATCCCAATTCTCTGCCTATCTTGAACAGATCTCACTCCCTCCCTCATAATAAGGAATGTAGATAATCCTTGAAGCAGCAACTAATGTACTCATAGACTTCTGTGGATGTACACACGCAGTCCTAATCACAGAAATTCTGGGCACCTGCAGGAAGATATATGCTAATATTACCCAGAGAAGTAACAGTGTCTCAGGTTTCTGCCTAGTGCAGTGAACCCAAACAAGAAAGCCCTCATGCTTCCACTGAGCAAGCAAAATAAAATTCTCCCCACAGTAGCCACGTGCATTGGTTTCTTTTTGATGCTACAACAAATGACCATAAACTTGTGGCTTAAAACAGCAGAAATTTATTATCTTACAATTCTGAAGGCCAAAAGCCCAAAATGATCTCAGTGGGTATAAGAGACTGAAGGCCTGTGTCCACTACAAGTTTACATGTTAAAGCCTCAATCCCATATGTATCCGTGTGTGCTCAGGCATGTCCAACTCTTTGTGGCCCCATAGACTGCAGCCCACCAGGCTCCTCTGTCCATGGGGTTTTTCCAGGCAAGAACACTGGAGAGGGTTGCCAATTCCTCCTCCAAGGGATCCTCCCGACCCAGGTATTGAACCCCCATCTCCTGCATCGGCTGGTGGGTTCTTTACCACTGAGCCACCTGGGTGATGGTACTTGGAGGTAGGGCCTTTGGGAGGTAATTAGGTCAGGGAGGAATGGGACTCGTGCTCTAACAAGAAAGCTCTTATACCATTATGTGAAATTACGTGGTATAATTTCAGCAGTCATCTGCCTGAAGCCTGGAAAAGGACCCTCACCAGAACCCAACCACTCTGCTTTCAGACTTTCAACCGCTAGAACTGTGAGAAATCAATGCTTCTTGCTTAAACCACCCAGCCTACGGTACTTTGTTAAAGCAGCCCAAACTGACTAAGACTCTGGGCTTAAAACTTAAGTGTAGGCAGGGCTGCGCTCCTTCTGGAAGAACCTGGGGAGAATCCTTGCCCTGCCTTTTTCAACTTTTAGAGGCCACCTGCCTTCCTGGTATCAAGGCCTCCTTTCAGTAAATGCACCACTTTGACCTCTGTGTCCACTGTCACATCTCCTCTGACTCTCTTGCCTTCTCTTTCATGTGTAAGAATACACGTAACTATGTTGGTCCCACCTGGTTAATCTCCCAATCACAGGATCCTGAATTTAGTCACATCTGCCAAGTCCCTTTCGCCATATGAAGTGACACAGCCACAGGTGCTGGGGATTAGGACACTGAGCAGAGAGCGCTGGTACCCACGTGAACTGAAGCCGCACCAAGTGGAGCTGCTGGTCACGGGCTCTGAGGGAAACAGGAAGGTGTCCCCACGAGCAGCCACTCAACTGGCGACAGGCAGGCCTACAACACACTGGAGGGCGTCCACTCTCCTGACAGTTCTGCTGTTCAAGACTGAGGGTTAATAGTGGACGAGAATTTTAAATATTTACAGCTAGGGAGTGGCATGCTCATTAGACAAAACTGATGTGTTCTTGTAATCCTTATGACAGACTGCCTCACATCCAGCTTCCATCAAGGCTGGAAATTTTCTCTAAGTCGAACCAAGGTCCAGATATAAAAAGGACATATTCCACACAGACCAGTCTGGATTAAGAATGAACCTGATAACCCAGTTCAGAGTAGAACAGAAAGGAGGTTCTAGATCCAGGCTAAGGTTAGCTGCTTTCACCATTGCTATTTTTAGAAAAAGAAACTGCAAGTACATGAACTCCATGGTGCATCTAAAAGAAAGCCTGAGGTAATGCGGGAGGCACTGTGTTAATTCAGTCTCAGTAAATGTGTCTTCATGAACAACTATTTTTATTATCCCAAGATTCTTTTACAGACCCCTCCTGAGAAATGAAGAAATCAGGAAGCCTAGAGTGTTCTAAATCAAGTCAGCTATACCTCAGAGAGACATTAGCCTTAACAAGGCATATTTCTATTCTGAATACTCATTGGAAGGACTGATGCTGAAGCTCCAACACTTTGGCCACTGATGCGCAGGGTCAACTCATTGGAAAAGACTCTGATGCTGGGGAAGACTGAGGGTAGGAGGAGAAAGGGGGCAACAGAGGATGAGATGGTTGGATGGAATCACCAACTCAATGGATACGAATTTCAGCAAACTCTGGAAGATAGTGAAGGACAGGGAAGCCTGGCATGGGGCCACAAAGACTCAGACACAACGGAACAACTGGACAACAACAAGTACTCTTTACACATATAGAACACCTAAATCTAGGCATTTGCTACATAAATTTCCCAGGACTTGGTTCCATGGAATATACAGTTTAATAAAATTTGAATTTTTTCATTTAATATTCCAGGCATGAAACTCCCTTTCCTCAGAATTCCTCATCTTACGTGCATTCCAGTCAGGATATTATTGTACTGAATAACTGAAAGATCTTGAAGACATGAAGACTTGAGTTTGAATTCTGATCTTAACACTTGCTGGTTATGTGACCTTGGGGACGTTGTTTAACCATTTTAGCTTCCTTTTTTTCATCTCTGATGGTAGAGTAACAATATTTAACTTGAACAGTTGTTCTGAGTATGTAATGAACGTAAGAAAATGTTCAACAGTTGCTGGTGTATTGATGACAATGATGGCGATGGCTGATTCATCTGGATTGAGGCCTGTTGGTTATTCCTGTTCTCCAGGAGAGAAAACAAGTTCCCTGCAACGTGGGGTCTACCTGTCACAGGGACATATCTATCAGGCATGTATGTATGTACTAATTGCTCAGTCATGTCTGACTCTGCGACCCCATGGACTGTAGCCCGCCAGGCTCCTCTGACCATAGAATTCTCTAGGCAAGAATCCTGGAGTGGGTAGCCATTCCTTTCTCCAGGGATCCTGACCCAAGGATTGAACCCTGGTATCCAGAATTACAGGCAGATTCTTGACCGTCTGAGCCACCAGGGAAGCCCCCTTGTTGCTGCCCAATTCTCTAGGGTAGCTGCCCACCTTCTCATGCAACACGCACCTACTCCCTGAGATGGGCATAAAGCCCTCCATAACCTTTCCTTGTCAGTTGTGCAGCCACTGCCAGTCTAACTCACCCATAGATGCATCCTTACACTTTGACCACACCTGGATGACTAGCAGTGCTGCAGGCTGCCTCCTGCATTGCAGGCAGATTCTCTACTGTCTGAGCCACAGGAAAGCCCTCTACTCCCCCCATCCCCAGCCAAAGTTCAGGCATGGCCCCAAAGCATGATCCACTCCTGATGGACCGAGGGGGAGGGAGAGCTTTTCCTTGATGCTCCCATATCTTTTTCCTGTCCTCTTTCTTCCTTTCACCCTCAGTTCCTCTTCCCAATCTCTTTGTATTGGCTTCAAGAGTTGATCAAAGTGGTCCCCATTAGGACCTCAGAGTCTTCTCTATGTAGGTCTTAATTACATGCAAGATCCTTACACAGGCATTGTTCATTAAAATAAACTTCTGGGCACAGAAAAAGAGTAAAGCAATAAATAAAATCCAATCTAATGGACAGTAATTCAGGCATATTCACAGAAATAATTCCTCTGTTTTTAAGACAAAGACTTTTTACCATGTCCTGTGCTATTCTAACATCAGGTTGTTCTTCAACTCTCATCTACCATAAATAACTATGGGATACGAAGGGCTGTTTCTACTAGTATAGAGAGTAAATAAGGAAATAAGAAGTGAGGTTTACTGACAATCCCCTCAAAAACTTACAGCTGGGGGGCTGCCCTTCTAGAGTGACAAGGCTGCCTGTGCTTCTTCCCAAGAGAGGTCCCAACACCTATCTCAAAATCCAAGAGAAGCACATCAGGAACAAAATCATGTCTTCCTTCCCAGACATACTCTACCAACCCTGTAGAAATGACAGGCTTTGATCAAACAGTTACCTAAAGGAAGGGTAAATTGTCATGACCTTATTCTCACAACTTCTACAATTAAAAGGAAAACAAGACAATGCGTTTGAACATGCAAAGACTAAGTCATGTTTACAAATCACTTCTATTTTTTCTGAGTTTACTGGAAAGAAACAAATTCAGAAGGCCAAAAAATCATGTGATTTACACATCTGTTTTTACCACATAAAAAATATGCCTTAAGTAAGTTCTCTCCTTCAAATTATGTATTTTCTCCTAAACCTGTATCACAAATGTCAACCCTTAGAAATAAAGGTAATGGAAAAATAAATTTTGATCTTAACAAGCCCTAGAAAACTTTAAATATTGAACTATCAATACCACCTTCTAATTCTTTTTTTTTTTTTTTTTTTTCCTAATTCTTTTGCAATGATACAAGCCATTGTTTGAAAGTCTCTAGCTTTTCACATTTTTTTCTTTGGAATGTTAAAAAAAAAAAAAAAAAAAAAAGACAGATAAGGTCTATACAATTTTAGCAAGACAGTCAATCTTTCCAGGCAAGGTCTGACATACTAGATAAGATCAGGAAACTGAATTTCCCTCTGCTAGGAAAAATGCTATTTCAAAAATATGAATGTAATACAAGATATCTTCTATAGCCTTCAATTTAATCTCTCAGTATGGATTTACAGTTTTGCTATGTTGACTTACAGTCATACAAGACAGAATTCAGTGACCTTCTGAATATGTCCATTCCCTTTGAAGCACATATTAATGACCACTTGCCCTTAGAAAGCAATTCCTTCCTATGGAAAGCTAAGTAACACACCCAATTTTTTATTCCTACTTTGTGAAATCTTCTTGTGAAACAGAACAAGCTTGTTAGGGAAAAAGCTCAAGAACATACTGCCATCAACAGCATTCCATTTGCCTGCCTCTTCTCATCCTACCATGTTCTTGGGAACAAAACAAAGAAACCCTACTCAGATAAACAGTGAACCACAATGAACAGACCCCAGACCCAGATGACTCAATGGAGGCTAGGAGAACTGAGGAAGAAAGAAGAGAAAATCTATTTCAACAGGCATATAAAAAAAGAAAGGTCAAATATGGTATTTTTAAGGTAAGCATATAAGCATTATAAGAATAATAAGACTTTCTAGCTCAGGTTAAGATCTTAGACTTTTAAACCGAAAGTCATATTAATGAATATACTTTCATATCTCAAAACCCTCACCTCCAAAATCTTTTCTCTTTCATCATCCTAGAGAGCTTTTCAACCTTATAACCAAATAGAATCTACACTAACCAATTTGCTAACTTTGTTAATAACTCTCTACCATTCAACCAGTCGGGAAGATCTTGAGTTAAATCCTCCTGAACAAATGACATCCAACACCAAAAGCTTGATTGCCTTTATTACTCTTATTTTATCAAGTTTATGAATGAAAACCTCTACTTAGTTTATCTTATAATTCCTTGTCCAACTTACAAAACTTAGATAGGCACCTTTTTACACTGTATTTCTTTTAAATACTCTTTAACCATTTACTTTCCTATAAAGCAATAATAACCACAAGCAGTTTAGCCTGATGTTCTGTGACAACCTAGAGGAGTGAGATTTTGGGGGGGGAAGGGTAGAAGGGAGGCTCAAGAGGGAGAAGATTTGTATATATTTATAGCTGACTCGTGTTGTTGTCCAGCAGAAACCAACACAGCATTGTAAGGCAATTATCCTCCAATTAAAAATTTTTTTTAATTTTAAAAAGCAATAATACCTATCACTTCAAGACATTAGTCATTTGGCTCCTAACACATTGAATGGCTAATTCAGTCCTCCTAACAACACAAAAGAAAAGTACTCCCTATAACTGTAAAAAACAGAAACCATGCAAGCCACCTATAAAGAAATCTACACATACAAACTATGAATCCTACAACTCTATAGACTTCTGGCAGAAGAGGGAAAAACGCAAAGAAATTGCAATGGAAAACATGTTTAAGTTTGTCAGTTACAAGAAAAGCCAGAGATATGATGAAATTTACAACCAGAAAATTTAATATGAAGTCACTGTACTCACCGTCTGATGGTTTCTGTCACAGTAACGCAGTCCAAAATAATCTACCTCCACAAGGTTTATGTGACGAAATACGTGTTCAAGGACAATGGAACCTTTCGTTGACTTCTGCAAAAATAATTCACAGGTTGTGTCTTTTTTTTTAATAAGGTGTCTTGTCTTTCTCAGTGGGACACAGCCACAGTTCTCATCTTTTATTAGCTTTGCTCACATGGAAACAATTTTATTAGCCCATAGTTCCCTCTTTAAGTTTTGCCTCAATTACAAAGAGATTTAAGTATTAAATAAATACTTCTGAAAAACAATTTTAAATTGTTATATATTATAAATTAATGAGATGCTTTTCTTATAAGACTGTAAAATATCAAGACAAAATTATTATTTTAATAAAGATAATAGCCTATATGAAGTGCATCTAATAAATTCATCAAAAAAATTTACTTTGGTTAAAATCCCATACTTCTCTCACTTTAAAAAGCAATTTTCACCAGGATCATTACTCCCACAACTAATGCAGAAGATACATAAAGTTAAAACAGCAACTTTTAACTGGGTTTCCCTTGTGGCTCAGCTGGTAAAGAATTCACCTGCAATGCGGGAAACCTGGGTTGGGAAGATCCCCTGGAGAAGGGAAAGGCTACCCACTCCAGTATTCTGGCCTGAAGAATTCCATGAACTATACAGCCCATGGGGTCACAAAAAGCCAGAACAACTGAGCGACTTTCACACACACAGAGCCAAAGCTTTTTATAATTTTTATCTAATTTTCCTTGATAAGGTTTTATGTTTTATTTTTTAATTGAAATATAGTTGGCATACAATATTAGTTTCCAGGACACTATATGATTTGACATTTGAGTACATTATGAAATGATCACCATGATAAGTTTAGTAACCATCTATTCCCACACACAGTTACTACTACATTATTGACCATATTCCTTGTACTGTATATTACATCTCTGTGATTACTTAACTGGAGGAAAATTACATCATTGTGATTATTTTGCCACATCAACATGAATCGGCCACAGGTATACATGTGTCCCCCATCCTGAACTCCCCTCCCACCTCTCTCCCAACCCATCCCTCTGGGCTGTCCCAGAGCACCAGCTTTGGGTTCCCTGCTTCATGCATCAAACTTGCACTGGTCATCTATTTTACATATGGTAATGTACATGTTTCAATGCTATTCTCTCAAATCATCCCACCCTCACCTTCTCCCACTGAGTCCAAAAGTTTGTTCTTTACATGTGTGTCTCCTTTTGCTGTCCTGCATGTAGGATTGTTGGTACTATCTTTCTAAATTACATATACATATGTATATACATTAATATACTCTGTGATTATTTATTACATAACTGGAGGTCTGTATCTCTTAATTCCTTCACCAATTTCACCCCCTCCCTTCTGGCAACCATCCATTTGTTCTCTGTGCTACAAGTCTATCTTCATTTTGTCTTAGTTTATTCTGGTTTTAGATTCTACAGGCATTTGTCTTTCCCTGTCTGACTCACTGCTTTTAGCACAATACCCTCTAGATCCAACTATATTGTCAGAAATAGCAAAGCTTCTTTTTTTAGTGGCTGACTAGCATTCTATTGTGTATAGATGCACAACACATCTTTATCCATTCATGTATCGATTAACACTTAGGTTGCTTCTACATCATGGCTATTGTAAATAATGTTGCAATGAACACTGGAGTCCGTATAGCTTTTCAAATCAGTGTTTTTGATTTCTTCATGTAAATAGCCAGAAGTGAAACTGATGGATCATATGGCAGTTCTATATTTAATTTTTTTAGAAACCCTCATACTATTGTCCATAGTGGCTGCATCAATTTACATTCCCACCAGCAATGTATAAGGGTTCCCTTTTCTCCATAGTCTCATAAACACTTGTTATTTGTTGCCTTTTTTGTGACAGCCATTCTGTGTAAGGTGGTATCTCATTGTGGTTTTGATTTGCATTTCCCTGACCCTTAGTGATACAGAGCTAGTAATATAGAGCATCTCTTCACATGTCTGTTAGCCATTAGCATGTCTTCTTTGGTAAAATATCTATTCAGGTGTTCTGCCTATTTTTAAATTGGGATGTTTGTATTTTTTTGACATTAAGTTGTATGAGTTTCCCATGCACCTTGGAAATTAACCCTTATTGGATATATTGGTTGCAAATAACCTTCTCTCATTCAGTAAGCTGTCTTTTTATTCTGTTGATATTAATAAGTTCCTTTCTGTGAAGAGTTTTTAGTTTGATACAGTCCCATTTGTTTATTTTTGCTTTTGTTTCCCTTACCTGAGAAAATATTTCCAAAAAATATTTCTCACACCAATGTTGAAGGGCATATTGTCTATGTTTTCTTTTAAGAGTTTTATGGTTTCAGGTCTTACATTTTCATCTTTAACCCATTTTGAGTTTATTTTTGTATATGCTGTGAGAAAGTAGTCCAATTTGATTCTGTTTCAGGTAGCTGTCCAGTTTAACCAAGATTATTGACGAGGCGGTCTTTCCCCCATCTTGTATTTTCTTGCCTCCTCTGTCATAGATTAATTGCTCATGGCACAGGTTCATTTCCAGGTTTTCTATTCTGGCTCATTGATTCACACGTCTGTTTTGTGCCAGTACCATATTGCTTTGATTACTGTAGCTCCGTAGTATAGTTTGAAATGAGGGAGTGTGATTCCTCCAGGTTTTTTCAGATCACTGCCTCTGTGCTGGGATTCAAAGCATATGGGGCTTTGCATTCACCCTTTAAGAGTGGAGTCTTTGTTTCCTATAGCCCTTTAGCTCTCCTGTGTCCAAAACCAGATATTCTGGGGGCTTGCCTTCCCAATGCAAAACTTTGGGCTGGGGAGCTCAAAGTGGGGGCTGCACCCCTTGATCTTTAGGGAAAAATTCAGCAATGGTGGTTATCCTCCTGTTTGTGGGTCACCTTCTGAAGGGTGTTGGGTGTTAATTATACTGAAGCTTTGTCTCTCCTATCCATCTCATTGTGGCTCCTTCTTTACATCTTCACTTGTGGAAATCTTCTTTGAAACTCTTCAGGTCATTCCCACAGCTATTCTGTAAATAGCTGTAATTTTGATGTCCCCATGGAAGAAGTGAGCTCAGGGTCAGCCTACTCTACCATCCTGGCCACTATCACCAAGGCTTTCATTTTCAGTCCTTATCTAACCATCCGATAATTAAAACCACCAGAGTTAATGTTCTAAAAATGTCTTTGTCTAGATATTAGACTTAATCTTTTTCACATAAACACAGACATAAGGAAAATATTTCCCTTGTCTGGTAAATGCTTATACCTATCTAAAACATCTAATCTCTCCCCCTTCCCACTACATATTCTTTAAAGATTATCATCTAGTATATTAAATATTATTCACACATAACCATTTAATCAGCAAACATTACTCCATATACTCATTAATCTCGAAAAGAAACTACTTTGATGGTATACCTACAGATAGATTTTTTCTTCCTTTTTTCCCATCACTGACAGGTACAAGAAATTCCCAAGATGTTACACATTATGAAGCAGGGCTTTCTTCAGAGAATTACCATTTCACACATACTCATGTAAGATGAGAACACTGCACTGTTTTGAGAAAATAGATTGTAATATAAGGGAAATGTTTTTGATTAAATATAAAATGGGTGATAAGAGGTGATAAAATCACACACTGGGAGAAGACAGTGCTTCTTACAAATCCCACAAATTACTTTGGTTAAACTTAATTGGTCTTTTGTTCAAAATCCATTAGATAATTTATAAACAAAAACCCTTGCTATGAAGGATCTTTAGGTTGTTAGGCATTTTCTGATATAATAACAACGCCACATCCAGAAAACGTCTCTTGGTGCTCATGTACCTATGTCTTTAACTACAGTAAAAATCTGCTAGGGAAATTACTCTTTCGAAGGATAGGCCTACTTAAAATTAAATGGGCACTGCCAAAAAGACCATTACCATTCATGCGAGGACAGTACATGTCTCAATGCCCTTGCCAACATTTGGACTGAGCAAAACTTTTCCAATCTGACTGAGCAAGAAACAGGAAAGGACTAATTATTTTAATTTGCATTTTCCAGACACTAATCAGTTCAGTTCGGTTCAGCTGCTCAGTCGTCTGACTCTTCATGACCCCGTGGACTGCAGCACGCCAGGCTTCCCTGACCATCACCAACTCCCGGAGCTTGCTCTAACTCATGTCCATCAACTCAGTGATGTCGTCCCCTTCTTCTCCTGCCTTCAATCTTTCGCAGCATTGTGGTCTTTTCCAATGCTTCCTAGCACTTCGGTTAGTTATTCTCTAAATTGAAGTTTATAAGCAAATTCCCTTAAATACTTCTAATACCTATACAATTTTACTTAGTTTACTTATTTCTTCACTCCATCTGGAAACTATTTCTGTGCTTGGGATGAGGGTCTAATTTTGTTTCCAAATGGATAGACAACTACACCACTATTTACCTAAAAGGCCTTCATTTCCCTTTTGACTGAAGTAAATTTATCATCTACTAAACGAATCCTCATTCTATGCCATGGATTACTCCTAGACCAATCCTTCAAGATTTTATTAACTTTAGTTTAATATAGTTTGTTGATTTCTATCATTCTCTTTCAAATTTTTCTCTGCCAATTTTTAGACATTTTACTCTACTACAGGAAGTTTAGAACCAACTTGCCAATTTAATAAAAAATTCTGTTAAGAATCTGACTGGAGATAAATTGAATTGACAGACTAGATAACCTGGGAGGTAATGATATGATATTTACAAAGTGAAACCTATATGATTTTCTTTTATATCCATCAAGGAAACTGTATACTTTTTTCATGTAGGTCTTATAAAATTCAACTTGGGCTCTGTGGCAGATAGAAGTTATAAAATGTGCTCTCCTCCCCTGCAACATAATAGTCCTGCTCTAATCCCTGAAACCAGTAAGTATGACCAAATATAAACCTTCTTATTGTGTTATGTATCATAATTTTTACATTAAAATGGGAAGATTATTGGATTATGTTAGACCTAATCACTTGGGCCCTTATAAGCAAAGCACATTCTACAGCAAAAGAGGAAGGCAGAAGGGAAATCAGAGATGTTTAAAGCATGAGAACAACTCCATAGGTCCTTGCCACTTGAAAGATGGAGGGGGGCCATGTTAAACGGCCTCAAGAAGCTGAGAGTAAGCCCCAGTTGACAGCCAGGAAGGAAATGGGAACCTGAGGCCTACAACCACAAGAACTGGATTTTGCTAACACCCTGAAAAACTCTGAAAGTCATTTCTTCCCCAGATCCTTCAGATAAGAGACCAGCACCTTGATTTAGTCTTGTGAGCCTGAGCAGAGAACCCATTCATGCCATCCTGGACTTTAGACCTTCAGAATGGTAAGAAAACCAATAGGTCTATGTTTAAACCACTAATTAGTGGTAATTTGTTATGAAGCAAGAGGAAACTAACAGAGGCTTAACTTTAGCTATTCTATAGTTGCTCTATTATACTTGCTGCCTGGCTACTGTTAACCTCTTGGTAAGCAACTGATTTTCTCCACTGCAGGCTCTGTAGACATCACCTGACAGTAATCTGGATCTTCTCCTCATCCTAGCATCACAGCCACTAAACCTGGAGTCCATCACAACCTTCTTAACATGCTTCTTAACAACCTTCTTAACATGCTTCTCCTGCCCTGGTGCTGGGCTACAGTATTCACTTTCAATTGTTTTTACACTTGTCTTTTGCCTCAGGAATTTTTTTAAACAATCTCTGGTTAACTGAGATCAGCTTATTTTCCAAGAGGCTATGGAAAATGCACATGCATCTTTCCTATTCAAAATAGTTTCAGAAGGCTGCCATTCAAGCCAGTGCTCCACCTTGAACTAATCTCTTCTCTGGGTCTATTCTTCTATCCAGGCACAGACAGGAACAGGTAGAACCACAGAACTTCACTTAATTCTTCTATCCCAAGCAGGTAAAGAAGTGCTTTGTGAACAAAAGAAGAAACATTGATGCTTAAAATTACAGCACTGAAATGGGACAGATCTTTTATACATATAAATTAAGGCTGCCTTTATATAAAAACATTTTATACTTCTATTTCTACAAGAAATGTTAGCCTTTTCACCCATATCCTTTCACATACAGCCTTTTTATGCTACTCAAAAAGCATAAAAAAGAGAAAATGCCCTACTAATGAAGAAAATACACAAAGACAAGCTTGGAAAACCAGCTTAGAAGTTTGGAAAGTATATGGAGATTGCAAAAATTTCACACAGGAATCACTGTTTCCAAAATGATCATTCCCAAAAACCAGAATGTAAGTCTGTCAATCCTCTGTGACACTCCTGCATTTACATAGAATCTGGTGCTAAAAATACTTCACAAATATTACCCGTTCGCATACGTTATCCTGTACAGAGAAACCACAAGGAAAGTATGTGGTACTAGGCAATGAATCCAGAGCTGACCAAAGGAAAAGCGTGACGTTCCATGATTCCCTCTACAGCTTTCTGCACACTGCAGGTGTGTCGGCACATGCACCTGGAAAGGTGGACCTCAGAAATACTATACTTCTGTCACTTCTTCAAGCAAACATGTACATGAAAAACTTTTAACTTCTCATTATCATACTGCAATACGACAAGACTCAGAAAACCTGGATGCCAGCAGTACATTAGCTCCTGGGGTGAGATGACACCACCAGCTTACATATCTGCCCATCCTGCACCACTGACCCCCTCCAGCTCCCCTCCCCGTCGTTTGTATTCCACTGCAATGCCTTCTGCTTTTACACTTATGGATAATTTCATTCTTCACATATGGGTCCTTCACAGAGACTGCCTGTGGGCTATATGTTGCAGTTCGAATTCAAAGTCTTCAAGTTCCAAAAAAATCATTCTTGAATAAAGAAATTAAGAACTGCTAGAGAACTGACGAGAGCCAAAGAACAAACCAGAAATACCCTGGGCAAAGAACAGGCCAGTTCAGGATTTATTACTAAAAAAGGACAAGTAAGTATCATCAAGGATATTATGAAAGGAATATAACCTCATTCAATCAAACATTTATTGAGGACCTACTACATGCCAGCAAGTGATTAACATTGATAAGACGGAAAAAGTACACTAATAAGAATGCCAGAGGAAAGTCAGACACACCTGGAATATAATACTAAGAACACCTCTATGGAGGAAACAGGTGACTGGCTTATAAGAAACACAAAGAAGCCAGAGGGTTATGGAGCAATAAGAAACTTCCAGAAAGTGAGACAGGGAAGGACTTGGTTTTCATCAGAAGTTTTTTCTTGTACATATGTCTGATAATTATGCACATGTCTTACTTGTATAAAAAAAAAATCTTTTAAGAAAAATATACCTAGTAGAAACTAGTCATTATCTTTTTTTTTGCTCACAGCTATAATTGTTTTGTAGATTTGGTTCACATGCCATGAGGTATTAAGTACGGAAATGTAGAGGATAGGACACTATGATGGTGAGTTGTCAACATGCTGACCACGTTTACACCAACAATTCATGGTCCCATCTGCCAAAACAGTGACTTCAAGACTTTTTAATCTTCTTAATTTTTTCTGAGCCCTCTGAGCAGGCAAACCTAACTATTCTAGGCCATCATATACGAGTCTGAAGGTCATGTGCCCCCAGTACTTGAACCGCTGGAGACATATCTTCCAAGGGAGACAGTTCATTTCATCTGAAGTTTAATATAAACTTATTTTTTTAACTTTACTTCCTTCAGTATTTAGCAAAGGAAACTCATAAATGTGATTGTATTTAGCACCCTGCCAGTTCTTTCTGAAAATTTCTAGAAGAATCTCTGCCAAAATGACAAAATCAACAGAGATGCCACAAAATAAGATACGACAACCAAAGCACTTGGCAACATGCCCAAGGATTTTCTGAATGATGAATAAATTAAAATATTGTCATTGATAAGGAACATCAACTAATGAGACTTTCGAGAGAACGAGTTGAGTGCCAACACAAATAACAGAAAAGGAAATTTCATGAGGTCTCCCCACATCTTGTGGGCTTGTCTGTACAGTTCCCTTTTTGTGGAACATCTTCTCTCCTCTCTGTCCTCTTCAAAACTCCACTTAGCCTTCAAAACTCAGCACAAATACCACTTTCTCCATAAGGCCTGTCTTTATCCCCTCAACCTCATTATGACCTCAGCTGCACTGGACCTACAAAGTGTCTTGTTTTTGTCCATCTCTGAGACTTATGCTATTCTGCCTTTATTGAAGTCATTTGATTCTTCTCTTAACTTTGCCACCAATATGTAGAAATTTTGAAGGCAGGTACTGAGAATTACACACCTCTTCCTCTGCATGTGAGTCCAATAATCCACACACAGTAGGAACTCCCTAAAAGATTACTGAATAAATACTAAGGGCCAACAAACAAGGAAGGGAAGGATGTAGTATTAGAAATATGGTGGCCTATGAAAACGTCTCTTCCTGTTTCTCAATGAAGATCTCCATTTTTCTTGACCCATCAGACACGAGCATGAAGAAAGACAATGGATTCAGGCATCCTGCCAACCTCAGTGCTACTTAGTTTACTTTTAATTTCAAAAATATACATTTGTTTTGGTGTTAATATAATTTCAAAAGACTTAATATTAATAGGCTCTGAATTTGGTATAAGTATTTTATATTTGAAATTTATATGATACAAAAAAAATTGGGGCTTGATATTCAACTTTAATGTATAAAATGTAAACATACACAGTTTTCTTTATGTAATAAAAAAAATCTGACAAGAATTGTGTTTCCTATCATCAGTAAAACAAAAACTATCAATACGAAGCAGTTAAGAAGAAAATAAAGAAGTAAAGGAAGCTTCTGGCCTTTTATAACTCCATTCAGAAAACTTCATTTAATTGTTAGAATTGAATAATTTACCTTTCAAGTGACAGTAAATAAATGCCTGTGACATATTTCTGGATGGTAAATTATATGCCACTTAAATTTCAGCAAATAGCGATAGATTACTTTCATTACTGACATTTTAACAATATTCTGGAAAGAACAAAGCCACAAGAGGCTTATGATCACAGAAAAAGACTCCCAGGCAGGACAAGTTTATTTGAAAATACCATCAGTAAGACTTTCAACCAGAACAAAGGATTCTTCAAGTGAGTAACAACACCTTTGCAGATTAACATGACATTACCAACCAGAAAGGCAAGTTTTTACCAGCTGCACAGAATGATAACTATTACATTCTAGACAAACAGCTTACTCCCTCACAAAGGGGAAATGAAGCATTCAAAACATTCTTTAATCTCAGGCCTATAAAAAGTCACTATATTTTCATTCAATATTTTTGACAGAATAGATTTCAGGTTCTCTGAAAAAGCAGAAATAACATTAAGTTTTTTCAGCTCAGGCCCATTAGGATAAAGTGAAGCAGGGGCATGGAGGGGACCTTCCTTAGGCACCAGTGGTAACTGCTTCTCAGGTCAAGCACTGTTACCACCACAGGAAGGCTTCTGACTCAGTTGCCTTCACCCTAGGTGAAGAAATTTGTAAGAAAAAAAGATTTTCTTAAACCTACATCTAATCATTAAATAACATAAAATGTGTATTTTTCAAGGTACTATGTATAATTTTCATATATAAAAGCTTCTTCACATTGATGGACTTTTCTCAGACTTTCATCTAGCATTTCTGTCTATCACTGTGTCACAAACACCCCCAAGCTTAGTGGCTTCAAGCCACCGCCATGATTTGCTCACGACTGTGCCCTCTGGGATTAGAGAAGGAAATGGCAACCCACTCCAGTGTTCTTGCCTGGAGAATCCCAGGGACGGGGGAGCCTGGTGGGCTGCCGTCTATGGGGTCGCACAGGGTCGGACACGACTGAAGCGACTTAGCAGCAGCAGCATACTGTGAAAAATAGGAGCCAGATTTCTTGTTAGAAAAAGGAGTTACACAAAGGAGAAAACAAGAATGAATCTTGTGGTGTAAATACATGGTTTAGTATTTTCAGATTAATATATGTGTGTGTGTGTGCATATACACCCCAGTTCTCTAGACCTTCCCACTGAGCGGGCATGGGAGCAGTGACACCTGAAAGGCAATGACCAATGTCGTGCCTGGAACTTCAGTTCTAAATAACATTCTCTACTCCTTAGAAAACAGACCAAGTCAAGGCTCTGACAGGGAAGTAAAAGACCTGAAATGATTTTTTATTATAGAAAGGAATGGCGTGCTCAAAGAATGATGGGGCCCTTCCAAAAGAACAGAAGTGTTAGTTTGAAGGGAACTCTTACCAATCAAATGAGGGACAATTTGAACACCACTGTAAGTGAAAATATCAGATTATAATCCTCTGAGAGGAATCCCTGAGTTCATGTGAAACAGAAACAAATAATGAATAAACAGAAGACAAAACACTTCTTTATAACAAAATGCCAACTTGTAAAGGCCGAAAAAATGACAGAATTAGAAAATGACCATCATGGTTATGACTGATTCAACTGAGAGGCATCAGCAATGCTAAAATTAGTGGGTGAAAAGCCAGAGGAGGAATGGAATATTTTACAAGGTCTCAGAATATCTCCCCACAAAATACTTATTACAAAGAATAAAAAAGAAACTTTACAGTGAAAAAAATCTACAGTCTTTACCTTAATCAAACAAACAAATTTAATTTCACCAGTAGTGGGACAATTGACATCAAGTACTACCTAAAATAGGATGCAACAAATATAGCACCACTTCAGTGTTTTTCCTGCCAAAGATATTTAAGCTGAATTTAATACTGAGGAAACATGAGACAAGCCCAATTTGAGGGACATTGTACAAAACACCTGGTGTAGTCTCTTCAGAAATAAGGTCACGAAAGTACTGAGTAACCATTCCAGACTGAAGGAGAGTTGAACAACATGTTAACAAAATACCACGAATAATCTGATTTGGATTATTTTGTTCTAGAGGGGACAATGTTGGGACAACTGACAGAATTTGAATGAGGCTTTGGATTAAGTAGCTAGACTATATCTCATTTCCTGATATTGGTAGCAGTGCCAAGATTGTGCTGAAGAGGGTCCCTGTTTATAGGTAATTGGCACTAACACACTCAGAGGTAAGAAGTCAGGTTTTAAACTTACAAATGGTTCAGTAAGAGAGAAAAAATAATGATAAAGCCTATGTTGTAACATGTTAACTGCATCTATGAGTGAAGAGGATAAGAGTTTATACTTAAAATTCACTCGGCCTTCTAACTTTAAGATTATATGATTTTTTGACAAAATTTCTTCAATTTGGGGGAAATTTCAAATTTAAAAGATAAAGTGGGGACTTCCCTTTATCCACTGAGGCACAGTGGACGAGAGTCTGCCTGCCAGTGCAGGGGACACAGGTTCAATCCCCAGTCCGGGAGGATTCCACATGCAGCAGAGCGGCCGAGCCCGAGTGCAGCACCCACTGACAGCCCGCGTGCCCGCGTGCCCAAGGGCCCCAACCAATGAGCGCCCGCGTGCACTCCTAAAGACCGCGCAGCGAGGGCTGGAGCTCTGCAAGAGAGTGAGGCTCGTGAGCACTGCAACGGAAAGCAGCCTCCGCTCCCCTCAACCAGAGAACACCCATGCAAAGCCATAAAGGCCCAGTATAGCCAAAACAAAAAGAAGATAAACAAAATATTTTTAAACTTATCAAAAAATGATAAAGTGAGGCTTTGTTAGTATTTTGTTCTGTCATAATAATTCAAAGTCACATAAGCCAAAATCACACAAAAAAACTGCTAACACTAACTTTTACTGGCACATACTAGCACTTTACACATACTAACTAACTCAGTGCTGACAGCAGCCCTGTGAGTTGGAGGTGATACTACAGCTAACACTTCCCATCTGCCAAGCCCTTGACACTGATCTAAGAACACCACATCTTCCCATAAGGAGGAGACTCATTTAATCCTCATATCAACTCAGGGACATAGGTGTTATCATCTTCCTCATTTTAGAGACAAGACTATTAGAACCCATAAGTAAAGTAAATTTCCCCAAGAGCACACAGACAGTAAATGGCAGAGTCAGGATTGAAACCTAGGCTGTCTGGCTCTAAAACCGTGCTCCAAATTGCTCTCACACTGTACCGAGAAAGTGAGAAAAGGGGTGTGAGACCAGAATTCTCTCAAATCTCCTAGGGAGCGTTTCTCAAAATCTGTGTTAGAGCCAAAGGATCGACCTAGTTAACCACAGATCTTAAAGCTCCCTAAAATGACCTTGCCAGAAATCTCAGTTGCTTCTATCTCAGAAGACATGGTGACTGGTCCTGGGAGGGGCTTCTCATTCTAGTGACTCCAGCAGACCCCCAGGGTCCCTATGCTGGTGAGGTAACCACTAGAGCATCTAGCAGCTCCTCCAGATACCGCGGTTGATGAGTCTCAGTTTCTTGGCTTATACTCATCTATTCACACACACACGCACGTACACTTTTACCTTCCAGTATTTGATTTACCACAGTTCAGGAGCCCTCTTAGCCTATTTGAGAATGAGGCATCCACTGCAAAACAAACTCAAATTATAGCAAGTAAGAAGGCTCAGCCACTTGAGTGGGGGAACCCAAGATGAAAAACTAGAACAGTGTCTATTAAAAACAAATGAAAAATAATAAAAGAGAAAAGGTAATGGGGATTTTAAAGAAGATACTATTAGAACACACCAAAAAAAGGCTTTCTGAAATCAAACAGCTTGACTTCTGAAATTAAGATTTCAACAGACACAATGGGAAAGAGCGTGATCACTACTGAGAACATTCAGAAAGATCAGATAAGCATAAGTGAAAATAACAGAGACATAAAAGACATAATCAGAAGACAGAACATGCAGAAAACAGGCTCTCCTAGATGAGTAACAGAGAAGAAATAAACTGCAAGGGAAAGTGGGAGGGGACAAAACAAAAGAAAACCTCCCTGAGGTGAAAGAAGGGATAATTCTCTAGATGGAGAAGGCACACAGTATTAATGAGGAATAAAGATGACACATGCCTAGGCTTGTGAAATACTTTAACTGAGAAGGGAAATCATCTGCAAGCATACATCTTATTAAGTTATGTAAATGCAACTTTACTATTTCAAGAAACTCTTACCGAGGAAGATGAAGCTATAAACAATTTTATTGTTTTAGGAACTTTCCAAAAACCCACTTATTTAAACAATAGATGGCTCAACTAACCCTTATTAGAGTCAATATCCCTTACTCAGCCCACCAGTCTTAAATTGTTTTACCAAAAACCTGATCTAATTCTATGTCCTTGCTCTGAACAGGCTACCTAAAATCAGACCCTAACAAACCTCACAAACCCCGCATCTTTGTCCTCCCTCCTCTAAAAAACAGTCAGTCATTGGTCTCTCTCATTGCAGTAAGCAATAAACTCAACTTTGCTTTATCTATGGGCTCCCTGGTGGCTCAGGTCGTAAAGAACCTGCCTGCGGTGCAGGAGGCCTGGGTTCCACCCCTGGGTCGGGAGGAGCCCCTGGAGAAGGAAATGGGAGCCCACTCCAGTGTTCTTGCCTGGAGAATCCCACGGACAGAGGACCTGGTGGGCTACAGTCCATGGGTCACACACAGCTGGACAGAACTGAGCAGCTGACACTCACACACTTGCTTTATCCATCCTGTACCCTTCAGGCTTCTCATCAGCAGTCAGAGACTAAGGAAGAAACCGCTCAGGCTGCCCAGGTGGCTCAGTGGTAAAGAATCTACCTGCCAATGCAGGAAACACAGGAGACAAGGGTTCCATCCCTGGGTCAAGAAGAGCCCCTGGAGTAGGAAGTGGCAACCCTCTCCAGTGCTCTTGCCTGGAAAACTCCATGGACAGAGGAGCCTGGTGGGGTACCATCCATGGGGCCAGAGTCGGACACGACTGACCACAAATAAAGTCACTCAAACAAGCTGAACAGAGGATTTGCAGAAGAGAAAGGATCAGATGAGCATCACATTTCTTGACTGCAGTACTGCAAACAAGAGCACAGTTAAACAGTGACTACTAAGGGACTTCCCTGGTGGCTCAGAGGGTAAAGCGCCTGCCTACAGTGCGGGGGGCCAGAGTTCAATCCCTGGGCTGAGAAGATCCCCTGGAAAAGGAAACGGCAACCCACTCCAGTATTCTTGCCTGGAAAATGTCATGGACGGAGGAGCCTGGTAGACTACAGTCCATGGGGTCGCAAAGAGTCGGACACGACAGCAACTTCACTTTCACTGAACAGAAAAAGCCTAACCCAGCTGTTCCTCACCTGTCAGAAAAGACAAAGACCCTTTTTTGAGCATGAAAAAGTAAGACACTGCTTAACCAATGAACTCGACCTGAGGAAATCTTGGAGGTTGTGCTCTAACTGGAGACAGAACTCAAGATATGAAGGACAATAAAGAGGGCAGAAGTGGCACAATGTATCCACATTGTGGATAAAGCATAAAGCTAATAGGACTCATTTATAGTTTATAGCATAAATGTTTATTGTGAGACATACAATAAGAAGAAACGTAATAAATGGATAAGAACAAAAAATTCTAAACTGGCTAGGTAAAACTCAAACCGGGGGTTCTCTAATTTCTGTTTGTTAATATGGAATTTTTAATTATAGCAGCTCTCAAACTATTCAGTGGGGAAAGAACCACTAAAAAAAATGGATAAGCAAAGAATGCCCATTTTCATGCTGAGGTGGGTAGAAAACGGAGCAGAAATGTGACCATGGACCAAAGAAAGTAAAAGAGTGAACATGACAAAGTGTAATAAAAGATAAGTAAAAGGTAGATGGAGAGAATAAAAACACACATAGCATTTAGGATGATAAACATGAGTTGTGCAAGAGTGACAGTCTTTTCGGACTCTGCAGGATCTATTTCACGGACATGAAAAGCACCAGCTATATAGCCAAGATATTTACCGCTGCACTGAGAGTGGCAAAATAAAATCCCCCAGCTTCGGGGACCACCAACTGAAAAATGATTGAATAAACCATCAGTTCAGTTCAGTTCAGTCGCTCAGTCGTGTCCGACTCTTTGCGACCCCATGAATCGCAGCACGCCAGGCCTCCCTGTCCATCACAAACTCCCGGAGTTTACTCAAACTCATGCCCATCGAGTTGGTGATGCCATCCAGCCATCTCATCCTCTGTCGTCCCCTTCTCCTCCTGCCCCCAATCCCTCCCAGCATCAGGGTCTTTTTCAATGAGTCAACTCTTCGCATGAGGTGGCCAAACTATTGGAGTTTCAGCTTCAGCATCAGTCCTTTCAGTGAACACCCAGGACTGATCTCCTTTAGGATGGACTGGTTGGATCTCCTTGCAGTCCAAGGGACTCTCAACAGTCTTCTCCAACACCACAGTTCAAAAGCATCAATTCTTCGGCACTCAGCTTTCTTCACAGTCCAACTCTCACATCCATACATGACCACTGGAAAAACCACAGCCTTGACCAGACGGACCTTTGTTAGCAAAGTAATGTCTCTGCTTTTTAACATGCTATCTAGGTTGGTCATAACTTTCCTCCAAGGAGTAAGCGTCTTTTAATTTCATGGCTGCAGTCACCATCTGCAGTGATTTTGGAGCCCAAAATAATAGTCTGACACTGTTTCCACTGTTTCCCCATCTATTTGCCATGAAGTGATGGGACAAGATGTCATGATCTTAGTTTTCTGAATGTTGAGCTTTAAGCCAACTTTTTCACTCTCCTCTTTCACTTTCATCACGAGGCTTTTTAGTTCTTCTTCACTTTCTACCATAAGGGTGGTGTCAACTGCATATCTGAGGTTATCGATATTTCTCCCAGCAATCTTGATTCCAGCTTGTGCTTCTTCCAGCCCAGCATTTCTCATGATGTACTCTGCACCTAATAAAACTTCTCAATTCCTTGGATTTTGTGTTGGGGGGGTGGGGGCAGAGGAGGGGCAGTGAAATAGTTAATACGTTAAAAGGAAATGCAAATGTACTACAAGAATGAGAATCACCAACTCCTAAATCACAGGTCTTACAAACTTAAATTCTTTTGTGGCACTTATTAAAGCACAGTCCATTCAGTTTCTCCATTCCAAGGGAGTTTAACCAAAACGCACAGTGAAACGTTAACAAGGGCCACGAGGCATGGTCTCTGTTTCAAAGCAGCCTGAACAATGTACATTTAAGCAGCTCCTGTGCCCTGAGAGCTATGCATCCAATATGGAGCCATAGCCACATGCGGCTACTGAATCCTTCATGTATGTCTGGTCCAAATCAAGAGGTGCTTAAGTATAAAATACACACTGGATTCTGAAGGCAATATAAAAAGAATAATTTTTATATTAATTATATGTCAAAATGATATTTTAGATCTATTGGGTTAAACAAAATGTTATTAATTAATTAATGTACCTACTAGAAAATTTTAAATTACTTGTGTGTTTCACAATATATTTTTATTGGACACCTCTACACTGAAGCTTTTCTTGATAAAGGAATACAAATGGTGACAGCTGGTTTCCTGGGTTGGCGAGAGTTCTGACAGTCCTGATAACTAATCCTTTCATCACAAATCCTCCCAATCTAGTCCTGGCTCTGCTTTAACTAGCTGGATGACCCAAAACTGCCACTGAACTTCTCCAGCCCTAAATCCTCATGCATAAACTCAGAGAACATTCAACACCAAGGCATCATTTTAAACAATGAAGACACTGAGATCACATTTCCTGCCTTCCAGCTTATTGCTCCATTCACTGCACAACTCACCACACCCACTTCCTGATTTTATCTACTCAGTGACCCCCGACAGTGCATCTCTAATCCCAGGGACTGGCCAGAAAATGGGTGTCACTCTACAGGAAAGGAGAGTGTAGATGGATCTGAGCAGATCTATTACACAACAGGGGATGTTTTCAGGACCCCCTCCCTCAGCTGAAAGTGAGAAGACTTTCCCACACCAGGTAGTCCACAGGATTATTTGTAATATCAAAGGGATGCAGAATACTGAGTATCTTCACAGCTCTAGGCAAGGCTATGTGATCTCAGGTAAGTCTGCTGAATCATGGCAAACTCGATTTCCTCAACTGCAAAATGCATTAATAATATCTGTCCAACCCACATCATAGGCTGGTTTGGAAGATCAAATAAAACCTCTTGAAAAGCACAAAGCACCACAAACACAGTCACGGTCTCACTCCTGTCATATAATGCTAGGCTGTACAAAGGCACAGTGTGTTCTGGTGCTAACCAGGCTCCACAGCACTGAAAGATACTAAAGGCACACTTTGATACCTGGCTAAATTCATTTCTTTTTTAGGTGAATAAAAGAAGAGATATAGATCATGCTTTTTAAGTTAAAAAAAAAAAGAAGGATGAAGCTAAGTAATAAAGCGCTTACCTTCATCCTGCATATAGTATGCATCAGGCTTTGTTACCCATTTTGAATATTATCAGATTTTATCAGAACAACTTATTCTAGAGATGAGGAAACTAAGGTGCAGAGAGTAACTATTCTAATGCCTTTACATATGGCAGGAAGAAACCAGACTTGACCCCAGGCCGAGTGGCTATGCGGCTCATGCTGGCAACTGTGCTGTCCCGCCTCCACGGTCAAGAGCACCAGTCAGTTCAGTTCAGTCGCTCAGTCGTGTCTGACTCTTTGAGGCCCCCATGAACCGCAGCACGCCAGGCCTCCCTGTCCATCGCCAGGCCTGACTGGGCGGGTGGGGTCAGCAGATGAAAACAAGTATATAAAGAATGGTAAACAACAAGGTGCTACTGTCTAGTACAGAAAACTATATTCAATATCCCATGATAAACCATAATGGAAAAGAATACAAAAAGAATGTATGTGTATGGATAACCAAATCACTTTGCTGTACAACAGAAATTAACACAACATTGTAAATCAACTATACTTCAATTAAAAAAAATAAAGTCTGAATAAAACTCTGGCCTACAAAAGATGTGGGTACTGTTGCTCCCATATGACATAAGGCCCTCTCTGAAATCACCCCTTCCACTCCCTAGTCCCAGCACTGTTCTTTGTTTTTTGCATTTCTGGTTACCTTTTAACTTCTCTGCCTGTTCATTTATTTTGGGGTCCTCACTGCTGCCAGGAGTGGGGGCTCTCTGTGCCGCAGTGCACAGCTTTCTCACTGCAGTGGCCTCTGGCGCTCTGGAGCACAGGTTCCAGGTGCAGAAGCTTCAGCAGTTGCAGCTTCTGGGCTCCAGGGTGTGGGCTCAGCAGTTACGGCTCATGGACTTCAGCTGCTCCATGTTGTGTGGAATCTTCCCAGACCAGGGATCAAACCTGTGTCTGCTGCACTGGCAGGTGGGCTCTTATCCACTGCATCACTGGGGAAGTCCCTCTGGTCGTCTTTCATTTCTCTTCTTTGTGCATTCTTTCTTTTCTAACTCTTCTGTTTGACTGCCACTACAATTTATATTTTAAGCCCTGATAGCTCTTAGAATAGCAGAGATTACCAACAGGTAAAATTAGGAATGGAAAATATACACAGATATGGTGGAACTACAGATTTTTAAAAATTGACCTATTTTGGAGGTATTTCCCTGGTGATCTAGTGGCTAAGACTCTACCCTCCCAATGCAGGGGGCTCAGGTTCCATCCCTGGTCAGGGAACTAGATCCCACATGCCACAACTAAGAGTTTGCATGCAGCTTGTGCCCCTAACTAATCCTGGTGCAGCCATATAAATCAATAAAAGCTTATTCTTAAAAACTGACCTATTTTGTTTAAAAAGCACGATTGTTTTTGCAGTTTTGCTTATGTACTTTGTTGCTGTGTTCAATCGCTAAATCATGTCCAATTCTTTGCAACCCCATGGACTGTAGCAAACCAGGCTCCTCTGTCCTCCACTATCTCCCAAAGTTTGCTCAAATTCATGCCCACTGAGTCAATAATGCTATCTAACCATCTCATCCTCTGCTGCCCCCTTCTCCTCCTGCCTTCAATCTTTCCCAGGATCAGGGTCTTTCCTAATGAGCTGGCTCTTCACATCAGGTGGCCAAAGTACTAGAGCATCAGCTTCAGCATCAGTCCTTTCAATGAATACTCAGGGTTTATTTCCTTTAGAAATGACTGGTTTGATCTCTTGCAGTCTAAGGGACTCTCAAGATTCTTCTCCAGCACCACAATTCAAAAGCATCAATTCTTTGACACTCAGCCTTCTTTATGATCCAGCTCTTACATCCATACATGGCTACTGGAAAAACTACCTTTGACCATATGGACCTTTGTCAGCAAAGTGATGTCTCTGCTTTCTAATACACTATCTAGGTTTGTCATAGCTTTCCTTCCAAGGAGCAAGTGTCTTCTAATTTCATGGCTGCAGTCACCACTGGCAGTGATTTGGGAGCCCAAGAAAGTAAAATCTGCCACTACTTCCACTTTTTGCCCTTCTATTTGCCATGAAGTGATGGGACAGCATGCCATAATCTTAGTTTTTTGAATGCTGAGTTTCAAGCCAAGCTTTTCCCTCTTTCATCAAGAGGCTCTTATTTCCTCTTTATTTTCTGCCTTTAGAGTGATATCACCTGCATATCTGAGGCTGTTGATATTTCTTCTGGCAGTTTTGATTCCACCTTGTGATTTAGCTTGTCATTTCGAATAATGTACTCTGCATGCAAATTAAATAAGCAGAGACAATGTAAAGCCTTGTCATACTCCTTTCCCAATTTTGAACCAGTCAGTTGTTCCATGTCCAGTTCTAACTATTGCTTCTTGACCTGCATACAGGTTTCTCAGGACCTTGTGGCTCTTCACAAATAGCAGAAGGCTTTCTTCCTTCACTCTTTTAAAAGCAACACAACATACCAATCAAGAGATTAGTGTCCAAAGTTTGGGGAAAGGTTCTTCATAGATTCAGATCATGCACAATGTGTGGTACATGGAAAACAGGGAAGTAGTGGGTACTATTTAAGCGTAACTCACATTTAATACTATAGCGTTCCCAATGCCTGCAAAGGCTGCTGCTGCTGCTAACTCACTTCAGTCATGTCCGACTCTGTGCGACCCTATAGATGGCAGCCCACCAGGCCCCGCCGTCCCTGGGATTCTCCAGGCAAGAACACTGGAGTGGTTGCCATTTCCTTCTCCAATGCATGAAAGTGAAAAGTGAAAGTGAAGTCGCTCAGTCATGTCCGACTCTTAGTGACCCCATGGACTGCAGCCTACCAGGCTCCTCCATCCATGGGATTTTCCAGGCAAGAGTACTGGAGTGGGGTGCCATTGACTTGCTAAGAGTACTGAAATCATTAGTAGCACTTTGCTGAGCAGTAGGCCTAACTACAGAACTGTTTCTCCCTCCATCAACTTAATACCTGAAACCAACACAATATTATAAATCAGCTATGCTTCAAAATAATAATATAAAGTGAAGGCATCCCTCAAAGGCTTAAAGGTTTGGGAACAAGACTCAGACTAAGGAGCTACATCCCTGAGCAGGCTGCATTTCCCAGGCAAGACCCCTAATTCCTCCTGGTTCTGCTGGGCCCTCCCCTATAGGAAATGAATTGGGGAGTGGGAAGATGTCAAGCAAGGGGGATGGGACAATGGTAGAAATGTGCATGTCAGCACTGCTGACCCCACAGCCAATTAAGGAGCCACAAGCTGGTCTCCACGGGAAGCTGCAGCCAGCCTCAGACAGAGGATAACGGTTGTGACACCAAGCCCCAGGAGATGTGGTGTTGATGAATATTAAACAAACACACGTACACAGACAAAGTGGAGACAATCCAGGATTCTATGTTTGCAGTCCCTGTTCTCAGAAATGGACAGAGTGGCCATACGGGAAAGATGTGTCTCCCCCAAACTGCTTGACTTCCTCTGGTCCTCTTTTCTTCCCCCACACTCTCCTGTACTTACAGGAGGCTGTGTGAGATTCTCTCTCTGACTGCTAATACTGACAGCAATTCTGATCCCACTCTTTCCAGGACACATGTCACCAGCTCAGCTTTTGCATAAATCCTTCTCTGGCAACCTGGCTGCCTGCCAGGGCCCCTCATCAGCCTGGAGGGGTATCACATTGAATTATTCTATATCGATGTTGTTACCATCAGTTTCCCCTGTAAATATATGGAAACAGCTTGTTCAGCACCCAATTCAGGTCATCTCAAGGACCACAAAACAAAATTAACAGTGAGTCGAAGAAAATGAAAAGTAAGAGATGACAGACATCCCACCTGGCAAAGCCAAACATTAAATTTTGACAGAGAAAAGAACTGGAAAAAACATATGTGACAGACAACCTCAGGAAACATACTACTAAATCCTGGCCTAGAATGGGATTTTTTACTTCCATTAAGTTAACATAGAATAAAAAGAACCACGTTGTCATCAGGGGAAAAAACACAGGGTGGCTTTTTGCACTGACTGGGCATGAGGGGCCGGAACACAGGATGCCTCGCGAAGACCCAGCCAAGGCCCTGCAAAGTGGATCCAAGAGCAGGGGAGAGATCCCCATCTCTGAAAAGCAGAAACTAAAAGCACCTCCACTAGAGTCTGAATCCTCCCAAGCACCAAACTCACAAAAAGACCCCCCTTCTTCAGCAGTTAGAAATTGTTTCAGTCATATAAAGAATTAAACATCTATGCTCTTTTTTTCAACCAGGAAAATGTAAACATAATATAGATTCATCAGTGATAAGTGCAAAAAAATAGAGGAAAACAATAGGATGGGAAAGACTAGAGATCTCTTCAAGAAAATTAGAGATACCAAGGGAACATTTTGTGCAAAGATGGGCTCCATAAAGGACAGAAATGATATGGACCTAACAGGAGCAAAAGATATTAAGAAGAGGTGCCAAGAACACACAGAAGAACTATACAAAAAAGATCTTCATGACCCAGATAATCACAATGGCGTGATCACTCACCTAGAGCCAGACATCCTGGAATGTGAAGTCAAGTGAGCCTTAGGAAGCATCACTACGAACAAAGCTAGAGGAGGTGATGGAATTCCAGTTGAGCTATTTCAAAACCTAAAAGATGATGCTATCAAAGTGCTGCACTCAATATACAAGCAAATTTGGAAAACTCAGCAGTGGCCACAGGACTGGAAAAGGTCCGTTTTCATTCCAATCCCTAAGAAAGGCAATGCCAAAGAGTGCTCAAACTACCGCACAATTGCACTCATCTCACACGCTAGTAAAGTAATGCTCAAAATTCTCCAAGCCAGGCTTCAGCAATACGTGAACCGTGAACTTCCAGATATTCAAGCTGGTTTCAGAAAAGGCAGAGGAACCAGAGATCAAATTGCCAACATACACTGGATCATTGAAAAAGCAAGAGAGTTCCAGAAAAACATCTATTTCTGCTTTATTGACTATGCCAAAGCCTTTGACTATGTGGATCACAATAAACTGTGGAAAATTCTGAAAGACATGGGAATGCCAGACCACCTGACCTGCTTCTTGAGAAATCTATGTGCAGGTCAAGAAGCAACATTTAGAACTGGACATGGAACGACGGACTGGTTCCAAATAGGAAAAGGAATACGTCAAGGCTGTATCTTGTCACCCTGCTTATTTAACTTATATGCAGAGTATATCATGAGAAACGCTGGGCTGGATGAAGCACAAACTGAAATTAAGATTGCTGGGAGAAACATCAATAACCTCAGATATGCAGATGACACCTCCCTTATGGCAGAAAGTGAAGAAGAACTAAAGAGCCTTTTGATGAAAGTGAAAGAGGAAAGTGAAAAGGCTGGCTTAAACCTCAACATTCAGAAGACTAATATCATCTCATCTGCTCCCATCACTTCATGGCAAATAGGTGGAGAAACAGAGGAAACAGTGGCTGACTTTATTTTTTTGGGCTCCAAAATCACTGCAGATGGTGACAGCAGCCATGAAATTAAAAGACTCTTGCTCCTTGGAAAAAAAGTTATGACCAACCTAGACAGCATATTAAAAAGCAGAGACATTACTTTGCCAACAAAGGTCCATCTAGTCAAGGCTATGGTTTTTCCAATACTCATGTATGGATGTGAGAGTTGGACTATAAAGAAAGCTGAGCGCCGAAGAATTGATGCTTCTGAACTGTGGTGTTGGAGAAGACTCTTTATAGAGTCCCTTGGACTGCAGGGAGATCCAACCGGTCCATCCTAAAGGAAACCAGTCCTGAACATTCATTGGAAGGACTGATGCTGAAGCTGAAACTCCAATACTTTGGCCACCTGATGCAGAGAGCGGACTCATTGGAAAAAGACCCTGATGCTAGGAAAGATTGAAGGTGGGAGGAGAAAGGGACAATAGAGGATGAGATGGTTGGATGGCATCACCAACTCAGTGGACATGAGTTTGAGTAAACTCCGGGAGTTGGTGATGGACAGGGAGACCTGGTATGCTGCAGTCCATGGGGTCACAAAGAGTCAGACCCAACTGAGCGACTGAACTGAACTCAACTGAATACAGATTCATAGGCAGAAAAATATCACCACTACCTTATTTTTGTTTGGGGTTTGGGAGTGGGTTATTTGTTTATTTTTTACCATATCTATAAAACCAAAGACAATGAGGAATATGAGGAAAATCACTCAAATAGGTTTGGATGCTTCTAGATATTCGAATCTATTGACCCAGTCCCACAAGCTGGCATTTTCCTGATGATTCATTTTACCCCACCACACCAGTCAGACACTTGGTGATCAGGACAAAATTTTCAGACACAAATCTATCCGTGGCTCTCATCACCACCATCAGCCAGTCTGAACCTCAGTGGCCGCCTAACTGGTCTCCGCTCAAGCAAAGAAGCTAGCTCTCTCTCAGTCAGTCTCAACGCCAAGTTATCAAACTGCTCCTCTCACTCCCAAATATCCTATCTATCCTGCCTTCCAGGCAAACCGAATCTCTTCCTTTCCCTCAGCAGAGCCTCGTCTCAGGCCCCCAGGCCCTCCACAGGCCGTCTCCTCTCCCGGAAAGCCCCTCCTCCCTGTCTGCTGGTGAGCTCCTGCCAACACCCCCTTGGCAGCTGTCCCAGAGCCCCTGCCCACCCTTGCCCCTGTCACCTCAGCCCGTCTGGCCCCCATGCTGTTCCCTGAGCAAGCTCAGCACACGGCCACGCCAGGGTCCCCGCATCGGGTTCCCGCCACCAGAAAGCCTCTCCCATCACAGGTTCTGTGGTCATTCCCCCACTTTCTCCAGATGAAGGGGCTTCCTCTTACTGCCTAGGTAGAAAAGAACACTCCCTACACTTTCACACCCCAGCCTGCCTCATTCCCTTCACACTGCTTTACTCTCTTTATAGCATTTTATCACAACTTGATACAGACACAGAAAGACACACACATGTATTTTACTGTGTATTCTTTATGGCCTACGTCAGTCTCCACAATGGGCTGGCCGACTATGGTGCATCGGCCAAATCTGCTCCCCCAACTCACCCCCCTCCCAGGCTTTGATTAGAACAAAGGCGCCCCATTATTTTACATACAGTCTACAGCAGAGTGGAACAGTTGAGTACTCATGACCCACAAAGCCTAAGACATTTCCTACCTGATCCTTTAGAAAAAATATTTGCCAACCATGCTCTAGTGCTCTCCAGTGTCAAGCAATCTGCCCCCTTCCCTGCTGTGCTCACAGTTTACCTCCAGATGCACTGGGGCATTGTCTAGCAGGCAGAAGGGACTTAGGAACCACTTGTTAAATGGAGAGAGGGAGACAGAGGGGAAACTGTGAAGGAGAAGGAGTAAATAAATGGATGCAAGAGATGCTGGAGGAGAAACCAACAGGCCTGGTAACTGCATGGAGGTGCCAAGAAAAGAGAAGGAATCATGCAACAGAAGGATTTCAAAAGTGGCTATGTTCCTTGGTCAAAGGATGAGGCGCTAACCAAACACAAGCTCTGCATCAGGGCTGTCTCCCACTGATGTGTCTGAAATGAGGTGTCAGCTTCCCTCACAAGGCGAGTCAATGCCCCACAGACAGCCCCATTAATAAACTGGCTCCAGTGAAACAGACACTGGAAATTCAGTTTTGGTAACCAGAGATAACATTCTTAAATCTGAACAGCTACCAACAGAGTAACAAACAAATACATATAAGCTAATTTATAAATTCTAAATACATAAGTGTTTACAGGCAAACAGAAAACCTTAGACCCGATTGAGGAGATCCTTTAGTGGTTAACAAGTGAGAAACGAGGGCTCAGACTAGTTAAGTCACCCAGACTAGTTAAGCTGCTTAAGAGGAGGAGGCTAGAACAGAAGCCAGCCCCCGTGCCAGGTCAGGGGCTCGTCCCAGGCACCAGCGCTCACGGCAGCACGGGGAGCCGGGAGGGGGGTCTGTCCGCTCCCTGCACTCTCAGTGAAGTGCTGGGGACAGGAACAAGGCCGCACAGGACTGAGGGGCAAGCGAGGGGAACAAAGAAGTGCCCACGCGGGAATGCCAGTGGGGGTCTCTGGCCCACATCTCACTTCACCTCTCTGTAATACAGTGCTTCTCAAAATTTAGGTTGCATCGCAATCACTGCTGGTCTTTTCAGATGGATGGCCCACCCCCAAAGTCTCCTCCTCAGGTGGTCCGGGGTGGGCCCAAGAACCTGCATTTTTAACAAGTCCCCATGTGACACTGATGCTGCAGGTCCAAAGATCACACTTCAGGAACCGCTGGGGCAGCATTTGACCATGACCCATCCTGTGGCTTTCCTGACACGTCTCTCTCCTGGCTCTTCACCTCTCTCTCCAGTCACCAGTTTGAGAAGTCTGTCTATGAAAAGAAGAGGCAGGGAGGAAAGGGTGGTGACAGCTGCAAGTTCTCGAAAGATGAAAGAACCTGAGCTTGTTCACAACACAACTAAGGAAAGAGCCACTCTCAGTGAGGGAGCACAGAGGTGGGGCCAGGAAAGAATGGCAGATGGATGAGCAGACGAAGGGCAGAGAATCTACCCAGACACTAGTGACAAGCCCACTGCTCTGGACATCAAGCAATGAATAACTGCAAATGTTTCAGGATGAACGTCTCAAAATGAACATGATCCACTTCAAAACAACTCCCATGATTATTACATTATTATAGCACTACATAGTTTAGTGCTTCCTCTAGAACTTCCTTCTGAGAATGTAACACATTTTTTAAATATCTTCAACATTTGCAAACAATCATTTGAGGGTGGCTTTCCTTGTAGCTCAGTTGGTAAAGAATCTGCCTGCAATGTAGGAGACCCGGGTTCGATCCCTGGGTTGTGAAGATCCCCTGGAGAAGGAAATGGTGACCCACTCCAGTACCCTTGCCTGGAAAATCTCATGGACAGAGGAGCCAGGTGGGCTGCAGTCCATGGGGTCGCAAAGAGTCGGACACGACTGAGCGACTAACACTTACTTACTTATAAGTTGGGAAAAATCCAAAAATTATCTGAAGACTAGTCTTAGTAAACACATTGAGTAACAATGAATAACATAGTATTTCTTAGTTAAAAAACAAGAAATAAATCTAAAGTGAGACTGATTTCTTTAAACAATAACGAGAATACCATTATATGTACAAAATCTGCTGAAAATATGCATAGATACATGAGTTATGATATTCTTAAAATTAGTCTCACAATTTTATAGCTGCAAGATTGACACTTTAGTCGTGAAACAAACAAATATATAGGAAAAGAACAAACGATAGAGACTAACTCACCATGACCTTCCTCTTGTTATGATCCTCCCATGATACCACAGTGTTGGGGCACTAAGTCTAGGTCATCACATCCCTACCTCAGGAAGAGAAGATCTTAAGTGGTTCACCAGTTGCTGGGAAGGGGGAGAAATTGGCATGATTCCCCCACAGCTGGAAGCCCCTGCTCTGTAATCAGACAGACCTGATGCAAATCCTGGCTCTACCACTTCCTTAACATGTAACTTCAGAAAACCAACCTCCCAAAGCACGAGGTTTTCCATTTCAAAAACACAGTTGGTAATCAGAATCGCCTCACAGGAGGGCTCTGAGAATTAAATGACAGGATGCTGTCCTCTGTGTGGCTGGCACATGCTGCTTCACCACAAGGTGTCCTCCAGGCCAGCCGTCACTGTCACTTTTCTCATGGATCTGCTAAGGTCAGGATGCCCCTGGGGAGCCTGGATGTGCCCTGTGCTCTGCCCACCCTCTATGCTATGGTAACGACTAAAGCCAGCTCCAGAAACCTGGGAGAATCAGGGAAGCCTCTTACAAATCCTACTCCTTCCAAACAGGCTTCAGAACCATTCTTCAGCATCACTGAGGTTCCTGCTCCCTGGGCAGTCCCCAGGAGCTGATGAGAGCCATCCTCTCCCAAGAGCGCCTTCCAGTCAGTGCCCCTATGACTCTTCCCTGCAGATCTGCCTCTTCTGCCCTATCTTTCCATCTTACATTTTCCCTTCTAACCTGATTTTCTATTCCTCCTACTACTACTAATGATGGCCATAAATTACTGAGCACTTAATGGGACCAGACACTCTTCTGGATCATTTTACAAGGATCATCACATTTTATTCCCACAACAACTCCTTGAAGATGGAACTGTTACCCCAATTTTCAAAGGAGAAAAAACTGAGACAGAGAAGTCAGGTAACTTGCTCACACAGCCAGCAAATCATGAAGACAAGATTCAAACACAGGCCATGTCATTCAGAGCCTAGGCTCCTAACTTCATGCCTCCTCATAAAAACGACCAGATTTCAATGATCCCAAGGCACAAGCATTCTAAAGCTGCCTGACCACACCCAGCGATGATCCCAGCCTCCACTCTCAGTTTTCTATGTTCAGTATGAAAAAATGACCATACCTCTTCAACTTTGGTTTTTAAGAAGCCTTCAACTTACCTTCTGAAAGGTAAGTTGCTGCAGGTCCAAAGATCACACTTCAGGAACCGTTGGGGCAGCATTTGACCATGACCCATCCTGTGGCTTTCCTGACTCTCTGAAAGGTATAATTTGGCCTCTTCTGAAGGCACAACCATGAGCTTGTTTTAGTTTCTCAGTGAGAAGGAAGTTTATTCGGTTCATTTTTCTCAAGTGTTAGAGCAGCAGTCTTGCAAAGTATTAACAAGCAGAAAATGGAAAACACATAACAGAGACAGCATTCCTGGAAAAGCATTACACTTCTTTCAGGGATTCTTCCACTGTGACATGTTTTATCTGGCTGCCATGTTGCCAAAAATCACATTACCCATTTTAGATAAAGAAATCAATAACCAAGTACAAACTAACCATCAAATGTAGGGAGAGCATGAGCTGGTAAAGGCTGTGATCTAGCTGGGGTTTGTAGGTGTTGATATTTGCCCTATTATATGCCTACAGTGGTCATGTATGGATGTGAGAGTTGGACTGTGAAGAAAGCTGAGCGCCGACAAATTGATGCTTTTGAACTGTGGTGTTGGAGAAGACTCCTGAGAGTCCCTTGGACTGCAAGGAGATCCAACCGGTCCATCCTAGAGGAGATAAGTCCTGAATATTCATTGGAAGGACTGATGCTGAAGCTGAAACTCCAATACTTTGGCCACCTCATGCGAACAGTTGACTGATTGGAAAAGACCCTGATGCTGGAAGGGACTGGGGGCAGGAGGAGAAGAGGACGACAGAGGATGAGATGGCTGGATGGCATCACTGACTCGATGGCTATGAGTTTGAGTGAACTCCGGGAGTTGGTGATGGACAGGGAGGCCCGGCGTGCTGCAATTCATGGGGTCGCAGAGTCGGACCCAACTGAGCAACTGAACTGAAATGAAACTTCAACTGAATTTACTGAATAAATCTTTATCAGGCTTCAAAAATTCCACATATAATTGTGTTCAAGTATAATGCATTAACCTTCCTACTTGAAACTAAGGAAGTTACCTTACCTCCTTCACAACCAATTCTTTAAGAAGTTTACAAAAATACGTGTGTGTGTGTGTGTGTGTGTGTGTGTGTGTGTGTCTGTGTGTGTACAGAAAATGATTTTAATATTGGAGGTCATCAAATGCAGCTCTGATGCATTAGCTGTCAACTGAAATGTCATGGTAATAGGATTCTCTAATCCCTCCTTCATGACCTCACAAATGAACAAGGCATGTAAACTATTATAAATATCTTTGTTGATGGCTCAAAATATGAAAGGAAGTCATTTTAAATATTAAAAACTATATTGTTCATCCATAACTATATGCCTTAAGAAAACAAGACACTCTAAAGACAGAGCCTGGTATCTTAAAAAAAGTACTGAAAAAATAATTTTGGACAGTAATCTAAAATTCTGTATATCAGCTTAGGTGAAGACAGTATACAAGATTGAATATGCAATTAATTATGTCAAAAATCTTTCCAATATGTTTATTTAAAGTCAAGTATCAATTCCATCCTACAGAATCAAACAAAATAATTCATAAAACACCAAAGATATGTGCAACTGGAAAATATAAACTGTCAGAAAACTGTATTCTTGGGAGACACTTAAATAAGAATTGTTAAAAACTTCACTTCTTAAAAACAGTTTATGAGGGGGGAGGGGGGATGGGGAAAAAAAAAGATTAAAAAAGTTTATCAGTAAAGTAACCCTTTCCATTAAAGATCATTTCCTTAAAGACACTGGGTAACAAAGACATGTAAAAGAATAAAATTAGAATACTCCCTAACACCAAACACAAAGATAAACTCAAAATGAATTAAAGACATAAATGTAAAACCAGAAACTATAAAATTCTTAGAGGAAAACATAGGCAGAGCACTCTCTGACATAAATCACAGCAAGATCCTCTATGACCCACCTCCTAGAGTAATGGAAATAAGAACAAAAGTAAACAAATGGGACCTAATTAAACTTAAAAGTTTTTGCACAGCAAAGGAAACTATTAAACGAGGTGAAAAGACAACCCTCAGAATGGGAAGAAAATAGAAGCAAATGAAACAACTGACAAAGAAATAATTTCCCAAATATATAAGCAGCTCATACAAATCAGTATCAGAAAAACAAACAACCCAATCAAAACGTGGGAAAAAGACCTAAACAGACACTCTTCTCCAAAAGACATACAGATGGTGAATAAACACATGAGAAGATGCTCAGCATCACTCATTATTAGAGACATGCAAATCAAAACTACAAATGAGCTATCATCTCACACTGGTCAAAAAGTCTACAAACAATAAACGCTGGAGAAGGTGTGGAGAAAAGGCAACCCTCATGCACTGCTGATGGGAACGTAAATCGATGCCGTCACTAGGGAAGACGGTATGGAGATCCCTTAAAAACTAGGAATAAAACCACTATCAGCTCAGTTCAGGTCAGTCGCTCAGCTGTGTCCAACTCTTTGCGAACCCACGGACTGCAGCACACCAGGCCTCCCTGTCCATCACCAACTCCCGGAGTTTAGTCCTCCCAATGAACACCCAGGACTGATTGGCTTTAGGATGGACTGGTTGGATCTCTTTGCAGTCCAAGGGACGCTCAAGAGTCTTCTGCAACACCACAGTTCAAAAGCATCAATTCTTCGACGCTCAGCTTTCTTTAGTCCAACTCTCACATCCATACATGACTTCTGGAAAAACCATAGCCTTGACTAGATGGACCTTTGTTGGCAAAGTAATGTCTCTGCTTTTTAATATGCTGTCTACGTTGGTCATAACTTTCCTTCCAAGGAGTAAGCGTCTTTTAATTTCATGGCTGCAGTCACCATCTGCAGTGATTTTGGAGCCCAAAAAAATAAAGGCTGTCACTGTTTCCACTGTTTCTCCATCTATTTGCCATGAAGTGATGGGACAGGATGCCATGATCTTAGTTTTCTGAATGTTGAGCTTTAAGCCAACTTTTTCACTCTCCTCTTTCACTTTCATCAAGAGGCTCTTTAGTTCTTCACTTTCTACCATAAGGGTGGTGTCATCTGCATATCTGAGGTTATTGATACTTCTCCCAGCAATCTTGATTCCAGCTTGTGCTTCTTCCAGCCCAGCATTTCTCATGATGTACTCTGCACATAAGTTAAATAAGCAGGGTGACAATATACAGCCTTGACGTACTCCTTTTCCTATTTGGAACCAGTCTGTTGTTCCATGTCCAGTTCTAACTGTTGCTTCCTGAACTGCATACAGATTTCTCAAGAGGCAGGTCAGGTGGTCTGGTATTCCCATCTCTTTCAGAATTTTCTACAGTTTATTGTGATCCACACAGTCAAAGGCTTTGGCATAGGCAATAAAGCAGAAATACATGTTCTTCTGGTACTCCCTCGCTTTTTCAATGATCCACACCTACCAATCCCACTCCTAGGAATAAACCCTAAAGAAAAAAAACTAAAAAAGACACATGTACCCCAATGTTCACTGCAGCACTATTTATAATATCTAGGATATGGAAGCAACCTAGATGTCTATCAACAGATGATTGGGTAAAGAAAACTGTGGTACATATAAACAATGGAATATTACTCAGCCATAAAAAGGAACACATTTGAGTCAGTTCTAATGAGGTGGATGAACCTAGAGCCTATATACAAAGTTAAGTAAATCAGACAGAGAACAACAAATATTGTACACTAACACATATATATGGAATCTAGAAAGATGGTACTGATGAAATTATTTGCAGGGCAGCAATGGAGACACAGACATAGAGAACAGACTTATGGACACGGTTGGGGGAGAGAAAAGAGAGTGTGGGATATATGGAGAGAATAACAAGGAAACAAACATTACCATATGTAAAATAGATAACCAGTGAGTATTTGGCTATGTGTGACTCAGAGAACTTAACCCAGGGCTCTTTAACAACCTAGAAGGGTTGGATGGGGAGGGAGGTGGGAAGAAGGGAGGGAAGGGAGGAAGGTTCAAGAGGGAATGGGCATATGTATACCTACGACTGATTCATGTTGATGTCTGTCAGAAAGCAACACAATACTGTAAAGAAATTATCCTTCAATTAAAAATAAATAAATTTTTTAAACAAGATGCTAGGCAACAAAGAGAAATACCGCATACAGTGTGCAGGAAAACGAGCACGCTTACTGGATATAACAAATGCTGTCCTAGAGGGCTTGCCAATTTCCTTTCCTTCCCTTACTTCATTCCTTTTCACTATTCTTTCTCCTTCTATATTTCTTCCCACTGAACTGAAAGACATATGAAATACACTTTATCACATACATACATACACACATACACACACACACACAACACCTTATCACTAACGTTTCCTGATAACTTCTCTATAGCACTGATTACCATGTATTTCTAAGCAGGTTGGCTTTGAGATGCCTGGAAGTCCTGAGTGGGTGGACTGGCAAGGGGTTTCATAGAGTAGCAATTGCACTGGGCACATTTTCCAGACCTGTTTATCAGCCAGGCCAATGTCCCCACGTGCTGCCTTTGGTAGCAATTTAATCCAATACATGTGAAAAGAATTAGAGCTGAAGGCACCCACTCCTCATTGGTGTGTTGAGTTGCAGCAGGCTCCACATCCACCTGGGTTGACGAAGGAAAGGGTGGTCTTGAGGGAAGAGCAGCCACTAAGATTGACAGAGATTTAGCATGTAGACTTGTAGTTATCAGATCAGCATACAAAACAGGAAAATTTCAGCACACATAGACACTCAGATTTTGTTATCAAGTTGCTATACTTCAGAGGCATTCAGTCCCAGGAGTGCATTTCAGCATTCCATCTTGTTGACACAGACAAATCCCAACCCAGATGAGAAAAACAATCTAGAAAATGCACGAGGCACTCTGAATAGAAAAGTTTTTAAACAAGTTTCTTAGAGAATTTCTATACTAAGGAACTTAAAAATGTCATATTCAGAATGCGGCCTGTAGGAACAGATTCCGTTTTAAAGTAACTGACATACAAAACACAAGTAGGAATCCGGGAATAGTAAGCAGTTGACTTCATAGACAAGTAACACTTTCTCTAACAGTCTCTTATGTTAAGGGTCCTCAAGTGTTTTCAAGCATAGCTGGTTTCATTCTCCCAATAGCCTTGGAAAGTCACTTGGTAAAATTTAAGTTTGTAATTTCAAACATGTTCAGGTTTCTAAGAGGCAGCCAAGATGAATTTCTCACCTTCCGTGTTTAAGGGGAAATACAGACTGTAGCATGGTGTGCGCTTAGTTGCTTAGTTGTGCCCAACTCTTTGCAAACCATTGGACTGCGGCCCACCAGGCTCCTCTGTACGTGGGATTTTTCAGGCAAGAATACTGGAGTAGTTCCCATTTCCTTCTCCAGGGGATCTTCCCAACCCAGGGATCAAACCCGTGTCTCCTGCTTCACAGGCTGATTCTTTAGCTGCTGAGCCCTCAGGGAAGCCCACAGAATATAGCAGAGTGATTAAGAATTCAAACTCTGGACCCAGCAGCCCCACTCTGAACCTTAATTTGGAGTCAAACCTGGCTCTGAGTACAGCTTACACACCTGAACCTTGACCGTATCATCTATGAGTAGGACACGGAATCTAGAAAGGACAAATTACCCCATATTTTCAACAAATAACTAACAAATTAGAAAAAGAGAACCTACAGTTTTGAAAACACACACATCTACCAATTGCAATATACTATTTCTGTATTCTGATCCAAACTATTACATACACGATTTATCACACCTATGAAATAAGTGGAAATGTTAATGCTGACTGGATATTTGATAATATTAAGGAATAACTATTAAAATTCTTGGCAAGATAACAGGATTATGTTACATGAAAAGAGCTCTTACCTTCTTAAGCCATGGTCTCCAGTTCCATAGCCACTAACCACATGTGGATACTTAACTCTCGACTAATTAAAATTAAACACAAGAAAAATTTTATTTTCTTAGTCTCACTAGCCATATTCCAAGTACTCAATAGCTACAGAAAGACAGTAAATACAGAAAGTAAATACAGAAAGACAGTAAATACTTCTGTCATCACAGAAAATTCTGTTGAACACTAGACTAGAAATACATACCTACTGAGTCATTTGTGAATGAAACCTTATGATGACTAGGATTTGCTTCAAAATATAACAGGAAGGGGAGAAGTGGATGAGGTATGAATGAGGTAAAACTGATTTATGGTTGTTGCAGGGGAAATGAGGGTACATGAGGGCAGTTCATTAATATATTCTATGTGATAGTCACCTTTTTGAGTCAACATGGATGGCTAGGTGACAGTCTCCAGTTTTTCAAACAGTTATCTAGATGTTATGAAGGTATTTTGTAGAGCTAACAGACATTTCTTTGATTTCACTGATAAGGATGAGGAAGATCAATTCATTTGCACAGAGAACTTAGGTTCCTAGGAACACTAGGAACAAGACTGCTACGTCCCAACAATCCACAATTATTTTTGCTCTTTCCAAGATTTCCATTGCTTTGGGATCCTAAATCATTTATTCACAGAGATATAACTATGTGCTGTATTTCCATCAAACATCTGATAGGAAAGATCCTTCAAAGTTAGATAAATTAGATACTTTTCACCTAACAAAAGAAACCAAAAGAAAAAGGACTCATCTGATGTCTTAAAGTTTAATCAATAGAAATTGAAAGAAGTCAAACTGTGAGAATAGATACTTCCTTCTGGTTCTCATAAAAAAATGCTAGCCACAGAGGTTCTTAATCAGAAACACGGCAGGGTACACTATACTGTAGAAGTATACAAATCTACCAACACTTTGTTATTTTATAGTCATCACCTAAAATAACCAAAAATAAAGGTTAGTGAAAGAAAACTCACATATCATCATTTGCCTGTTCCATCAGACAACACAAGTTTTAGCCACTGAAATCCTCTCTGAGGCCTCTCAGGCCACAGCTTTGAAAGGAGAGCTATATCTCGAAAAATTCTTAAATCCCCAGTGATCTTTACAGCTTTTTAACATCAAAGTGGAGGACCCGAGAGTGACTGCCCAGTGTTTAGCATTTTGGCAGTTACAGTCCAAATAGCCAGCTATATATCTGATCCTAACCCCAAACAAGAGCCTGATGCTGGGAAAGATTGAGGGCAGGAGGAGAAGGGTGTGAGAGAGGATGGGATGGTTGGATGGCATCATTGACTCAATGGACATGAGTCTGAGCAAACTCCAGGAGACAGTGAAGAACAGGGAAGCCTGGTGTCTGCAGTCCATGGGGTGACAAAGAGTTGGACAAGACTGAGTGACTGAACAACAACAAACCCCAAACCAAAGTTGGGCACAAACAGTGCATTGTAAACCAACAGTGCTCTGAGCAATATGGATAGAACCACAAAGGCCTACACATAGTTCTGTCAGGAAACACTAAGCAAATAGCAAAGCAAGTGAAAGCTACAAGAAGCATCATCTCGCCACAAAAGCAAGCTGGAATAACCAAAAGAATGGTTAAACATACATACATACACACACACACACACACACACACACACACACACCAGCATTTTCGAAATGGATCCATTATGGGGGCCCACATTGCTTGCCTCTTTCACTTTGTTGACATTTGAACTGATGACAGAAAAGCAACAATGGGTAAAAAGATAAGAAAAATACAAAAGGAATACAAAATACGAAAGGAATCAGTTGAATGTTTAAAAATTGAGGAACACTTCACCAAGCAGTGTAGATAATTCATCTCTACTTATTAAAATACAAAATTTAGGCAAGTACTAATGTTTTAATTACAGATTCTCCACTGCCTCAAATCCATCTCCTACAGGCATGAATTTCCAAGCATCTTGGAGCCATTAACTGGGTTCAGCTAAGAACATGTGGTTACTCTGCTCCTATCAAACATGCTTTTGGACCTTCATCCAGCTTTTGATAATCCATTTTGTAAATGGCTTCTCTTCTTCTTCCTTTTCACTGCTTGACCTTTGAGTATCCATTTAAAACATAACTGAATACTTGTGGAGAAGAGTGGTGACAGAAAGACTGAACTAGCAGAAATTTAAAGAAAAGCTTAAGTCTAAGAAGCTGAACAGCCAAAGGCCACAGTTTCAAGTCTCAGATCAGAGTGGGGCACAGCCAAGGGGCAGCCCCTGCCTCCCATCACTTCAACAGAGTTAAAAAGAGAAAGCCCCAGTATTCCCTACGCTAGTCAACCAGCCACAGATGCCCAGCTTCCACCCTCCAGTAAACCCTTCAATTTACTTCTTGCTGCCAGAGCATCTTCCCAGCATCCCATCTTCACACTTTTCCTCTGACAAAAGTCCAGAAAGGCTCCCTACTACTTACCACATCTTTACTACTTAGGCTGGCACTCTACTCTGTGGCTCAAATTATCCTTCAATGTGTCTCTCAATATACCCTTGTAGCAATCAAACTGAAATATCCAACACAAGCCAGCATGTGGCTTACTTCTTACCGCCACGACTCAGGTGCACCTCTCCCTGGACTATTCCAGCCTCACTCTCGTCTCTGCCCGCTGAAATTCTCACCTGTCCTTCAAGGTTCTCAAGTCACCTCCTTCATGAAACTTTCTGTAAAATGCCCCACCTTTGCTCAATGACCACCTAGTGCCTGTATTAGAATTAAGTGGTACACATATATTCTTTTCAAAGTAGCTTATAATCACCTCAAAAGCCATGGCTTTCATGTTTTATTTAGTTCTCTTTATATCTCTGAGAACAAAGACAGTCCCCATGAATTGCTAAGTAAGCATTTTCAGATATCAGTAACAATGGGCCCAAATCCTATTTCATGAAAAGTCATTTTGTTAGAAAGTTTGACTTAAAAACACAGTAGTCCTAAATGTTTCCTGGCTGCTGATAAAACCAAAAACATCCAGAAAGTCCCATGAATCAGTCTACAGGGACAGTGGGGAGGCAGCTAGAGGCAGGTGCGAGGCAAGCGGTTGAGCTCAAGGCACATCAGCAAAGTGAGACAATAGGTAACAAGTAACGTTGACAGTGGTATTAACGAAGCATTAAGCTGTTTTGTGCAGGGAGAAAGTAAATCTTGATAGTGAGTTCCCAAATATCTATTAGGGATTCCATCTCTCCATTCAGAAGCACACACATGCAGATCAAGAATGTGTTTCAAGTTATCCCCAAACAAGGTATTTATTCCCCATAGAGAATCATGCTAGAGCCTCATTCTCATTCATTAATGTTATTACTAAGTCTGTGAGTCTGTTTCTGTTATGTAAATAAGTTCATTTGTATCATTATTTTTTCACATTTTTGGAGCGGAGACTTGGCAAAACCCCCATATAGCAAGATGGGGCCTGGGTGACCCACGGGAGAGGTGAGCCTTAGAAAAGAGTGAGGTCTCTCCTGAGATGAGGGAAGGGAAGAAGAATAGGTGCAGGTCCTAAGGCATGTGAAGGTGGAGCTGAAGGAAGCACAGGAGTCTCTGTGGCTCTGCCTCCAGGCGAGAGGTGGGGGCATCTGCTGAGGCTGGCACCGGTGGGCGATGGGGTGCCAGGGGTGAGAAGGTCAGTCAGAGCCACTATGGAGGAAGAGAGGGAACTATATAGGAATGACTTAAAGGGCTGCTGTGCAGACATGAGTCTCCAAATGAGCCACACTCAACGTCTGTTTGCAGACGGATGATTTTCTCCAGCAGCACTGGGGGAGGTATTCCAGGGAGTGTCGAGAGCTCTGTGTCCAGCATCAGAGCTGCCCGCCATGGGTGCAGCAGCAAAGGACAGAGAAAACGGAAGACACGGAGGGAATGTCCAGGACGTGACTGATCATGTGGTCCAGAACTGAATAGAAAAAAGCAGGAAGACCTGGAAAAAAGAAGAAAAACCTGGGAAACGGCTAGGAGGAGAGGTTGTGCTGGAAAGAAAACAAGAATTGGAGGCTCAGGTCAAAGAGGGATTTATGAGATTTCTGCAAAGCAGATGAGTTCCAGGAGATGACAAGGTCAGGGTTTAGCCACGTCAGTGGGCCACTATAAAGAAGAGTGAAGGTCACGGGGTCGAGGAGGCAGGCAGTGTGAGGGGTGAGAGGCGTCACAGTGCAGAGCAGCGCTGTCCAACAGGAGTGCTGCTGGGACAGAAACAGTCTAAATCCACCTTGTCCAACACAGCAGTCACAGCCACGCTGGGCAATGGGGCACTGGAGTGTGCCAAGGAGATAAAGGGACTGCGCTTTTACTATATTTAACCTAGCTTATTTAAATTTAAATAAACACATGCAGCTAGAAGCTACCATACTAAGTGGTGCAGATATAGAGCAACAGGTTCCCAACTTTGTGCAATTAAGTCACTTGGGGAGACTTAAGTACAGCTACCTGGCTCCCGCTCACCAGAGATTCTTGCTTAATCAGTTGGGCAAGTGTCTCAGGCATCAGCACTTTTTAAAGGTCCTGGATTGTACTGGTTAAGAATACGAACTCCGGAATCAGCTTACCTGAGTTCAAAATCCACACTTACTAGTTGAGTTCTGACTTCGAGCAAATAACCTCATCTGTGAAATGGGAATAAGGAGAGTACCTACACCTCAGAGGACTGATTTTCATACAAACATGATTTAAAAATAGTACCTGGCACAGAACAAGAACTCATTAAATGTCAGTTATTATGATTCAAATGGATGTTGGAGTCATTAACGCTGACAGTTACAGGGGAAGAGAGTGGTGTGAACTGTCAAAATCTACACTGCAGAGGGACCCAGATGTCAGGAACAGATTAAGTTGAAGGTAAGGACAAAGTAAGAGAGGAGAATATATGAAGGAAAGAGAAACAACCTGGAAGGGACAGTGATAAAGCAAGTTACTGTAGACCCCACTCCCTGACAAGCGACACACTACCAGTGGGCCAGGGAGAACAGGGAGGAGGCACGTTAGGACAAACTCAGTGGGAGTCGGGGTAAGGAAGGACATGGAAGAAACATTCATCTCAGTCTGACAAAATCTTACCCACTCCCCCAAAAGGGGGAACATGAGCCAACTATCAGTCTAGCAGTGGTTTTTGTACTGGTGTTTGTTTTCCTCTGCCATATAGTTACCCTGCACGAAAAAACATCCAGAAAAAGCTTCTGATGAAAATCCCATTTTCTAATTAGGACTCCAAAACAAACAGCAACCTTGCACAAGTGAACAGAAAATACTCCATGATTCATACTTAATCTAGTTCAAATCTAGCTGAATTGATGTTGAAGTCTTTGCAAACTATATGTCAAGATTTTACTACAAACCTGTTTTATTTCCATTTTTAACTATGTCGTCTATAAGTCTCAGACTTAAAACGCCATTAATAAGCACAGCATAGTACCATTAAGTAAGAAAAACTATCATGTATGACTAAAGAACAAAGTATGTTATTTAAATTTTATTTAAGAATAGGAACCAAAACAAACAAAAGAATAAAGGGGCAAAAAACCTAAAATGGAATCAGAGAGATGTGGAAGGAAGGGAAATCTCACCACCAACAGATGCCTTAGGTTACAGGGTTTTTTCCTCTTCTCTAGAATTTCACATAAAGACATGAATTTAATGAATATAAATTTATATTCAAATTTCATCTCCACTACCAATCAATTTTATCAACTTGCAAAAGAAGCAAAAAGTAGTCACATTTATTTGCAACTAGTAAGGTAAGTTAGTAGAAGTCAAAAATTATTTCAAAGACAGTTTCTATGCAGCACAAGTGGCTGAATTCAAGCAGTGCAATTCACAGAGCTCAATGATTCAGATGAATCAACTGTATTTAGATTTTTACCTGAGTAAAAAAATAATAATTCTGAAATTTCTTTATGGACTAGTCATTTCTCATGAGAAAAAGAAACACCTAGCTACATCTTTTCCATAAGAGTGTTTCACACTTCAAATGGTATTTCACTTGCTTGTGGAGTGCTAAATGTATTCATGTATGGCACAAGTTGAGTTTCACAGTTGAAACTCAATTTTCAATATAATGAAGGTCGCTTCTGGTTCCTTATTAGAAAGCATTAAGAATGTGTGAAAACAAACAACACTCTTCCAAACCACCTCCTCACACAACTACAAGCTCTACAGGAATTATCTTTTGCAAAGACAACCGCCCACAATGAATTCCACTCCTTCACCTGCTAGCCCTTACCGACTCCTAGGATTACTCTTCTTAGACGTACACTAAATGATCTTGGAGCTGGAAAAACAAGCATAACCAAAACACATTCTACTTGCTTTGATTCCCTTAGGCAGCAATCTTTACCTTTCCACTTTTGAAAAGTTAGAGCTCCACTAAATTCTAGTAACCTAAAATACCACTGTCTAACAGTCAAAGTTAAGTTTGTTGTAGTCAGGTGAAACATATTTTGGCCTCCTGCATTTCACAATGAGTCCAATAAGTTCATGGACCCACTCTATGGTTATTTTTCAGTTTCTGAATGTGTTATTGAATAAACTTATTTGACCATTGACACATTTTCCACAATGGCTCCATGACCATGGGGTATAGGCTATTGTGATAGGAATGACCAAGTGACCTCCCTATTAGGACAGTAAACCAAAGAAAATATTACATCCATGGGAAAACTGTAGAGATTAATATCACTACCAAAAACTTGAAATTTTCAAGGATCACATTCATGTTTAACTTACCTCTTTGGTCTATGCAGAGAACAGAGAGATCTTAGAGAATGGCTGTGGGTTACTGTAAACTCATCAACAGCAGCTCCAGTGTAACTGGCTTTACCAAATGAGGTACCTTCTCTGGACCAAACTTAGCTCTTGGCACCTGAGAGGAAGCTACTCATCAGGAAAATGCTTTAGCAATACCCAAGGAACACAAGAATCCATTTGCTTTTCTTTTGGGTCAAGGTTAAGAATATACTTTCAACATACTTGCCTCAGGGTTTGAACAACTCTCCGCTCTGCCATACTTACTCTACAGAGACTGTGCTTAGTCTAAGACACCATATAGATCATCACAATTGGTCCACTGAACTGACTGCACCATGCAGACTAGACTTGATGAACAGGACACAACAAATTCCTTGGTGTTTCAGTATAACGTGCCCAAGCTTCATGGTGAAAAACACCATGAAAATTCAAGGGCTGCTACATCAGTCAAGTTTCTGAGAATACAGTGGTCTAGAACATGTTGAAATATCCCCTCCAAAGTGAAATGCAAGATGCTGAACCCAGAACTTCTTACTGTCAAAAGAAAGAAGCACAACACTTCATGGGCCACTTTACATTTTACTAAAGACAATGTCTACCACACTTATCAGGCTTCCCTCATAGCTCAGTTGGAAAAGAATCCACCTGCAATGCAGCAGATGCCGGTTCAATTCCTGCATTGGGAAGATCTGCTGGAGAAGGGATAGGCTACCCACTCCAGTATTCTTGGGCTTCCCTGGTGGCTCAGCTGGTAAACAACCCGCCTGCAATGCGGGAGACCTGGGTTGGATCCCTGGGTTGGGAAGATCCCTGGAGAAGGGAAAGGCTACCCACTCTGGTATTCTGGCCTGGAGAATTCCATGAACTGTATAGTCCATGGGGTCGCAAAGAGTTGGACATGACGGAGTGACTTTCACCACACTGATACACACTTATAGGTTACTTATAGTGGTGAGAGTTAGTAACTTACTTAGAGGGCCCAGCACAAAATGTGGTTATATGCAGCATGTCTGGTCTTCAGTACCAACTGCTATGCCACTTGGGTCTTAAGATGCAGCAAGCTGAATTAGTTGCATCCAATAAAATCCAGAGAATCACAGCACAAATCTCTAAGGTTCTGGAACAAAGCCATGCCCTAAGAAAATACGCCTGGCTTGCAACTAGGCTTTAGCAGAGCCTGAGGAAAAGATATCAAGTGACTGTAACCTGAGCTGCCTGTAATGATCTGAATGTTATCTGACTCACCAGGCTATAAAGTTGGGCTTGCAGAGAAGCAATCAATCATCAAAAGACAATGGTGTAAAGAGACTGGGCTAAATCAGGTCTACACAAGGTAAGAAATCACATGAGCTCAGACACCTCTAATGCCCGCTCTTACTGTATTACCCTACCTAGAGCTTCATGGAGAATTCCTTATGGTCAGCTGACTGAGAAGGAAAACTTCCTCAGTATCTGGCACCAAGCAGAAGTGGACTGCCGCAGTCTCACATCTCCAGTAAAGAACATCCTTGAAATACCTTGTGAAGAGAAGTCGTCCTAGCAGACTACCTACTACTTTCACTCGTCCACTTTATCAACACAGAGAAACAGCCAGAATTATGGATCTATGGTGAGTCATGGGCAAGGGCTAATGGTTACCTTGGATGGTCAAAGTGAAAGTCACTCAGTCATGTCCGACCCTTTGTGACCCCATGGGCTATACAGTCCATGGCATTCTCCAGGTCAGAACACTGGAGTGGGGAGCCTTTCTCTTCTCCAGGGGATCTTCCCAACCCAGGAATCAAGCCAGAGTCTCCTGTATTGCAGGTGGATTATTTACCAGCTGAGCTATCAGGGAAGCCTTACGGATGGTCAGGGACTTGGCGGAGGGCGGAGGGCGGAGGAGAAAAAAAAACAGTACTAGGAGAGGTGATAAAAGGAGATCTGGGAAGAAGTGTATGGATGGACCTCTCGGGATGATCATAGTATGTGAAAAATGTTTTTCTCCAATGTGAATATACACTAAAGGGCATCCACTGAAGAAGGTCCCCTCAGTAATCAAGTAAATAAAAGTACAAATCTTCAGGTATCAGTTAGCCTCTGTCACCAGCCACTCCAGGACATCCTCAACAGACAGACTAGAAGTGGCCACGGTGACAGCAGCAGAGGCGATGAATGGATTCCACACAAGAACTTCTCATGAAAGCTAACCTAGCTCCTGCCAACAATGAGTACCTAACTTGCCAACAGCAGAAACTAATCCCCAGTCCTCAAGATAGCAACATTCCCCTGAAGGATCAGGCAGCCACTGGGGGGGTTGGGGGATAGGTGTATGTGTGTGTGGATGAATAACACCGGATCCTTTCCATCAAGGAGGAGGTAATGAATCATCCTCACTGTTTAAGTCCAACTTACACACACACACACATACATACATATACACCATGTTATTTGCTTCTCCTCACTTCTTTCTCTATCTTTTCCAAGAAGGATTGGCCATAGTGTTTAACTTTACAATTTAGTTTTTAGATTAAAGAATATTCCACAGAATTGTAAATAAGTTAGGAGAGATGAGAATATCACCCAGAGACAGATATGTTAACTATCACCAACAATGAAGTTCTTAATCTGAAATCCTGATGGGGTGAGTACATGGTTAATCATTAGGAAAACTAAACCCACTTGCAATCATACAGGGTGGGAAAAAAATCAACCATTAGAACAGCAAAAATTTATAAGACATAATACCGAGATTTGGCAAGCATATGGAGCAATTTGGAGCATAAATTGGTATATCCACTTCAGAAAACTAGCAGCTACACATACACCTACTCTGTGATCCAGTAATCCTATGTTTTAGCTATACACATGAGTGAGTACACATCCACACATGTATAAGAATGTTCAGAATAGTTATGCTAATAACTAATACTAATACTAAATACTAATAGCTAAATACTGTCAACAGAATGGATAAATTGTATTATACTCATATAATAGAATATCACACAGAAATTGAAAAAAGCAAAGAACTTCTGCTACAGGCAATAACATGAAAGAATCCCAAAGCATAATGCTAGGTGAAAGAAGCTGCACACAAAAGAATACATATTTTATTATTCTACTTATGAAATGTCAAAATGAGGGTAAATTAAGGTACAGTGCTGAAAGTCAGAATAGTGGTTTACTTCCGGGCAGGTCAGTGAAAGGGGAGAGAGGTACTGTTTGAAAAGGGACACAAGGGACCCTCCTTGGAAACTGAAAATATTCTGCATCTTGATCTGGGCAGTGTTTACATATTTTATTTATATGTAAAAATTCACCCAGCTATATACTTAAGATTTGTGTATTTCACTGTATATTATACCTCAGTAAAATTGTTTTTCAAATATTTATGTATATATACATATTCTTAAAATGAATCCAGAGTTGTTCTCCCCGCCACCCCCCACTCCCCACTCCCCACCCCCACATTCTCTAATAGGTCCAACAGGGTAAGAAAAACCAGAGATAAGTAATTCAGATTTTCAGCTGAGTCCTTGATTAGAGAAACTTCCACCTTTCTGCATAGCCAGAGGCAGCCAACTATCTGCTATAGCTTATTTCAAAAGCACTAACTTCATTATGCTCTCTAATCTTAATATTGTTAGAATAACAATGATTGGGTTTCAAATTTGAAACCACTTCAGTTCAGTTCAGTTCAGTCGCTCAGTCCTGTATGACTCTTTGTGACCCCATGGACTGCAGCAAGCCAGGCCTCACTGTCCATCACTAAATCCCGGAGTTTACTCAAACTCATGTCCATTGAGTTGATGATGCCATCCAACCACCTCATCCTCTGTCGTCCCCTTCTCCTCCCACCTTCAATCTTTCCCAGCATCAGGGACTTTTCCAATGAGTCAGTTCTTCATATCAGGTGGCCAAGTATTGAAGTTTCAGCTTCAGCATCATTCCTTCCAATGAACATTCAGGACTGATTTCCTTTAGGATGGACTGATTGGATCTCCTTGCAGTCCAAGGGACTCTCAAGAGTCTTCTCCAATACCACACCCACAGTTCAAAACCATCAATTCTTCGGCACTCAGCTTTCTTTATAGTCCAGCTCTCACATTCATACATGACTACTAGAAAAACCATAGACTAGACGGACCTTTGTTGGCAAAGTAACATCTCTGCTTTTTAATATGCTGTCTAGGTTGGTCATAACTTTTCTTCCAAGGAGCAAGTGTCTTTTAATTTCATGGCTGCAGTCACCATCTGCAGCAGTTTTGGAGCCCCCCAAAATAAAGTCTGCCACTGTTTCCACTGTTTTTCCATCTATTTGCCATGAAGTGATGGGACCGGGTGCCATGATCTTAGTTTTCTGAACATTGAGTTTTAAGTCAACTTTAAAAACCACTTACTTCCCTGCTTTAGTTTCAAGGGTAAGTAGGGAAAATGTCCTTGAAAGCCTTGATGAGTTTATCTTAAATATAAAGTCATGTATCACATACCACTTTTTTAAAAGAACTTTATATGATACACCATCTTCCCTTTCTATCTCAACATACCATGTTTCAAATTTCAAAGTATATATTGAACTCTGTGATAACTTAAAACCACATTTTATTTTAAAAAATTCTTGTCCAGACTAGATCCAATGGAAATTTAATACATTTGTAAAAGTGTAAACAGATAGGTAGGGGGGGTCCCCAGAGGAAGAAAACCAGGCATGGCTTTCTTGACCTAAGATAAGTCATTTTTGGCCTAAACCACTGTGTGATTTAAGCCTGGCCACAAAGCTTGTCCTTAAACAGGTCTCAGTGATAATTATTTTAAGGGAACAAAAGAATGCAGAATCAGTCTTATCAGGCAAGAGAAGTAACAATAGCAAAGATAGCAAATCAGTGGCAAAGACTCCCAATTCTATACCAATTGTAAAGATTAGCCTAAAGCACTATCAGGAGCTGTACAGCAGAATTAAATTCCACCCCCAGAGAGGGAGTTGATCTGGCTCAACCCAGATCAACTGGAACCTAAGAAAGGATGATGTCCATCATTTTCTGATCCTCCTGACTTTATAATCAACTAAACCTTGGACTCTGCCTTCCGCTCAAGCCCCTTCATGAATAGGGATGTACCCTTAGATTAAAACGTTCCCAGTTTTTCTGTTTGAGGAGACACTGCTTTGGGAAAGATCCCTGATGTTATTCTTACTTGCGGCAATGAATAAATCCTTCCTTCTCTCAAACTTTGACTTGGTTTTGTCTTTTGACTCAACAACCACCAAAAGGCAAACTCAGCTTTAGTAACATAAGCAATTAAGAAAATCCAATTCTAAAAATATTTTACCATGTTGACATTTTTTCTTCTTTCTTAATAAGCCAGGCTATCAAGGTAAACTTTTAAATTCTTGGGTTGTTTGCTATGCTAAACTAATTAGACTATTAAGTTTATAAAACCAGCAGACCATTAATTTTAAAAGTCAAGCAGAACACTGACTTCAGTTTATCAATTGCACTGGGGTTAATGTTCACATTGCTCAAAATTAAACCTTGGAGAACAACACACAAGTCTTCAACTTAAGTTCCCTAAAGTAATTAACAACAATGGTCTTTACCCCTCTCTTCAGTACAATACCTTCCTTAAGACAACTCAATTTTTGAAACAATAAAGGCAGTATGAATGATATCAAGTCTGAGGGTTCATTCCAAATCTAATCTAATTGCTTAATATATTTTCTAAAAGTAGTAGATGACTTTATCTGTATCTTTATTTGATTACTGACTCTCAAATTTTAAATATTAACTTTACAATTGAAAATTATACTATTACCTAACAAAGTTGTATGCACATTCAGCAATTTCTACTAAAAGTTCGTGTTAATGTTTTCCCTCTTCAATCAAATATTCACTTTAACCACTGAAACTATTTATGCTGTATTTGCATACAAGTTTTTAGAGTAAAACTTTCATAAAATATATTGAATAATAAAGTTTACTTTTCAAAAAACAATAAATTCAGCACGGACTTAAGGTAGTATTGAACATATTATTTTATGCATAAACTTATTATATGTAGAACATTTATGAATGTTCACATCACAGTTGTAATGCTTAAATTTCAGTTTTATCCTACTGATCTGGAATCACTGCTAATACTATTTAGCTTTTCAGAGGTACTACTGACATTATTGCCAAATTCCTACTTGATAGACACCATAATCTGAGCATGTTCTCACTAGAAATAAGACAAATTAAAGAGAAACTCAAAGAGGGAGAAAGGAGACTTTTTTCTTTCATATGTACTGTACTCAACGCAGCTCTTTACCCCCTATCATCTTAATGTTTCTGACAAAATTTCTGATTTTTAAAGAACACCTTCTCTCTAAACCTTAACTCTGAGGAAATATCTAAAAATTCTTTCAGACTTTAAAGTACCTTCTTGTGCTAATTACTATTTCAAATAAATTTGTAACAGAAATATTTCCCAATTCATAATTTCAATCTCTAAGGTTAAGGTTAATCCCTGAATCTAGCCTCATTCTTTAAACTGAACATAAACTATAAAATAATACTTTTATTAGGTCTAAGTGTAATTTTTAAAATATACTCTTATATTCATAGAACTTTGAGCAATTAATGTGAGTATACAGTATTATGTGCTGAGACAAAATAAATCTGAGATACAGAATTAAGGAAATATCTACAACACAAAAGTTACCTATTTCTCAATTCCAATCATATGTGTCTTTATTACTCTTATTTCTATAACCCAGTTCAGTTCCTGGCCAAAAAAAACAACAACAAAACAGGTAATAATAAATGTTCGCTGAATTATGAATAAAAATTCCAAACAAAAATAAGGGATCTTAATAGGCCTGAACCGTGCACAAGATTCATGAACTCTATACTTCACTTTGGGTCCAAATGTTATCTTTCTCAGCAGAGAAAAAAAATCACATAAATGTCTTAAAGTATTTGATTTAATATCAACTTATTTAGATATTAAAGATTGATTTTTAAGGGAATTATTTAAAATAGTTTTAGACTTAAAGAAAAGTGGCAAAGATAATAAACAGTTCCCATAAAACTGGCACCCAGTCACCTCTTCTGCTAACATCTGACATTGCTATGGTGTATGTGTTACGACTAAAGAATCAACTTTGGTACATTTCTATGAGCAAATTTCCGAAAATCCAAATTTCACTAGTTTTTCCTTAATGTCCAAAACTCTACCCAGAACATCATATTAAATTTAGTGATCACATTTTCTTAGCTTTTGGTCTATAATAGTTTCTCAGACTTACCTTAAGTTTGATATCCTTGACAGTTTTGAGAAGCACTGAGTTGAGGAATATCCCTCAATTTGGATATGTCTTATGTTTTTCCTAGAAGGTTTTGGTTTTGAAAATGTCAGATTTCAAAATATTCAGCTCAAAGACTTCTGAAAGGACAAAGTACAAAGCAAAAATTTTGTTCTTCATCTCCCCATTTATTCAACAAAAAATGCACTCTTCTGGGAAGAAGCCATCTACAAGTTTAAACTACAGACTGCAGGCAGAGAACTTAAGCAGTAAGAAATTAAGTTCAACAGTGTTGCTGGTGGACAAATCCAAGGACCCTGGAGAGAGTGAGCCAGAAAAAGACTAAGAACCAAGGAAACCTTTGGGGAGAGCTAGGAGAAAATTCATCTGGCATCTACTCTGCCCCAGGCATCTCTTATAAAGTCAGAGTTCAGCTACAAAAACTGTACTGACCATTGTCCCCTGCCACTCCCTACTTTTGCCTCAGTCTCCCACATCAATTCATTGCAGCCTATCTCTCCTTCTGGGTAAGCTGCCTATAATCATTTCCAGAAAAAGAAAAGAAAGTGGTCGGGTCCCAGCAGGAAAGAACATTACCAACAGAGTGACTCGGATTAATCAGGAGCGTCTACAAAGATGCAGGCAGAGGAGGCAACCTGAGTTGATACAGTACCCTGGGGTGGGCCAGCACTGGGAGCTGTTCCGCACGGAGCTCCACAGAACAAGGAAAGGAAGGCGTTGCTAAAAACCTGGGAGAACTGTGAGTAGAAAGGGCTACTTGGTGAGCTGAGGGGCACAGACATTCTCACCTCACTCTCCTGCCCTCCAGGCTCAACCCTGATAGAGGCTTCCATTGACCAGAACCAAGGAGACCAGAAGGTAAATGAACTGACACACAAATCAGCATCCCAGAGCACAGAATGGATTAGGATGGGGAATGAATCTGGAGAGGCAAATAATTAGGCTAGGCAGTTCAGAAAGGAAGGCACACTTCAGAGAGCTATTTGCATATTGATATTTGTTCTTCTGTCTTGTCACCCCTGCTGTCCTGTGAACGCCTGGAAGGGGATTTACAAAAATAATCTTAAGTCTCACACAAACCTCCTGGTAAGCCCTAGAAATCTATCTGAAAGAAGAGATGCAACAGGCCAATCTCAACTGCTGGTCAGGATGGAACTTAGGTCCATCACAGCAAGACTCTGTTGCAGGGAAGACTCACAAACACCCAGACTGACCACTCAGCTCTGCCCTATACCCATGTCCATCAGAACAGAGTCTGCACATGTGGTCACAGGGCACTGTCTATGTTCTCACAAGGAAAAACCTAACCATTGGATCACCTGCCAAATACTCCACGGCTAGACCTTGAATCTACACCTGATAGACTGAGAACAAAATAAAACTTCATTTACATTTCACTCCAATTCTCCAAATAATTTGTCCTGCTTAATAGCCTGTAGACCAGTTGTCTGAAGACCTTCAATGAGGTACTAGTAGACCTTCTATGTTTATATAAACACTGGACTTATCTTTCCTTATCACCCACTACTTGCATAAATCTCCCTGAATAAAGGCCCTAAAACACTCTCCCCTCTCCATCCTTCCCCTGCTCTCCTGCCTTGGGATCCTAGCTATCTTTCTCAGTGGAACTTTCCACCCCACATTCTGTTTTGACAGCTCCTTCTAGGACAGGCAGATGCCTCGCAATTTCTTCCAACTTCCTCCCAGACAAGCACTGTACTGGGCAACACAGTAAGTACCTAAAAAACTCATGAGCTGAATATGCTATGCACAAATGCCTTTGTATTTATTAAAAACATCCATTCCTCTTTTCAGAAAAGCAATAAAAACATGAGGTTGAAGGTCCACAGGAATGATATTTACATTTCATTACAACTGTGCTGCCAATAAAGTTCCAAGTCCCATTTTAACAAACCATGAACAGCTTGGGCTATCACATAAAGAGCACCTAATATCATCACCCACAAACAAGTCTCTGCTGTGGTGCGGCAATGAGTTATCATGTTCATCTTACCAGGAATACAAAGCGGATGATATAGTACTGTTCTTTATAAAAGGAGATGATCAATAATTGCATGTAATTTATCAAAATGGGATTCTACAGAGATTACTTAGTAGGAAAAAACAGCTCATAAGACTTATGATATAAAATAATTTAAAAGCAGCAATGATTTTTGTACCTTTTAACTTTTTTATTAACTTAGTACTTAATTACCATCTTTAAAGATATGAGGAATAAACTTTCACAACAGATTGGCCTTCTAATGAAATGTCTTTATTTATTTATTTATCTCATCTTTCTGCTTTCCCTTGTTAAAATAATAATAATTCTATTCCCCCCACACCTTTGATCTAAGAGCACGGACTGTCTCTTGATGGACTCCATTCCTTCCGCAGTATGACTGACACCACCTCTCACCTCCTCTTCCCGTCTGTTGTCCCCTCCTGTCTATCACCATCTTGTCCTCATTGGCTCACTCTTTCTTTACAGCCTTAGTCACTCAAATTCTTTTAAAAAAATAAAAGTCTCCCTAGCCTCTATGGAAGTCCCTCCAGTTGCTCCTCGTTGCATTCTTCCTTCTCTTTAGAAAGAATACCGGTGTTCTGGCCTTCTACATCTTGACCTCCTGGCCCCTCCTTTTCTTGAGCCAAGGCCAGACACCATCAATCTACTACACCTGGTTCCCACAAAAGACACCAATTTCTTCTAGATGTCAAACCCACTGAATACATTTCAGCCTGTGTCTTGCTGGCCTTCTCTGCCATGTTTGCTACCGCTGACTTCTCCTTCCTGTGACTACTGTAACATAAGTTTCTTATTTCTGGATGTTCTAGTTCTGGATCCCTCTGTGTTTTCCTGTTGTTTCTCTGCCCACTCTTTAAACACTGTTGTCCCTAATGGTTCTCTTTTGTTACTGCCTTTGTCCTTCTCTCTGCCTTCTCACCCCTCGGTCAATTCTCTTCCATCCCTCCCATTCTCCTGCCCCCTTCTCACTCTTTCCAAGCTCTCCTTGGAGTACAGTCGTATCCACTTCCACGATTCTCTCACCTTTCACTAAAGGCTCTCTAAGTCTTTTCTCCCGAAGTCAAAGCTATGATTTTTCCAGTAGTGAGGTATGGATATGAGAGTTGGACCACAAAGAAAGCTGAGTGCTGAAGAATTGATGCTTTTCAACTGTGGTGTTGGAGAAGACTCTTGAGAGTCCCCTGGACTGCAAGGAGATCCAACCAGTCCATCCTAAAGGAAATCAGTCCTGAATACTTACTGGAAGGACTTTTTTGAAGCTGAAACTCCAATACTTGGCCACCTGATATGAAGAACTGACTCATTGGAAAAGACCCTGTTGCTGGGAAAGATTGAAGGCAGGAGGAGAAGGGGACAACAGAGGATGAGATGGCTGGGTGGCATCACCAACTCAATGGACATGAATTTCAGCAAGCTCTGGGAGTTGGTGATGGACAGGGAAGCCCAGCATGCTGCAGTCCATGGGTTCACAAAGAGGTGGACACGACTGAGAGACTCAACTGAACTGAAGTCTTTTCTCCAGCTACAAAAATATACTTAGATGGCAACTTTGATGTCCACAGTGTTTTCAACTCAACATGGATAGCCCAAGGGTACCCTAGCCACCATCAGTCTAGCAAGCCAGCAATCTGGAATCATCCTAACCTCTACCTCCTTCCTCAATTTCCAAAACTTACAAGTCTTATCTCCTAAGGATTTTTAAAACTCACCCCCATTTCCTTTTCAAACAGATCTCCCAGTACCAGTTTAAGTTCTTATTGTCTCTCACCTGGACCACTGCAAAGTCTCCTAGCAAAGCCTCCACGTTCTCCTTAATTTCAACCTGTATGTGTTATGTGATAGTTGCTCAGTCATGCCTGACTCTTTGCAACCCCATGGAATGTGTTAGATGCGCTCAGTCATGTCTGACTCTTTGAAACTCCTTAGACTGAAGCCATCCAGGTTCCTCTGGCCATGGGATTTTCCAGGCAAGAATACTGGAGTGGGTTGCCATTTCCTTCTCCAGGGAATCCTCCTCACCCAGGCATAAAATTCGTGTCTCCTGGGTTGTAGGAAGACTCTTGACCACTGAGCCATCAAGGCTTTGAACCTGGTTTTCCTTAATTCTGAATCTCAATTTCACTTCCCTGACACAACCCTGCCAGATCCACTGAAAACCTAAATGTCTATCAGTAGCCTCATCACTCTACTTCTGCTTTATTGACTACATCAAAGCCTTTGACTGTGTGGATCACAAGAAACTGTGGAAAATTCTTCAAGAGACGGGAATACCAGACCACCTGACCTGCCCCCTGAGAAATCTGTATGCAGGTCCACAAGCAACAGTTGGAACTGGACACAGAACAACAGACTGGCTCCAAATTAGGAAAGAAGCAACTCAAGGCTGTTTATCACCATCCTGCTTATTTAACTTATATGCAGAGTATATAATGCAAAATGCCAGGCTGCATGAAGCACAAGCTGGAATCAAGATTACTGGGAGAAATATCAATAACCTCAGATACGCAGATGACACCACTCTTATGGCAGAAAGTAAAGAAGAACTGAAGTTCCTGATGAAAGTGAAAGAGGGGAGTGAAAAAGTTGGCTTAAACTCAACATTCAGAAAACTAAGATCATGGCATCTGGTCCCATCACTTCACGTCAAATAGATGGGGAAACAGTGGGAGACTTCGGGGGGTGGGGCATGGCACTCCAAAATCACTATAGATGGTGACTGCAGCCATGAAATTAAAAGACGCTTGCTCCTTGGAAGAAGAGTTATGACCAACCTAGACAGCATATTAAAAAGCAGAGACATTACTTTGCCAACAAAGGTCTGTCTACTCAAAGCTATGATTTTTCCAGTAGTCATGTATGAATGTGAGAGTTGGACTATAAAGAAAGCTGAGTGCCGAAGAATCGATGCTTTTGAAGTGTGGTATTAGAGAAGACTCTTGAGAGTCCCTTGGACTGCAAGGAGATCCAACCAGTCCATCCTAAAGGAAATGAGTCCTGAATATTCACTGGAAGGACTGATACTGATGCTGAAACTCCAATACTTAGGCCACCTGATGTGAAGAACTGACTCACTGGAAAAGTCCCTAATGCTGGGAAAGATTGAAGGTGCGAGGATAAGGGGACAACAAGGTTGAATGGCATCACCAACTCGATGGACATGAGTTTGAACAAGCTTCAGAGTGACGATGGACAGGGAAGCCTGGCATGCTGCAGTCGTCGGGTCTCAAAGAGTCGGATACAACTGAGGGACTGAACTGAACTGAATTAAGGCTATTAATTCAGTTAATTAACCCTTCAAATGACCTTCCATAACTCTGCACACAGAGCATAAAGGTTCTCCCATTCCAGGCCCACATGCTTCCCCAAGCCATTTATGGCCATCTAATCTTTACTTTTTTTTGTTTTAATGTGGACCATTTTTAAAGTCTTTATTGAATTTGCTACAACATTACTTCTGTTTTTATCTGTTGGTTTTCTGGCCACGAGGCATTTGGGATCTTAGCTTCCCAACCAGGGGTCAAACCTGCACCCCCTGCGTTGGAAGTGGCGAGTCTTAACCACTGGACCGCCATGGAAGTCCCATAGGTGGTCTACACTTGGCTTCATGTTCTAGTAATCAGAACTGACTGTTGTCACCTGCATGTGTTCCCCAGGGCTATGCCATAGTTCATCTTTTTTCATGCTATTGGACCTTCTGTGGAATTCTCCTAACTTTCCTTCCCTGAGAAAGTCATATTCTAGGTATTCTAGCCTCCTTGGCCTTATTAAAATCATCTGTTTGTGTACTGCCTCTAACAGAATGTAAGCTGCCAGAGGGTAGGGACTCTGTCCTATTCAGTGGTGTATTCTCAGTCCATCGCAAAGCACAGAGGTGCAAGAAATGCCTACTGAGTCAAAGAGCCCTAATTAAAGTAATTGGACTTGAAGCAGAAGTTAGTATGCTTAAAAACATCTGAGGGGTATTTTGAATATCATCTGGATTTGGATCAAATTACTAGTAAATAAAGAGAATTTAAAGAATATTCTTGGAGGTAAAAGCTTCAATGAGCCCTGAGAACACGTATCTTTTCCTTCATTAAAACTGCAAACAAAATAATACCAAAAATCAGATTAGCATATTTCATTGTTTCTGTTGCAATAGATTTTCAAAGGAGAGTTATTTCTCTTGTAGACATTCTTCTGTTCAGGGACTTGAAGAAATAGCTGCATAATCGGATCTAGATATATTTCTTTAACAAATGAATTAGAAAAACTTAGGGATGTATTGAGAGTTTATTTGAAATAGCTATAAATCTTGTAACTTTATTTTCAAATGCTATTTATACTAAATGATTTATGACAACATGATCCTAGTTTTATGTTAAGAAACATGGCTCATAAAATGATCTCAGAAAAAAGCTAAATTAATTCACTCATATGTGTTTCTCTACTTGAGAAAGGCCAGTGTCCTCATACCACTTTACTTGTTTCTACATACTGAATATAGACCATTCTGTATTCATACAAACTTGGGGCTCTTTACATAACGAGCACCACGTGCTATGCTGGGTTGTTTTCATTCATTTATTCAGTACTTTCCAAATCCTTAAGATAGCTGTTTTATCTCCATTGTGTACCTGAAGAAATCTTGAGAAACCACCAGCACTCCAGTGGCAACTGCTGGGAGCAGCAGGAATGCTGTCAGGGAGGTGGGACAGCTTACCCTCCAGGAGCCCCAAGCTTTCTGACAGGACAGGAGGATCCCGGCGCACAGACCACTTGGCCCACTTAGCCTGGAGCAAAAGCGACGGAAACTTGGGAAAGGCCCCGGCCTCTGAGTTCTGCCTTCATCTCCAATGAACACCCCAGGGTGCTGACCTGCTTCTGCTGCTTCCCTCTGTGGGATGTAGGTCTCCAGAAAGGGCTCTACCTCTACAACAATCCTAGCTCCCTTTGACCATTTTTGCTCTCCTAGAGAGCTGCTAACTTACTCTATAGCTTTAATCTGTCAGTAGCATTCTATATATTTCTTGGATTTTATGGGTTTTCTCTTTTTAAAAGTTTATCTTTGTGTTGCATGGCTTGTGGCATCTTAGGTCTCCCACCAGGGATTGAGCCCAGACCTCCACAGTAAAAGTGCTAAGTCCTAACCACTGGACTGGCAAAGAATTTTCAGATTTTTTTCTCTTTAAAAAATTTTTTCTGTCATTTTCACAGCATTTTTAAGATATGGATGGGTAATGGATGTGTTTCCCATATTCATAAAATGGCCTCCTAAGCAAATTAGATACTTGATTGATAACCAAATCATCTATATTCAATTAAAATATTCATGGATTTCTTTTAAAAGGTTAATTTTTCAAGTCACAAATCCTCAAAGTCCAAAAGTCTGTACACTGGTTGTTCAGAATATAGATTAGTTTTCTATCAGAAATAATTTTATTCATTCATGAAACAACTATCACGTACTAAGTACTATTTTAAATGATGGAGATACTGTAGGAAAAGAAACAGAGAAGGCCCCATCTATTACAATTCCTGAAATTTAAGAAAACTTTGGTATAAACAATGCACACTGTGTATTTACATATTAGCTATTGACACCCTAGCAGTCATTAGCATTTCGAACTCTGTTATTGCGAGTTCACACTCCTGCTCAGCACTTTAAGTATCATTATTTTAAAATACAACAAAAGGCTTGTTCATTAGTAAAGGGGCTGCTCGACATAATTTTGATTTGTGAAATGAGTGGTGTCTAAGATCTGTGGTTGGTTACAACTCTACAGAGTCCACCATCTCTGTAAGAACAAGGCACCAAAAACCTGGCAAAGTCAAAAATCTGACACCTATAGTGTGGAGCTCAAGATTCTGGAACTCTTGTCCTGCTTCTCTTCACTCTTCAAGAGACTATCCTGCTCAGCTTGAGTCACAACTCGCTAGCCTCATCATCAGAACATCACCATTGCATTTGTACTAGAGGAAGCTCAGAGCGCCCAAGGGCAGAGCGCGACAAAACAATACCTGGCTCTGGAACTGCTGAACTGCTTTCTAGTAAGTGACTGCAAACCTGGCAGAATTGAGACCAGAAATTGCTTTCCTGCTAACAGCTGGAAGCAAAAGCCTGGAGGGAAGGTTATAGAGCACTCACTTATTTCTAGATTCTGGAGGTCTCCAATGTTGAACAAAAGAATACAACAAGGCTGGAAGGCCAGACTAACGTAAAGTCAGCCTGTGACATGCCCTCATGGAGTTTATATTCTAGTGGAGGAGATGGACAACAGCAAGTAAAGAAATACATATCAATAGTGGTATTATTAGGAAGGAAATGAGCAGAATAATAAGGATGGTCCTTTCAGGAAGGTATATCTAAGCTGAGTGTGCACTAGTCATGAGAGGAGAACGTCCCAGGCATAGGAAGCTACAAGCACAAATTCACCTGTCACCCAATTTGGAATTGGTATTTTTCCCATATATATGTCTAGTGTGCAGAAACTGTAGCCACCTGTACTTTAAGGTCCATTTAAACAATAAAAATGGCTCAATTATTTGAGCACTTGTTTACATATGTCACTGTCAACCAAAAAAATATTACAAAACTTGAAAACTGAGAATTATATTTTATTTGGCAGACAAAACTGAGGACTTAAGCCCAGAAGACAGTCTCTCAGACAGCTCTGGAGGACTGCCCTGCAGAGGTAAAGGAAGAGCCAGAATATATAGGAGTTTTTGCAACAAAAATCAGGTAGTCAGACCATCAAAATATTACTGTTATTTAAAGAAAACCAGATATCTCAAGTTAATGAATTTAGCCCTTTTCTATGTATGGGAAGATACAAGAGTCTGGGCTGATTGAAATCATTCCTTTGATATGCATCTTAACCATCCAGGGCCAGTATCCTACTTTTCTACATCCTGAATCCCCTCGAGGTGCACAGTTGGGGATGGCTGCAGTAAATGCTGGCTTGGTAGTTGTAACATTCTTTGTTGACTGATATGGCAGGCATTTTTCATCCACACCATGAACTGTTTTATAGCTTTCAATGTATTAACTAATGTCATTCTCAGAAAAATTCTACTTCCATTTTATAGAAGGAGAAATTGACATACAAAAAAGCTAAGTAACCAGCAAGTAACAGAGGTGGTATTAGAACTAGCCAGTTTGCCCATGGTCCCTATGCTCTTAACCACTTGAGCTGCCTCTTCAAAACTTCATTTGCTCATTCTTCAGGAATAAATTGAAACAACTACTGTCAATCACCAAAAAGTCCATGATTCAATGTAAAGGCAAAGTATCCAACTTATATTTTAATGGAGAAATGCTGAGGTGAAAGTTTATATGGTTTCTATAGTGTTGAAATTTATATGAGTTTGATTCCACCAAGTTTTGAATTACTGCCAGAAAATCAGGTTAAAATGTGAAGAGGAGAAAACATTCATTTTTCACTGAGTATGTGATAAAGAGAGCAACTCATGTACACACTTGTAAGTTTTGCCACAGCAAGCTTGTAGAGGAAGCACCCATCTTTTGCAAGAACTTCCCACAAAGAAAATTATTAGTGTGGAATGAGTGCTCAATTCAGAAATAAATGGCATTCTTCAACTGTCAGAAGGATCCCCACAAAATAGCAAAGGTCCCCAACAAGACTGTTAAGCCTGTGTTACACGCTGTGGCCATACAGAAAGGAGCTCATCTCCACTGACAGTGATGAGGGCCGGAAACAGAAAGGCTGAGAATGTGTTCATTATCCAATAATCCCCTGCTTTAACGCTCTAAGAATGAGCAGAAGCGGTTCAGACCAAAAAAAATATTCAGGGGGACGAATACTTTTGACACCTAAAGATGATGAAAAGGGGTAAACTGTTCTGAACAAACATGATTCATACTATAAAACATCGCATAAGTCCAGTCACCTAGGTTACCCAACAATATGAGTTATAAACATCTCTCAGAGACAGCAGTATTTTGCCTCCCAGGCCTTCACCATGCATTTCAAAACAATTCCACCAAAGTAACCCCAATAAGGGAGCCCTGCCAACGCCCATCCGTGGTGCTGGGGCGGCTCACCACTAGTGTGTGCTTTCTCTAGAATCCTACCTAGTTTGGTTTTTTCTTTTAAAAATGCATGAAAATTTTATATTCTGCTCTTTAAAAAAAAAAATCTGTTTTGATTTTTGTCCTTTTTTTGCAAGGTAATTTAAAACCTGATTATTCTACCAGGCAGAACTGGCACTCCAGGAAGATGGGTCAAGTTTATTCTGTAACTTTTCACACCTTCCCTCCTTCCCACTCACCACTGAGAATGCATATAAACCAAACTTCAAGTTTGAGGCCAAGGCTTTTAAAAATGTAAGAAGCCGTAATGTTATGGTCAACATTCAGGTTCTTTTCGTCTCCAGAAAGGTAGCTCTCAACTCCAGCTGCACATTACAATTAACTGGGGAGCTTTTTAAAAATACCACTGCCTAAGCTTCACTCCATACCAACTGAATTAAAATCTCAGGGCAGAAGACCATCATGTACAGTTGCTGATTTTAGCTTCACTGGGTGACTTTAATTGGAAGACAGGGTTGAGAACCACTGCACAGAAGATGCTAAAGAAATATTAAGGCCCCAGAGTAATGGTGGAACACTAAAGCCAAGCCCTAGGCTCAATCCTCTTGCCCCTTCTCCTAAGAACCCCTTGGAAACACAGATGTTAAGTAGGTGACAACTTCCCCACTTGCCCTTTGCAGTGGGGTCAAAACCAGAAGGTTGACATGGGATCCAGAATCTCACAGCATAATACAAAAATGTCCAAGTTTTGCTCAAAAGTCACTCATCATACCAAGAATGAGGAAGATCTCCAACAGAATGAAAAAAGACAAGCAACAGATTTCCATATCAAGATGACAGAGATACTAGAATTATGACAGATTTTTATGTCAAGGAGCCATTAGGAAGATGTTACATAAACTGGGGGAAATGCTCCCATCTTCCTCAGGGCCTTGAAGTAAATTCATCACTAGCCCAGACAGAGTTGTGCAGGTGTGGGCTAGTGCAGGTTGGGAAGCTTGTTCAGGGGAAGGATACCATGGGATGCCGTCCCACCTGTACACTAGCCTGCAATCTCCTAGGGGTCGTTCACTGTAAGTCACCTTTGTCTTAATGGAGTTAATCTGACTTTCTGAATGAAACTGTTGAATGAAAGATGAGGACCATTAGAAGGGAGCTCCACTACTGGGGAATGATTGACTGTGTCTCCAAAGGCTTCGGGTGTGAAGAAGGGACAAAAGGCGTGACCTCAGGGCTGGCTTTGACTAAACATAGAAAGTAAGAATGAAAGTTAAAAACTTCTATGGACTTCATTGAAATTAATAATTTCTGCTTAGCAAAACATCCTGTAAAGAGGATGAAAAGACAAGCTACAGACTGAGATAAAATATTTGCAAACTACATATCCAAAGAAAGGACTAATACCTAGAATATGTGAAGCACTAGAAAAATGCAACAGTAGCAAAACAAACAATCCATTTAGAACATCAGCAAAGACAAAAAGAGACACTTCACCAAAGAAGACACACAGGTAGCAAATAAGTATATGAAAAGACATTCCATATGATTAGCTACTAGGGAAATGCAAATTAAACCTACAAAGAACAATTATCTGTTCAAAATAACCAAAAACTACCATAAGATATCACTATATACCAAACAGGATAGCTAAATAAAAATAGTGACACCACCAAATGCTGATGAGGACACAGAGAAATTGGGTCACTCACACATTGCTGGTGGGAATATAAAGGGGTAAAGCCTCTTTGGAAAACAGTTTGGCAGCTTCTTAAAGAACTAAACATGCATCTGCCATATGACCCAGTAATTGCACTCTTCAGTATTTATCCCAGAGGAATAAAATTTTATTTTCATATATAAAATGTATTTATGAATATTTGTAGCAGCTTTAATCATAAAGTCAAAAATCATGAATAACCCAGTGTCCTTCGGCAGATGGAAAGTTAATCAAACTATGGTTACATCTATACCATGGAATACTGCTTAGTAATAAACACTGATACATGGAAAACCTGGCTGGATCAGCAGAGACTTACTCTGCATGGAAAAGCCTATCCAAATGACTCCATAGAACATTTTTGTGAAATAAGATTATAGAAGGAGATTTGTGGCAGAGAGTTTAAGGAAACAGAGAAGCAGCCAAGATGTGGCTGTGGCTATAAGAGGGCACTGAGAGAAAGTTCTGTGGTGTTGGGGAGGTCCTGGGTCTTGACCGCAACCATGTTGATGCCCTGGCTGTCATACTGGACTATATAGTTTTGCAAGAAGTTACAACTGAGCAAAACTGAATAAAGGGACACCGCATCTCTCTGTGTAGTATTTCTTACAACTGCATGTGAATCCTCTCAAAAGTTCAGTTAAAACAAAAAGGCTGCTGGCCCACTGAACACTGACTATAACACATACAGCAAACAGCAAGAACCTGGAAATGACCTTTATGTGTGTTCAGCACTGTTATTTACTGGCCATTTTTAGCTCTAACATTTCATTCATGATTCATGAGTTTCAGCAACCTAACTAATTTTATTCAATAAAGAAGGGCACCCCATAGCCTTGCCAAGACTAATATTTCCCTAGTGACATTCAATATATTAGCTATCAAGCCTACAGACTCCAGTGACCAATTTCTATGCTGACACTTGCTTTGTTCTCTACCATCTCTTTAGAGAAAGATGCTAAAATGCCCATCTGTCTAGTACTACCACGTTTCCAGCCCTGTCTTTCAGACTAACATCTTCATATGGACTGGGGGGGAAAAAAATCACTACTCCTAATGCTTCATCTTTCCTGTCACAAACCCAATTCTCAGAGGAAACTGAAAAGGATTATTACTCTACAGTGTATTTAGGACAGTAAGAATTCATCTGTAACTCAATTTCACATTTGAGAGATTCTGAATCCACATTTATTGGGTCCAAAAACAACAAAAAAACCTGCCACCTTCACTTTTACCTACAAGAATAGTCCTTAAAGGGGCTTCCCAGGTGGCACAGTTGGTAAAGAATCCGTCTGTCAAAACAAGAGACACAAGAGACATGGGTTCAATCCCTGGGTGAGGAAGATTCCCCTGGAGAAGGAAATGTCAACCCACTCCAGTATTCTTGCCTGGAAAATTCCATGGACAGAGGAGACTGGCAGGCTACAGTACACGCTGCTGCAAAGAGCCTGACACAACTGAGCATGCACACATACACACTTATTCTGAATTCAAAACGGTCCAGAGAGAGAAAACCTACAATCCATCCGAATACTTACTCTGATACTTCACAACCTTCATTTGTCAAGCCATGCTATCTTCTATGTCACAACTTGGTAAATATGTTTTTTTCCTCTCATGATTAAAGGAATTAGTATCCACACAACGTTAGCCACTCCTAAGAATGCCGGGTTGGCTGGGTCTGAGAGTACTCAGCATTTGACTTTAGCACAATGAACTAGATCAATGTGAGAAACAAGGAAATTCCAGGGGCCACTCCTGTTCCTGCATCTTCAGTTCTGCAATGCCTCTCTCAACTGTGCTTCAAAACAGAGTCTGATCTTAGTGGTTCAGGTGCATTTTCTTTTTTATTACAACACAAAGCCGCCTTCTTATTTGTCTGATGCAGAGTTGAACATAGAATGATAGGTCCCAAGCAAGAGGAAACATGGGCCATGTTCAACAGCTGGTAGGGCAGCCTTTCTAAAGGCATTTTAAAGTCTAGTTCTGACTTCAAATTAAGTCTAATTTTGCATCAAGGGCTAAATATGGAAACCATTCCACTGTGATGTACTCCCTGAAAATCCTTACCTGGGGCTCAGGTGTGTGCAGGCGAGAGTAGGTGTGAGCATGCATGAACACCTTTACCTAAGTGGCAGAGCACACTGGGCCAGCACTAAAGCAGTGCCCCTCACTCTCTGCAGACACTCATTCTCCGAGGGGCCAGCACACTAGGGAAGCCGCAGCAGCCCCTCAGCTTTCAACGGACATGAATGCAGGCAAAAGAACACATATATTTCCCCTCAAACATTTGGAAATGTGTTCTTAAAGTAATCAGAAGTTTGTTAAGCACTTCCTTTTATGTAATAAACTGATAAAACCATTGGCGGTGTCAAAATATATCCCCCCCACATATCCTGAACACCTAAAATTTATTATTAAAAAAAAAAAAGTGTCCTGCAAATAAAGTTAGGGCATAACATCAAAATACTTCTCAAAGCTATATGAAAGCCTAAAACTGCCTTTTCTAAGTACTGATTTGGGGGAAAGAAAGAGGCGAGGAACATAAAGGCCAGGCTGAAGAAGCATCCAAAAGAGCAGCAGAGCTGGCGGCAGGAAACAAGTCTGAGACCACACACTGCCGCATCCTGGGAGTCTGCCCATAACTGAGAGCAGGGAAGAACACTGGAATGTTCACGAGCCTCATCACGCCTACTTTCTCCTCAAAGGGAGCAAGAGATCTCGCCAATGGCAAACTGCATGAAGAGACCATCACTCTACTTTGAGATGAAACCTAGCCATTCTGAAAAGCTATGAGCAGCATTTCTCATACTGACTTAGACAGCTTTGCTCTCAGGCTCGCCCAAAGGCACAACAATTTCTCCAGCATTAACAGGAGAGTTGTCAAAATAACTGCTTAATGGAATCTGTCCAAATCTAAAACCAATCACTTTTGCCAACATATGATTAGTTACTGAAATTCTTCAAGATTTAAGACAGGCTATTTGAGTTGCCTTTTATTCAAAGCACTGACACAGTAAATTTTTGAGACGACTGTTTTAAGGAAATTAAAGGCCACAGAATTTCTCTATTTTAAGGGTAAGAAAATTTTCCCAGAGTATATTATTTATCTATGTTTAAATACAATGCTTCCTCTCTCCCTATTTGTTTTTTATTTCAACAAAATATTACTTAGTTGTTATAACTTTACACATGATGTTCTGTAAAATAAAGTTAAAGTAACAATAAAGACAGAAATTGACCACAGATACTTACTTTTCTCATCCATAATGTTACCACCTGAAAATTCTTTGACCAATGGATGATTTTTATGGGAACCAACAAAACAAAAAAAACATCCCTAAAAATTGGCATACTCAGAAAATAACCTCAAGAATAGAAAAAAACAAACAAAAAAACCCTCTAGTTTCAGATAGTTTAACATACACAAAGAACAGTAAGTCTCTCATTATGCAATGTATTACAAAGCATGGAAAAAAGACTGAAATGTCCCCAACTAATTTTCTGATGTTGGCAGAAACAGCCAGAGAAACCATTCCCCTACACATACAGACACATGAACACACAAATGAGGCAAAGGGAAAGGAGAGGAAAGTGCCCATGTCCTCATCACTAGAGGACAGTGATTTTTTTTTTTTTTTAACAAATAAAAAAACTCCCCAGACCATTCTGACACACTCTCTGACTGTGAATCAGTATAACTCAACAATCCCTCACAAAAACTTTATCCAAAACCCACGGGGCCAGATGTGCTTCAAGATTCCAAACTCCCCAGAAAGACACTATGGGGCATGTGTACTATATTTCACACACCTTTAGAGAGTCTGGGCAGCTACAATTTTTCTGTAGCCAAAGTAAATATTTATAATAATGTGATAAAAAAATTTAATTGCCTCTCATCATATTTAATATTTTCTTCAAATATTTGCAAGTCAGGTCAGGTTTTACAATCAAATGAGTTATTTAAAGTTTTCAGAACTTTTTGGATTTCAGAATTATGGAGAAGGGATCATTGACCTGTTACAGAACATTCTGTAAATAATATTAATTACTGATAATGCATCAAATGCCTACTCTGAAGGATGACGCGTTTGGCATATATTATCTTTCATTTCTTTCTACCATTCTGCAAGAATAAGGACATTCTGGGTGAATGTCCTCTGAACAAATGAGGTTCAGAAAGGTTATGCGACTTGCCCAAAGCCAGTTATGAAAGAACTACAACTTGAATCAAGATCTGTCCATTCACCAATAATAGGACTTGTACCAAGTCCATCCCCTATGCTATTAAATAGTCAGATTCTTGATTGCAAGCTACAGAAAGCAACTCTAGCAAACCTAAGCAGAGAAGCAATTTTCTGAAAGCACACTGACAGCTTACAGAATAGATGGGAAACCTGGAGAATCAAGCTCACCGAGTGATCACAAAGGAGGTCAAGCTGCAGAAGTCACTACCTATATCAAGTCCTGAATTTAGGATGCTGCTATTGACATCTCCACCTCTACTGCTGCCTTTGCCCTGCCAAGGCAGGACACACATCATTACTGCTGCTGGACTCTAGATAACCAAGCAGAGCTATGAAAATTTTCTAACCTGTCTGTCTGTCTTTGCAAATTCAAGCTTCAGCCACGTATCTCTATGCTTTCATAATGTGAAAAAGGCAACATGTCCCATCAAGTCCACACCAAGAAGGGGTTCTTCCCAAATTCTATCAAACATTTAAAGGGGTGTTAGGATACTGGGCAATTTCCCCTAAAAGGGGTGGGGAGAACAGTGCTGTTACGCTAAACAAAATATTTGCAAATTATACTCAATGGCAAGCAATAAGGTGCGTGCGTGCGTGCGTGCGTGTGTGTGTGTGTGTGTGTGTGTGTGTGTTTGGTTGCTCAGTCGTGTCTGACTCTTTGCAATCCCACAGACTGCAGCCCGCCAGGCTCCTCTGTCCAGGGGATTCTCTAGGCAAGAACACTGGAGTGGGTTGCCATTCCCTTCTCTGGGAGATCTCCCAGAACCAGGGATCAAACTCAGGTCTCCCTGCATTGCAGGCAGATTCTTTACCATCTGAATCACCAGGGAAGCAGGACTTCAGAAATAAAATTGCTTTAATTTTAAGAAATTTATAATAGTGCAATTCACATTAGTAAAATTTAAATAAAGAAATCAATTGGTGGTTTTAAAAATATTTTATATAATTTAACATTCGTTCTTCATTTTTAAACTCTTAATAAGTTAGGAAGAGAAAGCTCTTTTATTAACCTGGTGTTCTTCACTTCAATTTAATCATATTTGAAAGAGCAACACAAAAAGTATTTTAATCACTCACCATCATTTCTCCATGTCATTCAAAAGCTCTAACCAATGGCGATCAGAAGAGAAGGGCTACAACTGCCAGAAAATAGGAAGCAAATTGTTGTTACCTGGCAGATGACAGGACATGCTATCCCTATGACAAGGATGAAGACTGCAACCCAGCACAGAGGCTGAAATCCACTCTTGTATGAATCCTGTCTGAATCAAGAGATTGGCTGTTCTTGGGGGAAATTCCGACCCGGTGAAGTAATTTATATGCGGTTATTCAGACTGGGCATTAAATATTCCATTTTATAATACAAGAGTATCTCTTCAAGAATAATTATGACATCTTTTGAATGTCTGAGTTTCTTTTGAGCACATGAAACTTGACTGGTGCCCAGGGATTCAATAAGAAAGGAGAAGGGAGTCTTATCTGCAGCCACAAGACCAGCATATAGGAAGCAGGTATGTCTGATACAGTTCTCAAATTTCCTTAACTGCCTTCTAATCCTTTTAGGTTATCCTCAATAAAAATATTGTATATATGTGTATATATATATACACATATATACTATACTTATGTACATTATATATAAACATTATCCTGAATAAAAAGTATATTAGAAAGAGTTAAAACCAACCCAGACTTGAATTAGAAGTATCTGAGTGCAAAGAGGGAAACTGCTTTGGACAAAGACTTGCAGAAGTATGCCAAAGCAGTCTGAAGAAGCCAGAAGTGAACCATGGAGAAGCTGGAAAGAAAAGTCCAGAGCAAGAGCTGACAAATGACAATCCAGACAAGTCCATCTCCAAGACCAGATAGTTTCCCTGGTGAATTCTACCAAACATTTAAAGATTTAATGCCAGTCCTTCTCAAATTCTTTCAAAATATTGAAGAGGAGGCAACACTTCAAAATATTATTATTTTTTATAGTAAAGTTAGCCTTGGTTTGCCATGTTAATTTTTGTTAATTAATGTTATTTTTTTGCCTTTCAATTCAGGTTTCAGAAGTTGTAATTTTTTTATGAAGGTATAATTGACACATAACACGTAACACCATATTAGTTTCAGATGTAAAACATAATGATTTTATATATATATAAAATACTATATATCACTCAAGACAGGAAACTTCAGTCTCACAAGTTCATGGTAGGTGTTCAAATTTGTAGAATTTCTGAAAATAATGTGAGTAATGTGTACTGACTTCTTTTTAACTAGAACATTACTCCTTTTCTCCAAGCTTTATTGTCTCAGAAATAAAGTTGTGAGCTCATTGTTAGCCAAGCTCATTGTTAGCCAAATAATTAACTTTTTAATATGGCTTAATTAGTCTTTTCATTTCAGATATTTCATTTTATCACACATATCTCTAGCTACTTTAATAAAGAATTCAGCCCTAGCGCTTTATATTTTTAAAAGGCAAAACAGGATGGGGCAATGCCGTGCATCCTCTCAGCTGTGAGGCCTGTCTGTATGAAGCACAGCTGTTTGCAATGCTGCTGCTAAGTCACTTCAGTCGTGTCCGACTCTGTGTGACCCCATAGATGGCAGCCCACCAGGCTCCCCCATCCCTGGGATTCTCCAGGCAAGAACACTGGAGTGGGTTGCCATTTCCTTCTCCAATGCGAGAAAGTGAAAAGTGAAAGTGAAGTTGCTCAGTCATGTCCGACTCTTAGTGACCCCATGGATCGCAGCCTACCAGGCTCCTCCATCCATGGGATTTTCCAGGCAAGAGTACTGGAGTGGGGTGCCATTGCCTTCTCCGCTGTTTGCGCTAAGACCTAACAAAGACACTATCACCCACGAATGGGCATCATATGTTAAACCCTGCAAACACATAGTGAAGAAATAAATGGCCCCTGAAGCACCAGCCTCGTAAACCCAGACAATAAAATTGCTCAAGCCTTACATAAAATATCAGTACAACAAATTACTCCTGTCTGATCCTAAATTATTTCCAATGGGACATCAAACCTTCAGTAATACATTTTACTAGTTTAAAAATTAATAAATACTGTCCATTTTGATAGATTCTAAAAGTCTTACACATAAACTAATTATTTTAAGGAGTACAAGGACTTCCCAGCTCATCTATATGGCCCAATATTGATTTAAAAGGATGCTCAAGGAATGAGTTTTCTGGGTAATTGAATTTTCCAGGTTGTTTTAATCCAATTAATGATTGTCGAATTTAACTGTCAGGCTGACTGTGAAAGATGTAAGGGATTGGACTGAGCACTAACTTCAGGACATATTATAGAAATAAAGTTTTAAAATAAATCTCTGATATCAACTTTCTTTTTAACCCCATATTTAGGATCAAAAATATAGGACAGATCTCAAAATTGAGATTATAGATTCCAGTTACTTTGATTGGACAATAAAGGAAGATACTATAGATATAACATTGGAAGACTGAATAGATGAAAGTCTCAGTGAGATCAGAGAGTGATTCTCCTGCAAGAAAGCAAACAACTGAGTTAAGAGACAACAAACAAAGACTGGTAGTAGATCCTTTCCCCTTCCGCCACCCTACTTGACATTGACTTCACCATTAACAGAGCCTACCAGCGGGTCCCCGCTAAAAAGACTGAGGAAAAAAAAAAAAAGAAAAATTTAAAAAAAGAGAAAATTGCCACCTGGATACCTTAGTGTGTGCGTCCACCTGGAAGGCCCACATGTGCCCCAAAACACACGGGCCTCACAACTGACAGAGAAAACTAAAGCCCAGAGAAGAGAATTCCCATCCCACTGGGACTAATGATGGCATAAAAGCACTAACTTGCAAAGACTTAACCATCCAGACATGGAGGAGAAAGGCTTAAAGGCCGCTTGCCCTTCAGACGTCAGTTAGTGCCCCAAGGGATGGTTGAGGGTCCTGCACATAAGGATGTGCAGGATGAAGCTCACTAACCTGGAGGTTCCCGATGGCATCTCCTCTCAAACTCTGCTCAGAAAGATCTCTAGGCTGACTCGCATGGTTGCTGACTTGGCCAGATCCAGATGCAACCAGGGATTAAGGTAGATGCATGAAGTCCTGGTACCTGAGGCCGACCATGTCCAACACAGGGGCTCTTCTGAGCCCACCCAGACTGTTACTGAAACACAAGTCTGTGTGCCCGATGCACAGTGAGGCCAAACAATACCAAAATGTTGCAGTCTGGAGCAGAGACAGGTTTATTGAGGGCCATGAAAATAGACAGGTGGCTCATGCCTTAAAAACCCCAAACTCCCCAAAAGCTTTCAGCAAAGCCCTTTGCCAGGAAAGGTGAGGGAGGAGCATGGTTGGTTGTAAACTTTTTGGTACCAGATCCTTTGTTCTAGAGGTCCTCTCATAGTCCGGTAATGATGTTTCTGTAAATCTCTTAACTAATGTTATTTTCTGTCCTGACAAGAAAGGGTGAGGCCCCGAGTGAGGCACAACTTTCCCCTCAGAGGTCCTCCTTCTGGCTAAGAGGAGGCAGGTCTCAGCTGGTGGCTTCCTCAGGGCCAGGTTCCCAGACCCTGCCCAGCTGTCATCGCTGAGGGAGCCAGGCGCCCAGGACCCAACCGGAGTCAGGAGCCTCAGGCTCCTCAGGCCGCCCATATGATAGGGACCAGGTCCCCCAGGCTGCCGCCAACAGGTCGAAGAGATGGGATGAGGGGGAGGTTCACCATCGCCTCAAGGTCTGAGTCCAGTCAGTTGGAGGCTTTGGCGAGGGTTCTGGAGCCCTGTAGGACGCAGGACACAGTCTGCTCCCTGCCCCCAGCTCACCTGCTGGCTTGAGGCCGGGTGAACTGGAAGAGCCCCAGGGAGAAGGCTAGGAACCTCCTCTTACCTCACTGTCCACCCGAAGACCACCACTCCGGTGACTAAATCCCCTCACTAAGGGTCATTCCTTGACAGTTGGTTGTTTGTGGGCGGGGCCCACTGTGGTGTCAACCAATGGGTGAGCAGGACCAGTACCGTCTCACTGACGTTGGTCGCTTGGGGGAGGGGCTCTGTGCAGCACCAACCAATGGCTGAGCAGGACTCGTGGCGTGATAATAGGGTGGAGGGTACTGGCGCATAGCAAGGGCGGCCGGTGTGCTGAGGCCTGCCCCTGCCCTGGCTCTATTATAAGACTACCATTCCCACAGGTCACCCCAGCTTCCCTCGGGGCTCCAAAGCCTTCCCATCACTTTAAGTATCTCAAAAAGGTAATGAACTGCCAATAGAAGGTAAGTGTCAGACTTTGCCCAGAACCATTAATATTAACAGTTTCTTATCAAGTGGCTATATTTTAAAGACACTGTGCAAGTAATTTGCAAATTTTTCCTTTGAGTTGCCAAAAAATATGACATTTATCACAAAGTCCTCCAAACTGTAGATTTGAAGAGTTTCTACATTTTCAAATATGCATTGTCTGTAAATGAGATTTTATATGAAGCAGTTCTATAGACTGTAGGCTTTATTAGAATATAATCACACTTAAAGAGAAAAATCAGAAATTCAGATTAACTCTAAGTAACTGATTCAAAACTCATGAAATACATTCTTAATGTTCCACCTTCACTTACATTAAAAAGCAATGTAAAAGTTGCCCACCCAAGTTTTAACAGGAATAATAAAAAGGAAGTAAGTCATCTCAATCTTATACCAGCACATAAGCACCCGCAGAGAGAAGTTTTAAGATATCAAATCCAAGAGTTTCTCACCAGGGGCTATGCCACAGAGGAGACTTGGATAGTCTAGTTGTTTGAGTAGAAATTCACAGATCATTAAATTCAAAGACCAACAGGGCAGCAAACTAACAAGGTACCCTTACAGTATCTGATTACAGACTGTGAATATTCACCAAAATAAATCACTTAAAGGGGCAAGCAGTCCAAGGTTGAAGTTTGAAAGTGCAGGACAGAGCTATTGCTAGAGCAACCCTTAAATATACAGACTGAAGGAAGGCAAATGGTAGGGGAGGAGACTGGAAAGGCTAAGTCTGGAAACAGATTGTGGCTTAGGCTCCTGGTCATGGGGTGCACCTGAATCACAAAGGGGAGGTTTTTTAACTTTATCCAAGCTCAGATCCTACCCAGACCACTTAAATCTGATTATTTTCAAAACTCCCTCCAACTGACTGTACTGTGCAATCAGGGGTCAGCCCCACTGGCCTGAGGAGGAGAGAAAGGCAGGGTTAGGAACAGACAACCTGTGTTCTGAAAACCTCAAGTCCACAGGCTGCCCTGACATAAAGTGACCACATAAGGTGGTCACTGCTGTGACCACCTGGGCAGCAGAAGGCTCTCTCAAAGGCCTGGCCCAGGCTTCCATCCACCTGGTTCATTTCTGTAGGCAGAGTCAATTGTCTCTAATCTTCTGAAGGGCATCTTGATGGGATCCCAGAAAACAGCAACACTGTGGAAACATTGCTGGTGAGGGGTCTGGTGAGCAAGCTAACAGGGAGTTGCCAGGCTCATTAATCTCCCTTTTAGCCCCCTGCTATGAATTCTCAGACGTAAACACACACTTAAGTGTAAATTATTGGTTTGTGGACCTCTGAAGCAGTTGCTTCTTAAATTAATTTAATGAGCTGTGAACTTACGCTAAAGTAACTTCTCATCCCAGAAAAGAATCTTTGGATATGAAAAAACAACAAATGTCTAGGCCTCAGCAAGAGGTTCAGAGCACAAGAGTGGGGGAAAAAAACAAAAGTAAGTACATAAAAAGCAAAACTCACATTTCCTAATAGGAGAAACTGATTTCATTCAAAATTATCTCCCTGTTTGAGGACAGATTTGAATTGGCATTTTTAATAAATTGGTTCTGGCTCAGGTTCTCTGATGAGGCTGTAGTCAGAATATTAGCCAGTGCTATTACCTGTTGAGTGCACGAATGAGGCTATGAGCCCAAATTCCAAAATGGTTCACTCCCCAAGCCACTGGCAAGATATTTTCTTTTAAAATTAAAAATGTATCTATTTATTTAATAAACCATTGATAGACTTGATCTAAAAACAATTTTTTACCAAAACAGAATAATCCTCACATATTATACACACATGTTTTAAAAATCCATATGGTATCTCAAAAACCACCTGTGCATTCTTTGTGCTATGTTTGGTGATCTTAAGGACACCAAGTACATGTAAAGTGAGTAGTGAGTACAATATGGATTTAAACTTAGAAAAAATCATTACCGAAATAAAGTAGTTTGAAACATCAAAAAAAAAAAAAAAAAAACCCAAAATGTAAATAATCATGAACATGAAAAAAAGCACTCAAAAGTAATCAAAAACTATAAAAACTCCACATTTTCCTTATCAAATTGACAAGGACATTTTATATGCTAATATTCTATGTTCATGAAACTCTAAAAGTACAAAATAAAATAATCGTGATAATAATAGCAGCCAGGGTGCATTCTCAGCTAATTTTCATCGCTACCCTGTAAGAATGGTAGAAAGAAATGAAGGGCAAGGGACCAAGTAAACTCAGCACATGGCTGGCAAGGGCAGATCAGGACAGATCACAGCTATGCTAACTCAATAACCTAAGCATTAGCCATTATCTTAAAGTGCAGCCTATCTAAAAAATATCTGGCCCTATGAAACAAGAACCTCAAAAATCTCCAAGCATTTGGATTCAGAAATCCCCCTTCTAGAGTACTCAGACAATCATAAACTAAGCCACTAAGCTAAGGAATGCATGCAGCAAGTTCATACAGTGGTGTATAAAACAAACCGGCCAGAGTGGAATATTTAGACAGAGGAGGATCATACAGCTTTCAAGATGGAAAGTGACTTTAGTGATGACTTAATCCAACCCAGTCACCCTACAGGGATGATTATTTAATATGAAAAAAATTTTACTTTTTTCCCCAATGTAGGAAGACACGGAGGAATCTTTTTATAAAAAATAGCCTTTTCTTACTTTTTCCTAGGACTGCCCTATTTCAGTACTCAGGAGTTAAATGGGAGGGAAGGTCTATCAGCATTTACAATAAACAGCCCCACAATAAATGCATTTTTAGAACTGAGTTTTCTTTCTTGCATGTATGGCCATCCCAGTAGGCCTATCTTTGCTATAGATGCAAAAATTACAATTCAGCTACGTAACTGTTCATAAAATCAGACTGCTGATTTAAGTTCATGGACTCTGAGTAAAATGTACCTTGTCTTTAAAACACAGGCTTCTCAGTGGCTCATCCAGTACCACGGAGACCTTTTTCCCTTACTGTCAGGGTGTTTTCCAAAAGGAAGAAGCTGTTGGGAGCCTATCCTTAAAAGGAGAGTGGGGGCACTCACAATACATCATCATTAGAGCCAGAAGCAAAATGAGTTTAGCCCATGTAAAAAGAGATGTTTATTCAATAAGTGTTTACTGTGAGCCCACTACATGCCAGATGCTGTAGTCAATGCTGAGGAGATCTCAGTGGACAAATCCTTAAAAAAAAACTCCTGGCTTCCTGAAGCACACATTCTAGTGGAGAAAAGAGGCAACAAACAAAATCACCAAGTAAATGATCCACTATGTTAGAAGGGGGTAGATGTGGTGAAGAGAAATAAAGCTGAAGGGGTTAGTGAAAATGTATGCAGAGGGCTCAAGGAAGGTCTCAGAGGGGAGACACTTGAGCAGAGACTTGAAGGGTGAGGTTAAGCCAGGCAGGTTTCTAGGGAAAAGCATTCTCGGCAGAAAGAACAGCAGGAGCTGAGCCCCAAGGCAGAGACAGGCTGCATGTGTGAGAAACGAATAGACTTGACTCCTAACATCTTCATGACCTTTAAGCCTTAGAATGCAGAGTATTTAAGATTAATTATTTCACTGTCTTTTAAGAATGCTCTTTAAAAATAAACCTAAAGCATTTTCCCCTTGCCTCCAGGTTTAGCCAGCCTCCTCACTGTCCCAGTTCAACAGGGCAACCCCTCACTTTCTGTGTATCTATAGCCCACTTATCCTTAAAAGTCAAATTCAAGACACTTCTCCATGAGACCCTTCAGGTCTCACACTTCAATATCATACTCCATTCTGTATTCCCCACAACAGGTGACTACTGTCAAAGAGAAGGAAAAGGTAACATTTACTGAAGACGACTAGGTATCAGACATTTCATATGGTGTAAACTATCTGGGTACATAACAAGTACTGTGAAAACATCGACTGAATGGACTGGCTCACTTTTTCTTATGGGCAACTTTTAATGGCATATGGGCTTAATCTATGAGGTAGCCTTAAAGAAGAAAATAATAACCCTCTGCCACTCCCTACCCGCCACCGCCACCCCCCGCCAAAATGAAGTAACCGAAAGTCCAAAATGCTCATGAGTCTGAGAAAAAACAAAGCGTTCCACTCTCCTTTCCCCAACAAATCATTCAGGTTGCTGAAAACAGGAAATTTTGTTGATTTTCCTGAGCCCTGTCCACTATATGCAGCGAACCAAACAAGCCATAGTAATATGTGAAGCCTGGGTAATGAAAAGGTGATTATAGCTCCAGACTAGATAAACCACAGGCACAACTGATAGAAATGAAAACTTGCACCTGTCACGAAAGCCACATTGGACACAACACATCAGACTTTGAGAGCTAGAAGGAAACTCGGCTATTTATACTTATGGTCAAATGCCTGTGTCGAATATGCAATTAACATGTTCACTACCCAGGGTCTGCAGAATCCTTTCTTCATCCTTCACTCAGTTAAGAACTAAAAGTTCCTGTGTAAGGAAACTATTTCTCAATCAAGGTTGTCTCATTAATTTTGAAGACTTTTTAAAAAAAATTACCCCTACATGCACTGACACAACCAGAAATATCAGGTTCATGTAATAGCAAACATACTTGTGGACTGTATATGATTTATTCTCAGCCCCAAAATTTTAATTTATGAGGAAGTGCAAAATCTATTAGTAACTGATATAAAATTTACAGATGTTTCTAACTATTTGAGTTCTTACTGGCTCTTACTCCTTTTTTCTTCCTGCAAGAGGAATCTAACACAGCCTAAACACAAGAAAATGGCAATCAAATTGACCAAAGTGGTTTCAATGAATCTTCCATGAAGAGACTGGCCAACAAATAGGAGACAAACTCTGACAAATGCATGCAGCGAGACTCAAAACATGCCAGTCTATGTCATTTTGTTCATCATTTTCAGTTGAACATACTTAGAAAGCTAGTGACTTGGCATGTCTAATAAGCCATGGATTCCACTCAGAGCAGCAGAGTTTGCTAAATGTAGGGGGAAATGGTACATTTTGTTGTCACTTTGCTACCACAACCTCAGGCAGAAAGCACACAATTATCTAACCATTTGAGGACAAAGGTGAACACAGATACCTATGGTAAAGGCAAAACAGAGGGAGGCATGTGTTGAAACCACAGCAGCCTGTCAGGAACTTGGCTTTGCTCAACTCAGCACTGACTTAAGCAAGTGGAAAAGCAAAGGGGGACGCAGTGATCTGTAACCAAGTTGACACATAAAATCACCCTTCCCTTGGGAAAAAAAAAAAACCTGTCATTTTCAACTTTCCAATTATACTAAATGAGAAGCATTTTAGAGCAAGAATCAATTCACAATGAAATTCTTCAAAATAACGGTTTTTTAAAGTATAGCAATGTCCATCTTGATGAATATGATACCTGTTTTCAGTAGCCACAATTCTCATATTAAAGAAAATGTTGTTTCAGAACATACTGATCATCTTTTGAAAACATTTAAAAGTAAGAAAAATGATTTTCTAGAGAGCAATATCATACATTTACTCTTTTTTTAATTTACTTTAATGAAGTATAATTGATTTACAATGTTGTGTTAGTTTCTGCTCTACATCAAAGTGATTCAGTTATATACATATATTCTTTTTCATATTCTTTTATTTATGGTTTATTAATATTCAATGTGGCTCCCTGTGCTATACACAAGACCTGTCATTTATCCATTCTATATATAATAGCTTGCATGTGCTAACCCCAAACTCGCAATATATCCTTCCCCAGTAGCCCGTCTCCCTTGGCAACAAGTCTGTCCTCTACATGCATTTACTCTTAAATAGAACTACCCAAATATTAAAATGGTAAACACCAGGCCATTTATCTTTCTTCCTCTGGCACAAACACACTCGTGTGTGCACGCAAGCATACACCCACATACGGTTCAGCATTTTCAAGCAGGGGGAAATCTCAAGAATTTTTAACCTGAAAACACAAAAAAAGCCAAAGATCTTTCACCACCATTCACAAAGGAAATTTGTGGCATAAAGCAATTGATATGCTGTCAGCCTGGGGTCTGGCTTCCTTTATAGCTGTTGTTTGGGGGTCACCAAAATGCCCGTGTCAATACTGATGTTACCATGACACTCTCACGGCTCACTCTCCCTGGGTGCATGTAATGGCACAAAAGCATTCTAAGGGAAAGTTCTTCAGGGTTTGCCAGACAAAGATTCCAGAAAATAATGATTTGTGCAAGTTCTCATGATCCACAAAAGAAGGCTATTCAGATTCTTACGAAGACTAAATCATAACAGACTGTCTTTATCACAGAAATCAACAAAATTGCAAGTCCTCATTTTTTACTCATAATTTAATCCAACAAGGAATTTTAATGAGTAAATTCTTCCAGGCTTCCATATCTAAGCTTCATTTTTGAAACACATCTTCATCACGTGAACTTAGCTCTAAATTGAACTTAGTTCTTTCTGCTTGGACAGGCAATCTGACTACTGGGTTACCGGAAAAGCAAAGGGATTTATTTTCAGCTATGACCTTCAAAATGTGAAAAGCTGTACATGAAGGTCAACATAAAAAAAAGAGACAAAGAGAGGAAAAGAAGGAGGAAGGAAGCTGGCAGTTGTTTTCAAAGTAATCTCTGTCCAACCCAATAAATCAGACAGCAAATACAAATAATAAAAAAGCATTTAAAGGAAAACTGTAATTTCTCTCATGATTTCAAACTTTCTAAGGACATTCTAAATCATCATTTCATTTTTCTTTTAATCAATATAAGGCTTAGTACTATACTGTACCACACTTAGTACTATACTGACATAATAATAATAGTTAATATTTACTTGTTATTTCTCATGTTATCATGTGCCAGACACTATTCTCAGTTCTTACATGTTTTATTTCATTCAAACACCACAGCAAATGTGAAATAGACAGTATTATTACCCTCATTTCACTGGTGATGAGACTGAGGCCAAAGGTCACTAGTTAATAAATGCCAGGACCACAATATAATAATAATCAACACTCCAGAGCACCTTAAAATTTTCAAGATTTTTTTCAGCCATTATCTTCCTTTGGTCCTCACAAGGAATTCCAGGAAAACATCTACTTCTGCTGTATTAACTATGCCAAAGCCTTTGACTGTGTGGATCACAACAAACTGGAAAATTCTTTAAGAATACCAGACCACCTCACCTGCCTCCTGAGAAACTTGTATGCAAGTTAAGAAACAACAGTTAGAACTGGACATGGAACAATGGACTGGTTCCAGATTGGGAAAGGAGTATGCCAAGGATGTATATTGTTACCCTGCTTATTTAACTTACATGCAGAGTACATCATGTGAAATGCCAGGCTGGATGAATCACAAGCTGGAATCAAGACTGCTGGGAGAAATACCAATAATCTCAGATATGCAAATGATACCATCCTTATGGCAGAAAGCAAAGAAGGACTAAAGAGCCTCTTAATGAAGGTCAAAGAGGAGAGGGGAAAAACCACCTTAAAGCTCAGCACTCAAAAAACTAAGATCATAATACCTGGTCCCATCAATTCATGGCAAATAGGTGGGGAAAGAGTGGAAACAGTGGCAGATTTTATTTGCTTGGGCTCCAAAATCACTGTAGACAGTGACTGCAGCCATGAAATTAAAAGATGCTTGCTCCTTGGGAAAAAAGCTATGACAAATCTAGACAGTGTATTAAAAAGCAGAGACAGAGACATCACTTTGCCAACAAAGGTCCATATGGTCAAAGCTATGGTTTTTCCAGTGGTCATGTATGAATGTGAGAATTGGACTATAAAGAAAGCTGAGAGTCAAAGAATTGATGCTTTTGAACTGTGGTGTTGGAGAAGACTCTTGAGAGTCCCTTGGACTGCAAGGAGATCCAACCAGTCCATCCTGAAAGAAATCAACCCTGAATATTCATTGGAAGGACTGATGCTGAAGCTGAAACTCCAATACTTTGACCACCTAATGCAAAGAGCCCAACTCTAAGTGAGGGCAAGAAGAGAAAGGGGTGACAGAGGAGATGGTGGAATGGCATCACTGACACAATGGATGAGTTTGAGCAAACTCCAGGAGACAGTGAAAGACAGGGAAGCCTGCTGTGCTGCAGTCCACAGGGTCGCAAAGAGTTGGCCACAGCTGAGCGACTGAACAACAACTGAGCCTCACAGTACTTTGATGTTGATGGAATAACATAACCAGCAGTTTAATTTCACAAATGGAAAGAAAAAACTACGGCTCCACAATATTGACTTTTGCAAGATAGGAAATCAAGGAGCTGGCAGAGAAATGCAGATTTTCTGAGTCTATATTCTCTCACGATGCAGGCTTTCTAACTATGCTGTCTTTCTCACTGTAGACAATACGGATATCTTCAAAGCAAAACTCTAGATTTTCTCAAATCAAAATTCTAGCTCCAGATGCTTAATAATGTATCTGCCTGTCTGCTTGCCTGCTAAGTCACTTTAGTCGTGTCCGACTCTTTGCAACCCCATGAACTATAGCCTCCCCAGGCAAGAATACTGGAGTGGGCTGCCATGCCCTCCCCCATGGGATCTTCCCGACCAAGAGATGGAGCCCACGTCACTTACGTCCTCTGCATTGGCAGGTGGGTTCTTCACCACTAGCGCCACCTACTTCACCTTTTTATCCCTCATGTCAGGTACAGTGCCTGGCACAGAGCAGACCGTAAGTCTGTGTATTCCCTAGACCCTCCTCGTCTTCCTCCACCAAAGTCATTACTCTATGTTCACGCTATCCTGCAGTCCTAGACTGCCTTCAGAGCCACAGTTCATCCTCACAAATCATCACTTTGAGGACACCAGAGTCTATAGGAATTCACAGTCCAGAACCCAAAAAGATACAAAAACTGAAAACTTTATCTAAAGTTTGATGCCAAAACTCACTTGGTAACTATGGCAGTCCCTCTTCCAGATGTCTCTTACAGATCTCTGCCTCCCAGTATTCACACCCTTATACAGTCCCCTCTCACTCCAAGATTGGCTAGTATGACCAACAAAATACCACATAAGCATAATAACAGATGTTATATACAACTCGGGCTTCCATCTTGGGTTTTCCATCTAAGATTACTTGCTTTGGAGCAAGCCAGCTACCACGCTGTGGGGACACCCAGGCTCACATGGTGAGGAACCATGACCTGCCAACAAGCCCATGGCTTAGAAGCCAACAGGCTTAGAAGCAGACCCACCATCCGCTTCCCTTTGACTGATGCCTCAGGCACAGTTTGAGTGCAGCCTCAGAAAAACCTGAACCAGAATCATCCAGTGAAGCTGCGCCTGGATTCTGGACCCAGAGAATCTGTACGGGATAATGTCTGCTCTAAGTTGCTAAGTTTTGGATGTAACTTGGCACACGGCAATAGATACACACCTGGGGCTTCCCAGGTGGCGCCAGCGGTAAGAATCCACCTGCCAGAGCTGGCGATGCAGGAGACAGGGGTTTGATCCCTGGGTCAGGAAGATCCCCTGAAGAAGGAAATGGCAGTGTTCTCGCCTAGAAAATTCCAGGGACAGAGAAACCTGGCAGGCTACAGTCCGTGGCGTTGCAAACAGTCAGACAAGATGAAAGATGAATAGATAAGAGTTAACTAATACAGAGACAAAATCTGGAAGAAGGCAACTTACATTACAGTCTCTATTTACCCCCACTTATTGTGAATATTCAAATGATGAGTTGTGCAAAATATTGTGCTTGTTTTAAGAGGTATCACCCTAAACCTGGCCAGGGATATTGCATAATGGATCATTTATATACCATACTACCTTGCTAGAATCTGAAAGATCTTGAACCTTCAAACATATCTAGCCTCAAGGGTTTCAGGTGAATCTATATTCACTTCTTCTAAAATACCTTTCCTGATTAACGGATCCACCTCAGTATGTAAGAAACATCATTTCTTATAACGATGTCTATAACTCATCTCCACTATATAATCCAGTACTTATTTATGAATTGTATTGAATTCTGTTTTTATAAGTAAATATTTGTCTTTCCACCTAAAACTTAAATTTATTTTCACCATTTAAACTTCTCTTAACTGTGAAGCAAACTCCATTACTCATATTAAACCTAAACTGTCATTTCTCATGACATCACCATTTTTAACTGACAGGGTTAGTAAAATATTAAGACAGAAAACTTGCTTCTGTCTCTTTCATCCTTTCCTCCAATTTGCCACCTAGGACCACACTTGTCAGCATGGGGACTTTTCTGAATCGTATTGGGGTACAACAATTTTTAAAACTTAGGTTTTTAAACATGACTTACATGTTCTGTATAATGTTCAGTTTGTAATTCTTTAAAGTGTGGATACATAGAGGGATAAATAGGAAACATAAGAATTGGTTATTCAAGGGGCTTTTTTACTTACAGTATTTAAAAATTCAACAGTATGGATGTAAAAATTATGTAAATTTCATTCAAATCCTTATGAATCAAATCATTATTGAACAAAAGACTTGTGGCTGTGTAATTACTATCTTTTATGCATTTGATAGAATTAAATATACCCATACTTATGTTTGAAGGAAAAAAAGGCTAGTCTTCCCTCTATTTCATCATCCCCACCAGAAATCCTGGGTGCTACTGGGTACACAAGCTCTGAATAAATTCTTACAAAAGTGAGTTCACAAATCCATATTTAAAATTACAGACACACAGCACTGGTCCAGACCACCAAATACCCTCACACTCAAAACCTATTTATCTTCAAATAACTACCCCAGAACATTATGTAAGAACACAAGCTGAAAGAAAAAGAAGCCAGCTCCCTGAGGAATTCCGGAAAATTTGCACAACCTCAAAGTGCCCTTGTAAACAGCAGCAGATGCATGAAATAATCGTTATGGGGGAAAGATCTATTAGCCTCCTGATGATTGGCCCATCTGAAACATTTCAACGAAAGAGCAATTTTACCATTCTACTTTCCTCTCTTGCACCCTCCCTCAGGCAATAAGAAGGGTCACTAATCAGTTTTTAATTTTCTTTCCTGGAGCGATACCAGAATGGAGCTATAAGAATTCAAGGTAAAGACTTTACAAAACAGAAACCAAGGAAAAACTCTGAGTGATACGAGCTCTAAAACCATGGCCATTAACCATACATTATTCTAGGCCTTTGAAATAAACAAGCATCTTCCAGAAAGTCAAAAAAAAAATAAAATGCAATGCAGTTAGTATCATTCTGAAAAGAAATTCCACATAAGCAAACTCCCAAATTGGAAGGGGAAAAAAAAAAAAAAAGATTCTTTGAGACAAAAGAGTCTCTCCCTCATATAATCTACCCAGAGAGCTGCACAAATCCAAATGCCGAGACTGCAGAAGGCACTCAAGCCAGATGCGGGCCTAGAAGGACTTGATTTAAGGGGGAGAGGGAGGAAACGGGAAGGGTTGGCAGCATGAGAGGAGACAAGATTGGCAGCAAACCTAAATGATTTTCCATCAGTTCTGACCTCTTCCCCTATAATCAGCTCCCAGCTGTTCCTTGCAGGCTGCAAAGAAACCGAGGGCGGGTGAGCACGGAGAAATCAGCAGACGGGAAACCACGAGGCAGGGCTCCGGGACCTCGCACTGGGCTCTGGCAAACCTCTGCCCCTCACTGGGTGCCCGCTCCCTCAGCTGCCGGATGGTAGGGCTGCATCAGATGACTCTACATGCCCGTGCCTGGTCTACCTTCCGAGGGTAAGTGAAAGTCACTCTCTTGTAACGCATGTCATCCCTCCCACATCCTCCCCCTGGTGTCTGCCGCCTTTGGGGGCAGGCATCACAGGGCTGCACCAACTGAGGACATATGACCTCAACTGAGGACAGTCAGGGTTGGTGCAGAGAACCAGACAGTCAAACTACTGGGCAAAAGGATGAATGACTGGCAGAAAAAAGCAGTAACACATAGCAACCAGTTTGTGTGAAAGATTTTGTCACCCACGGCTGTGGTTTTATCTAGATTCTAGATACTTGAGATTTTCTTCACAGAGGAAACTGCCTATAGCCTGCGTATCTACTGGGATTTGTGAAGTGTTTGAATCAGTTCAGTTCAGCCGCTCAGTCGTGTCTGACTCTTTGTGACCCCATGGACTGCAGCACGCCAGGCCTCCCTGTCCATCACCAACTCCCAGAGCCTACTCAAACTCATGTCCATAGAGTCAGTGATCCCATCCAACCATCTTATCCTCTGTCATCCCCTTCTCCTCCTGCCCTCAATCTTTCCCAGCATCAGGGTCTTTTCCAATGAGTCAGCTCTTTGCATCAGGTGGCCAAATTATTGGAGTTTCAGCTTCAACATCAGTCCTTCCAATGAATACTCAGGACTGACCTCCTGAATACTGAGGTCTGGTTGGATGGACTGGTTGGATCTCCTTGCAGTCCAAGGGACTCTCATGAGTCTTCTCCAACACCACAGTTCAAAAACATCAATTCTTCGGTGCTCAGCTTTCTTTATAGTCCAACTCTCACATCAATACATAACCATAGCTTTGACTAGACGGACCTTTGTTGGCAAAGTAATGTCTCTGCTTTTTAATATGCTGTCTAGGTTGGTCATAGATTTTCTTCCAAGGAGTAAGCATCTTTTAATTTCATGGCTACAGTCACCATCTGCAGGGATTTTGGAGCCCAAAAAAAGTCTGTCACTGTTTACACTGTCTCCCCATCTATTTGTCATGAAGTGATGGGACCAGATGCCATGATCTTAGTTTTCTGAATGTTGAGTTTTAAGTCAACTTTTTCACTCTCCTCTTTCACTTTCATCAAGAGGCTCTTTAGTTCTTCTTTGCTTTCTACCATAAAGATGGTGTCATCTGCATATCTGAGGTTATTGCTATTTCTCCTGGCAATCTTGATTCCAGCTTGTGCTTCATCCAGCCCAGCTTTTCTCATGATGTACTCTGCATACAAGTTAAATAAGCAGGATTCCTAGTGTGATTGCAGGTTAAAACCTAGAGAGCAACTGTGGCTTCATGGAACTGGACTAACATCCCCTATGGTGTAATATTACACCAGTTTCAATACCACTAAGATGTGCTACCACTTTCCTCAGCCATTTTAACTCACAGTCACACTAGGAATCCTGGAAGTTCAAGGCTGAAAGAAAGCCATGAGGATGAGAGAGGGTGTGGGCGTTCAAAAGTGATGACCTTCCAGCCATCTACATTACTTTCCCAGAGGGGAGAACACTGCATATTACACTGCTCAGGATCAATATCTAGCAATTTCTCAGTGTGTTGCAAGGTAATAGATGAAATCCACATACCTATTTAAATGACATTAACTTTCCTAACATACTACACCATTAACTAGCAAGACTGACAAAGTTATTCATAAAACATATGCTAATACTCTTTTCCAGCCCTCCATCAAGTAGTTTACAGAAACAGTCTGGAAGGACCAAAGGCAAATCCTTCACACAACATGAACAGCAACATTCAAAGCTTATACGGAAAAGATTTTAGAAATCTAAATATTCAACAACCTACGCTTCAATTTACAAAAGCAACAACAGCATGACTAAAACAATCCTCCTATCAATCCTTCTTCAAATATGACGAATATTTACTGAGCACCACCATGCGCCTGCCACTCTTCTAAGCTCCCGTGGATTTAAGAGTGGATAAAATATACAATGTTTTACTGCCACCAGGAAGTTGACAGGACATTTTGCTCAAAATATTAAATGTCAAATTTGTTTTAACTGGGAGTGCTTTTTCTGCTGAATTATACACATCTACCCTACCAAGGAATTAGTAAAAATAAACAAGAGATATAGATAGGTATGTCAAGGGAATAAAACCGGGAGTCCAGAAATTAACCTTTAATTTATTGTCAACTGATTTTTGATAACTAAAAAAATTAGTTTTTTCAACAAATGAGCTAGGACAACTGGATATCCACATGCAAAAGAATGACGAAAAGATCATAGCCCTAAGTGTAAGAGTTAAAGCCATAAAACTCCTAGAAAAAAAAAAAAACAGAAGTAAATCTTCATAACCTTTGAGTAAGTAAGTAAGTAAAGTAAAGTAAGTAAGTAAAGTAAGTAAGTAAGTGAAAAATCAAATATGATCCCCAAAACACAGAAAACAAAAGGAAAGATAAATTGGACTCATCAAAAAAATTTAAAACTTTTGTATATGAAAGCACACTATCATGAAAAAATTTTCAGATCCCACAGAATAGGAGAAAACATTTCCAAATCAAGTATCTGACAGAAAGAAAAAAAAACTTGCCATGGGGTCAAGAAGAGTCTGACACGACTGGACAACTGAACAACAACATACTATACACACATGGCAAACACTTAATGATAAAAAGGAAAATAACTCAGTTTTTTTAATCGACAAACTATAGATATTTCTCCAAAGAAGATATACAAATGGCCAACAAATATATGAAAAGATGCTCACATCACTAATTTTTCAGGAAAATGCAAATCAAAATGACAGATACCACTTCACATCCAAAAGGTTAATAATAATCAAAAAGATTAAAGCAAGTGTTGGTGAGAATGTGGGGAAAACTGGAACCCGTAGACATTGCTGGGCTTCGCTGGTGCCTCAGACGGTAAAGAATCTGCCTGCAGTACAGGAGATCTGGTTCGATCTCTGGCTCGCGAAGATCCCCTGGAAAAGGGAATGGAAACACAAGGATTCTTGCCTGGAGAATCCCACGGACAGAGAAGCCTGGTGGGCTACAGTCCAGAGGGTCACAGAGTCAGACATGACTGAGCAACTAACACTTTCACTTTCAGACATTGCTGGTGGGAATGTAAAATGGTGCAGCTACTGCGGAAAACAGTTCGCAAGTTCCTCAAACTATTAATTGCTGCTATGATCCAGCAATTCCACTCCTAGGCATATACGCAAGAGAAACTAAAACATTATGTTCACATAAAGACTTGTACATGAATCTTCATAGCAAAATTATTTGTAATAGCCAAAATCCATCAACTGGACAAATGGTATATCTATGGACAAATATGGTATATCTATGCAATGGACTATTATTCAGCAATAATGTGGCATGAAATACTGATACATACATTATGAGTGAATGCAAGGTGAAGAAAGCCAGGCACAAAAGACCATATATTATATGAATCCATTTATAAGGAATGTCCAGAATATGCAAATCTACATAGACAGATGAGTGGTTGCCTAGCTGGAGCATTGCCTGGCTGAAGTAGCTGGGTAGGAGGGTTGGGAGGAATGGAGGAGTGACTGCTAATAAGATTTCTTCTGAAGTGATGAAATGTTCTAAAATTCATTTTGATGAAGGTGGCACAACTCTATAAATACATGAAAAACCACCAAATTACACACCTTAAATGGGTAAATTATAAGGTATGTCATGTATATCTCCATAAAACTGTTTTTAAAAATTAAATAACAAACTAGGAGTCAAGTAGGTACACTTGTACCCAGGGAACCTAGAAAGTGTCAAGGTGAAAAGATGTCTTTTCCTTCTCAGATCCATTGCTTATATCAATCTGGAAGTACCTTTCCTTATTCAGATTAATTCAGCCAGTCCACAATCATTCATTGATTCCTCAGGAACTCAGCTTGACCTGGGGATCCCTTAAAAGAGATACAGTTCCCTCCCTCAAGGCTTTCCATGTCTATCACAACAGCTCCCACTCATTTGGCATGGGGCTAAGGGTTATGCATAACACTCAGGATAAGGTGGAGAATTTGACCCTAATTTTATAGAACAGGAAGCTGACTCTGAGGGTAGTGACTTGACCGTGGTTAAGTACTAACACACGGAAGGGAGACCTGAAACAAGAGTTACCTATGACCAAGACCCACGCCCTCGTCATCTTATGATATTGCTCCCAGGGCAAGGTGGGCAGGAAAGTACAGAAACTCCTGCAATGAAATGCAGGCTTAATTCAGATTAGGAGAGGGCCTTCAGAGAAAGTGCCACCTGAGCAAAACCCTGCTTGATGAGAACGGGGACGTCACTCAAACAAGAGGAGGTGGGATGAGGCTTTCCAAGCAGAAAAAGACCAGGGTGAGAGCGAAGGTAGAGAATTCAGACTAGAAAGCAGCTTGGCTTGGGCAGAATCCATGACAAGGATATGGCAGCTGGTGGGAGTAAGGTCAGATAGACGTGGGGTCCCATCATGAAGGGCCAGGGTGCGGCCCTCGTGCCCAGGAATATAAACTAAGCCAAAGAGATTGAGAAGCTACTGCAGCCATCCAGCTGAGGACTGAGAGCAATCTAGACCAGGGCAGAAGGCATCAGAGGAGGGAGAAGAGACGAACGTGGAACATACTGAAGTGGTAGAACTCCAACATCTGGAAGGATGTGGAAATTTAAGAAGAGCCCAGATGCCAGAATCCTAACCACCTTCCCTCCTGCCTGAACCCCTTCCCCTTTCCCTTAGGAAAGAATTCTACCCCTACCCAACCCCAAGCAGAATATGTCACCCTGAAAGTGACCCCATCGCCACTGTGGTTCAAGAACGGCCACAAGACTCTTTGCTAAAAGACACAAGGGCAAGTCTGCTGGTGAACTTTGGGAGAAGGAATCTTCCCTCCTACAACAGAGCCTGTCTCCACTCCCATCTCACATACTGCCACATACAAGTATCATCTCTAGAACCATTTACCCATCTGCTACCACCTGCATATACCCTGATTCCCAGGATGAGAGCACAGAAGAGATAACGAGAAACTGGGAACCTGATCTGAGCAAATAAATCTCATGTTAAAAGAATCTTCAATGAAATCTCTGTAACCGAGAATCAAAGCATCTTAACTCATCAAGACTGAGTGTGGCCTCATTCACCAGACTAGGCAGCACCAGAAGAGAGAGTCTGGAGGGAACAGGAGGGCTGAGACATCTACTGTGACCTCCAGCAGGCAGTCAGAAACTCAAGTCAGATCAAAGGCAGGAAGGCTCACTAGGGCCTTCCTGATGCAAAGGCTACAGATGCGGAGTTTCAGCATCCCAGTGGTAGCTGGGACAATGTGAGTAAAAATACAGAGATCTGAGAAGTCACTGGTATCTATGATATTGAACCAATCTGTTTCCCTACTTCTAATAACCAACCCATCCATGCCTCTCAGAGATCGAGCACCACTTTGGGCAGGATTGGTGGGTAAGATATCCTAAACTGGAATTCAGAGGGGGGAAAAAAGGCAAATAACAGATCACACATAATGACAGCTATCATTTTAGGGGGCTTCCCAGGTGACACTAGCGGTAAAGAACTCGCCTGCCCACACAAGCACCTTTTAGCCTATGTGCCTAAAATTCTTTCCTCAAATTTGTAGTCATTCCATGAGGCAGTTTTCCCACCCTACAGCTCACGGATGAGGAAAGAAGAGTCTTGTGGTCCATCACAAGATCAGTTATTTCAGGATTTAAACACAGGGCAGGGCAGGGGAAGCGGGGAGCCCAAAAATGACCACCCAGCACCCCAGTTAGTAGGATGGTTCCAGTACAAAGTGGGAGCAGTGAGAATGGTGGATAAAAACCAATTTTGACAAGTGACAATTAAGGCAGGAGAGGCTCCAAGATTGCTTTTCAAACACAGCTCTAAACGAAGGGCAAGGTGGGACCCAAGTGTTTAAAAACTCAAACAGGGGGGCTTCTCCAAAGACCCAGCACAGCCACATACACACATTGGCGGGGGTGGGGGGGGGGGGGCTGGATTTTCTTTAAATAAATAAAAAAATAAAAACTCACAGTCTCCGTGGGCTAGCTCAGGAAATTGACCCCCACTCACGTCACTGTTCCTATGCAAAGATGTATTCTAAACAAGGTACTTTCTCAGCAACCTCCGGGACACCATGCCTACAAAGCCGGGCGTGCTCAGCATCACTGACAGAGCTGCCTCGCGTGCTTTGAACATGGTGTTTCTCAACAATCTGCGGCCACATTTGGTTCCCCGCCTTGGTCTCATTTGGCTCATTCCTCCTCTGACATCTGACCTTTCAGGCACTGTCCATAGGGTCTAGCGCTCAGCATCTTTCAGGTCTCCTAGCCTGCATTCATCTCCACTTGGCACGTCAATATCCTTGAAAACAAATTTCTCACCCATTTGGAAACCACTGCCAGGCCCCCTCTTGACTTCAGTAAATTACTTACAAGAGCCATCTCAGCCTCTGGGGACTCAGAGTGTTCAGTTACAGAGAAAAGGATTAACAATGGGCGGCACTAAGGAAAAGGGACTATTTCACTTTAAAAAAGAAAAAAAAAAAAAAAAACACAACAGGAAATGCATGGTTCAGGGGGCAAGGAATGCAATCCACATTTTTGAGAATGGTACAGACTTTCCGAACTGTGGTTACAGGCTTTGAGTCACAAACAAAACAGGCTGGTCCCTGACCTTAACACACCTAGTCTAGATCCAAACGACTGATAACAGGGGCCTGGGTAAATTTAATATATGAGACTTAGAAGCAAATCTTGTGATGCAGGAGCCAATGGCAATTACTCTTACCACCCAAAGCAGGCTGACTGGAGCACTAAGGACGAGCTTTACATGTGGCTAAAATATCAGAGACAAGGCTCGGCCAAGGAAGTCAATCCAGAGAAGCTGCAGCGCCACCATGCTTAGTTGCTCAGTCATGTCCGACTCTTCGCGACCCTAGGGACTGTAGTCCACCAGGCTCCTCTGTCCATGGGCTTTTCCAGGCAAGAATACTGGAGTGGGTTGCCATTCCCTTCTCTAAGGGATCTTTCCAACCCAGGGATCGAACCCAGGTCTCCTGCACTGCAGGCAGATACTTTACCGCCAGAGCCGCCAGGGAAGCTCCCGGAGAAGCTGAAGGGTTCTGGCAAGTCTGACATCTGACCTGTCCTGTTTATAACAGGCCTGCAGAAAAATCCATTGTGCATCAGAATGGAAAACCTGTCATTTGCCATAAAAACCCAGCATTTAACTCTGACCCTGTCTTTCCCATTACGCCTCAGAGTAGTGTCAGGTGAGGTTTATGCAGCTTTAGGGCTAAAACTGGCAGTACAGCTAGATTAAAAATTATGCTAATGGTCCCCAATCGTGTAAACCCACACTATGAGACCAACGGACACTGTTCTCCAATGGTTTACAGAATCAGAGACAAGGGAAAAAAGCAACTACAGTGTGAGGATCTGTTCTCCCGTCTTGAAACAGGCCCTTCTTCCACAAGACTCCTAAGCTGTAAGGGGAAAGTGACAGTGTTAGAAGAGAGAGAGGAAAGATTCAGGAGTTACTTCTGTAACACAAAAATGGTGTAACTCATGTTTTCTGAAAGATCTGCTCATCAGCTAGATCTTCAATGTCCTGTGCGCACTCAGTTCACTGCACCATCTCATTTTCTACCCACTATCAATGTAAAAATTAGAGTACCTTGGCAACAGGATTTCTCACAGTAAGATTCACTTTATTCTAGGATCTTTTCAAGTAAAAATAAAACGGCAAAGGAATCTCATTATCCAGAAGATTTTCAACATGGCCTATTCCAGTGGTAATACTCCATTCGTTCTTCTATTCAAATTACAGGGAATATGCGTCTATTACATGTGCTTACAGCTCTAGCTGCTGCGGATCACAGGTGAGGGCTCTCAGGCTTCTCTGGGAGACAGGAGCATCTAGAAATAATGCTTGCAGTGTGATAAGTGCTATAGCAGGATGTGTGCAAGGCACAGACAAGCACTTGGCTTTGCCAGGGCACACTGCCTTGAAGGCTTTCTAACAGATGGAATGCTCAGTTTAGGTCTGAAAGGATGAGTTCAGATGAGTGCGTACTTAAGGAAAGGTAAAAGGGTACCACTCAGCAGCAATCCCAAGCTAAAGGTGCAAGAAAGTCAGATACGTTTGGAAAACTGCGCAGTTCTACCCACAGAGCAAGTCATCTGGGTACACAGAACTGCTGAAGGTCTAGTCAGGTAGAACATTAATGCAAACAATGATGGTTGGACTTTATATGCAAACAGGAATGAAGCACTCAAAGAAGGAGAAGAGGACAAGGAAAGGAGGAGGAAAAATCAAGACCAACAATTTCTGAGTGTTACATGCAAGGCACCTTGAATTCATGAAGTGGGTATTATTTTGTTTCCATTTTACAGATGGGGAAATTGAGATTCAGAGAAGAAAAGTAACTTTCTGAAGGCCTCACATCTAATAAGTAATCAGTGGTACCAATATGTAAATCCAGTGGTCTGATGATATAGCTCATCAATCCAGTATACTGCATGCTAGTCTAAGAATATTAAGCAAGTTAAAGATACAGATTTCATATTGTTTTCACTAACCTATGAGGCACATAACTCTCTTCCAAAAGAGAAAAAAGAAGGCATCTGAAAGTTAGTCTGCATATAGTGTGGAAGGTTGGGTACCAAATACAGAAGAAAAAGGGAAGCTACTACCTTCCATGGCAGTGGTTTTCACCTGAGGGTGATTTCACCTATCAGGAGACATTTGGCAACATCTGGGGTTCTTTTTCCTTGTTACAACTTAGGCAAGCAGTGTGACTGGCATCTCCTGGGTAGAGGCTACAACTACAGCTAATTATCCTACAATGGAGCGGACAGCATCCCACAACAAAGAACTATCTGGCCCCACGAAGATACAACCTGACATGAACCACTGAACAAAAGATGAGTTTCCCATCTCGTTTTATAATAAAACCACCACTGTCCAACCACTGTCCATATATCTAATGGAAAGTTGAGTCTGAACTTCTGACCCTGCAACTTAGATTTAATTTTATCACCATCTGCTATGGTCTAAATGTTTGGGTCCTCCTGAAATTCATATGTTGGAAACTTAAGCCCCAAGTGACGGTCTTTAGGAGGTGTGGGCTTTGGGATTAGTACCTTCCAACAGAGCTCCCTAGCCCCTTCTGCCACATGAAGACACAATAAGTTTCCAACCTGGAAGAGGGCCCTCATTCAACCATGCTGGAACCCCTGATCTCAGACCTCCAGCCTCTAGAACTATGAGAAATATATTTCTCTTGTTTATAAGCCACCCAGTCTGTAGTATTTTGTTATAGCAGCCTGAATAATTTAAGATACCACCCATGCTCAAAAACAACAAAAGCTGTGCATTAGTTTAAATTTAGTTCAAAGTTCAGTTCAGTCACTCAGTCATGTCCGACTGCAGCAAGCCAGGCCTCCCTGTCCATCACCAACTCCCGGAGTTTATTCAAACTCATGGCCATTGAGTTGGTGATGCCATCAAACCATCTCATCCTCTGTTGTCCCCTTCTCCTCCTGCCTTCAATCTTTCCTAGCATCAGGGTCTTTTCAAAGGAGTCAGCTCTTCGCATCAGGTGGCCAAAGAATTGGAGTTTCAGCTTCAGCATCAGTCCTTCCAATGAACACTGAGGACTGGTTTCCTTTAGGATGGACTGGTTGGATCTCCTTGCAGTCCAAGGGACTCTCAAGAGTCTTCTCCAACACCACAGTTCAAAAGCATCAATTCTTCGGTGCTCAGCTTTCTTTATAGTCCAACTCTCACATCCATACTGACTACTGGAAATTAAACTAACTTAAAGTTAGTTTAAGCTTAATATTGTAGAATTCAAGGACAATTATATTAATGGGGCTGCAAAAAGTGTGATCCAGTATCAATCAAGAAAATTATAGGCCCCTAGAAAAGGATAACTAGTCATTATCTGCTAAAGGTAACAAACAACGCTTTCCCCACTAAATCACTTTAAAACCATGGATAATAAATGGCATTTTTAATCTTTTTTTTTTCAAGGAAAAAATCTTGTAAAATTGAGGGGGCATTTAAGTCTGAAAATCTAAAGGTATAACATGGTATCTATAGGGGATAAGGCTATAATATATAACTCAAATTTGCTGAGAGAGTAGAACTCAAGTGTTTTCAATAAAGAGAAAGGTGTGAGATGTGCATGTGTTAACAATGGTGAGATGGTGCGAAGCCTTTCACAATATATACGGGTATTATCAAGTTGTACTCCTTAAACGTGACAATTTCATTTGTCAATTATACCTCAATCAAGCTGGAAAAAAATACTTTCAATCTTTTTTTTTTAATTTTTGAGGGAGCATTTATATAGTAGTTCATCTTAAACAGTTACGGCACAGATATCATGTTTGAGGCTTAGAAAACTAGACGCAGAGTGGAAGAGGTGTACTATCCCAGTCACACGTAACTTACTAACCAGTCAAGACCCACAGTCAATCTTGTATTACCAGAAATGCTGGGGTACTATTACTTGCTTCAACCTATGTTTAGAAGGTCCTTGACTGTGTAGCTTATGTCATTGGTATTAAAAGATATAGGTATATGTGGATATAATACGATTTGCAAAAACTACTGCTTTTCACTTTTCTCAGTCCTCTTAGATGTTTTATTTACCAATCTAAATGGAATGTAAGAAACAATTGTTGGTAAGAGAGATGCATATAATTCAAGTCCCCAAGTTCTGCTTTTCTAATTTATTAAGAAGTTTCTGATCAAAGTATCAAAACTGATTCATAACATTCCCTCAGGAACCTCAGGATGATTTAGAAAGTAACTTCATTTAAAAGTTAATGGATGGGTTTAACTGTGTGAATTGGATGATATATCTCAATAGAGCACTTTTTTTTTAAAGTTAAAGGAAATTCCACCTTACTGTCATATTGGTTTCATTAATTTAGTCAAATACACTGAGGGAGAAACAAGCACCTCAGTGTTTATTACATTACTACTCAGAGGACTAAAATCTTGCTGAAATGAAAATACTAATCTAGTTCACAGTTGCAGCAGCAATTTTGTGGACTAAATCATAAAACCTTGTGATTTTTTTTTTTCCCTAAAAATCTTTTGCTAATCAAATGACAAGTAATAAAAGTAGTCTGAGTCACATTCAAGTTTTGCTTTCCAAGAGAACAAAAAGAAAGATTTCTACCTCCCCCAGTACAGAAAACTACAAAGGACAAAACAAAAGTTTTCCTGAACAAACACTGCTCAAAAAACTAAGAGACCAACCACAGCAGAAATTCCTACTAAAATAAACAACAGAGATAGCAGCAGAGAACAAATAGCTAAAAGCTATTGTGTGGCTTGACGCACAACCAATAACATTCAGTTTATATAAACTTGGGTTTTTAACTCTTGGATAGGGCTCAAACTACAATCTGCACGCAAAAGACTTTCTGTTTGATGAGGTAAGGTTACCTCTAAAATAACTTAAGGCAAACAGCTATATCTTATTAGTATGAATATGACACCAGGTTTTATTTTTCTAATTATTTTTGAAACAGAAAATTATTTTCCATTTAAATGCTACTCATCTTAACAAGGGGCTTCCCTGGTGGCTCAGATGGTAAAGCGTCTGCCTGCAATGCAGAAGACCCAGGTTCGATCCCTGGGTCGGGAAGATCCCCTGGAGAAGGGAATGGCACCCCACTCCAGTACTCTTGCCTGGAGAATCCCATGAATGGAGGAGCCTGGTAGGCTGCAGTCCATGGGGTCGCAGAGTCAGACAGAACTCAGTGACTTCATTTTCACTTGAATCTGAACATATAAGATGTGTAACTATTGTCTTCAGGCTGAAATGCTTCCCATGGGAACAAATATGTTGATTTTTTTTTTGCCTAAAGTCAATGAAAAACTTTGGAGTGGCAGAAAAAAAAAATCACTTTATAATTAACTTTTCAATGAGTCACTTGGTGTTTAAACAAATCCACAGTGTTTTTCAAAATAGCACAGAGGGGGAAAAATGTTTTACAAAGCTTCTTTCTATGCCTTCTACTTCAATTTACTACAACTGATCTTTTTAATTTATAATGCATTATTATAATGGTAATGCAAGCAAATTCTTAAGGAACTGTTTAGGAATCAGTAAAATTCCTTCCATTAAGGGTTAAAATATGTAATTTTAACACAAGATTAGATGTCTTCATCTAAGATAGAATGTGAAAAAGGCTCATCTCAAAATAAATATTAGAAAATAGCTTTGAAAAAAATTCTATTTCAATTTCAGGGGAAAATGTCATATGCTTAACTAACTTTAGTTAGTGATAATCAAAATTATCAAGAATACTATCCTGGAAGGAAAACACTCTAATAGTAGTTATTGGCTATTGACTTTGTAGTAATTGTTTACTATTTCATTTACAAACTAAAGTAGGAGTTAAAGAAAATGCCTATGTACAAAACAATAATATACACAAACATACTATTCATTCAGTGTTTGGATATCATGTAAGATGCTGTTCATACATTATACCATTTGTAAGTATATATGTGTGTGTTTAATTTAGTACATACCACTAGCAGATTGGAGAAGGAAATGGCAAACCAGGCCAGTATTCTTGCCTGGAGAATCCCATGGACAGCAGAGCCTGGTGGGCTACAGTCCACCGGGGTGCAAAGACTCAGACACGACTGAGCAGCTGGGCACGCGGGCACAAGCAGATAGGTGCTTAACACATGCATTTTATGGTAGCACAGTAGCCTCAGATAATGTGGTTAACTTCAGCAGACATCTGTGTTACGCATATGGCCATCAAAATAACTGTGGCAGGCTTTGTGACACTGAAAGAGGGCATGCCTGCTGCAAAATGACTACTTCCAACAAAAGCATGCCTAAATTATTGTTTAGTTAAATGGCATATATCCAAAATAACACCATTATAAAGTTGTGAATGCCTTTGAATCACTCACCAATTTTCCACCTATTTGTAAAACAAGAGAAGCACCATCAGGTTATAAAAAGTAATTATGGATTAGGATTTTTGATTCATGTTTCTTTGACAATATTATTCTATTTGATCCCAAGTCTTGGCTGCTCTCTTGACAGAATAATGCACAAGCTCCACAGCTGACAGGAATAGGGCTTTCATGATAAAATAGGAAGCTCACATACCAGATGACTTTAGACTTCAGAAAGATTGCTTTGTTGTTTTAGTATCAGATCATGAGTTATCTTTCTCTAATTGTTTCAAAGCCAAAGAGAATTTATGTGTTATCAAAAATGTATGATGTTTTTGTGAGTGTTGCCTATTTTATTTGCACAGCACACCAAAGAATATTACATCATCTTATAAGTTCTTTCTCTGATTTCATGTTGGGGGGTGGGGTGGGGAATGGGAGTTGCAACATAAAGAACTAAAAGTATACAATGAACATTCTTGCCCGAAGAGTCTTCTATTGAGGTTAAAAGGAAACACTGAGAATCTGATTGACTTTTGCCTATTACAATTACAGGGCAAACAATATTCAAAACAATTTCCTAAACGGTTAACTTTATCTTGTGGCTTTAACTGATCATTTTTACCTCCTTTCTCTGACAAATAAAAGCTGTAAAATCAGAATTCTGTATACGAAGAATGATACAAAGCTGAAACTTTTGACGGAGAACAGTTACTGTAGTGTGTATCAAACTATGTAAAAACTAATTCACACAAGGAAATGCCCAGAGTCTACGCCATTAGGATTAAATTCTGAGATGACAAGACAAGGACAACACAATTGGCAGCCGTTAGTTTATTTTTCAGACGGCCTGCTGCATGAGAGAGAGGCGGGGGAAGGACGATTTCCCCTCATCAGACTCAGCAGCTAAGGTCTCTAAAATGCCGAAGTGATTTTAAACTGAAGGAGAGAGAGAAAACAACAGAACACACGGGACTGCGATCATCTCTAGGTAGCTACCTCGTTGCGAGACAAAAAACGAGCGCGCAGGCGCGTCCTTTAGGTTGTCAACCGTAAACACGAGCCCATCGAAATTAAGGAAGTGGACGTCTGCAAGCTCCCATAGCCTTTTTGTTTGGGTTCTTAAGCTTAACAGAGGTAATTGCATTTTAATGACCTACAAAGAGGCGCAAACTTATTACCTCGTTTGGAGAGATGTTTACTTAAACGCGGGGCTAAAACCAGGTTGCTTTTGGGAAAGGAAATTATTTTCCGGCCAAACGTAACATTACCCAACCACAAACACAGGCGACACAATCACAACCACCTAATAAATGTGTTTCAACGAGTGAGCTGTTTTACTTTCCCAGTAATCCTATCAAGGAAAAAACAAGTCGTTCAACAAAGCCGAGGATCGCCTGTGTATTCAGTTCTGCGCCTCTTTGGGAGTTTTGGGGCCCCTGGCTGCTTTGGGAGGAGAACGGGGTAGGTAAGAGTTTGGGTCTCAGTTGCAGGACGGTGGATTGCAGCTGAGAGCTGGTGCACGGACGATCCCGCCAGACGTCAAACTTACTTTGCTTCATGAAGGGCTCAAAGTTAACTCGGCCTGACACGTCCACCCCGCACCTGAGCGCGGGGGTTAGCTGCAGCGCCTTCCCACCGTGCGGAGACGCCCCGCAGCCCGCCCCGCCCGGGTGACAGCGCTGGGACAAAGCGGCGGGCCCGCGAGCTCCCCGGGCTGCGCACCCCCTCCCCCGGCGCACGCCCCCGACCCGTGCCTACCTTGATGCCCTGCTGCTGGGTGGTGAGAGTTAACTTGGATTCATTCAGAAGCAAAACTTCGCAATAGAATTCTTCCGGAACCGCGCAGAAACAGCCCATGTCGGCTGTGGCGGGCCTCGGCCAGCGGAGAAAGCTGCGTCCCAGCCGCTGAGCCACCCCTGCCCTCAAACGCGAGGCATGAACGGACTGTCCGCGCCGCGGCGAGGCCGAGAGCACCCGTTACCGGCGGAGTCCGGAGCGGCGCGGACGCAAGGTAAGGAGGGCGGGGAAGCCCGGGAAAGCGTCAGCGCCCGGGAGCGGCCGGGGAAGCGCCGGCGGAACTGGGCGCGGAGGGCGGCGGCGAGTCCGCGCGCATCCTGCGGCTTCGGCTCCTCCGAAGGCGGGGGCGCCGCGGCCCCTCCCGCAGCCCTGGGGACGAGAAAAGCCGCCTGTCAAAGGGGTCAAGGGGCAAGGAAAGGAAGGGACGAGCGCTGCGGGCCCTGCTCGGACCTGGAAGCCCCTAGAAGCCCTGCGGCCCCCTCCACCTACGCCCGCCGGAGCGCAGAGGCTGCGCACCGGCCTCGCCTCCGCCTCCGGGGTCCCCAGAGGGCGCGCGTTTCCAGCTCCGACCCCTCCCCGCAGCGCCCGGTTCGGCTCGCCGGCCGCGGAGCACTCCGCTGCTCCTTTGTGTCGGGGTGCCCCCACGACGCCCCGGCCCCGCCGCAGGGGCAGTGGCGAGGGTGGTCACTCAGCCCGCGACCGCCGCCTCCCCGGCCCACCGGCACCGACAAGCCGGAAAAGGGTCCGAAAGGGCTTCGGGCTCCTTACCGCGACCGGCGAGTGGAGGTCAGCTCGTTGCGGGGCGCAGCTCCCGTCTGGGGATCCCAGAGTTCATCACGGGTCTGTGCGTGGCCAACTTGAAGCTTTCCCTGCCCGGGCGGCGGGGTGCTGCTTCCCCGGGAAATTCAGAGAAGCGGGCAGTCGCGAGGCTGGTGGGCGGAGGAGCCGGCGCCCCGGCTGGGAACGCGGCCGGCGGGCGAGCGGGGTGTGCCCCGGGGCTCGCCAGGCCGCGGCGGCTCCCGGGAAAGTTCTCTCGGCGGTGCGACGGGTGGCGCCCCGGGCGGGAGCGGCCCAGGTGCAGCTGGGCCGGGCCTGGGTGTCTGCAAAAGGCCCCGGAGCCGAGCCGGGACCCAGTGGCCGGGAAGGGGGCGCCCCTTCTGGGGCGGGGTCTCGGCTGGGGATGGAGGGCGGAGCAGAGATGGTCAAATGGCGAGGTGCTGGAAGGTCCGCACGGGAACCGCGCGGCGCGTGAGCGCTCCGCCTCGCGGCCCCGGGCCCGGGCTCTCTTCGCTGTATCGGTTTCCCGGGGAGATCTGGAGACGTGATCTAGGAAGGGGCAGGGCGCGGCTCCACGCGGACCCCGCCGCGCGACGCTCCCAGTCCCACGCCCTCCGCGCCTCTGGCTCTGTCCAGGACGGGCGGGCACAGCAGCGCCGAGGCTGCAGTGCCCCCTGGTGGGCACTCCTGTCCGTGCACAAGCAACCCAGGCTGGGCTGCGGGTGAGACCGGGCTCCCGCCGGCCTTCCGAGCAGGTGCGATCTGTGCTCTCCAGCTGGGAACCAGGAGTGAGTTAATGCAAGTGGAAGTTAGAGGAAGCAAGAGGGAGAACTCGGGCATTGTTGACGGCAGCCCTGCCGGAAAGCTTCTCTACTTTATCCTGAGTATTATTAGAAAGAGCAAGAGTTCGGGCGTCAGACAGTTTTGAGTTCTCTCCTCTACAACTTTTAAGGTAAGGAGCACAAGTGTGAAAAATTTCCTTAAAGCCTAGGACGTTACTAGTTTGAAGAAAAAAAACAACAACCTGGCATCCGCAGCACAGTAAAATGGAAATACACAATGCAACTTTGGAAGGAATTTCCTCCCATAGTGATTTGCTACAAAGAACCTTCTGTAGAAAGCCTCTCTGTAAACATGAATTAGCACAACCCCCAAAGGGCAATAAATCCACTCTATTTGGTGTGAACTTAACCTAAAGCTAAGAATCAAACCCTGTTTTGTCTTTCAAGCTCACTGTCAAATTGAAGCAGGTTTTAAGTTCTAACCAAATTGTGTGTCCAGCTTTGGATTGCACTGACAAAGTTTTGCCTCCCATGAGCTGACATCTTATTATTCTAGATTTTAGTGTATTTTCTTGTGGAAGCTTTTATGTCATATAATATTCCTCACCCAAATTACCAAATGTGATTGAAAGATTGATTCTTTCCCACAATATCCAATAGAGCCACCTAAGCTTGAAAAAGCTGGCTTAAAACTCAACATTCAGACAACTAAGATCATGGCATCTGGTCCCATCACTTCATGGCAAATAGATGGGGAAACAATGACAGACTTTATTTTCTTCGGCTCCAAAATCCCTGCAGATGGTGACTGTAGCCGTAAAATTAAAAGATGCTTGCTCCTTGGAAGAAAAGCTATGACCAACCTAGACAGCATATTAAAAAGCAGAGGCATCACTCTGCCGACAAAGGCCCGTCTATGGTTTTGACAAAGTCAAAGCTATGGTTTTTCCAGTACTCATGTATGGATGTGAAAGTTGGACTGTAAAGAAAACTGAGCGCCAAAGAATTGGTGCACCCTGCCCCTTCCTAGATAGAGCATGCCTTCAGATCTCCCTGGGGAAACTGATAGAGCCAGCAGAGCCAGGGCCTGGAACCACGAGGCTGTCCACTCAGGTGCCCCGTGGTCCCTGTGGGCCTTCCCACACCTGGCCATTGTGAACTGTGGTGCTGGAGAAGACTCTTGAGAGCCCTTTGGACTGCAAGGAGATCCAACCAGTCCATCCTAAAGGAAACCAGTCCTCAATGTTCATTGGAAGGACTGATGCTGAATCTGAAACTCCAGTACTTTGGCCACTGGATGCAAAGAACTGACTTGTTAGAAAAGACCCTGATGCTGGGAAAGATTGAAGGCAGGAGGAGAAGGGGAGGACAGAGGATGAGATGGTTGGATGGCATCACCGACTCGATGGACGTGAGTTTGAGCAAGCTGTGGGAGTTGGTGATGGTCAGGGAGGCCTGGTGTGCTGCAGTCCATGGGGTCGCAAAGCAAAGAGTCAGACACGACTGAGCGACTGAACTGAACTGGAGCTTGAAAAAACAAAAGATAAGTCCCAAGTGTCCTGATCTGTTTGCCAGTTTTGAGTTTACTGCCATCAGTTTTATATTCTTTAGTACTGTGATTTTGTTTGCTTTACCTCCAGTGGTAATGGAAAAGCTAGCTTTTTGGGGTGGGATGGAGTTCTGTTCTAGGCCCTCACAAGGGAAAGTTCAAAGCTGTGGAGTCTTGTATATATGACAGCCTTTTCTGGATGAGGTGTTTTCTCTTCCATTATTTATCAAAATGGAGAAAAGAAAATCCACTTAACACAGAGTTGCCCGGAGAAAATAGGAGTGCCACAGGTTTTCTTTGTTTAATAGCCTATTGAGCTACTGAAATGAAGTGGGATACTGGGGGGCCTTCCCGGGAACAGTCCCCACCCTCGTGTCTCCTGGCCCCTTGAGAAAGGCTTTAGCCTCCTAGGCCTTCCAAGTTCCAAAGGGAAAATTTAATCAGAGAAGTGAGAAAATGCAGAAACACAGGAAAACAGTCAAGCGAGACAAAAGAATAACAGTTTAGCCTGGAGACCAAGTCAAGGACTTTTAGTTCCTCCTTGAGGGCTATAGATAATGTTCTGAGCCATATCCTTGAGTTGTTTTGAAGATACTAAAACTCCTACAGGGTGGAAGAAGTTAACTGCTGACCACTAGCGTTTAGACTCCAGACCAGTTAGAACTAGAAGATTTATCATGTGAATTTTTGAAACACCACCCTGTTACTTCACCACTAACTAATCAGTAGGAGGTCTGCCTTCTCCCTCACCTAATCTTTATCAAAATCCTTCCCTGAAAGCCACTGGGACTTTTGAGTATGAGCCACTGGTTCTCCTAACCTTGGCTTTATGTTAGGTGCCTTGCAATAAAACATCAAACTTTCCTTCACCACAAACCAATCAGGAGATTGGTTTTACTTCGGCCAGGCTAGCAGACTCACGTTTGGTCCAGAAATACTATAACTGGCACACAGTAAACTGTGTGTATTTGAAGTACACAGTTTGTAAGTTTTGACTTATATATAAGTGAAACCATCTTCAGGGTCCATCTGGTAACCCTGTCTGTGATGCTCTAAGTTGGCTTCTGTATCTTTGTAATCTCTCCCTCTCACTCCTCACCACACCTCACCTCCCAGACAACCACGGATCTTTCTGTCACAATCAGCTATTGACATTTTCTAGAGTTTTATATAAATGAAATAACAGTGCCAACTCTTCTTTTTGGTCTGCCTTAGTCCCCTTACCATAATTTTTGTATATTTATCCATGTTGTGTATATCAATAGTTCGTTCATTTGTCTTACTCAGTAGTATTGCTTTGAACATGTGTATACCACAATTTGCTTATCCATTCGTGTGGTTTGTAGTTTTTTCCTATTACAAATAATATAAATGCTACAAATCCTGCTGTGACTGATTTTCCAACAGTCAGCCCCAGCTGCCAAGACAAAAGTTTATAGACTGGGTGGCTCAAACAACAGACGCTTATTTCCTCACAGTTCTGAATGATGGAAGAGTAAGATCGGGATGCCTGCATGATTCTTTCCTGGTGAAACCTCTTCCCCTGACTTACAGGTGGCTGCCATCCCACTGCATGCTCACCTGACCTCTTCTTTGTGAGGAGCTATTGGGGAGAGCGTGAGCTCTGTGTATCTTCTCTCACAAAAACACTAAACTTGTTCTATCAGAGTCGCACCCATATGACCCTTTTAACCTTAATTACCTCCTTATAGGTTCTGTCTCCACATACAGTTATCTTAGGGGTTAGCGCGTCAGCATATACATTTGGGCTTCCCTTGTGGATCAGCTGGTAGAGAATCTGCCTGCAATGCAGGAGACCTGGGTTCCATCCCTGGATTGGGAAGACCCCGGGGAGAAGGGAAAGGCTAGCCACTCCAGTATTCTGGCCTGGAGAATTCCATGGACTATATAGTCCATGGGGTCGCAAAGAGTTGGACACAACTTTCACTTTCATATAAATTTGGAGGAGGCAGAATTCAGTCTATAGCAAGGATCCATGTTTTTGTGTGGACATGTGCTTTTATTTCTTTTGAAATAAGAAAGAGTGGAATCACTGGACCAGAAGATAGACAGATGGCAAATAAGCACATGAAAATATGCTCAGTGCTACTTGTCATTAGGAAAGTGAAATTCAGATCAGCATAAAACGCTGTTAGAGTCCTAAGGGAATGGCCACTACACCAGCACAAGCATTGGCGAGGGCGGGGACAGTTTGTGTTTCCATACACTGCTGGTGTGAATGTAAGATGGCATCACCTTGGGTAACCCTTTGGTAATGTCTCAAAAAGTTGAACATACACTATCTACAGGATTTTGGAGGAAAACTTGTGCTGTCTATCCAGAGATACAAATTAACAAGATACTACTAAAACATATTTTTCTCCCCAGGAAAATCATATAGATTTTCAACATCTGCATAACATAATATACTCTATTTAAAGCCTCGTGTCAAAACCTTTGATCTCTCTTCAGAGATTTTTAGGAAAACATTTTCTTTGGTCAGGATGACATTCTGTCATAATAAGCCCATGTAGATGAGTCAAATGACAAACAAATTCAGAGTAGATATAATTTTATAAAAATATGTAGACCATCTGTGATGGACTGCAGGAATATCATCCTGGAAGAAGCAGTCTCACTATACATTAAACAGGCCCCCACCCTTGGCTGAAACATGCACTCCAAAATGCCAGACACCACATTCTGTTTAAAGCTCCATATTCCCTTCAGGAAGATGTATTTAAACAATCTATGTCTTCTGTCATCTTTTTATACTTTTGCATTTTCCAAACTTCAGAAAGTTAACTAATTTGAAAAAAGAAAAAATACCTTTAAAACATTGACATACATAATTTAATTACTTAAACCCCTGAAGGCTATGCAGAAGAACCACCAGGAAGACTTGTTAAAATACAGATTCTGGCCCCACCCCTAGAGTTTTGAACTCAGTAGGTCTGAAATGGGACCTGAGGAATTGCATTTCCCACAGGTTCCCAGGTGATGCTGATGGTGCTGGGTGGGAACTACACTTTGAGAATCATTGCCTTAGAATCTACCTCTCAAAAAAATAAAGTTATTTCTAGTTACCTATGAATAATTTTTTAAAAGGGGACAATTCATTCTTAACCAGCAGCCTCCCTCTTATTCTACCTCATATATCAAAATAATGCCAGTCAGAAAAAGAGAGTAAGTATTGAAGACCCTGCTAAGCAGATTACATCACAAAGAGTAAAGTTTTTAAGGAAGGGAGAGATTCCTGTTTGAGTTTCATCATAGTACCTACCACCTAGTCTATTTGGATACCCTCCTCATTTTATAAGATATTGTAAGATATTGAATATATAATAACTTGTGCTATACAGTACATCCTCTTGCTTATCTATTTATATATGGTAGTTTGTTATTTGTTAATTCCATACTGTTAATTTGTCTGTCCCTCCCTCCCTCCTCCCTTTTAGTAATCATAAGTTTGTTTTCTATGTCTCTGAGTTTCTGTTTTGTATATAAATTAATTTGTATTATTTTTTTGTATTCTACATACAAGTGATATCACACAGTATTTGTCTTTCTCTGTCTGATTTACTTCTCTAAACAATATTCTCTAGGTCCATCCATGTTGCTACAAAAGGCAGTGCTTCATTTTTTATGACTGAGTAGTATTCCACTGTGTGTGTGTGAGTGTATATGCATGTGAGTGAGAGTGTGTGTGAGAGTGTGTGTGAGAGTGTGTGTGAGAGTGTGTGTGTGTGTGTGTGAGAGTGTGTGTGAATGTGTGTGTGAGTGTGAGAGAGTGTGTGTGACAGTGTGAGTGTGTGTGTGTGTGTGTGTGTGAGTGTCACATCTTCTTAGGCCAGCTATCTGTTGATGGGCACTTGGGTTCTTTCCGAGTCTTGCCTGTTGTAAATGTTGCTGCGTGAACATTGGGGTGGATGTATCTTTTTGAATTAGTTTTCATCCTTTCTGACTGTATGCCCAGGAATGGAATTTTAGGCCCATATGGTAGCTCTACTTTTAGTTTTTTCAAGGAACTTCCATACTGTTTTCCGTAGTGGCTATACCAGTTGGTATCCTCACAAACAGTGTAAAGGGTTTCCTTTTCTCCACACCCTCTTCAGCGCTTATTATTTGTAGACCTTTTGATGATAGCCATTCTGACCAATGTGAGGTGATACCTTGTTATAGTTTGACTTGCATTTCTCTTTTAATTAGTGATGTTGAACATAGATTTATGTCCAAAAATATTTTGCCTGTTTTCTCTTCTAGTTTTGCGTTGTCATGTACTATATTTAGGTCTTTAAGCCATTTTGAGCTTATTTTTGTCTATGGTGTGAGGGAGTGTTCTAATTTCATTGATTTGCATATAGCTGTCCAGCTTCCCAGTATCACTTGTTGAAGAAACTGTCTTTTCTCCATTGTGTATTCCTGCCTTCTTGGTCATAGTTGTGTCAGTTACACAGCTATTTTGTGTAACTGACTGTAAGTGTGTGGCTTTATTTCTAGGCTCTCTATTCTGCTCCATTCATATATATGTTTGTCTCTGTGTTAATATCATGGAGTTTTGGTTACTCTAGTTTTGTAGTATAGTCTGAAGTCTGCAAGATTTATGTGTCCAGCTTTGTTTTTCTCAGGATTGCTTCAGCAGTTCTGAGCCACTTGTGGTTGCATATAAATCCTAGGATTGTGTTTTCTAGTTCTGTGAAAAATGACATGGTTATTTTGATTGCATTAAATCTATACATTGCTTTGGGCAGCATGGCCATTTTAACAATATTAATTCTTCCAATCCAAGAGCTTGAGATATCTTTTCATATCCATGAATCAGCTTTAAATTCCTTTATCAATGTTTTGTAGTTTTCAGCATTTAGGTCTTTTACATCTTTTGTTGTTTGTTACTAGGAATTTTTTGTTGACATGATTTTAAGTGGAATTTTTTTTAAATTTCTCTTTCTGTTATTTCCTTGCTAATGTAAAGAAAGGCAACAGATTTCTGTATATTAACCTTGTAACCTGATAACTTGCTGAATTTATTCATTACTTCTAATAGTTTTTGTGTAGAGACTTCAGCATTCTCTATATAGTGTATCAAGTAGTCTGCACACTACATGAAGTTTTACCTCTTCCCTTCCAATTTGTATACCTTTTATTTCTTTTTCTTATCTTATGGCTATGGCTGGGACTTCCAGTACTATGTTAAATAGGACTGATGAGAGTGGGTATCCTTGTTTTGTTCCTAAATTTAGTAGGAAGGCTTTCAACTATTCACTGTTGAGTGTTATGTTGGCTGTGGGTTTGTCATAAATGGCTTTTATTACATTGAGATATGTTCTTACTATACTCACTTTGGTGAGAGTTTTTTTTAGGAAGGGATGTTGAAATTTTTCAGCTGCTTTTTTTTTCTGCATTTATGGAGATGATCATATGGGTTTTGTCTTAACTTTTGTTAAGCGATTAAAAAATAGAAAAGTGGCATATTACATTGATTGATTTGCTTAAGTTGAACCATATCCATAGGATGAATCCAACTTGATCATGGCATATGATCCTTTTTATGTATTGTTGGATTGTGTTTGCTAATATTTTGTTGAGTTTTGCATCCTTATTCATAAAGGTATTGACCCGTCATTTTCTTTCTTTCTCTCTCTGTCTCTCTGGTTTTGGTACAGGATGATGGGAGCTTCACAGAATAAATTTGGGAGTGTTCCCTCCTCTCTTTAGTTTTTTGGAATAGTTTGAGAAGTATAGGTATAAATTTTTCTTTGTATGTTTGGCAGAACCACTCAGTGAAACCCTCTAGTCCTGGGCTTCTGTTTGCACAGTTTTGTTTATTATTATTAAAAATTGTATTTCACTAATGATCTGTTCAAGTTATCTGTTTCTTCTTGACTCAGTTTCAGCAGATTTTATGCTTCTAGAAACTTGCCTATTTCTTCTAGGTTTTCCAATTTGTTGACATGTAAATGTTCATAGTATTCTCTTATGATTTTTTTTATATTTCTGTGGAATCTGTTGTTATTTCTCCTCTTTCATTTCTTATTTTGTTTATTTGAATCCTCTCTGTTTTCTTCCTGGTGAACCTGGCTAGAAGTTTGTCAGTTTTGTTTATTTTCAAAAAAAAAAAAAATATATCAAGAAAAAAAGAAAATTGCTCTTGGTTTTATTGATCTTTTCTATTTTTTAATCTCTATTTTATTTATTTCTTCTCTGATCTTTATTATTTCTTTTCCTCTGCTGCTTTTGGGTTTGTTTTTTCTTCTTTTTCTAATTATTGAACTAGGTTTAATAACTAAACTAGGTGATAGTTTAAGTTGCTTACTTGAGATTTTTCTCTTTTATTGAAGAAAGCCTATATCACCATGAACTTCATTCTTAGACCTACGTTTGTCACATCTTATCAACTGTGTGATGCTGTGCTTTCAAGGTGTTTTCTAATTTCTTCTTTGATTTTGTCATTGACCTAGTAGTTTTCAGTAGCATGTTGTTAGTCTCCACTGTTCATTCTTTTCCCATTTTTTCCTTCTGTGGTTGACTTCTAGTTTCATGCTGTTGTAGTCAGAAAAAAATGCTTGAAATAATTTCTATCTTCTTTAATTTGTTGAGGCTTGTTTTGTGACCTAGTATGTGATTTATCCTAGAGAACGTTCCATTCATGCTTGAAAAAAAATGTGTATTCTGGGCTTGGAGGATGTGTTGTTGTATAGGCATCATGAGGTTGCAGCTGCCAGTGCAAGGCTCTCTACACTCATTATTAGCAAGCCAGCACACATGCACTCTTCTTGAGTAGAGACTCAGTTTCTCTGACAATTCTGTCTTATTGGATTTCTCAGCATATCCACCTGTTCAAACCCTTGTTATTTGTTTTTGGGGTTGTTTGCCTTTTGTTAAAGGTGGCCAAATGTAATCCTGTGTGAAACTCACACCCATGTTTCTAACTGTATGGGATAGCCAGGAACCAAATAATCAACCTACATACCTATTTTTCAAGGACCACTTACTTATGAGCTCTATGCCATTTCTTGGAAACAAGTTTTATCTATTTTTAAACGAAAATATTTAGCTTCTATGATTTTGTGTATCTTTAAAATGTGCAAATTCCATTTCTTGGAGTATCTATTACTAAGAGTTCTTAACTGAAAAAGGATGAGGAGAAAAGAAGGCATTTCTTCCCCTGCAGAAGTCACTGCGGCTGCCGGGAGCCCGCCCTCTCGTTGCCCTTTCTGTGGCCACTCTGGATGTGGGAAGCAGGAAGGGAGACAGAAACAACGGTGGGTGAGGGGGTGCTCCAGAAGTTACTCCTTGTTCCTTGGAAATTGTGGCAACTAGCTTTTCAAAACCTCACAGCCCTTTTCTCCAGGCTTCGTTACATGATGAACTTCACTTAGGTTCTAAGCCTGTGACAGAATCAGGGCCAGGATCACCCTCCTTGTGAGGGTGCGGGAAGGGGCTCTGTGCCATTGTGCATGCTGTTGTTTCCTACGCACTCACGGGTCTGGCCCGTTAGAGTAAAGACACTCCTGCTTAAGATAAGGATGAAATAACTCAGAGATGTGCTCGTCCTCAATCCGATTTAACAAAGGCTCCCAGGGGACCAGCAGAGATTGGGCAATCAATATCCATCCTACTTTTCTTTTCTGGATTTCAGATTTCGCCAGTAGACTTTGGTGAAAGAGCGGTGGATTAAAACACCAACAGGAGAGCCTTGTTGACACTTCAGTCTCTTCCCATACTGTGCTTCTGAGTGACTTAGGCCCTGCTTGCTGGCTGGTGGACCCCCTGACTAATCAAACCTGCGAGCACACTTCAGTTGGCACCCAGCAAACATATGGTGTCAGGGTCAATATTTACCTTCATTTGAGTGTACAGCACTGCATCTGTTTATTTATTCAGCAGGCAATTAGGCTTCACGGAGCAAAATCCCCTTGTTCTCTGCTTGGGTTACTGGCAAAGAGCTTTCAGACAAGATCATCCAACCCTTAGTGTGCAGTATTTGTGTACCATTGCTATTCCTATGAGAGGAAAAAAGAATATATAAACGTATACACAAAGTATATATTGAGAATATGTTGTTATATTAGAATACATTATTAGTAATAAGGTACATATTAACATATATTTTATATATTATTTATATCTTTATATTTAATATATACATTTAGATAGAGAAATATTTATATATACAATATAAATATATATTATTTGAGCAACATAATGTTCTTTTTAACTTAGGCATATATCATGTCAGTGTGTTATATGTGGTTTTGGTACCTTGAGAGGATTTGCAAATAGGAAAGATTATTTAGGAACTTTATTTTTTAATAAGTTATATGTTAATATTAAAAATGGAAAGTCTAGGCCTTTTTTGAGGTTTTAGTTCACTTACAAATATTATCATTTGGTTTTTACAGCTAACAAATTTTAACATGACTTTTAAGGAAGGCTTGATTAATATATTAAATTAATGTACAAGCTGAGTTAATTAAAAAAAGAAATACCATCAAACATTTTAAGCTGTATTTATACATTTCATTTCCATGTTAAGTATCTCAACTATCTAACAAACAAGCCAACTATTTTAAGAATGTAAATTACTCTTATACATGGCTATTAAGCATACTCTTTAATGTTTTAAGATTTCTAATCCTATTTTTAAACTTAATAACATATCCTTATATTTTTCCAACTTAAAGTCACCAGTCACAAATTAACAATTCAACTACAAATTTATATTGGAAGCAAGGTTACTTATTTACTCTAATAGGCTCAGTTCCCTTAAATATTTATAGCAAGTACTTCAAGTAACAAATATGCACAAGTCCCTTAAGACAAGAATTATTGATATCCTAACTTTGTCTCTGTATTTAATTCTGAATCTTCCTGAGAGTAAAAGATGCTTTATAACTAAGGAAACAGTGTCATTGCAAATAATTGGGGGGTTACTGTCTCAGTATGCTAACATTTCTTCAATATCACAAATATTACCTGGAACATGAGGTTAGAGCTTAGAAATATGTGGCACCATCTTCCTCCCAGCCCCAACAATCATGCTGAGCCCCTTCTCAGAGTCACTTTGTCAACACCAAGTGACTGGGTTTAAGACTCTCCTGACCCTACAGAGTAGTGGGCTTTAAACAATGGATGTGCTCAAATCTGTTCTCTTCTGCGGTCCCCACCCCTGCATTTGAGGCAGTGACTTGGAAGATGTCTCCTCTCTCTACCTCCATTTATAATCTAGCCAATCCCCAGGTTATTCCATTTCTCCTACAACCTCTGAAATCTCTCTCAAATCTGCCCCTTTTCCCCTTCTCCTTTTGCCTGAGTCCAGGCTTCATTATTCCTGCCTCCAGTTACTCAGCAGCCCCCCACCAGGCTCACCTGTCCAGGGGCTCTACCACAAGCCTCCTCCTTCGATCATGTTAATAACGACTGTCCACCATCACCGCCATTTACAAATGCCTTCTGCATACCCGGCAACAAGCTAGGTGTTCTACCTATGTTTTCACATTGGCTTTCATCAGACTCCTGCATAAGAAATTATTTGCTTCATTTTAAAATGAGTATATCAATGCTCAAAAAGTTTAAGTAACTTTTTTGAAACCCTAGAGCTAGTGCAGAGATAAATCAGGATTCAAACTCAATGCTTAGCATTTCCCCAAACAAATCTTGTCTCCGTATTCTACCTGTAACACTCCTACTGTTTTCCAACACTATATTCATTGATCTCTTCCCTTGAAAAGACTGCCCTACTCCTGACACCCTTCTAATTTCGGTATCTCGGCCTCGATTTTCCATAGCACTTACATACATTCCTTTGTCACTAAACATGAAAGACACTTTACTATAAATGATTCACTCATATTTCTTCACCTTTCCAGCACCAAGAAGAATGCCTGCCATGCTGGCATGTAGATGTGAGTGGGGATGGGGGTGGGGAGAGGCAACAGACAGCCCCTTGCTGTGGCTCAAGCACATGTTTTATTTACAGACCAGAAGATTCCATCACTTACCAGTCCAGCGACCTTGGACAAATCATGTAGCCTCTCTAATCTTAACTTAATGATCAAGCAAGACTAATGATTCCGCTTACTGGGTTGTTGTGAGAATAAAATTAAAACATATAAATATGAGGCATATTGCTTGACCCGTAAATAGCAAATAGCTTGCTGTTACCATATGACCATGATGATCATATGGTTACTGACTATCAAAGAACTCATTTCTGAGTAGATGATGTGAATGAGGTATATAAAAGTGGAGGATGTTGCAGGCCAAATCTTGGCTACTCTGGGGACCAGCAATATATTTGTGATTTCAACATCTGCTTTATCTCTAGAGGCAGCTCCTTTTGAACCCAGTCAGAGGACACTGAAGCTCTCCTCTCTTCCATGGTTTATTCTAACTGAAACCCAAAGACATTTGCTGAGCTGCTATTGTGCATTAAATACACAGCCTTGTAGAAGACGCTCTAGTTAGACACTCTAACCGCCCGCCTGAATGGTCTAGTGGTTTTCCCTATTTTCTTCAATTTAAGTCTGAATTTGGCAATAAGGAGTTCATGATCTGAGCCACAGTCAGCTCCCGGTCTTGTTGTTGCTGACTGTATAGAGCTACTCCATCTTTGGCTACAAAGAATATAATCAATCTGATTTCGGAGTTGACCACCTGGTGATGTTCATGTGTAGAGTCTTCTCTTGTGTTGTTGGAAGAGGCTGTTTGCTATGACCAGTGGGTTCTCTTGGCAAAACCCTACTAGCCTTTGCCCTGCTTCATTCTGTATTCCAAGGCCAGATTTGCCTAGTACTCCAGGTGTTTCTTGACTTCCTACTTTTGTATTCCAGTCCCCTATAATGAAAAGGACACCATTTTTGGCTGTTAGTTCTAAAAGGTCTTGTAGGTCTTCATAGAACCATTAAACTTCAGCTTCCTCAGTGTTACTGGTTGGGGCATAGGCTTGGATTACCGTGATATTGAATGGTTTGCCTTGAAAGGAACAGAGATCATTCTGTCATTTTTGAGATTGCATCCAAGTACTGCATTTCAGACTCTTTTGTTGACCATGATGGCTACTCCATTTCTTCTAAGGGATTCTTGCCCACAGTAGTAGATAAAATGGTCATCTAAGTTAAATTCACCTATTCCAGTCCATTTTAGTTCTCTGATTCCTAGAATGTCGGCATTCACTCTTGTCATCTCCTGTTTGACCACTTCCAGTTTGCCTTGATTCATGGACCTAACATTCCAATTTCCTATGTAATATTGCTCTTGACAGCATCAGACCTTGCTTCTATCACCAGTCACATCCACAACTGGGTATTGTTTTTGTTTTGGCTCCGTCCCTTCATTCTTTCTGGAGTTATTTCTCCACTGATCTCCAGTAGCATATTGGGCACCTACCGACCTGGGGAGTTCCTCTTTCAGTGTCATATCATTTTGCCTTTTCACACTGTTCATGGGGTTCTCAAGGCAAGAATACTGAAGTGGTTTGCCATTCCCTTCTCCAGTGGACCACATTCTGTCAGACCTCTCCACCATGACCTGTCTGTCTTGGGTGGCCCCACACAGCATGGCTTAGTTTCATTGAGTTAGACAAGGCTGTGGCCCTGTGATCAGATTGGCTAGTTTTCTGTGATTATGGTTTCAGTGTGTCTGCCCTCGGATGCCCTCTCGCAAACCTACCGTCTTACTTGGGTTTCTACCAGACCACCTGACCTGCCTCTTGAGTAACCTATATGCAGATCAGGAAGCAACAGTTAGAACTGAACATGGAACAACAGACTGGTTCCAAAGAGGAAAAGGAGCATGTCAAGGCTGTATATTGTCACCCTGCTTATTTAACTTATATGCAGAGTACATCATGAGAAATGGTGTACTCCAGAAATGGGCTGGAAGAAGCACAAGCCAGAAACAAGATTGCTGGGAGAAATATCAATAACCTCAGATATGCAGATGACACCACCCTGATGGCAGAAAGTGAAGAGGAACTAAAAAGCCTCTTGATGAAACTGAAAGAGGAGAGTGAAAAAGTTGGCTTAAAGCTCAACATTCAGAAAACTAAGATCATGGCATCTGGTCCCATCACTTCATGGCAAATAGATGGGGAAACAGTGGAAACAGTGTCAGACTTTATTTTTCTGGGCTCCAAAATCACTGCAGATGGTGATTGCAGCCATGAAATAAAAAGACACTTACTCTTTGGAAAGAAAGTTATGACCAACCTAGACAGCATATTAAAAAGAAGAGACATTACTTTGCCAACAAAGGTCCCTCTAGTCAAGGCTATAGTTGTTCCAGTGGTCATGTATGGATGTGAGAGTTGGACTATAAAGAAAGCTGAGCGCTGAAGAATTGATGTTTTTGAACTGTGGTGTTGGAGAAGACTCTTGAGAGTCCCTTGGACTGCAGGGAGATCCAACCAGTCCATCCTAAAGCAGATTAGTCCTGGGTGTTCACTGGAAGGACTGATGCTGAAGCTGAAACTCCAGTACTTTGACCACCTCATGCGAACAGTTGACTCATTGGAAAAGACCCTGATGCTGGGAGGGATTGGCGGCAGGAGAAGGGGACGACAGAGGATGAGATGGCTGGATAGCATCACCGACTCAATGGACATGGGTTTGGGTGGACTCTGGGAGTTGGAGATGGACAGGGATGCCTGGCGTGCTGCGATTCATGGGGTGGCAAAGAGTCGGACACGACTGAGCGACTGAACTGAACTGCACTCCAGGAGTTGGTTCTGGTGCTTACATGAAAGAGACTAGTGCACACCAGTGTGGACCCACTGAGGACCGTTGCCGGCCTGGCCCCAGTGGTGCTGGGAGAATACAAAGGGGTAGAGAAAGAGACAGTCAAATGAGTCACTCATCAGCCTGAAGCAGGTATGGATTGTGGAAAGCCCAAAGCAGCTACAATATGAAATACTGAAATTGTAGACCAAGCTAGAGAGTTGTCAGTGTAAACTTCCCATGCTTGGGTACCAGATTGATATACCTAAACCAGAGTCCTCAAATATACCCAGACTCGGCCAGTCTGTATGTGACTTGTGTGGAGCCAGAAAGTGTTGTGACAGACTTGAATCTCTGTTCTACCTTACATTTTTGGTAGATTACTTCATTGGATTCTCATAACCAAATGTGGCACTTTCTCCTGCCATTAAAAAAAATCCTAGTTAATACCGGTTTTTGCCTGTGCTGTGTGATTTAACAGTCTTGGAGGACATCAATTCCAAAAGCTCTCCATCTCCCAGAAATTTTACCACCACTAGTCCATTTCTTTGGGTTAAAGTGGACTCCAGGAAGGTCACATGTTAAGTTGCTATCTTGTATATTTCGGTGATTTAGTCAATTATCTTAGTAAATAAAGGAGAGCACAAAATAAGCAAATACTCATTGAGCACCTACTGTGTGACAGATAAGCTAGAGGGTGGGGCACAGTAAAGAATGGGATGCAATCCCGGCCCTGTAGCAGCTCACAGCTTAAAGCTTAGAGACTTTTTAAGCCTGCAGCGCTCCTGAGGGTCGCCCTGTGGTCCAGAGTTCTGGGTAATCCAGGATAGCAGGAAGGCTCAGACCAGAAAGGTAAGAGGAAGAGCTTAATGTAAGTTTGAGCTATCTCACAATTTGATCTACGGCAGACTTGTTTCCCGAACTTCTTCAGTCTGTTCTATCTCTGCCTCCTGAGACATCTGCATTGTACCAACACACAGTTGAGTTCAGTCACTGAGTCATGTCCAACTCATTTGCGACCCCATGAATCACAGCACACCAGGCGTCCCTGTCCATCACCAACTCCCGGAGCTTACTCAAACTCATGTCCATCGAGTCGGTGATGCCATCCAGCCATCTCATCCTCTGTTGTCCCCTTCTCCTCCTGCCGCCAATCCCTCCCAGCATCAGGGTCTTTTCCAATGAGTCAGCTCTTCGCATCAGGTGGCCAAAGTACTGGAGTTTCAGCTTCAACATCAGTCCTTCCAATGAATTTTCAGGACTGATTTCCTTTAGGATGGACTGGTTGAATCTCCTTGCAGCCCACGGGACTCTCAAGAGTCTTCTCCAACACCACAGTTCAAAAGCATCAATTCTTCAGCGCTCAGCTTTCTTTATAGTCCAACTCTCACATCTATACATGAATACCGGAAAAACCATAGTTTTGATTAGACAGACAGACCTTTGTTGGCAAAGTAATGTCTCTGCTTTTTAATATGCTGTCTAGGTGGGTTATAGCTTTTCTTCCAAGGAGCAAGCATCTTTTAATTTCATGGCCGCAATCACCATCTGCAGTGATTTTGGAGCCCCCAAAAATAAAGTCTCTCACTGTACCACCCTACTTTTGGGTATTTGTGTGGGTGGCCTGTGACTTTGCATCCTGAGTGCTTTGATAGTACCCACTCCTTTCAGATCACTGCTGTCATTTCAGACCCTCATTTTCTTATGTCTGGACTTGTCTTCACAGCCAGTTACTCATCTCCCTGTCTCCAGCCCTGTGACTGTCCATCACTGTCTACACCACAGCCAGAGCATCCTTCTGAAGCTCTACATCTGATCTTCATCACTTTCCACTCCCCAGGTAAGATTCTGCCAGGGGTTCCCATGGCAGATACAAGCTCCCCAGCACATACCCAGTTCTCACCCTGTGTTCTTTTCCCCACAAACACTCACTCACCTGGTTCTAGCCAAAATGAACCATAGCCCAAGGAAGATATGTATACTTTTATTTCTAATGGGTCCCTCCAGATTTCTTTCCCCAAAGTTGTAGCAGTTATTTCTCCCCATCCTCAGTAGCCTTTTAAAATTTTGCCAACCTGATGTGTGAAACCAATATCTTGTTGTTTAAATCAGTGTTTTCCTCTGACCTCCAGTGCAGCTGGACATATTTTTATATGTTTATTGAGGATTAGGATTTTCTCCTCTTAAATTGTCTTTCCATAATCCTTGCTCAACTTTCTGTGTTTTTCCTTTTCTCATTAATTTGTAGAAGCTCCCTATGATACTAACTTTTTGATTTTCTAGTAAGCATAATGCGTGCTAAGTCATCTCAGTCATGTCTAACTCTTTGTGACCCCATGGACTGTAGCCCGCCAGACTCCTCTGTCCATGAGATTCTCTAGGCAAGAATACTGCAGTGCGTTGCCACGCCCTCCTCCAGGGGATCTTCCCGACCCAGGGATCGAACCTATGTCTCTTGTGTCTCCTGCATTGGCAGGTAGATTCTTTACCACAAGCACCACCTGGGAAGCCAGTAAACATAATATCTAACCATTATTGAATACTTTTATGTACAAGGCACTGTTTCCCTAGTCAATTCTAGGTCTTTGATTTTGTTCATGTTGTATTTGCCTAAATACAACATGAATTAATAATGTTTAACAAATGTTTAACATTAATAAATGTTTAGCAAATAATGGATAAAGGAATGAGTGAATGAACTGGATGAATGAAAGGCGTAAGTTTACTTGCCCTCAGAGACTAGCTTTTTGATCGGGGGCTATTTCATCATAGGATTCTTCTGCATTGTCTGTTGCCCCTTTGTCCCCTTTCGAATCACCCCTCTCTGCCTCTCACTTGACTAGCTAGTAAGTATACCAGAGAGTCTCAATAAATGCTCTCATAATGAGAAGAATGCCTTTCTCTCCCTTAAATGTTGGGCTTTGGAACAAGGCTCCGGAAACACACTCAGGTGAGAGGAGGAAATGCTTCTTGTTTCGTGAATTGTATAGAGAGAGCCATTAATAGTTACCAGAAAATGATATGCCTAGCATGTAGGAACATAAACGATCTTGGCCATGAGGCTACTAATATTTTAATGTTATTTCTTTTATATACTGTATCCTTCTGGGAGGAGTTTATAAAATCCTTCCTGGCTTGTTTACCACCAACCAGCCTGCAGAACTCTAGAGGGATTTCTTCCTTGTTTCTACAAGGAAGCAAATCCACAGCAACTGAGCAAAACAGAATGGCCCCAAAATCAGAGATGTTTCACCTCCAAAGCATGGACTGATGATTTTCTTTTAATTTTAGAAGAGCTTTTCCATTGTATTTACACCAGTATACCCCATTGTAATTCAAGATTAAGTTATTAGTTCAGGATCCTCTCCCCGTTCCTTCTGCTGAGACGGTAAAACAACCTCAACCTCTCCTTTCTTGTCTGCTCTTCCCTTCCTCCTCCCTCCCCGGTTTTCCTTTAACAGTGCTTTTTCTTAAATGACTCATAAATTAAAGTCCATACATTTGGGACACATTGTGTGTTATTTGCAGATAAAACACTTAAGTGTTTCATTTGGAATCAAACACAGTTTCCTGAGGAAATAACTGAAATCACAGAATTGTTGAATAAGCTGATAAGCAAAATCAGGTCACCAGGCAAGTTATCTTTTTTTGACCAAAGTATCTAAAGCAGCTTTATAAAGATACATAAACAATAAGGCCTTGGTCCAGAAATCACCTAGCTCAGACCTTAAATATAGGACTGCAGGCTGTCAGAAAATAAAGGTTTCAGTAAAAATGAAGAGCAGCACCAGGTCCCACAAGCTCGTCGGGTATTACTGCAAAAACTGTCTCCCTGATCTCAGGGGGGGCCGGGGAGAGAAAATAGCATTGATTAAGCTCTCAGAACAAAGAAGATGGAGAAGCTCTATACAGTCAGCAAAATAAGACCAGGAGCTGACTGGCTCAGATCATGAACTCCTTATTGCCAAATTCAGACTGAAATTGAAGAAAGTAGGGAAAACCACTAGACCATTCAGGTATGACCTAAATCAAATCCCTTACAGTTATACAGTGGAAGTGACAAATAGTTTCAAGGGATTAGATCTGATAGACAGAGTGCCTGAAGAACTATGGATGGAGGTTCGTGACATTGTACAGGAGGCAGTGATCAAGACCATCCCCAAGGAAAAAAAAATGCAATATGGTTGTCTGAGGAGGCCTTACAAATAGTTGAGAAAAGAAGAAAAGCAAAAGGCAAAGGAGAAAAGGAAAGATATTCCCATTTGAATGCAGAGTTCCAAAGAATAGCAAGGAGAGGTAAGAAAGCCTTCCTCAGTGATCAGTGCAAAGAAATAGAGGAAAACAATAAAATGGGAAAGACTAGAGATCTCTTCAAGAAAATCAGAAATACCAAGGGAACACTGAATGCAAAGATGGGCTCAATAAAGGACAGAAATGGTATGGACCTAACAGAAGCAGAAGATATTAAGAAGAATACACAGAAGAACTGTACAAAAAAGATCTTCACAACCCAGATAACCACGATGGTGTGATCACTCACCTAGAGCCAGACATCCTAGAATGTGAAGTCAAGTGGGCCTTAGGAAGCATCACTACAAACAAAGCTAGTGGAGGTGATGGAATTCCAGTTGAGCTATTTCAGATCCTAAAAGATGATGCTGTGAAAGTGCTGCACTCAATATGCCAGCAAATTTGGAAAACTCAGCAGTGGCCACAGGACTGGAAAAGGTCAGTTTTCATTCCAATCCCAAAAGAAAGACAATGCCAAAGAATGTTCAAACTACCACACAATTGCACTCATCTCACATGCTAGTAAATTAATGCTCAAAATTCTCCAAGCCAGGCTTCAGCAATACGTGAACCGTGAACTTCCAGATGTTCAAGCTGGATTTAGAAAAGGCAGAGGAACCAGAGATCAAATTGCCAACATCCGTTGGATCATCAAAAAAGCAAGAGAGTTCCAGAAAAACATCTACTTCTGTTTTATTGACTATGCCAAAGCCTTTGACTGTGTGGATCACAACAAACTATGGAAAATTCTGAAAGAAATAGGAATACCAGACCACTTGACCTGCCTCCTGAGAAATGTGTATGGAGGTCAAGAAGCAACAGTTAGAACAGAACATGGAACAACAGACTGGTTCCAAATTGGGAAAGGAGTATGTCAAGGCTATATATTGTCACCCTACTTATTTAACTTATATGCAGAGCACATCGTGTGAAATTCCATGCTGGGTGAAGCACAAGCTGAAATCAAGATTGCTGGAAGAAAGATCAATAACCTCAGATATGCAGATGACACCACCCTTATGTCAGAGAGTGAAGAGGAACTAAAAAACCTGTTGATGAAAGTGAAAGAGGAGAGTGAAAAAGTTGGCTTAAAACTCAACATTCAGAAAACTAAGATCATGGCATCTTGTCCCATCACTTCATGGCAAATAGATGGGGAAACAGTGGAAACAGTGACAAAATGTATTTTCTTGGGCTCCCAAATCATTGCAGATGGTGACTGCAGCTATGAAATTAAAAAGCACTTGCCCCTTGGAAGAAAACCTATGACTAACCTAGACAGCGTATTAAAAAGCAGACATTACTTTGCCAACAAAGGTCCATCTAGTCAAAGCTATAGTTTTTCCAGTAGTCATGTATGGATGTGAGAATTGGACTATAAAGAAAGCTGAGCACTGAGGAATTGATGGTTTTGAACTGTGGTGTTGGAGAAGACTCTTGAGAGTCCCTTGGACTGCAAGGAGATCCAACCAGTCCATCCTAAAGGAAATCAGTCCTGAAAATTCATTGGAAGGACTGATGCTGAAGCTGAAACTCCAGTACTTTGGCCACCTGATGTGAAGAGCTGACTCATTGGAAAAGACCCTGATGCTGGGAGGGATTGGGGGCAGGAGGAGAAGGGGACGACAGAGGATGAGGTGATTGGATGGCATTGCTGACTCAATGTGCATGAGTTTGAGTGAGCTCCAGGAGTTGATGAAGAACAGGGAAGCCTGGCGTGCTGCAGTCCATGGGGTCGCAAGAATCTAACAGAACTGAGCAACTGAATTGAACTGAAGCTGGATTCATGACATCTGGCTTCAAAGGTTTGCCTCTCTTCTGGCTGGAAGCAGAGGTTCAGGTAAGATGATCAAAACACTGGACCATAACTTATTCTAGCCTGATGATGGTCACTGATATCAGACTGTAGTGAACCCTGAGCAGGATCAGTTTATTCATTCATTCATTATTCAATGACTCTTTATCGAGCACATACTCTATCAGCCATAGAATAGGTCCCCATTGCAGTGGAAACAGTCCCTACATGAAATCTAACAGGGCTAGTCTAGTCCCGTGCTGATAGGAACAGGCAGGTAATATAAATGATGCCGGATGGGAGGAGCTGGGAACTGTGGTGGCCGGAATAATAGAGACTCCATCAAAAAGAGGCTGCCTTGACCAAGAAAGACAAGGATCATATATCGTTTTTAAGTGGAATCTAAAAATGATACAAATGAGCTTATTTACAAAACAAAGGCAGACTCACTGACAGAGAAAACAAATTTATGGTTAGCAAAGGGGAAAGAGGATGGGGTTAACTTAGAAGTCTGGGACTCACAGGCACACAGTACTATGTATAAAATAGATAACAACAGTAAGGACCCATTTTATAGCACAGGGAACTGTACTCAGTATCTTGTAATAATCTATAATGGAAAAGCATATGTGTACATATATGAATATATGGAGCTTCTCTGGTGGTTCAGACAGTAGAGAGTCTGCCTGCGGTGCGGGGACCCAGGTTGCTATCCCTGGGTTGGGGAGGTCCCCTGGAGAAGGGAATGGCTGCCCACTCCTGTAGTCTTGCTGGAGAATCCCATTGACAGAGGAGCCTGGTGGGCTACGGGGTAGGTTCATGGGGTTGCAAAGAGGCGAACACAGTTAAGCAACTAACACTTTCACTTTTCATATGAGTGTATATATGTATATGAAGAGATACATGCATGTCTGGTTCACTTTAATGTACAGCTCAAAGTAACACAACATTACACAACTACACTTCAGTTTAAAAAAAAAAAAAAAAGAGCCTGCCTTTATTCAGCTCCATTGATTATTTTCATAAGGGAGCATGAGCTCAGTATTGTCACATTTTCCAGTTTTCAAAGAAGAAAGCCTCAATTCCCAATTTTATTGTAAAATTTCTTCTGTTTAAAGACTGACAGCTAATTGCAATTTTTAAAAAATACTATGTCAGCAAAATATGACTACAAGGCCAAATTTGACTGAGCAGCCAGATAACAACCTCTGCAATAAACTGCCATATAATATTTAAAATATATAGCAGGAAAAAACTGCAAGAAAATCAAAAGAAATGTAAATATATATATATATAGCAGTGAATTTCACAAAGCGTTGCCATTTCCCTATTCTTGTCTCCTTAACTTTTGGAAATATCCAAAACATGCAACAGCTACTCTTACAATATGTTGACATAAAATAAGCTTTTTTAAATGTTTGAAATAGGATTCTGGAAATCTCCTTCCACCCCAACCCCCTAGCACCATTTGGGACGCCTGGGGTTTCCTATGCAGTGACTGAAAATATAGGAACCTTTCTAATTAAGCACGCTTATCACCTGTATGTCATTGGTCTTCTTGTGGTGGCTTCCCCCTCCGCATGACTGTCTCAAGATCTACAAGGTACTCCTTTGCATATTCTAAAACTCATGCCCTCCTGACACTGCAAACCTCACTGATTTTTACAAAAGGGAAGGTCATTTTTTTCTCTTTAGCCCCAACCAGCCTGTCACATCCAAAATATAGCTAATGCAGCTGTTACTGAAACAGTGTGCAAATTAGGGAAAGAGAACTTTAACTCCGAAGCTCTTCACTAACATTTGTTGGGAGAGTATCAGAACGTGCAGATCTCTGACTTCCTCGTGAATGGGCTCCCTTACGGTTGGCAGCACACAATCTATACACCAATAAGAGGTGGTCCTATGTTAGTCCCCTCCAGGGACACTCTCACCAATCGACCCTCAAACTCCTTTTGGCATCTCATAAACCCATGGCCCTTGGTTTTCAACTTCCTGTCTTCACAGTTAATCAACAGGCAATAATGAGGGACCTAAACACTGTGTTCCCAGCCCTACATCTAAATCTTGCAGGGACTGACAAGCAGAGTCACCTTTGTTGGGCTGTGTGAGAGGGATGCTTTGAACAGCTTGGAACAGGGTGGGATGTACCATCTTTCTAAGGATTCTTTCCAGGCTCCAGAAAAGAGACTGAAAATTGATAGCCAGAACTGAAAACTAGTTCAGTCTATCTTAAGACACATATTTTTGTTTACTTTTGTTTTGGCATGTACTTTGTTCCCTAAAACTTGGATTTTAATGCTTTTAAGACTTTAACCATTCCTTTCAATTGACTTACATACTATGTGATTTAAGAAATAGATTCTCCGGCCTCAGAGTGGGGTGGGCGGGGCCCGCGAGGATCTGAGTGGTCCTGGGGCTCTTAAAGGGTTCTCTGTCGAAGCATTGAGGAGGCAATGGCAACCCATTTCAGTACCCTTGCCTGGCAAATTCAATGGACAGAGGAGCCTGGTGGGCTGCAGTCCATGGGGTCGCTGAGAGTCGGACACGACTGAGCAGCTTCCCTTTCACTTTCCACTTTCACGCATTGGAGAAGGCAATGGCAACCCACTCCAGTGTTCTTGCCTGGAGAACCCCAGGGACGGGGGAGCCTGGTGGGCTGCCGTCTATGGGGTCGCACAGAGTCGGACACAACTGAAGCGACTTAGCAGCAGCAGTCCAAGCACCCTCCAGGACTGCGGTTACCGTGTAATGTGCTCTCTGAGAGAACCTCAAGCCTCGCTGGCCGTTCTTCCTCTATTTATTGATCACCGCGCAGTGACCAAGAGGTAGACAGGCCTGGGAATTAATAGCCCACAGGACATGCTTTCACGCTCAGACTCGGTTTCTTCACGCTCAGAACTGAGGTGATATAGTATCGAAGGGTGTAGTGAGGTCGTTAAAGGCACCTAGCGCGGTATTTGGCAAACAGTAAGTGTTCAATTAGTGACGGTTATTTGCCAGACACTGTGCTAGGCTCCAGAAAAAAAAAAAAAAAAGAAATAGATTCTGCTCATGAAGCAAAAGGACCAAAGTAACAGTGACTTAAATGGGATGATTTGGGTTTTCTCTCATGCAATGTAGTTCTAGCATGAATAGTACAGAACCAGGGTGACAGACCCATGGTGTCTGAGCCCCAGGCCCCTTCTGTGGTGTTGCTCAGCCAGCCCTGAAGTATGGTCCTGATCTGAGTGACCTACGATCTCTGACTACCGCCAGGAACAGGGTCCTGCTGATGAGAAAGAGAAAAGGAAGGGGGAAGTGTGTGCATTCTCTGTAACTGCACAACCCAGAAGTCACACCTGTCATCTCTGCTCATACATCGTTGGCCAGAACTTTATTACGTGGTATCTTAGTCTTCTCAAGCTGCCGTAACCAAGTACCACAGGCTGTGCAGTGCGAATAACAGAATTTTTTATCTCACAGTTCTGGAGGCTGGGAAGTCCCAGATCAAGGTGCTGGCTGAATTAATTTCTGGTGATAGTTTTCTTCTTGCCTTGTAGACATGGGTCTTCCCCTGTGTCCCCACCTGGTGGAGAAAGATCTCTTCATCTTCTTAGAGGTTACAGTCCTGTTGGATTAGTGGCCCACCCTTAGAACCTCATTTACCTTTAATTACCTCCTAATGGCCCTTTCTCCAGATACAGTCACACGGTGCTGGTGGGGTAGGGTGGGGGCATATTAGGCTTCAAATTGTGAATTTGGGAGACACAATTCAGTCCATGGCACATGGCTTCACATGGTTGCAAGGGAGCCTGGGAAGTGCAGTGTGTGTTCTGAGCAGGATGCTGTTACTAATCCTGGAGGTCCGTTAGCTGTCTCCTGTACAACCCAACTTTTACCTGCCTGGTTCTTCTAAGCATTTCCTTTGGCAACACTGTTTGACTGTCTTTGTTATTTTATTTTCAGTTTTCTGAATCCCAACAACAGTCATATCTATATTCAGAAATAAATACACTGTAAAGTCCATATAAGATGTTCTTATTACCCACCACAGATCTCCCCATTGCTGTAGCTGAACGCTACATTCAGCTAAATGTTGATTTAGCTTCTCAGAGAACAAAAGTAGCCAGTGAGCAAATGCTACTTGTATAAGACTACTTTAATATAAGAAAGCTGTGTAAAACAAAGGAACGCAGTGCCACCTTTTGTTTCCTTCTAATGACTGACTCGGCGTCTGCTCTGGAGCCTGGTACTGTGACAGGAGTGGGCAGTGCTCAGAGGCTCCTCGCTTGACTCAGAGAGCCGACCACATCCTGCAAAATCGGGTTTTACAAACATGCAAATTGAGGTCAAACAGCCCCACATCGGAGATTTAATGGCTAATCTGTTCAGACAGCTGCTTCTTGGCCAATAAATTACAAGGTGACTGAGTTCATTAAGATTTTCACACACAACTAACTCCTCGAATTGTGTCTCATACTTTTCTGAGGCTTTCATGGACAAAGCTGGTCAGATGAGCTATGGTTATAGCAGAAAGAGCCAGTCTGTCGCCGTTTGTTTCCCAATAGACAAAGAGGCATTATTTTCAGGTTGATTAAAACTGGTCACTCCAGCCAAATTCCAGGATGAGGTCATGAAGATCAGTCACTGTGGGGTTTATTGCCAAAGGCAACTGGGGAAAGAGTCCAGTGTTCTTTGCTGAAAGATATAGTGCCAAAAATTCAAGTTAAACTTTAAAATTATGTTACCTTTATCTGCATTATCCTGCACACACTAAAAATAACGATATTAAATGCAGGTCCTTAAATATTAGTCTTATGTAAGGACACTGTTCAAAATTTATGCATCACTGGGTTAGATCAGGCATGGTTTATTATTATTGCTAATCTCTTTCCTCTTCTCGGACAACTGAAACCTTATTTGTTTTATAAATACATTTATAAGCAAAATAATGAACACATTTTATTCTGCTCATATAATTTATTTAATATTATTTTGTTATTAAATATGAGGGAATTTTAATAAGTGATTACTTCATCACTCGGTCTCTCTCATATGTAGCATGAATTACTTCCATAGAATTGTCTAGCTGATGAATTGAAATTACTTTGAATTCTTAAAGCAACTCTGAGTCTTTTATTAATACTATAAGAATGCTATGATAAAATCTCACAAATTGCCAACAATAAGGAAATGGCTGTTCTACCAAGTGAGCATTCTTAACCACAAAATATTTTTAAAGACAATTTACTCTTAATGTAGCACATACAATATGTAAATAAGGAGTAAAATAAGCTAGTGTTTTTTTGGAAAATAAACACAAGCCATTTAATATGAAAATAATGTATTGCTAAAAATCAAAAGTTGAAGACACAAAGAACAAATTGTTACTTTACAAGCTCTTGATTTGGAAAATTTTTTAAATTGAACAATTTTGGACTAAACTGCCTTTTCTAACCAGAAAGGCCATAAAATTCACAGTACAAAAATTACTTTCAATCATAATTAATAGGAATCAGTTATAATTTTGTCAAAAATTTGAAGTGAAATAATCATGAGACTTAAGAGTTCCATTGGTTCTTGGAATATAACCAAAGAAATTAAGCTTTAAAATATGTGGAAAGTCCTATCCACATGCTTTGTTATTTATTTTAAAAAAATGGTTAGTAATCAAAATATCTTTTTTTAGGATGTTCCTTTTTTTAGTCATTTAAAATTACACTCAAAGAAAATGAAATAATTTAGAAAATAGTTATGATATAATGTTAAGTATAAAAAACAAGTTCTTAGATTTTTTTCCTCTTCAAGGAATGAATTGTTGAAGTGGGAAATAATTTTGGTTGTCATTGATAGAAACAATGAGAAAGAGCCATATTTAATGCCTCGTGATCTAACTCTGTGGCCTCCCCAGCGGCTCAGCAGTAAAGAACCTACTTGCAATGCAGGAGCCGCAAGAGACACAGGTTCAATCCCTGGGTCAGGAAGATCTCCTGGAGGAGGGCATGGCAACTCACGCCAATATTCTTGCCAGGAGAATCCCATGGACAGAAGGACTTGGCAGTCTGTGGTCCATGGGGTCACAAAGAGTCAGACACGACTGAAGTGGCTTAGCATGCAGCACAATCTAATGCTGTAATTTTAACAGTGAAATACAACATCGCAAACATCAATTCCGCTCATCTCCAGTGTGGCATTTACTTGAAATCTGTGCATGTTAGCTACTTCTTCCGGTTTCTTCCCAGTATTCCAAATGTAAAAGGTTTGTGGAATATTGTGGACTCCAGGAGGTGCAGGCAGGAAGCACCTTTATTTTTCTCCCACTTGGATCTTCAGATATCTCCCATCAGGTTTCCCTGCTCATCCCCTGGATGAGAGCTTAAGCAGATCCCATAGATGTGCAGTCCCTTTCAGAGCTAAAAAGGTTTTATTTTCTAGTACAGTGTTAACAAATCCTGTAAGATAAAATGAAAGCTTTGGTCTCTCCAGCTTCTCCCTGCCACCATCCACAGACTAACAGTGGGGAGAGGGGCTTGGTCTACTTCATGTTTTCACAATTCCCCAGCGTGGCTCCTCCACTTTTCTTCTACTCTGTATGCACCCTTTGGTTCCTCCAAGGCTGGAAGAGATAGCAGGGAGAGGAGATAGGTAAGGGATAAACACTGACTGGACAGATGCTGTTGTAACATGGTATTAGTGACCCTTGCATGGCAGATGCACTAAAGCTGGCTCCTTCTTTTGGGAGGTTCTTTGGGAACTCTGCCCTCAAATAACACGAGCACTGTGTATGCACTGATGTGGGCAGTGCATTCCCCAGACAACTGCTTACCCCCACCTCCCTAGCTCCTGTTTCCAGTAGAATATCTCACACTGGTCACTCTGGCCCAGGGGATCTACTGTCCCTCTAGGGAAGGACAGCCTGCATTGCCTCCACTGCAGCAGTTCTCCTTGCCTGCTTCAGGGACAGGCCCAGAGAACCTAAAACCTTAGAGGTTTACAGGCAGGGGTCAAGGCCCAGAGCCTAGTCTTCTGTGAACACTCTAACCAGGGGCTACTCCAGGACCACAGCTTTTTATAAGGGATTACAGAGGAGCCCACTCACTTGGCTGGAGTTGGGAGGGGGTAACTCTGTCTCCCTTCCGCTGGAACGGGAGACCATGCCACAGAGTCCAGC